>NC_139350.1:9634936-10234936 GCF_055883805.1 Amblyomma maculatum
GCAAAAATGTTGAAACCGAAGCGGCCTATACGAAGAAATGAAATTCCGTTTTAAAATATTTGGCGTCGCAGGTGAATAGCAAGCAGAGATCCACGTTTTATAACACCTAAGATATCATTTTGGAGTAGAAAACACCATCTAAAATAAATGTGTATGAACCTCTAATGAACAATATGCATTCATAGGCGGTAGAATAGTTACAGTAATAGAGTGTTGTGTCAGAATTCTTTACAGCACTGACTGTAATAAGCATTACTCATATTACTTTGAGTTTAAGCTCCGGCATTGGTAACCCCATTCAAAGAACCGATTACCAGTGACAAGCTGTTTAAAGCTGTTGATGAAAAAGCAGGCCATCATTGTAATATTGCAGGTATATTTGTTCATTTTTGTGCTGTTGTTTCTTGCAAGCAAAACTTAATTTCATTCCCTGTTTTCAGAGCTGATGAACCTCTTACATCACCCATTGTTCAATCGATTTCTCAGGGTACAAAAAAGAGGAAATGTGCAAGCATTTATAGGGCAGCCTGTCTTTCCATTAGCGGCTGCGAAAAATGTGCCACTTCTGCTCTGTTTCATGGATGGGGTTCTCAATTGGGGTATCTGAGATGCCGAGCAATTGCCCTAATATTTATAGCAACAACTGCTGTGAAAAAAGGTAACGCTGCATTACTGTAACTGCTGCATTTACCTTATAATAGGCCGTAATTTTATTGCCAATTCATATAGATGCTAGACCTATTGCTATTGGCTTTGTTCAGAAACCGCGTTCCATTTCTTCAATTCCTATTTGTCCGCCACTTTGTTATTGCTCCCAGTGTGATCCTTTGGTTTTGATTGTCCAAATTGTTTTATCGATTGTGAATGACTTCTCCTAAACACATAAACCTTTTTCTTTTAGATGCTCATCGGGAGTGGTTTCTACGTAAAAATAGATCGGTTGAGTTGAACCACTGGCTATCTGTGTCCAGAAGAGCTGTGTCCAGTAGTTGGAAGGGGAATTGAAGAAGAGCATAATCACTCGCAAAGCCAGCCTAAGAAAGTTAAAGACGGCGCTAGAGCGAAATTCAGATCAGAGTGAGTGTTTGATTTCTCAGTTATCCCACTTCACTTGATAGGTGATGTCACTATAGATATGAGTATATAGATATGGGACTATAGACATTAGTTTAATTTTGTGGTATACTCGCTGAAAATTGTGAAGACATTAAATTTTTCCTAGTTCATTTATTTTAGTTTTTGAGTGATGCGCTCATTGGAATAAAACGAGGTCATCCAAGCAAGGTACTAGATGAGTGGATGAGCTCATTATTGTGTTCCTAGGTGAATATAGAATAATTTGTCAAATATATTAAAATGTTAAAAACCGACTGTGTTTACTGTTAAGAGGAGTAATACGCTGCATATCACACTTTAATTTCCCTCCATTTAGTAACTGTTCTTTTTTAAGTTGTACTCTCTTATAGTATGTGCGGCTTTTCTCGTATTTCATTTAACTTACGAACAATTCGCAATAGAACTTATTTTGTCCCATATCGTTTCAGCTACAAATAACGAATGACGTTTGTGACTTTATCGGGGACTTTAGGCACAGCATAAGGCGCGAAGATACTTTAATATATTTGATGATATTTTTATTCACCGCATTGCTTCAACCAGCCTGTTTAAAGAGACGAAGAGAAAATAAACGTGGATGTGTTTGGACCAGAAAGGTAATAGCGGTTTCATGACTTTATTTTTCTTTTCAATGAAGTTTTTAATGTGCTGGGCTAATGACTCGACACAAAGAAATGACCCTTAGTTTTCCAAGATGCCGCGTAGTTTAGTCGAAAAAAAAAGCACATATCACTAGAGATGGAAAACGCCATTTTTGTCATTTCAAAAAGTTGTAGATTTTTGAAGCCTGCTTCTTGCGCACTAAAATTTTGTCATTCATCGTTTTTTATGTTACGTCTACTTAACTTTTGCAAGAACTATTAGAAGCTTGTCTTGTTGATGTAGTTGATTTATTAATCAATGTAAACTTCGCTACGGGAGCAGCGCGCTACAAGAATGCCTATTTTTATGCCTTATACTGGCATGATGCGTTATGTTGTTTGCACTGAAATATTCTGTTTATAACGCAGGTTATATTGCTAAGTTAAGGAAGAATTTGGAGTTCTAGACCGCTGGACGTGTTCCCCACAACGCCGCCAAAACACAAGCTGCAAAGCGATCTGCTTACGATGGTGTACTTAGAGGCGCATAAAAAGAGTATCTTCAAAAATATTATATTGGCAGTTATAGGCAAAACCGAGAAATGGAATGTTATAATAAAAAAACTGTACACAATATCACTGCCCCTCGCAATGGAAAAGAAGGCAGGTTATAGGTAAAAATTCAAGCTTCACTACCTTTCAGGCATGACATTGACAAATACAACATATTTATACTATTTTAAGCTATAATCAATACTTGCCAACAAGCTGAAAAAGACTTTATAAGGCTTAGTAATTACATAAGATAAAATGTAGATATATTGAGCAAATGTAAATCGATGTTTTGATGCCTACTTCATAATGGGAAGCCATAAGCACATCTGGAGAATAAAAACGTGCGCTTCTATAGGTATATTTTTATTTCGCATAAGTTACGGTAGTTTATTAAATTCAAATCAGTTTTGCATATTTTGCTATTTTTAAATATTTGCCGATTTCAAAATAATATACACAAAGAATAAACAAATATAAAGCTTCAAATTTTTACAGGAATACAGAAGGAATCTTGGATTATATAGAAAAATTGTTTCAGTGGCAACATTTTATTGAATCGTGCCAGAATGCAAGGCTGAATTTGGCAATTTTTTAGGACAAGCACTGAGTTTTATATTTCTTGTTACATTTTCAAAGAATGTAATGCAATACTGCAATAGCCCGTGATATTTTTGAGGAACTGAGGATTCTTGGCAGAATTTATTTGAAAATCGAAGACAATTTTTTTTATTAAATCCAGTTCACCCCTATTTCGCTGTTTTAGAATTTTGGCAGATTTTAATGCGTTGTGGAGAACACACCTACTGATCTAGATGTCGAAATGTTGCCTGAAAGGGAGAAAATAATACACGTAAGAAAAAAAAAGGGCTTATTGCAAACAACGTAAACGCGTCATGCCAGTACTAAGGTTGAAATGAATATTTTTGCAGTGCCTTTCTCTGGAAACAAAATTTGCAATGTTTACTAAATTAGCTCTAAAAACACGTGTTTTTAATATTTCGTATAAAAGTAAATGTTACGTCGATTTAGCTAGTAAAAAATAATGGATGACAAACATTTAATCCGCAAGCGGCATGCTGGTCACCAATCTTGTAATTTTTTGAAATTGCAAAAATGGCGTTTTCCACCATTTGTTATAGACGAGTTTTTCCCGAAAAAAACAAAGCAGATCTTGTGAAACTAAAAGGTCATTCTTTCATTTCGAGACATTAGCCCACCACATATAAAAATTCAATTGAAAACAAAAAAAAATGGTAATGGGACCTTTGATTACCGTTCATATCTGAACACACACATATATATGAGCGGGTTGTTTCTTAGCGCCTAGATTAGCCCAAACACCATTGACGTCAAAGCCGCTGTTCACTTGATGGAAAAGAAAAAGCAGACGAGAAGAATATCACCTGCGAATTCAGTAGTGGCCATTGGTGAATTTCAAGTGCTTCATACATATCCCCATGTTCAATGAATTGTTAAGAGGAAGAAGTCTAAATTTAGGCCTCTTCTTTCAGCGACTCATTAGCTGTGATGGGGCGGCCGCATTCAGTGGAGGCGAACCGGAAAATGCGCCTATCTGCCATGTAACGAACAGTGTCAACCTGACTAGCCTTGAGGACTTATAACCCTACATACGATGTCGTACACCATTATGTCTTATTCTTAGCTGTAGCAGTATGCGTTTCGGATTAAGGAATAATTACTTTTGACACCTTTCTTACCACACGCACATCGTAGCGTTGTAGCTGAGCAGTTTGCATTATAGTATGCATGATACTCACTGCTTTTGTTTCTTATAGAAAACAATAGTTGGAAGGAATTGCTACTCTAAACTTCTTTTTGGCTAGGATTAGATATAACCAGGTCATGCATGTGCTCCAAACGTTCCTGCAAGAACCACCAGAGCCAGTATACCTCGGTTGTCAGGAAATGCATAGGCTGTGAAGCTGTGTTGATATGCATCATATGGCGTTTATTATTTTCTTTGTTGCTACTTGCAGGGAGAACTAATTACGCCTGAATTAAGACTCAGAGTGACCGGACATCGACTGCCTCAAGTGCTGCAACAAGCATATTGCTTGTATTCTCGCTTCCTGTTATGAGAGTCAGAATAAATATTTTGACATACTTTTACTGGAAGCCGGAATTATAGATACGTGCATATATGCTTATATCTATTGCATGCTTCCTCAATTATGTGACGGTAGTAACCTTTGCAATGGTCTGATGAAGTGTAGATAGCGCCAACTATGCGTGACAAAGTCACATATCTACATGCTTTATCATATGGAATAATGTAATTTGCCTTTCCGATATCATATGGTTGGGATCTCTGAACGAGTGTGTGAGATAAAATATTTATCACACAGCCTGGTTTCACACGGATCATATATGATCATAGGGATCATATGTAACCCAGTTGTCATATAGGTCATATAGGATCATATGGATCATACAGATCACAGTTGTCTGATCTCATACCGTTGTGATAGCATATGTGTATGATGCAAATAACCTCGTACAAACTTGATTTGTGTGCGATAATACAAATATCATGCTCACTTTTTTCAGTAGAGCAGTAGAAGCTAACCCTGTCGTCAGGCGTCAGTGCGCGCCTGGAGCGAATTTGCTGCGAAGTTTTCACAGCTCTACCCGAGAATGCTGGAGAGGCACAAGCGCATGTATAATTTAACGGCAAAAAAAAATGAGTACCAGGGCAAGCGCCCTAGTACTCCCACTCAAATCAACATCTTGAACAAGCGACGAAAATTCAATTATGTTCTATGTGGATGTTTCTGCAGATTCACATAGGCTTTAAATCATAAGCAGCTAAGCAAACTTTCTTCAATTTTCGAAATTCCTTTTAGCGTAACTCATCAGCTAAGCGGCATGCATTAGGCGTAAACCTGCATACTTTACAGTCATAGCTGCAGCAGCACTCATACGTTGTATAGCAGTAGTCTTGTAGAGTGTTATCCGTGCTACTGGCATGAAGCAGAGGGCGGCACAGCATATGAGCATCCCGTTCTTCCTTTCCTTATTGCGCGGGGAGCCTGGGTGGGTCTGGAAGCATGTTAGGCAAGGGGTCATGCCACTGAAGTGGATTGGTTAATTTAAACGCCTCGCGTACTGCGTTGAGAAGGGCCCCAACGGTAGCTCTGTCTGCTGTAGGCCTGACGCTGAGGCTTGTTCTTCGCCCCCTCCCTCTATTCGCGGCTGCTGAAGGGGCCGGCTTGTGCCGATTGTGAGACGGTATATCTGAACGAGCCACAATCACGGCGCTCGGGGTGTCGTTGCCGCGATGGACGGTAGCACCCGCAGAGGAACTTTATGGCATACCCGTCCTTCCCGGCCGAACTATGCTTGGTGGCTCCTGGCTTGGCCACTCGAGCGCAAACCAAATTCGCGGTGCCACATCAACAAAACAGGCATCGAGCACAAAACCACTGCTGCTCATGGATGCGCGGTATCGCAATAACTAGAGGACTCTTGAAAGTCCGACCAGCGCGTTTTTACCTGCAATGTTTCCGTGTAGAAATATGCAAAACGTTTAACTGAGAACATGCATCTCTAGCTACCAGGACCTCGAGTTTATTAAGTAGTAACAGCCGTATGCCTAATATTGCTTTCTTTTAGAGGTTTTCGGACAATAATGTAGAATATAGAGGCGCTTTCAACAGAGTTTTCGAAGCCGGGTTGCTGGGGCTTCTTTTGGTGAATCTACGAGGTTAACTGCCCCGCCCTCTCCCTACTACGCATGCTGCATTTCTTACAATGCGTACGGGGCAGGCACAGTGTCTGGTTTGTTCAAGTCAATTAAGAGGAACGCATGTCTAGAAAACCGCTGAAAACGTGCAAAGGTGGCCGGGCCCCTGAGGCTACTCTTGTTGCTGTAAGTGCTCTCTCGCGCGCGTGGAGACTGAATGCGTGGGCTGCACACCCGAGTAAGCCGAGCCAAGCAAATAATTAAAAATGCATTGACGTAATACGCTTTGTTAAGCTCATTGGTCCATTCTGACATGCATAAAGCAACGCGATTGAAGTGGCCAAAGGCGAAACAAAGAATTGGTTTGGTTTGGCGTGTGGGGTTTAACATGTCAAAGCAACTATGGCTATGAGAGACGTCGTAGTGGAGGACTCCGAAAATTTCGATCACCTGGGGTAATTTAACGTGCACTGACATCGCTCAGCACACAGGCGCCTTGCTTTTCGTCCCCATCAAAGCTGCCGCCGAGGCCGGGATTTGATCCCGCGTCCTTGGGAACAGTAGTCGAGCGCCGTAACCACTGCACCTCCCCAGCAGGGGCGAAACAAAGGATTGACTAGAAAGACAATTTTCAGCGCTTATTCATGTGACTTCTTCTTTTTGTCTTTGGTAAACTTTAATCATGTTGCTTATTCGTTCTAGAATGAAAAACGTCCTCCTCGCATTGAGATTTTCGGGATTTCCGATGGCCTCGATGCAACGGGCACAAGTTTTTTGCCGCCGCTGCGTGCATTTGCCCCAAAACACCGTGCCGTAGTCGTAGTAGAAAAAACATCCCTATACCGTACTGCCGCCGGAGCAGAGGAAGGCATGCAGGTTACATATGGAAGTTAGGGAGGACGTGACATGATTATGGGCACATTCTAGCCAGCCATGCCTTGACCGAATGCGCGAATGACATGAAACGTTGGTCTAATTTTTGCAGTTTTCTGTTTCTTTCTCTTTATTTAAGGGCTTGAAGGTTAGTGAGAAGCGAGGATTTCATAAAAAGCCCTTTGGCAAGGCAATAAAAAAACATGATTACACAAAACAAAGAAAACTCCAGGGCGGCTCCATGCACAATCAACTTCGCTTGATTGTGACGGGAGGGAGGGGGTTTCTTGGAACATTTAAATGGTTTATTGGTTTTCTAAAGCAAACCGTTGAGCGCCCCAGCCTG
Source organism: Amblyomma maculatum (assembly GCF_055883805.1). Lineage (NCBI taxonomy): Eukaryota > Metazoa > Arthropoda > Arachnida > Ixodida > Ixodidae > Amblyomma > Amblyomma maculatum. The sequence continues at coordinate 9,642,111 of NC_139350.1, forward strand.
AGAGCAATAATTATCATTACCGCCGCGGTGTGTTCACATGCGTTACGGTACTTATTTATTCAGTACAAACATTAACCTGTAAGACACTGATACATAGCACGCTGCGGTTAGCGGGACATTTTAGGACGATATAGGCATGATTTCAAGAAGAAACAGTGTCTTTACCGGTTCATGCATCCCCATCCGACCTTTCTCCTCGGCAGCCAGGGCCCTGATTCGCTGCGGACCAGTGGAATAAGCAGACAGGCGGCGCACAAAGAGGCTCGAGCCGACCAGCGATGCGGGCGAGACCACCATGGAGGAAGAGATAGAGGACCCCATGGCGCGGTTTGGATTGCGGAAGCGGCGAAAAGATGACGCCGTTCGCATCGCCCCGTCGGTAACATCAGGATCCTGCATTGTTATTTATTTACATTATACTGCAGACCTTTTTGGTCAAAGCAGGATGGACAAAATCAGTGTAAAGAAAAAACAGCAAAGAAAAAGAGAAAATTTGCACATGTCATACACAGATATACTTATAAAAATAATCTAGAGGCATGCATCGGTACAGATATAAGAAGCATCACGAAGCATCAGTGCAGGAACGCAGCCAGTGATTTGTGCATGGTGAAAAGGTATGCTTAGTAGCTGACGCCTTGTTGCTGTTTACAGCTAGCGTAAAATCTAAGCTGACTTGTAGTAATTTTGTGTATTGGTCTTTCTTAATCGGATTAATTCGCTATGAACTTGCTGTTCACGAACCCACCTTATGTCGTATGGGGAATACATCTCAAGATGATTCGCTCATGGCGGCACAAATGTTTCCTGTTCTGAGCACATCTGGATATGATGGCTTGGAAAAACTGTAGCAGCAACGCCGCTTTCTCTCAAATAATTGTTCAGTCCTTCTTAGGTGAATGTCTGTGTTTTGCCACAAGCCAACTAGAAGCAGTTTGTTTTCCTCTCTCATAGTAATATTCTCACAAAATTATTTCAGACCACGTCACGGCAGAGAAGTATGGAAATTAATTAGTAAAAAGGAAAAGTTATTCCACCATTACAAACCTACGGATCTGCTATTGTGTTCAGTAAAAGGCATTAACGACAATGAGAACCTTGAATTACTTCACTTTAAACGCGATCCGAAGCCCAAATGGCGTTTATCTTTCAATCCTCTACATACAGTGGGAAAATAATAGTGTTTCCAAATTTTTGCAGAGTGTACAGATGTGCCCCAACGTATGAGAGGTTATAGCTCTAACATTATATTAGTCCTTGTCTTCCTGTTTTGGGCAATGAAAGAAGTTAGAAAGACAAAATGTCACATTTTTTTAAAGCTTTTTGCCGTAATTAGCCGCGGCGTACCAAATCGAGTGGTAGGATGCAGGAGCTTACTGGTGAGAGAGCCAAGTTTGACACTGCTTGCCAATCAGCAATGTTTAGAAGAAACATCTACATTGTGCACGTCCGATTATCATTCCTGGGCTATTGGTAGACACGAGCACGGCGTCTGATTTTTCTCGGGCAGCCCAGAAGCTGCGCTCATCATTACAGCTTTATGCTCCAAGAGTATTTTATGAAACTTTCGTGCTCCTGCAGACAATATCATGCCTTAATCCATGGCACGAGTTCCGTAACTGAAAGACGTTTGAATATTGCATCTACGCTTTCTTGATTTAAATTCCACTGCACACAGACGGGTTCAGAGTGCCGAGCGCGGGTAATTTGTCCGTGCAATTTAGAAGTTCTTCCCGTGCTTCACGTGTATGTTTTCAAAGTGTAGGCCTGAAGGCATCGCAAGTGAACAGCTGTGTACTAAAGCAGTCAGTCAGCAGTTGTAAATGCTTTTGCAAACGCCTTCTTCTGCTTTCAAGCGCTCTGAGCTCGGAACTTGGAAGAACCTCACGATGAGCAACGATAAGCAAACCCTGCCAACCTGTGTTCTGTAAAGCCTTTCGAATTTAGGCATGTTGCGCTCCATTCACGTAAAGCATTTTACCATTCACGACTTTTATCAGTAATTATATTATACGCACGTCAGGAGACATACATGCGTACTACGTAACTGCGAAAGAGCTGCGTTGTTGTGACTGATGACTGGCATTCGCCTCTCAATGCAGACTATGACGGGAGCTTGCAAGATCGTGTGAACGTAACGCTGCTTTCTACGGCGGAAGCCGAGACCTGTTAGCATTCACCCAGATAGCAAGTAGTATCGGGCTGGAAAATTACACCCCATTGTGACACAGACTGACAGTGACACCAGATTTGCATTTCGCATGCAACGTAGGTATTTTTACAAATTCTCTTTCGTCCTCTGTATACAGGGTAAGCTGTTAGAAGAAGGCCACGTTGGACTGAACTCTTGTCACCTTAAAATGTTGTATTTCGCCAAAGCGCTCACATGTCCCGTCATTACGAGTGGAATATGTCACAGGTATATCAGTCGTGCAATCTGCACTTTACTCAATGTGTTCGCTTTGTTCGCAAGCACAGTAAGCATTGCTTTTTCGCGAATATCAAAAAATAAGGCGTGTACATTGTGTAGAATCTTCCCCACACTGAGTGGAAAAGTGAACTTTAAAGCTTGGCGGGCAGATATAAGATGGAGCCCTGAGACACGGAAATCAAGAAACAGGGAGCAAATAAGCAACAGTGAAGCAAGTTTGTATCACTCATTTTTCGCTTGGTGAACATATTTATATATCAACGTTTCATTACAAGGATTGCAGGTTTAAATTAATCATGATTTTTTTCGCCCTATCTTTGACCCACAATTCATTCCAAGGCTGCCTTTGTGTTTTACTGCTCTGCATGATATTTTGCCATAATGAGGTTGTCATTACAGCAAAGGATCTGTCAAGAAAAATAAACATTATCTAAAGATCGTTCAGTTCTTGTATTTGATTGCCACGTGACATATCCTGCCTCTACATCACGGCCTGTGCGCTGCAGTAGCGTCAGAGGCAGCTGACGTCCCCCAAGTAGCACACACTGGGCTATGAATTGGGACTCATGTTGGACGCTAGGGCAGCCTAGCGCGTGAGCGCGGTACAGCGCAAGAAACGTGCAAAGTAAATCTAGAAGACTGGTGATTGCGCGCTTTGTTTTCTTAAAATCCGCTCTTCTTTTGCTGCATTCGCGAAATCCTTGGATTTCTTTCTGCAATATTGCAGAAATACTGCACAAGACACGTTTTCATCGCCAACAAACCCGCCGTAAACTCGGAAGCAGACCTACGCAGCGTGCGTTTCTGCGAGCGCCGCCGGCTGCCGATCCACACTACCGGAGGGACGGTGGCGCCACCTCTAGGTCGATCTCGCGGCGAATATCTTCGCCACGCAATATTCCTACCGGCCCACGCGCTGCCTCCCGTGACCTCGCGATCTACAAAGCTTTCTTGACAGTCAAGAACTTTTAGTGGAGTGTTCTTGAAGGAACGTGTATGAAAAATAAAAACGTTTGTCTGTAATTGCACATACATGTCTTGCTCGATCTTTGCCTCAATCTATCGAAAAGTTAGGTGCAGCGGTGGCGTAGTGGTAGAACATCCGCCTCGCATGCAAGAGGACCGGGGTTCAAATCCCGGTGCCGCGCAATTCTCCACCGGATGAAAAAAAAAAAAAAATCCGCGTGTGATGGAATTGCATAAACAGGTTTGGGGTGCGACCTTATGCCGGTGGACACCTCCGGCAACGCACTCCCTCACCAGAACAGGAGTTGGCCACCCTGGTGCAGTAATTGGCCGCAACCTCCTATGATAAGCTCCATACAACCCCGGCCCTCAGTCACCAGCGGCTGCGGTACAACTGACCACGGCGGCGGTCAGACCTGTGACGCAGCAGGGGGTGCTAAGAAAGCCTGGCTCCGCTGGACAGGCCGCCATTGGAAACTGACCCTGGCAACGTTTAATGCTAGAACCCTAGCTAGTGAAGCTAGCTTAGCAGTGCTGTTAGAGGAACTAGAGGGGATGAAATGGGATGTCATAGGGCTTAGTGAGGTTAGGAGGCCGAATGAGGCATATACTGTACTGAAGGATGGGCATGTACTGTGTTATCGAGGATTACCAGAGAGGCGACAACTAGGAGTAGGTTTCCTTGTCAATAAGTATATAGCGGGCAATATAGATGAATTCTATAGTATTAATGAGAGGGTTGCAGGCATCGTAATTAGGCTTAATAAGCGGTATAAACTGAAGGTTGTACAGGCCTATGCACCTACATGTAGTTATGATGACCAGGCAGTTGAAAGCTTCTATGAAGATGTAGAATCGGCAATGCGAAAAGTAAAGACGCAGTATACTGTACTAATGGGCGATTTCAATGCCAAGGTAGGGAAAAAACAGGCAGGAGACAAGGCAGTAGGTGACTATGGCATTGGTTCTAGGAATAGCAGGGGGGAGTTACTAGTTGAGTTTGCAGAGCGCAATAACTTACGAATCATGAATACCTTCTTCAGCAAACGGAAGAACCGGAAATGGACATGGAAAAGTCCTAACGGAGAGACTAAAAATGAAATCGACTTCATAATGTGTTCAACCCCCGCCATTATGCAAGATGTAGAGGTAATCGGGAAAGTGCGATGCAGTGACCACAGGATGGTGAGGTCCCGAATTAGCCTAAATCTGAAGAAGGAACGCAACAGATTAGTAAGAAAGAAACCCATCAACGAATTAGCGGTGAGGGGGAGGGCAGAAGAGTTCAGGATCTCGCTACAGAATAGGTTTTCAGCTCTAACTGAGGATGGCGACATTACCCTAGAGGGAAGGAACAATAATTTCAGAGATATAATTACTGAGTGCGCGGTAGAAGTAGGCGGTAGGATAGTTAGAGAGGATACCGGCAAGCTGTCTAAGGAGACGAAAGATTTGATTAAGAAACGGCAGAATATGAAAGCTTCCAATCCAACAGACCAGATCGAATTGGCCGAGATATCAAAGCTAATCAATAAGCGCAAGGTGGCCGATATAAGGAAGTATAACATGGAGAAAATTGAGCATGCTGTAAAGAACGGGGGAAGCCTTAAAGCGGTAAAGAAGAAATTGGGCATAGGCAAAAACCAGATGTATGCGATAAAGGACAAGGCGGGCAACGTCATCACTAATATGGAAAAGATAGTCAAAGTAGCCGAAGAGTTCTATACAGATCTCTACAGTAGCCAAAGTAGTCAGGACCGTAATGAGATTGGCGGTAGGGAAAACCAGCCAGACGTTCCACCAGTGACGAAGGACGAGGTCAAGAAAGCACTAGAAACTATGAAAAGGGGGAAATCAGCTGGAGAGGATCAGATAACTACAGATTTGCTGAAGGACGGGGGGGATATCGTGCTAGAAAAACTGGCCACCCTTTATACGCAGTGCCTGGTATCATCGACGGTACCGGAACCATGGAAGAATGCAAACATTATCCTCATTCACAAGAAAGGGGACTCTAAGGACCTTAAAAATTACAGACCAATCAGCTTACTGTCTGTTACGTATAAGGTATTTACTAAGGTAATCGCTAATGAATCAGGACAACCTTAGACTGCAATCAAGCAAAGGATCAAGCAGGGTTTCGGAAACGGTACTCTACTATCGATCATATCCATACCATCAATCAGGTGATAGAAAAATGCTCGGAATATAACCAGCCCTTATACATAGCATTCATTGATTACGAAAAAGCATTTGACTCAGTTGAAACCTCGGCGGTGATGAAGGCATTGCGAAATCAAGGGGTAGACGAGCCGTACGTGAAAGTGCTGGAAGATATATATAGTGGCTGCACAGCAACCATAGTTCTGCATAAAGAGAGTAACAAAATTCCCATAAAGAAAGGTGTTAGGCAAGCAGACACAATCTCCCCAGTACTATTCACAGCTTGTTTAGAGGAAGTATTCAGAGACTTGGAATGGGAGCAGTTAGGGATAAGGGTAGATGGAGAATACCTCAGTAATCTGCGATTTGCTGATGACATTGCCTTGCTAAGCAACTCGGGGGATGAACTGCAAATAATGATCGATGACCTAGACAGGAAAAGTAGAAAGGTAGGCTTGAAAATCAATATGCAGAAGACTAAGGTAATGTTCAACAGCCTCGGAAAGGAACAGCAGTTTACATTAGGTAGCGAAATACTGGAAGTAGTAGGCGAATATGTCTACTTAGGACAGGTAGTAACCGCAGATCCGGACCACGAAAAGGAAATAACAAGAAGAATACGATTGGGATGGAGCGCATTTGGCAAGCACTCGCAGATTATGACTAGCAGCTTACCGGTATTGCTCAAGAGGAAAGTATACAACAGTTGCATCTTGCCTGTACTCACCTATGGGGCTGAAACGTGGAGGCTAACCAAGAGAGTTCTACTTAAGTTGAGGACAACCCAGAGGGCTATGGAACGAAAAATGGTAGGGGTAACATTAAGAGATAGGAAGCGTGCAGAGTGGGTGAGAGAAATAACTCAAGTTACCGACATTCTAGTAGAAATTAAGAAGAAGAAATGGACATGGGCAGGACATGTAGTGCGAAGAGAGGATAACCGATGGTCGCTGAGGGTAACAAACTGGATTCCAAGGGAAGGAAAGCGTAGCAGGGGGCGGCAGAAAGTTAGGTGGGCGGATGAGATTAAGAAGTTCGCAGGGGTCAAGTGGATGCAGGTAGCACAGAACCGGGTTAAGTGGAGAAATATGGGAGAGGCCTTCGCCCTGCAGTGGGTATAATCAGGCTGATGATGATGATGATGCAGGATTTGCAACTCGTGTCCAGAAGGACCCCGCCTGGGCTTCCCGCTTATGCCAAGGTGGGTCCCAATTTGTACCCGTGTGGGCTGCCTTTTGGGAACGATCTGGGAATAGGCGGGCTACCCTGGTGGGGCTAGATGGAGGCCAGCCCGATTTAGGCTGGTTACGTGTTGCCCTAATGTTTCGAAGTTTGAATTTTCGGGGCTGCCCAAGTTCCATAATTGAGTTTTAAACATTGAGCACTAATTCTTTTCTTCATATTCTGCACTGAGCAACATACGAGGAGTTTATTCCCAATACACTAATAATATGGGCTAGCCCACATTGTCGCTTGGTGTGAAAATTGTATTTCGGCGTTCGTGCCGAATAATGCGCAGAAAAGCTGCGGAGTCAGATATAATCCTAAATAACCGCATAACAATATTCGAACTATTATGTGAAACATCAAGAATAGGCAATTACCTGCACGTGTAATTTAAGTTACATAGATGCCCCCTAAAGATAGGATGGAGCAGTTTGGGAGTGTTAAGACCGGCCGTGGCCAATTTGGGCTAACTGCAGCCTTCCATGGGCAGAACAAAGTAGGCTTATGTTATATTTACCGTGAAGAATCAGAATATATGTTGCATTTTCCCGCACATAAACCAAAAAGGCCCATATTGGCAACGTGGGGACATACAAATTTTCTGCTTCACCGCGGTCCATGCGGGACCTGAATGGACAGCCCTATATTGGCTAGAGGATTTTCTATCTGCTCAGTGCCCACATCTGCTTCACATCTGCCCTAAGTTGCTCTGAAAGTGACCGATGTGGGCAGCAAGCTGGTATAACCGTTTTCCACCACGACCACAGCTCAATAAGAAAGTATCGAGGTTTTGGGTGGTCTGCCCCGTTTGGGATAGCCCTAATTTTCCTACATGAAACCTACTCTTCCGTCGAACCTTCCCTTGACTATTCCACAAGGGCCTCTAGTGTGGGCGCATGACGATTTGTAGCTGCACCATGGCTCATGCGGCACCTATTGCACTTTTGAGTGTGCAGCCCCATTTGTTTAGCCCAGGATGTTCTACTTAAAGCCCAAGTTTACTTTCTATCTGTCCTGAAGATCCCCACGAGAGACGCTTGAGGACCTGATTTGCTGATATGCGCTCAGTTAACTTTTGCCATGCCTATATGATGTGAAAAAGGTTATAAACACTGCTTGCTTGCCTTGCCCGCTTGATCGCTAAGGGGGCCTTAATCGGTACTATAGTGGTTGCCCAGCACACCTTTCCCATAAGGTTTCAGGGGAGCCCCGTTTTGTGTGCTACTTGTCGGTGCCGTCTCTGTAATCCCGTGTTGCTTACAGTCTTGCTTCGCTGTGCGGCCAATACGAATTCTGATACAACTGGGGTTTTCCTCCACTAGGTTAGTGCATCCAAAGACACAGATATTCAGTTTATTAATGCGTAGGCATTTTGCGTCTATGTAGGCGGGTTTCGCGTGGGCATGACCTTGTCGGCGCGGCAAACAAGTAGTTAGTATATCAAAGGGGTGCTATCATCAGATAGTCAAGAAAAGGTGTTCAAGTGACAGAATGGTTGATGTTGGATGAATAATCAAATATTTACAGCAAATTTAGTCAGACTTCGAAATTGACGGGAGGGGTAATGTCAATATCCAAAGGGGTCTCGTAGTGCACGACTTCCGGCGACGTAGGCCTAACGTCCGGTAGCGAAAAAATTGAGATGTTCGAGCGTAAACGAGCGGGAAAGACTGCCATTTGTGTGCACCAATGGGTGGGACCACAGGATGGTGAGGTCCCGAATTAGTCAATCTGAGGAAAGAGCGCAACAGATTAGTAAGAAAGAAACCCATCAATGAATTAGCGGTGAGGGGGAGGGCAGCAGAGTTCAGGATCTCTCTACAGAATAGATATTCAGCTCTAACCGAGGACGAGGACATTACCCTAGGAGGAATGAACAATAATTTCAGAGATATCATTACTGAGTGCGCTGTAGAGTAGGCGGTAGGATAGTTAGAGAGGATACCGGGAAGGTGTCTAAGGAGACGAAAGATTTGGTTAAGAAACGCTAGAGTATGAAAGCTTCCAATCCAACAGACCAGATAGATTTGGCCGAGATGTCAAGCTAATCAATAATACCGATATAAGGTGGCCGATATAAGGAAGTATAACATGGATAAAATTGAGCAGGCTGTTAAGAACGGGGGAAGCCTTAAAGCGGTAAAGAAGGATTCGGGCATAGGCAAAACCCAGGTGTATGCGATAAGAGACAACGCGGGCAACGTCATCACGAATATGGAATATATAGTCAAAGTAGCCGAGGAGTTCTATACAGATCTGTACAGTAGCCAAAGTAGTCAGGACCGTAATGAGATTGACTTTAGGGAAAAACGGTCAGACGTTCCACCAGTGATGAAGGACGAGGCCAAGAAAGCATTAGAAATTATGAAAATGGGGAAATCAGCTGGAGAGGATCAGATAACTACAGATTTGTTAAAGGACGGGGGGGATATCGTGCTAGAAAAACTGGCCCCCTTGTACGCAGTGCCTGGTGTCATCGACGGTACCGAAACCATAGAAGAATGCACACAATATCCTCATTCAAAGAAAGGGGACTCTAAGGGCCTTAAAAATTAAACCAATCAGCTTACTGTCTGTTACGTATAAGGTGTTTACTAAGGTAATCGCTAATAGAATCAGGACAACCTTAGACTGCAATCAAGCAAAGGATCAAGCAGGTTTTCGAAAACGGTACTCTACTATCGATCATATCCATACCATCAACCAGGTGATAGAAAAATGGTCAGAATATAACCAGCCCTTATACATAGCATTTATTGATTACGAAAAAGCATTGGACTAAGTTGAAACCTCGGCGGTGATGCAGGCATTGCGAAATCAGGGGGTAGACGAGCCGTACGTGAAAGCGCTGGAAGATATATATTGTGGCTGCACAGCAACCATATGTCTGCATAAAGAAAGCAACAAAACTCTCATAAAAATAGCTGTTAGGCAAAGAAGACACAATCTCCCCAGTACTACTCACAGCTTGCTTAGGGAAGTATTCACAGACTTGGAATGGGAGCAATTAGGCAGAAGGGTAGATGGAGAATACCTCAGTAATCTGCGATTTGCTGATGACATTTTCTTGGGGGATGAACTGCAAGTAATGATTGATGACCTATAAAGAACAAGTAGAAAGGTAAACTTGAAAATCAATATGCAGAAGACTAAGGTAATGTTCAACAGGCTCGGGAAGGAACAGCAGTTTATATCAGTTAGCGAAGTGCTGGAAGTTGTAGGCGAATATGTCTACTTAGGACAGGTAGCAACCGCAGACCCGGACCATGAAAAGGAAATAACAAGAAGAATAAGATTGGGATGGAGCGCATTTGGCAAGCACTCGCAGATTATGACTAGCAGCTTACCGGTATCGCTCAAGAGGAAAGTATACAACAGTTGCATCTTACCTGTACTCACCTTTGGGGCTGAAACGTGGCGGCTAACCAAGAGGGTTCTACTTAAGTTGAGGACCACCCAGAGGGCTATGGAACGAAAACTGTTTGGGGTAACATTAAGAGATAGAAAGCGTGCAGAGTGGGTCAGAGAAATAACTCAAGTTACTGACTTTCTAGTAGAAACTAAGAAGAAATGGGCATGGGCAGGACATGTAGTGCGAAGAGAGGATAACCGATGGTCGCTTAGGGTAACAAACTGGATTACAAGGGAAAGAAAGCGTAGCATGGGGCGGCAGGAAGTTAGGTGGGCGGATGAGGTTAAGAAGTTCGTAGGGGTCAAGTTGATGCAGCTAGCACAGAACCGGGTTAATTGGAGAAATATGGGAGAGGCCTTCGCCCTGAAGTGGGTATAGTCAGGCTGATGATGATGATGATGATGGGTGGAAATATTAGAATGTGTTTAAAGAGCGGTAATCAACCAAATGCAATCAGAAAAATCCCCAGAGTACTCCAGAACCTCCAGTGCGAAAATGCGAATGCCTAAGCGTTTCTTCTGCACTACTGTACATCGCACGCCTCTTGTCGAACGAAACCAGCATTCCGCTGAACGCATCAAAGTTTAGCGGAGTTGTATAATTTGTATCAAGGAGGGCATGGCGCAGCATCCGTCACTCGCGGAATCCCAGTGACGCATCTCGCGGACAAGGGAACGCTCAAACTTACGCACTTGTTCAGCGCAGATTCTGCAGTGATCTCAGAAACATTTTTCCACACATTTAAGCTCTGTATTATAGTAGCTATCAGGCAAACCGGTACATCCGTTGTCGCAGTTAGTCCCGATGCAGTGGTACACTGGTTGGGGCGCTCGACATGACAGCTCGAGGCGAAAAGCAAAGCATCCATATGGTGTACGAAGCTGCAGCTTAAAGAAGCCGAGGTCGTCGAAATTTCCGGCGCCCTCTCTTCCACAACAGCGTCTCTCATAGACGGAGTCTTTTTCGGACGTTCAACATAAAACCAGACCAAACCATATTCGCCGTTAAATATAAGATACTCACCAGGTGTACTGAGCGTGGAGCTTTTCTGGCCAGCGTGCTAGTTCTGGCAACATTAGACCGCCGCGCTCGTATGAGGCGTCCGGTATGAGGAGCGTCTTCGCTGACAGCTTTTTCTGTGCTTAGAGGCACAGTGGGCATGGCTGGCAAGAGCTCTTCGCCAGACTGCTGTTGCATCTGGTTGAAACTCTTGAGGTTGGCCCCCTCGACGTCCATATCGCCCGTGTGCCCCGCTCCTGCTGACAGCGTTGAATACACCACGCCGGGCGGCTCAGCGAATGCGGTGGTGGCACCGGCATTATCAAATACAGAGCTTGGAGCTGCGGAGGATACAAAAAGGCAGCCTATGTTAAGCATGAGCAAAGTTTGAAATGCATTAGCAAGCAGCGGACCACAATAGCTACTATTTGGCCATTCTGCAAACCATGGCTTACCCTTTTTTGGCACTCAAATACCATCTACTATTCTCTCTTAACTATTGTTGAACCATCACTGTCATCATTGAGTTGTTGATCGTGCATTCTTTCGTGGAAACGGTCAATGTAACTACCCAGCCTCGTGCATGTTAAAAGTTCGCTCACGCTACCAATGCCGTTGTCGTTCTATAGACCGTTTTCGCCGCGAGGAGGAAAATAGCCTCGAAGCGGCGCGCGCGGAGCCGCTCCTCCTCTCCCCTTTCTCGCTGGTATGCGCGGGCGGCAAGGTGGCCATAGCATTTGCATTGAGAGCTTGCCTTTCGTGCTGTTTTTTGCGCGATAAAACAGCTTTTGCTTGGTTTTCACGCAAACTGTGACCATGAATCGTGAGCCGAGGTCATCAGGACACCACTGCGTTGTTGTTGGCTGCTCCAACAACTATCGTAAGCGAAAAAAACTAGGCGCAGAGCCATGTGCACAGCATCAACAGCTGCGGCATCAGTGCGGGTGCGATCTGTTTCAACTGCATCGTTTTCCGTCCGATGAAGACGAGCGACGGCGTTGGCTGGATAGCGTCAACAGAAAGGATTTTGTGCCATCGACCGCCTCTCGTGCGTGCTCGGAACACTTTGTTGGTGGACAACGTACTGCCATGAACTCCATACCTATGTTTAAGCTGGGCTAGGAACGGAAGGTTTATAACGTCACCACTTCTTGTGCAACACACCCATGCTTCGTGAAGAACTTTGACTGACTGTGAGGCCTGCACTTGGCCTTTCAGCAATGTCAATTGCTCATCTACTGTATGAATGAGCACCGTCCCAACCCAACCACTCTGCAAATACGAGTACGACTGCATGCTCCTGAATGATTTCACCTCCTTGAGGTCACACGCTTTCTTCTCAAGGAGGTAAAAAATATTGTGTGGCATCTGCACACGTGGCCACTTCTTTATGTCGTCACTCCAGTCAGTGACAACAGTTGGATGGCTGTACAGCTTGTCACCTGCAGACAAATATCAAGGGCATATAATCAGAGCAATGGAAGGAAGTAGCGAAGAGAAATAAAAAAAAACACTTCAAAATTCTCGTTGCATGCTATATCACCTAACTACATGCCGAGGAAGCAATGTAACAGCAAGGTTATTACCGCTAACAATGGGCCTTGGCAAAACAAGAGTGCGCTAACTGCCCCAGTCAAGATACCAAAGCCTAGAAAACTCGTGTGAAAAAGCGTAACTTGGAGAGGACTGCAAGTGCTCTAAGTGCTCGCCAAAACACAATAGAAGAAAGGGAGGCGCGGCGAATTTCTACTGCCGCGTAGCTAGTAGCCGCGCAACCTGTGAACTAACTTCACTTGTTCAGCGTGAGTTATTTACGGCCGAAACACTCCTCTTTCATCAAGTGAAAAGAGGACGCTACGTACGAGAAAAAAAAAACAAGGCAGAGAGAACGGTCATTGATCGCTCAGTGGCCAAATCCCCAAACTAGCGACGGTGACATACGTGACGCCAACAAGTGTAGACGTAGCTTTCTCTCGGTGTCTACACGCTTTAGCTGAGTAAACAACCTCGTACCGATCACTGGATCTGCTCGTTAGTGAGTATTTATCTCATTGATAACCCGCTGAAACACAGAGCGCACAGAGGATCGAGCGCTTTATTTTGGCACGACACTTATCTCGCCGAGAAGTGCACTGTAGCACGTGTTCGAAATCGTGAATTGTATACCGGTCAGCTTTCACGAAAAGAGTTCAGTATTGGGACTGATCAAACAATAAAAATTGCATATGCACACCAAGTGTACTCAAGCAAAGTGAAGTCCCGCTAACGTAAACATTCATGAAATAGCCGTCTTATCCTGGCTGGCAATCGTAGTCTATCGAACGCAATAAATAGCATAAAAGAAGCTTGGCGCTGTCTGTGTCGCTTCCTCGACAGCCGTCGTAGATAGCAGTGCGACAATTGTACTGCATTAGTTCACAAACTCAACAAAATCCGCTTACCTATGTCAATCATCGGAACGCCGGTAAGAGTGCTACTGCCTCCGGCCCCGTCATCTGCCGAAGTTCCGGCCATCGCTACACAAAACGGAGGCAGTACTGATAGAAAATGCCTTGCCGTAATCCAGGAGCTTTTCTAACAAACACACACAAAACCAGAACAGAAACGTCTATATGCGGCAGCGCCGTCCTGTGCGCGCATACCAGCATGGCGCTAGGGACAAAAACAGAACATAGACGGCGCCACGTTTTCAAAATGGCGGCCTCCTAAATGAAATGGTCTATAGGCAAGGTTCTTTAGCTTCTATAGGCAAGCGCGCGTTAGCTTTCCCATCTGCCAACGTGGCTCCGCTTCTCTGTTAGGTCACGTAACCTAAACTCACATCATTGAAAGTTCAGCAGCCAATGCTGCCACTGTCGCTGTTGCTCAGGACATTCATATATTTTTGTTGTAAGGAAATGTTATTTTTTTATTTCTGAGGCTTTATTACACCTTTACATCGCACTAAAACCTTCTTTTTATTTTGTTTATTTGAAGTTACATCTGTCGGCCACGGCCTTGTCTCTTTCTTTATAGAGCAAGCTGCACTCAGATATATCTTTAATGATCGGAAACACGCCGACTCATTCTGCATTCCGCGCCCACCTGGCTCCAGATCATTCTAGTTTTCCTCGGCGCTTTTACTCGATGTTTCCTTGCCGGGTTTTATTTGAGGGCTGCCAAGAGCAGCTGACATTCGTTCATTCGCCAAGCGCCAGCTAGTTTTTGTGGACGCAAGCTATCCAAAAACATTCGTGTCAAGTGCTACGCCACCCACTTTTTTGCCTATGATGTCGCTAGAAGGTGAAACATCTGTTCAACTTGCAGGGTAAGCATGTCCTTCCCGTCCTCACCCGTTCGGACTAATCGAAAGAGCCCGAGCCCAAGCAGCACAATATCAATGGCCCTACAGTGATGTTTTGGTGGCAAACGTTGGCATTATTATAGGGCCTTCATTAGATTCCGGCAATCCGAGACATTTTCCTACAATTCCCCGTCATATATACCAATAGTTCGTCTATGATCCGCCAGTGCAACTATAAAAAATTCCATCGCTTGCACCTAATTGGGCCCATGGTTATCCATTATATCAAAAATGGCCCACGTTCATGCCGTGACTTCCTTATCTACAACAATCTTATCAACAATGGCCTAGCCTACGCGCCTTGACTGTCCGTTTTTCAACAATGGCCCATGTTAGCGCCATGAAAGCCTATTGTCAACTAGTTTTTACATCCTGACCTAACATTCATTCCTTATATAATGCCAATATGGCTCTTAGGTGCTATTAAATCGCAAGCTGACAGGGAAAAAAATCTAGAGGGCACTACGGACTACGAAAGAACGGTGAGGCGAATCGTAGCCCTCCCTTACGGCATCTCTATCTCCCTCTCTTCTTTCACTCCCACCTTCCTACGTTCTTTTACGGCGAGGTACGTACATGTGTCCGCGGCAAATTGTGACAGATACTGCGCCTTTTCTATCCTGTAAATTAATTTCAAACGCCGCTAATACTTGCTCTACTAACGCCTCCTAGACATCTGAGTCTGCTTCTGTTTTCTGCGTGGTGCGGTGTTCGAGGAAGCGCCAAATTAAAGGCACCGTTCGGACGCCTGGATCGGACGCCCGGCGGGGTCAGTTTCGTGTATGCGTGAATCGCCTGGCGACGTCATGACCAGTCGTGACGGTACATGGCGCGCCCGTTGTTGAACGCAATCAACCTTAGATTGAACTCATCAAAGTTCACTGGGCGTTTTATAATTTGTTTACAGAAAATTAAACGGGCAGTACCTGTCACTCGTGGAATCCCGCTATTCTCACGGTAGACAAGGGGAATTACAATGAACGTATCATGATCCGGGGCATGGTGCAGTTGTTAAAGCGTTCAGCTGCGGATCGAAGGGAGACGAGGTTTATTCATTTATTTTTAACTATCTCCCTCGAAAGTGCGACACCCTCCTGCTGACAACGATGATGCACTAAAGGCTTTCGTCTTACTAATCTTTCATTCTATGCAAGCCTCGTCGAGACTACCGCCTTGACAACTCTTGATAGATGTACTGTAGTTCTTTTTCGGCAGCAGTGGTCAATCTTTCATGCATGACTGCAAGCAGTAGTTCAATACACAATGAAGGCAATTCATAAATTCGAACTTATACCGCTTGTCCTCCCTCAGGAGGGGTTTCGTGGTAACCTTTTACATATGAGCCACCGCAAGATGTGCAAAAATGGAACCAAAGGATTCAATGAACAAACTGTTCTTTATTTCAAATGTTACGTGAGCTCGTGACACGGCACTGCTAGGGGTAGACCGGGGAGGCTTGCAGAAATTGTCAGGGCCGAGTATATGGGCTATTTGCAGGCTGAAAAGATGGCAAAGGCAGCAGGCGGGTGGGGCAGTAGGCACGGGGTGCGAGCCATAGATTGGGGGCTTTTCACAGGGTGCAGACCCAGCACATGGGTTCGGTGGTGAGCCGAAAAGCGAGGAGACGGGCCAGGTTGGAATGCCTGGCGTATAGTCTTCTGCGAGCCCTGGATTGCAAGCTCCTGGCAGCCACATTTCCATAAACCGTGTTACCGCCAGGTCCTCTTCTGGCTTATCACATATAGGAAACACACACAAGAGAAGCAGACACAGGACACGCGCCATCTAGCCCAATTTCAAGTTTTGTTAAATTATCACATATAGCGTCTGCGCTAGGTAAGTTTGTACAGAAGACCAAGAAAAAGATTTTAGAGCAGCACAATCTGCCCGCAGAAAATCAAGTTCCTTATTTGACAAAAAGAAAAAGGCAGGCGCGCATGTTATTAAACAGAGGATGTCATGTAGTCATAGATTTTGCAGAATATTTACGCCTTCATGGATCTAACCTTCTGAGCCAACATTGCTGACAGATTTTCGTGACATTGAAGTCAACTACAATTTGTAATTTGGCTTACTATTTCTGGTGGTTGACATCGGCAGCAGTTCGCTATTGTCGAGAAGCGGAAACCATGGGTGTGAGGCTTCTTCCGTGGACGTGCGCTTTCTTTTCTTGAATTTACCGAACTGTTAACCCTAAACTAACCCATAGACAATTAGGTCAGCAGCATATTCATCATATATGAACCATGATGACTTCATGGTGACAAAAAATGCCAAAATTGTGTAGGAGTATATGTTACGTGTTTAGGAGTTAATATGTTGATGATATATTAAAATCAAATATTAGTGAAGTTTGGGTTCTAATTTCCGTGGTGCGCCCTGGACAGCTTCGAAACCTCATTAATTAACAACCTGTACGCACTGTAATGCCACTGACAACCACTTTCAATTCCTGTCACCTCTCCCCAGATGTACGAGCTGCACATCAAATTTGAACTATGTTTTTTTGCAGGCGATAAATACTTGCTATCTGAATGGCCAGCAGAATCGAGTGAAATCAGCTCAACGAGGAATACGAGGCCATATCTACTAAAGAAAAAACCAAGAAAAAGCAAATTAACGTAATTTGTATATCTATGTCGATCCGGGTAACTGTTGGTAAGATAGAGTTATTTCGAGAGCTTTAAAAAACGCCCGCCTGACCAACAAGAGTTAAGGCTTTTTTACTGCGAGTAAACTTTTGCAAGATTAAAATTTTGCCGCATCACCACCGCTTCTTGCTACATTCGCTCAATCGCTTGTATGTGAACTAGCCTTTAGTGTCCTGCTGAACTGCAGAAACAAGCGTGCCTTATTATTGTCGTGCACAAATGATAGATGAATAATGTTTCCACGATCACGTAAGATGCGATACCACATAACAGCCAATACCGCTAAGTAATAAGGTGGTCAACATCCCTTGAAATGCATCTTAAAGAAACAAATCATAATAGAGCTTTTACTACTTGGGAAGTATTACGTCCTGCATGACAGTTGCCCCATAAATCTGTATGCGCAACGCCTTTCCTCACTAAAAAAAAAAAAATAAAACTGAAATTCCACATAGAGCAATCATCAAATCCACTCAGAACATTATTCCTTTCTGAAATTCTCTGAAGGTAAACATATGGTGGTACTCACAAATAGGACTTTATTGACCGGCTTCTGAACTACGCCGGAACTCTCGTAAGGTGTCAGAAGATGCGGCTTGTATTTTCGCTTTCACGGAACCACGGCTTAACCTAAGCCTCGGCTCCACGCACACACACGCGGTCGCCGCTCAAGTCCGGCCGTGGCGAACATGACTAGCTCACCTCGATCGAGGAAGCATTCTTGTCGCGCTGGTTGTCAGGGAGGCTACCAGACCAGAATCATTACCTATTGTACAGTTTTTGGCCTTGGATCAGAGTGTATGGAGCTTAAAGATGTTTAGATGGACGAACAAAAAGGGTATAAGCCACGCGGAGCGCATTCAGGTGAGATGGAAAACAGGTTCGAGCAGGCGCGTGAAAACAACTTACAAAAGAAAAAAAAAGCCTTGCGCGGGAAGGGGGGTGTTCTGAGAAAAAGGGCTAGGGCGGGAGAAAGGTGCCAAGGTTTGCCGGAAGAGGCAAACCCAGTAAAAGAGGACAAACGCATGGAAAATACCTTGTGGGCTGTCCACAGCCAGACGCCAAGTAGCGAAATATTATCGTGCGATAATTGCAGCGAAAAGCGGCGGCTTTGACATCGTTACCGCGTACGCATTTCCAAGCACTTCAATGATATGTCTGACCGCCTGCTGTGGCTTTTGTTGGTTGAAGCTGGCATAAAAATAGTGCCATAAAATTAAGAAAATATTTTAAAATATACTAATAGGCATTGTACAAAATGTAAGCTGTATCAATGTTTTAGTGAGGATAGACGTGGCACACAAGCTAAGATGACAAACGCAAAAAAAAAAAACATACAGCGGGCAATTTATTCTTTCTTAGAGGAATGCATTAGTGTAAAAAAGTTTGTGGGTCGACTAGGGACATGATTGTGTGGCCCGTACGTGCTTGCTTCAAAGGAGGCGAATTCTGGCGTGTTCTCATCGCAGCGTTATGCAAAAATAGTGCACGAGCGCGATTAGATATGAAATGGGCGACTATTTCAGATGCATCTTTTCTTTAGCTCCAGCCACTGTCAAGCTTCTTCTGTATAAGTCACTTGGCCGCTCAAAACAAGAATACGCTAACTCTGTATGGGATCCTTTCACTAACACGCTTATTGACGCCTTAGAAGGTGGGCAAACTAGAGCAGCGTGCGTTTTATTGCACGTAACTATGATCGATCTTCGAGTGCCACAAAAATAAAAAATAGCATGTCATTAACCCCTCTTGCTCTGCGCAGAAAAGTGTCACGTCTTTGTCTAATTTTTTAAATTAACATGATTTCTAATCTTCAAAACGCCAACATGTTTGATTTGGTTGGGTTTGTGGAATTTAACGTCCCAAAGCAACTCTGGCTATGAGAGACGCCGTAGTGGAGGACTCCGGAAATTTCGACAACCTGGGCTTCTTCAACGTGCACAGACATCGCACAGGACATGGGCGCCTTGCTTTTCGCCTCCATTGTAAAGCGCCTGCCGAGGCCGGGATTCGATCCCGCGTCCTTGGGTACAGCAGTCGAGCGCCGTAACCACTGCGCCACCCCGGCGGGGTGCCAACATATGTATTATCCCGCATCGATAACTCAAGGAAAGCTGGCGTTCCTCGTTGCCGTACAACATTCTGCATAAATTCTTTCATACCAAAAACGTCGTCGGTGTAGAACCACCTACCACCAGATATTGTAGCTGCAAATGACGCTGATGAGTTTAAGATGAAATTATCTTTACATTACGGTCTACCATAGTTTCATTTGTTTCATTTCTTTTCGAATATTGTGTAATTCGCTGTTTCGTTTTGTGTGTATTTGTTTCATTTATAGCCTTCTGCTATCGTACCCAGTTCGTGACTCAATTTGGAGAGTTTTTTTTTAATTTATTCGTTTTGTCGCTGTTATACTTCTTAATTACTGTATTGTCACTTTTTCTAAACATCTATTTTTTTGCAGCTCGTTTTTTTTCGAAATCAATGTTATCAATTTTGTAGACATGTGCATGTATGCGTTACCTTCTTTTTGATCAGTTTGATTTTATATTTTTGTAACGCTTCCCTCAATAATGCCTTGAGGCCTTGAGGGTATCGGAAACATATAAATAAAGACGTCTAAAGCAAAAAAGCTTGAAAATAAATATAAACACATGCACGAAGCAGCAACAGAAGCACTGAAAGAGCGCAAAAAAAAATCTGATAACAAAAGTTTACGTTTTAAACCTAAGGTAGGGGAAAACAAGAACACCAAATCAAGGAACGCCGGAACATGTGCTAGTATAAATGGCACTACGTACGGAATCCTGGGCCGGCTTGCACGATAAAGTCCGAGCTAAGTCCAGACTTAAACAGTGTCTTTAGCAAGACCAGACTTCTTTAAGACTGCTCGGGTTCCGAATGCTTCGGTTCGGCTCGTGTTCACCAGAGTGGCTTCCCTAAACGCCCTCAGCAACCTCATGGGGCATTTTACCTCGTGACACAATCTTAAGCCGCAAAAAGCAATGACACGGATTTTACGCAGCGCAAGAATGACGGAATGTTTACATCTTACAGCGGGGACAGGGCCAGCGTATACCTGTATTTCCCTAATTTCTCTACTGAGGTAACTGGCGTCCTTGTGTCTTAACCAAGACGGCACTAGAGTCGTAATCGTGCAAGCGACTTATTCAAGTCAGGGCTGAAGCCCAGTCTCTACTCCAGTCTCAAGCGGCCATGCTAGTAGCCTATCCTTTAGACTCAGTTAAGTCTGGACTTGGCTAAGACAGTCTTAAGATCGTTTCGTGCAAGCGGGCCCTGGAGTCATCTCTGCATTCGTGCAGCCAACCGCATATGTAACGCGTGCTCAAAATCGTGATTTTAAAACACGAGGTGATCGAATTCATTCTGGTATTTGCTAAAGCTGCGCGCAAAAGCCACTCATGCAATACACTTCAAAAAAACCATCGGTTGTGGGGCAGCTGTTCTAATACACAGACGCCAGCTGTAAACTGTGCAAGTGAAAATCTTAGGATAGACCGCTTTCGAGCTTATTTCGAGATAATTGTGCCAGAAAATCGTAGAAATAGCATTAAGAAGAATGCCACTCATTCCTTGGGAAATAAGCGCGCTTTAATTCATAGAAATCAGGTAAGCACCATTCAGCAAATAATAACAGCTTGTCTAAGCCATATTCGAATAATTTCCTATGGGCCTCTTCAGCCAGCCTTCATTAACTACTCGATTCATCAGACCTGTCCGACTAGGTTGTCTTCGTATTTCTCATTATGCACCAAATGAAAAATCAAAGAAAGATATAGGGTCGCTAACAAAGTCAAGTACATTAATGAAGTTTTGGAAGCCCTACGATTACCTTTTTTCCCCACGGGGAAATCAGACAAAAAGAATACGCTTATATCTTTTTCAGCCCCGCCGGGGTGGTGCAGTGGTAAGACGCCCGACTACTGTGCCGGAGTTCCCGGGTTCGAACCCGACCGCGGCGGCTGCGTTTCGATGGAGGCGAAACGAAGAGGCGTCGTGTGCTGTGCGATGTCAGCGCACGTTAAAGATCCCCAGGTGGTCGAAATTACTCCGTAGCCCTCCACTACGGCTCCTCTTTCTCTCTTTCCACTTTCATTCCCACCTTCCTCCCTTCCCTTACGGCGCGGTTCGGGTGTCCACAGAGCAAGTGTGACAGTTACTGCGCCTTTCCCTTCCTGTGAACCAATTTAACTTAACTTAACTTATATCTTTTTCAAACGAAAGTGAAAGAAGCTGGACACGTCATCTATTTGGACGGGACACATGTGCTTGCCTGAGAGTGGATCGCTTCTAGACGCGTGTATACCTAGAGTCATTGATAATTCAGACCACTCCCGGTACACTGAACCTAGTGCAAGAGAATCTGCGATAGGATTAGGCAAGGTATTTAGGAAGCATTTTGAAGAAGATATAAAAACAAGCTTTTGGTCTGTTTTCCCAATTTTGAACATGGAAGCCGTAAGACTTCCGAAACCTCAGTGCGTTTCATTAATCTTTGACTTGATCAGTGACCTTATAATTTTTTTCTTTATGCCCCCACCTGACCAGACCATGTATTTTGTCGAATTCTGAATTACAAATAAAAAGTATGACTAAAAAATACTGTCACGCCACTGACGACGACGAAGGGTTGTGATGGTCTGGGAGAAGAAGAGGAGAAAGCGTTGGTGCTTGGGGCTAGTAAGCTTCACCTTATCCCACTGCCATATCACTGTAAATAAACACCCCTTTGCTATTTCATCGTAACAACTTGGTGGAAGGTGCTCCGTTCAATCCCTAAGTACGGCGCAGCAAGACCAACTGGAGTTTCGACGTAGTCGCCGCCTTGCTGGACTGCCACCGCTTCAAACCATCATGGACCACACCGATTCTAACCGTGCCAGCCGTGACGCTGCAAGCCAGGCTGGTGACAGGCCTGCCCCTTCCAGCTCTATTCCCTGCCAGCCTTACCGGCAACCACGACAGTTTGCAGGAGAAGAAGGTGAGGACGTTGAGAAGTGGCTGCTTCATTATGAAAGAGTTAGTCGGTACAACCGGTGGGATCCTATCACCATGCTCACAAATGTCGTTTTCTTTCTAACTCACACGGCTATGACATGGTTCGAGAATAACGAGGACAATTTGACAACTTGGGAACGGTTTGCCACCGAGATCAAACAGCGTTTTGGTGACTCTGTACAGAGCAAAAAGCGGGCTGAGCAGACCCTTGCCCAAAGAGCTCAATTGCCGGATGAAACTTGTACCACTTATACAGAAGAGATCCTCAGATTGTGCAAATGTGTGAATTCCAACATGCCCGAAGAAGACAGAGTCGGCCACATTTTGAAGGGCATCGCGGCTGACGTGTACAACTTTTTAATCGCCAAAGACAGCCTTGAAACCGTCTCCGATGTTATTAAATACATCCGCACTTTTCAAGCTCTAAAAACGCGTCGTATTGTGCCAAAATTTGGGCGGCTGGCCAACGTGCCTACCGTGGCCAGCCTTGATGACCACGCCCAACTATATCTTCCGTCGACGATCCGGCAAATCGTGCGGGAAGAACTCCTGCCGCTCAACCCACTTCCTCTGCACGAATCTGCTCAGGTCTCTGTCCAGAGGGTATCTAGACGGCCGGCTTCACCACCACAAACGATTACAGTTCAGCCTTTCCTTTCCCGCAAGCTCCTGAAGTTGCAGCTTCCATTGACTATCCTCCTATGCATTTCGCCAACCGTAATGCGTCGGTGCCTGACGCCCCAAGGTATGACGTCGCCTGAAGTGCACATAGATCTTCCATTCGATATACCAGGATTCCTGAGCAGTATGAGCATTCAGCCAGACCTACGACGCACCCAGCTGTTCCCTGCTCTTATTCGCAACAGCATTTTCTACCTTCCCCGCCGATATGCTACCGCTGCGGCGTCGAAGGTCACATCGCCAGATACTGCCGCAGTAGGTTCCCACCTCGCTATAACCGTCCGGCGCTTCCAACAGTACCCAACAATCGGCAATACAATCCCGTTTTTCAACAATCAAATACTCAGCGTGGGTATTACCCCAACATCCATAACCAGAATCTCCGCGACCACTCCCCTGCATCTGATAGAAATGTTACTCCACCACCCGCCTTCCGTGCGCGTCGTTCTCCATCACCACGACGGCGCTCCATGTCGCCTCCGCATCCTCAGCAGGAAAACTAACCAGCGCGACCAATGGGTGTGAGGCCGCTGGAAATGTGCTGTGTGCCAACATCCCTCCAACTATAATGCTCAAAAACAAAATTCGTGTGTTTATTGATGGTGTGTATACATTAGCTTTGGTGGATACGGGTGCGACTGTGTCTGTGATGAGTAATCAGTTTAGGCGCTTGTTGGGACGCAAAGTGATGTTTGAATATGACCGTGCTTCAACGTTTTGTGGTGTGAGTGGAGAGGCGTTGCGGCCACTGGGTGTGTGTAGTGCGCAAGTGTCTGCGGGTGGTGCAATTTTTCAAGCCGAATTCGTAGTCTTACCCCACTCTACGCATGACATCATTTTAGGAATGGACTTCTTGAAGTTTTGTGGCGCTACCGTGGACTGCCGAAGTGAAGAGGTTCATTTTGACGGCTCGTATCTGCCGACTCTTTTTGAAAGTGGCCGCAATGAAGGAACAGTTTTTAGTATTACCGAAGACACAGTAGTTCCACCTTTGTCTGCCATGTTCGTCCCCGTGTCCGCTGCACTTCTTGAGAAGGTTTCATTCCAGGCCGTGGTGCACCCTGTTCACTCAGCATGCCTGAAGAAAAATGTTATTATCCCTCACTGTATGATCTCCGTGCATCACGGAAGTGCCTCGTTATGGACAATCAATCCATCGTCCGAACCCGCAGTTTTATCAACAGGATTGAAGCTTGCCTCCTGTGGACCCGATGCACCCCACATCGTTGCTTTGGTCACAGATGCTACGAGTGCCACCGCACCTCTGCCTACTGATGAAACTTCGATCTTCCGCATGACCAGCGCCGATCTCAGCTCACCTCAACGCCGTACTCTTGTGGATATTCTTCTACCCTTTTCGCCTATGTTTGACTTTTCTCAAATAGATGGACTGACCTCTCGCCCTGCACATCGGACCCATCATACTATCGACACTGGTTCGGCTCGTCCCATTCGTCAAAAGCCATATCGCGTGTCCCCATCTGAGCGCAAAGTCATTCATGGGCAAGTGGAGGACATGCTACAAAAGAAGGTGATACAGGAGTCATCTAGCCCCTGGGCTGCCCCTGTTATTCTTGTACGCAAGAAAGACGGTTCTTGGTGATTCTGCGTCGATTATCGGCGTCTAAATTCTGTTACGAAAAAGGACGTCTATCCTCTTCCTCGCATAGACTGTGCCCTCGACTGCCTCTCTGGTGCGTCCTATTTTTCTTGTCTTGATCTCAGATCTGGCTACTGGCAAATTCCAATGGACCCTACGGATAAGAAAAAAAACTGCCTTCGTAACGCCAGATGACCTTTATGAGTTTAATGTTATGCCATTCGGGCTGTGTAATGCGCCAGCCGCATTTGAACGCTTTAGGGACACAGTTTTGCGCGGCTTAAAATGGGACACTTGTCTTTGCTACCTGGACGATGTCGTCATATTTGGGAAATCCTTCCAAGAACACAATGACCGTCTAGTACGCGTCTTGAATTGTCTGCACAACGCAGCCCTAATTCTAAACTCGAAAAAGTGCCGCTTTGGAGAGCGCCAAGCGCTGGTGCTAGGACACCTTGTCAATGGTGATGGTGTAATGCCGGATCCCCAGAAAACTGCCGCTGTTAAGTCTTTTAAACCCCCGCAGACAGTGAAGGAGTTGCGCAGTTTTCTAGGGTTGTGCTCGTATTTTAGACGCTTTATACATCGCTTTGCTGACGTTGCTTACCCATTGACGTGCCTTCTCAACAAAAACTCCACTTTTGACTGGACACCAGACTGCGACGCGTCATTTCGTCAGCTGAAGTTTCTTTTAATATCGAAACCAATCCTACGCCACTTTGATCCTGCTGCAGTGACAGAAGTTCACACGGACGCTAGTGGAATCGGTCTCGGGGCAGTCCTTGTCCAACGGCACGATGAACGAGAGCATGTTATCGCGTACGCAAGTCGTACCCTGAGCAAGCCGGCGCGAAACTACACAGTCACCGAAAAGGAATGCCTGGCTGTAGTTTTCGCTGTGCAGCGTTTCCGTTCATATTTGTACGGACGGTCGTTTACTATCGTAACTGACCATCATTCACTCTGTTGGCTGCGGAACCTTCGAGACCCAGGTGGTCGCCTCGCACGCTGGGCCCTCCGGTTACAGGAATATGACTTTGCCGTGGTGTACAAAAGCGGGAGGCGTCATACCGACGCAGATTGTCTTTCTAGGATGCCAATGGCCACGACTGGACCTGACAGTGACGATTTCGACAATTATATATCGACCCTCGAGCCAGCGCTCCCCGACACGAGTGTTTTCAAAACGGAACAGCAAAATGATAGCAGTCTGCAGCCTTTCTTTGCCGCCGCCGAAGCCAGCGTACCTACAAGCCGTTTTTGTGTGCGTGATGGCTTCCTATGGAAAAAGAGTTATTCGCCTGTCGGCCAGCGATACCTACTCGTAGTTCCCAAGACGCTGTGCACGGACGTATTGCGCGTTATGCATTATTATCCAACTTCTGGGCATTTGGGATCGGTTCGAACACTCCACCGTGCTCAAGAAAGATTTTACTGGCCCAGAATGCGCTCGACGATTGAACAATACGTTGCCAGTTGCGAGCAATGTCAACGCCACAAACGTCCAACTGCAGCTCCATCTGGCTTGCTGCACCCTGTGAAGACCCCGACAGCTCCGTTTGATCAAGTAGGCATTGACCTCGTAGGTCCGTTTCCGAAGTCCGTGGATGGAAATCGCTGGATTGTAATCTGCGTGGACTATCTCACACGTTACTGTGAAACCGCCGCTCTTACATCTGCTACGCGCATCAGGTGTCGCCACGTATTGTCATCACTGATCGGGGCCGACAATTCACTGCTGATGTTATTGAAGAGCTCATGCGTTTATGCTCCGTAACTTTCCGACACTCGACGCCATACCATCCCCAGACAAATGGCTTGACTGAGCGCGTCAACAGAACGCTTATCAAAATGCTAGCCATGTATGTGGACGCAGGGCATAAGAACTGGGACACCATACTACCTTTCATCACGTATGCGTTTAATACCGCCACGCATGAGACGACTGGGTACAGTCCATGTTTTCTTCTCTATGCCAGACCGCCACGCTACCCCCTGGATACTATCCTGCCCTTCACAAGCCGTGAAGACCCCTGCCTGGCTGAGACCCTCTGTCTCGCCGAAGAAGCTCGGAGAATCGCCCGATTACGGTCTGGTGCTTCACAAGAACGTTCTAAAGTGCGATACGATGCCAGTCACCGGCGGGTCACGTACTCTGTAGGTGATCTAGTCTGGCTGTGGCGCCGAATTCGGCGCCGTGGCCTACATCAAAAACTCTTGGCCCACTATGATGGACCATATGTGGTTGTCAAACGCATCAGTGACTTAACTTATGCAGTAGCCCGCCTGACAGCATCGGGTCGTCGGTCTGCCAAAACCGAACTATGTCATGTTGCCCGCTTGAAGCCGTGTCAGCCTCGCACGACTCACGAACACGCCCAGAGGGCTTAGGCTGAGTAGGGGGGAAATGTCACGCCACTGACGACGACGAAGGATTGTGATGGTCTGGGAGAAGAAGAGGAGAAAGCGTTGGTGCTTGGGGCTAGTAGGCTTCACCTTATCCCACTGCCATATCACTATAAATAAACACCCCTTTGCTATTTCATCGTAACAATACGTACAAATGCCTGAATTCATGTATGTTGCTTTCCCCTTAAACTGCATATGTGAAACTGGGTATTTATTGCACAATTATTGCGCGTTGCTGAAGAGAACATTGAGGAATCAGTCGCAGAGGTCCACTGGCCCACTTTAAAAATCGCTAAGGTAATATGCTGGAGGCAGCAGACAACAAGAACCGTTGTGGTCAGTGTTCTGGCGTAGCATAAGTGGGCAGCATAGCGGACAACCAGGGGCACCATTGGAAGTGTACCGTAGGATCCGAGGACAAAAATGGCCGTCATTGGAAGTGTAACGCAGAGGCAATGCCCATATGAATTGAACAGAGGACAAATAGGACCACCGCTGGAAATTTCAGACAGTAGCACTGCCAATATGGCGAATACGAGGGTCAGGTAGAGGTCAGTTTGCTACATCTGTCAATATTGTACCTTCCCTTGAGCTGCCTGGCAGTTATTCCTGGAAAGTAAAAAAAAAAAGAAAAAACAATCAGCGGATGCACTTCAACAGAAAGCGAATTGCGAAGCAGCCGTATACCGCACCCAGGACCAAAAGCCCTCCTCTGCGACTATAGCGACCGTGAGTACACCACCTGCCACCATTTTTCTGCAGCAGCTACTACTGCTGCCCATGCTGAATTGCATAGACTTCCAAAGCATTGGTGGGTGGCACTGAAATGCGTTATTACTGTGCCATTTGTGACAGAAAAGAACTGGTTCGTTGAACGTTCATCTGGCTGCTTTCACCGCGTGCACTGAGCACATGCTTGCGCTCGCATTGGCGCGTCGCACAGTACGGCCTACATTGCGCCATGATTGGTCAGACTGTCGCACATTTACGCCAATCAAATCTGTATAAAGCGGAGAAATCTTTTCACATGTCATCTTTACAACAAAGTAATCAAAATAATTAATCAAAAAAGGCGCTTCCGCAGTAAGCGAATGCATCGTGTCCGACGTGACGTCACATGACGTGCCTGTTATGCACTGATATGCTCGTGTTTATATAGGTTTAAAATAGACGAACCTACTGTCATCACTGTTTTTATACAGTGCTTGCAGTGCATTTCTCTGAGAATAATCGCACTCGTGAAACGTGCGTTCCGATTAGGCTGTTCCGTGAACGTAGTATCAAGCCAATGACCCGTTGTTGTTTTGCGCGTCCAACATGTCCAATTGACCAATCTGCGGATTGTGAGCTTCTCAGCAAGGCTTGTTTCCGAACCGAAAGGCCTAGCTCCCGGCATTTCTAGACAGTTGCAAAGAGATGCTTCTTTTAGGGCACATTCACATTTGCGAGTCATGGACGTCACTAATTCAATTTCGATTGACGGAATTGGCTACATAGCGCTATCAAAGCACAGGGAGAGGGCTGCAAATCTGCCAAAACCATTCAAGAGTGAGGAGCGAAGCGCAGAGCAATTCTTCGCCGGATTTGTTGTATTGGCGTAATATTAAAGCATTGCACGTTTTGACACCTTTCTTCAAGTCACCTTTGTCATATGGCGAGATTCTTTATTTTAAGAAGAAGGATCACTGCTGCTTTCTTTTCCACAAAGCCTTCAAACCTGAGAAGTGAAGCCTTGCGAAAAAGTTGACAGAGGAATCCGACTTTTTGACAAACTGTGGCGCCTTCTGGGAGTGGTTGAAAATTCGTCTGATACTGGCTGAAAACCTCCTTGGCGTCTCCGAAATGATGGTGTTTGTTCTTGACAGCTAACGCCACCTATCGCATACGCCTGCCACGATTATTAACTACACATGGCCTCCGAGATATCTTACGGCTGCGCCGGTCACAGAGGCCAAGAACTACGCAAGCGCAGCTGGGGCTGGTGGTTAGTTTTCAACCAGGGGAGAGGCGCGCATTCGCAGAGCGGCCTTGTGAAAAAGGCGGATTGGCCTTCTGTAGTTGTTTCCATACTCCTTTGGCATCCGACGTCAAAAATGTGCTTCCTCCCTCTCTTCTGCTTCAGCGGTAAAGCTTCGTCACCGGGAAAATACCGACTCGTGTGACTCGTTCACAGCCCGAGCACTGGCATCTAGCTTAGCGTCTGCTTCGCTGGCGCACCAACGTTTCATTTCTCGCCGCCACGGAATGAAAGTGACACTTGTGTCTCGATCTTGAATCTTGTCGTGCCTTTCGGCGACTAAGTCATCCAGGTTTTACACGATGAGCCGACAGCTGGCGATATCGGCTTTACTCTTGCTCTAAACCGTATTGAGGACGCATATAACTGCCCTCTTGGTTAGCCTCCACGTTTCAGCCCAATAGGTGAGTACAGGTAAGATGCAACTGTTGTATACTTTCCTCTTGAGCGGTACCGGTAAGCTGCTAGTTATAATCGGCGAGTGCTTGCCAAATGCGCTCCATTCCAATCATATTCTTCTTGTTATTTCCTTTTCGTGGTCCGGATGTGCGGTTACTACCTGTCCTAAGTAGACATATTCGCCTACTACTTCCAGTGCTTCGCTACCTAACATAAACTGCTGTTCCTCCCCGAGGCTGTTGAACATTACCTTAGTTTCAAGTTTCAACTTTATTTCATACATACATACAAAAAATGGATACACCAAGAGTTGTACAGAAGAAGGTCCCGTAGTACAAGACTGTCGGGGGGACCTCCCAGAACAAAGCAAGTGAGGTAGAAATGTAAAACAATGGGAAGCAGTGTAACAAGTAATAAGTATCAAAGTACAACCTACTAAACAACGCTTAGAATATACACCAATGAGAATAAAGATACAGATACAGAATATACAGATGGTCAACTTCAGTGCATAGAACAGACAAAACAGCACATTCAAAAGTGAACTATAACGGTGGAAGAAAATTAATTATGCAACATGTTGAATAAATATTGTTTCATGCGGAAATGGAATGCGTGAACAGTATGCGATGCTTTAATTTCTGGAGGTAAAGAATACCAGTAGGATATGCCGGCAAACAAGGTAGTGAATTTTCCGTAATTAGTCCTGACTTTTGGCAATAAGTGATTATTGCGCTGTTTAAACCTGGTAGGAATAGTATTTATAAGCTACTGCATATTGATTTTTAAGCCTACCTTTGTACTTTTACTGTCTAGGTCATCAATCATTATTTGCTGTTCATCCCCCGAGTTACTTAGCAAGGTAATGTCATCAACAAATCGCAAAATACTGAGGTATTCTCCATCTACCCTCATTCCTAACGGCTCCCTGTCCAAGTCTCTGAATATTTCCGCTAAGCAAGCTTTGAATAGTACTGGGGAGATCGTGTCTCCTTGCCTAACACCTTTCTTTATGGGAATTTTGTTACTCCCTTTATGCAGAACTATGGTTGCTGTGCAGCCACTATATATATCTTCCAGCACTTTCACGTACGGCTCGTCTACACCCTGATTTCGCAATGCCTGCATCACCGCCGAGGTTTCAACTGAGTCAAATGCTTTTTCGTAATCAATGAATGCTATGTATAAGGGCTGGTTATATTTCGAGCATTTTTCTGTCACCTGGTTGATGGTATGGATATGATCGATAGTAGAGTACCGTTTCCGAAAACCTGCTTGATCCTTTGCTTGATTGCAGTCTAAGGTTGTCCTGATTCTATTAGCGATTACCTTAGTAAATACCTTATACGTAACAGACAGTAAGCTGATTGGTCCGTAATTTTTAAGGTCCTTAGAGTCCCCTTTCTTGTGAATGAGGATAATGTTTGCATTCTTCTATGGTTCCGGTACCGTCGATGACACCAGGCACTGCGTATACAGGGTGGCCAGTTTTTCTAGCACGATATCCCCCCCGCCCTTTAACAAATCTGTAGTTATCTGATCCTGTCCAGCTGATTTCCCCCTTTTCATAGTTTCTAATTCTTTCTCGACCTCGTCCTTCGTCACTGGTGGAATGTCTGACTGTTTTTCCCTACCGCCAATCTCATTACGGTCCTGACTACTTTGGCTACTGTAGAGATCTGTATAGAACTCTTCGGCTACTTCGACTATCTTGTCCTACTTAAGTTGAGGACTACTCAGAGGGCTATGGAACGAAAAATGGTAGGGGTAACATTAAGATATAGGAAGCGTGCAGAGTGGGTCAGAAAAATAACTGAAGTTACTGACATTCTAGTGGAAATTAAGAAGAAATGGGCATGGGCAGGATATGTAGTTCGAAGAGAGGATAACCGATGGTCGCTTAGGGTAACAAACTGGATTCCAAGGGAAGGAAAGCGTAGCAGGGGGCGGCAGAAAGTTAGTTGGGCGGATGAGGTTAAGAAGTTCGCAGGGGTCTAGTGGATGCAGCTAGCACAGAACCGGGCTAATTTGAAAAATATTGGAGAGGCCTTCGCCCTGAAGTGGGTATAGTCAGGCTGATGATGATAACTGCCCTTCCCATAAAGAATGAGATTGGGTAAAGAGCGGACGCTCGGCGAAATCTGGCCCCAGGAAATGACGCATGACTCGTAACGTTAGTAAGAGCCCCCGCCCCACGAAATGTATGGCGCCACCAGCATTTGCCGCGCCATGTGGACTGGTGCCGCCGGCACAGCCCGAAGCAGACTCCGGTAGGGCTGGGTTGTCTTCGCGGGCTGCTTTGTTTGTTCATGAGGACGGGCTGCGTACGGCTTTCTTGGCCTTCGAAGCGGAACTACTGCAGTTTGTCAGGAGGACAAGGTGAGGAACTTTAGTTTGCCGAAAAACGCTACATTTAAGGAATTTGAATTGACTGCGCCAGCCGGTTTCTTGAATTGCGGAGCTGATGAACATGCGACAGTGCACACGTCATGGGTCGGCCAGTTCGTGACACCCGGTAGATTCTAGCAAAGGCAAGGTGAGAAATGTTTTCTGTTTGCAAACTACGCTGCATTTCAAGCAGTTCAGCTCAGCACTATGGCTGGCGCGGTTGTGAAGGAAAGGGGTATATGTGCACGGTAAAGGCGCATCGACGGCTCGCCGGTTACGCCGCAGTTAGATAAGAGGGAACCCGCGTCTGACGCTCTTTCCTTGGTTTGCCTAGTTGCTAATTTGGGTGGTTTATAGTATAGTTCTACGTGTGTGGCGTGTTTTCTTATGGACTTCACTAGTGCGCAATCTCTTTTAGGTGATGTGTTGGGCGGATGAAATCTGAACATCGAAAGAGAAGGCTAATGTGTAAAAGACGAGCGTTCTCGCATAATATGTTCAGGACCGTTATTGTTAAGACGGCAGGGAAAAAAAGGTATCGCTCAAAGCCGGAAAACTGGAAACTTATGTGTCGAGGATTATCATCTGCGATGAAAAACGCGCGGCGAATGCGCTTTAAAAAAGTTAATAGGAAAGGAAACGCCGAGGTGCCTATAAACAGCTTGATACTAAAGAAGTGGCGCGCCGATAATTCCGTCCTCTCCGTTTCTGAAAACATAAATTCTACCCGCGCATTTGTTTTAGTGCTCCAAACGCCCATAGTGGACGTCTGGCTGGTAGCCCCTGTGATGTTGCCGACGGCGTAGCAGATATTTTTATCGAATGAAACGCTTCGTCGGCTGTCAATGCAGCTCTTCAAACTAAAGACGCATCGGGAAATTAAACAATGCTTGGAAATTGCTGGTAGGGATCTTCGCCGTGTAGCTTGATTTGTGTATTTTACGTATAATACCCAAGAAGACCTGAATTACATTTGCTTGAAATCTGTATTTAAAATAAAATACAGGGTATTCTGAGGGAGCCGTGGATTTTTTTAGTATAGTACGTGTGTCTTTTTTCTTGTGTATCACTTGTGGTTTCACGTGGGCTTAGACCACCAACCACCGCGGGTTCGAGCATCGCGCGAGCCGAATCCCCGATCAGCCGTCACCATGCGCACACTGAAACACCACAGCACGCACTCAACCTCGACCGGGAGGTTGCACACTTCGCTGCAAGGACACAAGCCTCCAAGTTCACAAAGGAGACGTTTATTGAAACGCCATCCTCCAGCGGCACACGCGCGCAACGCACACACACACACACACACACACACACACACACACACACACACACACACACACACACACACACACACACACACACGCACACGCACACGCACACGCACACGCGCACACACACACACACACACACACACACACACACACACACACACACACACACACACACACACACACACACACACACACACACACACACACACACACACACACACACACACACACACACACACACACACACACACACACACACACACACACACACACACACACACACACCAACGCACATACACACACATACTAAGTCACCGTGTCTCGGGAGTGCGCGAGGAGCAAGGCTCCCCTGCGCGCACGAAGTGACACGGTGTGCGCGCCGCAAGCACGCAAGGGCGTGCTGTGGCCTCTCTCTCGCAGTGACCAGAGGGTTTTTTTGAGAGAGAGTGGGCAACCACCGCAAGGTACGCCTGTCACCGATCTTTGGATCACGATCGACAGGCTCGAGCTGCGCTTTCAGGTATGACCCGGAGCAGACGAACTCGAGTACACACTGGTCTGCGCAGACAAAGGCCGGCAGACAAGAACAGTTGCGTACGCACCTTGCGATGTCTCGGAGAGGCCTCTCCTTGGGCCCCGCTCGGAGGGCCGCGTGAGCGCGGCCGTCGACGCGGTGCGATGTTCCCGCCAAAAGGCGCCAATGGGAACAGCCACTGGGACGCCAGGGCGGAGCTGTGGCCCGAACGACAGTGGCAAGTCGTCCGAGCCTCTCTCCGCTGCCTCAGGCGGGAGAAAGGGAACGAGGAGAACAACATGGCACGGCGGCGGCCGCTTCAAGGGCAGCCGCGGCAAGCCCCAATCCCACACACTTTCCATACCTTGTATGTATATCTACATGTAATGCTACATTTGTCTACCTATGTATTGTTTCTTGCCATGTGCAATTTTTTTTTCACTTATTTTCTAATGCACACGTGGGCTGATGTATCCTACATTTTGTCTGTCTTCCGTGTTGCTATCCTGCAGCAAACTGTGACAGAATTGTATCAGTTTTGTTTATGTATGAAGCAAAATAAATGTTCATTTCACATACCTCCTGGCATCTTTCCTGCAATACTGCTGTTTGGCAAAGACTTTGACGCAGATGCGTTGATGGCCAGTCAGCAGTAATTGTGACCTAATTGTATTTTTCTTTGCTGACAAAACAGAAAAATAATACCACACCGTACAGAACAGAAATAATGTGCCAACAGGGCGCTGCAGTACGACAAGCGCTTGCTAGCATTTAAACTGCTCGGCATGGCGCAGCGCATTTCAGCATTCAAACTGCGCACCTTTAACGAAAGCGGATGTGCGTCGAGCCCCAGCCGCTTGGTGCGCTGCAGTGAATTGGGCCGCTAAGCCCTATGGGAGTGTCCGCTATTTATCCAATCCCTTTCTCTATGCCCTTCCTCGCCACCGACCTCACATGTTACGTCAGGAGCTGCCGTGATTAGACGCCGAGAAGTGGCGAAAACAAGACTTGCAGGATTTCTACGCCCAACTTATACAACCAAAAATAACCATTTCAAGAGATAGGCACAAACTTGCGCATTTCTCCACGTCGACGTTGGGACACAAGTGGTTGAAAGCGCGACATAGTACGTCCCGCAAAGCCGTACTGCTGCGGAAGTTGCGAATCTTTTCGTTACTCAGATCACATTCTTCAACAATTCCCCAGAATTTCTCATAAAGAACTAGGGAGACAAAATTTACGACAGAGCTGACGCAACGTTTCTTGATACAGTTTGATATATCGAGGGAGAATAACTGCTTTACATCCGTGGACCAAAGATTAACGAAACATGTAAAGACTTCTATCGCGCCAAATAATGTCTACGTCGATGTCGGAGATAAGACAGTACCCTAATCTACGTCGCCTTCTCCAAACAAATCGCCGTTAAGGAGACGAGTCACACCCATTCCACCTGGCATATGGCAGGAAGCCCATGACCCTAAATAAAATGCAGCCGAACATCATGGACGAGGACGATGTCGCTATCGTGGCATACTTTTAGCGCACAAAGGAAGCTCGATGACACGCCCAAATTTTGCCAGAAGGCCAGCCAAGTACAGGCGCCCGATGCTAGTATTACGACGATACAATGTAGAATACAAGCCAACCCACACTGTCTGGGTCTGGAGGCCCAGTGGCTTTTTGTGGATTGAGTGAAAAAAAGTTACAGGGGATAATCGGCCGTTGAACCTTATTTGTGGTTCAGTGGTCGTTTTTGTAAGCCCAAATATTTGACCATCTCAACAGAATTACTCGGAACAGCTTCGTCGATTAGAATTTTGGTCTGGGCTGGTTGGTTAATATCTTTCAAAAAATAAACAGCGTGAACGCCAAGAAACAGGACACAGGGAGAAGACAGCGCCCGTCCCGTCGTGTGTGTGCCCTCTCCCTGTGTCCTGTTTCTTCGCGATGTTTATTTTTTGAAAGCTTTGTCGAAACTACAGGTCTAAATTTATGCGGCCACCTAGGCTTCATCTTCAAGAGTATGACGCGACAGCGTGTCTGGCTAACATTGTCAATCGCTTAGTTGCGAAATACTTATCTTGTGATTTTAATATATCACATATTCTTATTCCAATACAGACCTAAGCTACTACTTAATCCATATGCCGTCCTAATTCCCCACTAGATACAGAATAACCCCCCTTAAAGGGACACTGCATTTGTTCTCAAGCTTGCTCACCTTCCACTGTACTGAAGTAGACTCATTGATGGTCAGGTCTGTGAAGTTATTTTTACGATTATTGCCAAAACACCATAGCAATCGCCGATTGAATACGCATTGTTCAATCTTTCCGCAGCCCGCGAGGACGCAAGAGAGGAGGAGAGTGAAGAGAGAAACCTCACCGCGCCGGCGTATGTGACGTCACCATGAGGATAGGCCAGGCGCTCCCAGCAGCCCGAGTGCGTTTTTAGCCTGTGTTGTTGCTCGTGTTTCGAGGTTGCGGAAATTCAACATGTCGCTTGAGTTGAACACCTGTCCCAACATGCGGTACTGCTGTGCCTTCGGGTGTACGAGCAATTTTGGCCGCGACGATGTCAGTTTCCTCAAGTTCCCGCAAGCCAAAAAGCTCCGAGCGCAGTGGGTCGCTTCTGTGAAAGGGGACAAGTTCAGGCCGGCCATATTACTGGGCAACGGAAATTGCAATAATTACTGACTTCAGCATGTTCTATTCTGAGAGCAGCAGCAATGCCCCTGGCAGAGCAATTTTCTAGCAATATATGAACACCTATTCTGAAAGAGTATAATGTCCTAAGCGAAAATACGATTATTCGCGCGAACAAAAATCGCAGACGAGCAGCGGGCATGTTCCCGATTTTTTTTTTATTGACCACGAGCCAATTTGGGCAGTTCTCTTTAGGAAGAAGGGTTTCCACCAGCGGCTGCGAGCGTCGACTATCTGTTGCGTCAAGCTTCCCATATAGGTACCACTCGAGCATACCCTTGCACAGCAATATTGCGAAAGTACTGCTGTGGATCAACACATGCCGCATCCCTATTGCAAAAACGTGTCGCTGGGTCGCAGCGCCCCAGTGCCATTACTTGATATGCTCCCATTATGAGGCTGGAGACTGGGCATACTGGGACGCGGCATACTGGCACGCGCCACACTAGTGACACTGGTCGGCCGGAGAAAAAAAAACGTTTCGGATAAAAAGTACAAGCTGAAAAGTAACGAATCACCTAAACTACATTCATCATCATCATCATCAGCCTGATTATACCCACTGCAGGGCGAAGGCCTCTCCCATATTCCTCCACTTAATCCGGTTCTGTGATAGCTGCATCCACTTGACCCCGCGAACTTCTTAACCTCATCCGCCTACCTAACTTTCTGCCGCCCCCTGCTACGTTTACCTTCCCTTGGAATCCAGTTTGTTACTCTAAGCGACCATCGGTTATCCTCTCTTCGCACTACATGTCCTGCCCATGCCCATTTCTTCTTCTTAATTTCCACTAGAATGTCGGTAACTTGAGTTATTTCTCTGAGCCACTCTGCACGCTTTCTATCTCTTAATGTTACCCCTACCATTTTTCGTTCCATAGCGGGTTGTCCTCAACTTGACTCAGTTGAAACATCGGCGGTGATGCATGCAATGCGAAGTCAGGGGGTAGACGAGCCGTACGTGAAAGTGCGTGAAGATATATATAGTGGCTGCACAGCAACCATAGTTCTGCATAAAGAAAGTAACAAAATTCCCATAAAGAAAGGTGTTAGGCAAGGAGACACAATCTCCCCAGTACTATTCAGAGCTTGCTTAGAGGAAGTATTCAGAGACTTGGAATGGGATCGGTCAGGGATAAGGGTAGATGGAGAATACCTCAGTAATCTGCGATTTGCTGATGACATTGCCTTGCTGAGCAACTCGGGGGATAAACTGCAAATAATGATTCATGACCTAGACAGGAAAAGTAGAAAGGTAGGCTTGAAAGTCAATATGCAGAAGACTAAGGTAATGTTCAACAGCCTCGGGAAGGAACAGCAGTTTACATTAGGTAGCAAAGCACTGGAAGTAGTAGGCGATTATGTCTACTTAGGACAGGCATAGTAACCGCAGATCCAGACCATGAAAAGGAAATAACAAGAAGAATAAGATTGGGATGGAGCGCATTTGGCAAGCACTCGCAGATTATGACTAGCAGCTTACGGGTATCGCTCAAGATGAAAGTATACAACAGTTGCATCTTACCTGTACTCACCTATGGGGCTGAAACGTGAAGGCTAACTAAGAGAGTTCTACTTAAACTACGTTAAAAAAGCTTTAAAAAATTAAAACTGAGTAGGAAAAATCGCCGACCTGAGGAATCGAACGTGGGCCTCCGGAGTACGAGTCGAGCACACTAACCACTGCGCCTTTTTTTTTTCACTGACCACTGCGCCACGCCAGCTAGATGGTTTGGAATGGAAAAAGGCGCGTCTATTGATTGTGGTGTTGTCTCAGAAATGTCCCTTAGAGAAGTGTATTGTGGCGTATAAGAATAATTGCGAGCATGTAAGTTACAAAATTACAGAACACGCAGTTAAGCGAGTGGCAAATTACGTTTCTGCTGTACTTCCTCTTCTCTTGGCGTGCACGTAGCGCCTGCGTGTGGCGCACGGAATAAGATAGACAGGGCATGGCCTCCGAGATCATCGCGCCGGCACGGATCGGCAACGATGTTGCCGACGAACTACGACTGCAACTTGAGGCCCGCGCGTTTCGGCAAGGTGGCTGGCAGCGCTAGAATCACGTTTGAGAACAAGTAATTACCAAACAGTGATGCTTTGGACAAATTAACGAGTGTTGTATTATGTGAACTACGTCTTTGCGTCAATCAAATAAGCGACAAGCAAATGAGTAGACGGTGCGAACCAGGCGCGATAACGCTATAGCGTTCCATTCTCTAAAGGCGAAGCTTAAGCGTCCTCCAAATTTTTGCATCTTATGTCATGATCGCATTCATAAGGTTAGAGCTTCACGCTTCGAAGTGTACAGGCCCCATTGCTACCGCTCTAACAATTACAACTTCAAGACCACTGGAGCTTGCTGCCTGATCTCACGACTTGCAACTAATGTTCTGGTTGCCTATGCGCATTATTTTTTGCACTGAAATCATTTTAACATGTCGAGTTTGGCATCGCTGGCAATTTTACCAGCGCCGGCTCTTCGGTAGTGCTCTGCTACCGTGGGCGTAATTTTCGCTGAACACGGAGCTGTAGCACAAACCTTCAAGGAAAAAAAGTGCGACCAAGCTTCAATACCGGCAAGCGCGGCAGCGAGGACACTATTTTGCTGCTAACTAAATCTTATTTGTATGTAAACATTTCGGGAAGCGATGAAATGACCTAGGGCTCGGCTAGTTTATACCAGAGCAACAAGGAGCTCAAAAGCTTGATAAGCACGCAAAATATCATCTATTGCAAGCGCTGAATGTTGCATTTTTTTTTTATGGGCCCATCGCTCGGTAAACTCCTCTTTTCCTTGTTTTATTTTTTTCTTTCTGCTGTTTATACTGAGCCGCGGTGCAGCTTACGCTCGCTAATGCGTAGCCCCTGTTTGGAGCCTGCGATTCAGCCCGCATTGAATATTTTGGCAGTAATCATTGTGTTAGAGTGCCCTCAAGCTGTGAAGTTTGATATGCATGGTAGCCAACATTATTCAATTCCAGTATTGTTCTACGAAATCGTTAGTGTGTCATGAGATATCGAAGGCGCGGCGGCCATGGTCTCTTTCTAAATGCTCGAAACGACCTATCAAAACATGAACTCTAGAAAAAAGATGCTGCCTTTGCTTTCTTAAAGGTGCGCAACGACTTCGCAGCAAAAAGCGCATACTTGAAGCTTATTTTTCATAAGCGCAGCGATGGTCGTTTGCGAGTACGCTGTTGCCATGTTGGCCCCTGAGGGATGCTAACCGGGCTCAGTTCGGCCCCAGCACACATTCAAGGATTCTCCCAGTGCATCGCGGATGCCAGCGACACACCCAGCGTCAAAAAGTTAATCCCAGCGTTTTTCTCCCATCGTACCAGTGCAATAAGTATCTTCCCGTGACTGTTCCAGTGAATATCATAAACCTCCAGCGTCCCCAGCAGATCCAGTGCGAAAAACTTACTGGTTTCGCAATGGAAGACGCTGGGAGACGCTGGTTTTTGCTAGGTTTAAAATATGTGGCTGGAACATGCAGTTCCGAATCATAGGTCTCATCATCTCTCGATAGAACCGAAAATACTCTACCCTACAATCAAGAATACACCGAGTACTCGGTTCGCATGCTCAGTTTTCTCCATGTTATACTTCCTTATATCGGCCACCTTGCGCTTACTGATTAGCTTTGATATCTCGGCCAATTCTATCTGGTCTGTTAGATTGGAAGCTGTCATACTCTGGCGTTTCTTAATCAACCTTAATCAAATCTTTCGTCTCCTTAGGCAGCTTGCCGGTATCCTCTCTAACTATCCTACCGCCTACTTCTACAGCGCACTCAGTAATGATATCTGAAATGATTGTTCATTACTTGTAGGGTAATGTTTCCATCCTCGGTTAGAGCTGAATATCTATTCTGTAGCGAGAACCTGAACTCTTCTGCCCTCCCCCTCCCCGCTAATTCGTTGATGGGTTTCTTTCTTACTAATCTTTTGCGTTTCTTCTTCAGATTTAGGATAATTCGGGACCTCAACATCCTGTGGTCACTGCATCGCACTTTCCCGATTACCTCTACATCATAAATAATGGCGGGGGTTGAACACAGTATGAAATCAATTTCATTTTTACTCTCCCCTTCCGTTTGAGCATGCTGTAAAGAACGGGGGAAGTATTAAAGCGGCAAATAAATTGGACATAGCCAAAAACCAGATGTATGCGATAAGGAACAAGGCGGGCAACGTCATCTCGAATATAAACAAGATAGTCAAAGTAGCCGAGGAGTTCAATACAGATGTCTACTGTAGCCAAAGTCGTCAGGACCGTAATGAGATTGGCTTTAGGGAAAAACGGTCAGCCGTTCCACCAGTGACGAAGGACGAGGTCAGGAAAGCACTAGAAACTATGAAAAGGGGGAAATCAGCTGGAGAGGATCAGATAACTACAGATGTGTTGAAAGACGGGGGGGGGGGATATCGTGCTAGAAAAATTGGCCACCCTGTATACGCAGTGCCTGGTGTCATCGATGGTGCCGGAACCATGGAAAAATGCAAACATTATCCTCATTCATAAGAAAGGGGACTCTAAGGACCTTAAAAATTACAGACCAATCAGGTTACTGTCTGTTACGTATAAGGTATTGACTAAGGTAATCGCTAATAGAATCAGGAGAACCTTAGACTGCAGTCAAGCAAAGGATCAAGCAGGTTTTCAGAAACGGTACTCTACTATAGATCATATCCATACAATCAATCAGGTGATAGAAAAATGCTCGGAATATAACCAGCCCTTATACACAGCATTCATTGATTACGAAAAAGCATTTGACTCTTTCGAAACCTCGGCGGTGATGCAGGCATTGCGAAATCAGGGGGTAGACGATAGTTGCTGCACAGCAACCATAGTTCTGCATCAAGAAAGTAACAAAATTCCCATAAAGAAAGTTGTTAGGCAAGGAGACGCGATCTTGCCAGTACTAATTACAGCTTGCTTAGAGGAAGTATTCAGACACTTGGAATGAAAGCAGTTAGGAATAAGGGTAGACGGAGAATTCCTCAGTAATCTGCGATTTGCTGAGGACATTTTCTCGGAGAATGAACTGCAAATAATGATTGATGACATATACAGAACAAGTAGAAAGCAGGCTTAAAAATCAATATGCAGAAGACTAAGGTAATGTTCAACAGCCTCGGGAAGGAACAGCAGTTTACGTTAGGTAGCGATACACTGGAAGTAGTAGGCGAATATGTCTGCTTAGGACAGGCAGTAACCGCAGATCCTTACCACCAAAAGAAAATAACAAGAAGAATAAGATTGTGATGGAGCGCATTTGGCAAGCACTTGCAGATTATGACTAGCAGCTTACCGGTATCGCTCAAGAGGAAAGTATACAACGGTTGCATCTTACCTGTACTCACCTATGGGGCTGAAACGTGGAGGCTAACCAAGAGGGGTCTACTTAAGTCGAGGACAACGCAGAGGGATGTGGAACAAAAAATGGTAGGGGTAACATTAGAGATAGGACGCGTGCAGAGTGGGTCAGAGAAATAACTCAAGTTACTGGCATTCTAGGGGAAATCAAGAAGAAATGGGAGTGGGCAGGACAGGTAGTGCGAAGAGAGGATAACCGATGGTCGCTTAGGGTAACAAACTGGATTCCAAGGTAAGGTAAACGTAGCAGGGGGCGGCAGAAAGTTAGGTGGGCGGATGAGTTTAAGAAGT
Organism: Amblyomma maculatum; assembly: GCF_055883805.1. NCBI lineage: Eukaryota > Metazoa > Arthropoda > Arachnida > Ixodida > Ixodidae > Amblyomma > Amblyomma maculatum. The sequence goes on from NC_139350.1 coordinate 9,683,991, forward strand.
TCGCAGGGGTCAGGTGGATGCAGCTAGCACAGAACCGGGTTATTTGGATAAATATGGTAGAGGCCTTCACCCTGCAGTGGGTATAGTCAGGCTGATGATGATGATGACTCGGTTCGCACGCAGCAAGCCAGGCAACAAGCAAACACCTCAACGGGTTTCGTCACTTCTCTACTAGTCAAAACATTAGGGACGCCTGAATCTGCCTCCGAGTCGGAAAGGTAATGTTAGAAGCGCTTCGTCGTAGAAACGCTCCCACACATAGATCTAATTTCGGCTAATAAAAACAGATGCAGCTTTGCAAAATGCCGTTCTACATGCCAGAGCTACATTTCGATGCCAGCAGACGCTGATGGCTGGCCTTCGCTTCGTTGATGTTGCGTCGTTTGCGGCCGTATCCGGTGCGTGTACATACGACGAGACCCAGATAGTCACTTTTTCGTGCCGCAACAGCTTTTGTAACGTCGCAGAGAGCTGTGACGGCAGCGATCTACATGCAGCGCAGCGCCGGATGCATATCAACAGGGTCTCGGGTCCTCCCGACTACGTCACGACAACTCGACCATTCGCAGGCGGCGGCACGTCCGCGGCCTGTTTCGAGATGCCAGCAATGCCGGTCGCATATTTTAACAAAAAAAAAAGTCAATTTGCGCTTGTTTCTGCCTAAATGTATTTAGATATTCGAGTTCGCGGCGTGAGAAACTTTTATAAGCCATAAAAATCTCGATTTCTGCAACAAGTACTGCAGTGCCCCTTTAAATAAGAGGTACGGACGCGCCTGCGTCGACTAGAGGTAGCGTTCTTTACTCGGTATCCAAAAGGTCTTCACCGTTTCTATACCCAATCTTACAGCCTCAAATGAACACCCCGAATTGTAACTCATCCTAACTTTGTAACCCCATGCGGTCAGTCACACGGCCCATCGACTTCTGGGTGCTGGGCCATATGTCCTGTCATCTACCATCTGCCTCAGCCAGGCCCATGACACATGTGAGACACATACAGGTGAGCAACTATAGTGCTCAGTGGACCACCGCTCTAACTGCCTGCATTTTGCCGCATAAAAAACCGACCTCTGCCTTGACGTACTATGAAGTCGTTCATGATTGAGCAATGGCATCCGAAAGGCTGCGCGCCGCCGTACGTAGTGCATGTTGTGATCTCAATGCCCTTATACAAATACCGGCGGATTCTGCGTGCAGGAATTTTCGGCGTATAACTCTTCGTGGCAGCCGTTTCTTTTTGATTACTTTACATTTAATTGGGCTGCCTCTGGTCGATGCTACATTTAGGCAGGAGTAAAGCCTCGAAGCTTTGCTTTGTTGGGTACTTTATACTCCAAACCAACGGGCGTGACCTTTACCACTTTCTAATTAGGGCAAATTGCGCCATGACATCTGTTATAACATCAGTTACACAGGACTGATTATCCATTGTTTCAATGTCTACTTAGATTTGGCGGCTTTATTACGACGTTTCGTTTGAACATTTAAATTCAACTATTTCAAAACCTGCAGGCGCTCTGCAATTCGCCGACCACCGAACACGTTTGTCCTATCGCCACCACCAAGTTGCTTTGTTCCTGTGGGCACAGGTCATCCCAATATGGAGTTAAAATCGGTGCTAAGCCGTTGTTGCCTACGGTGTTCTCGCCGCCACCTGTCAAAACACGAAAGCCTCTGTCGCTCATTAGCACAAAAATAAGGCTCACCTCTGTACCTCAAGTAACACACGCCGCCTTGCCTGAGGTTTTATAGACATGAGGTGGCATCAGTGTGTTAGGAAAGCGATGAGGTGTCGCTAGTGGGTCATGCTTCTGCTGGGAATAATTCTCGTTTCTATCAGGAGATAGGGTACGGCATTTTCTTATTGTATCTTGTTTCCTTACGTCGCAAAAGAATTGCCTGTAAGCTATGGGTTAGCTGTGAGCCAGCAGCGCTAGAATGAGATCAAGTCAGGTCTAATACGTCGGAGCTAGGCTTTGCAGTTTACAGTTGTTGAAATTGAAGAAACACGGAGGAATGCCGATAAGAGCTGAAATGAGAATGTCGCTTGGAATACAGCAGCCCGGTCTCAGCGATTGATAGGAAACTAGGAAGTGTCGCCATCTTACGTGGTTGTGGTGTTTCCTCCGGAGGACCCGGTGAGAGAACAGGGTGCGCTTCAGCGGTCGGCTGTGCGATATCTTGTGCGTCAGGAAGGGCTGCGGGTGCGAGTTGTGCCCGGAAACGCTCGTCGTTGGTCTTGGATGATCGAGAAAGTGTCGATGAGGACGAGGACTCTCGTCTCCTTCGGGACTGCTTAGATTTGCGCCGGGTCCCTGCCCCCTTTGCAGCAGGATCCATTGCGCTGAAGGGTGAACGTCCAGGAGGAGAAAGTCCTGATGTCTTGCCCAGAAGTGCCAGTCGGTCAGGGGTGCTGGAAAGAACCCGCCGATGAGCCCGTGCTCTTCTTCTTCTGTATGAACGCTCACGCTTCGTCCGTTCAGTCTTCGTCTACCTTCCCAAAAGGTCGACAGTTTTACGTATTTTATGTTGTTTTCTACACTCAAACCTTCTTGAAACCCTCCTCCAGCGGCAATATTGAGAGCGTATTTATAAGCAGTAAGGAATTAAGAAAATGCGAAAAAATAGCGCTTCCCTGGGATTTGAGCAAAAGACCAGTTCCCAGGGGACGCAAAATATTAGACAGGATATGGAGTGAGGCCCATAATATACTCTCGAAATCAAGGTGCAGAAACATTGAGATAAAAGTTGCAAACCAGCGTAAACCATTCACAAAAGCATTTACTGAAACCCTTTTAAATCAAAGATAACAGGAAGTACTCACGTCAGCCGTCTGAGCCTACAATGCATGTCCTTTTGGTACAGACTCGGGGTGAATTGGAGGCAGACTTTCGACATAAGGGGATTTGCCTTCCGGCAACCATCTAGAATGTCGCAGGAAGACCCTTTCGGACACGTGAAAATTCCGGAAATAGCTGTGTCTCTCGTAGCGAACGGCACAGTCTCTAAAAAACACCGGTTAATCACGGATTCAGAAAAATCCACTTGTGGGGCCATATATCGGATGCCACTGCGCAGCAAATCAAGCAGTCGAAGCTCGCGATAGCGCCATTCTAAGATTACACTAAAATAGGGGTCAGGACTTCAAATCAACAAGATAAAACATACTGCGGGCCAATAATGCAATGTGACACAGCAATACTGCTTCCAGTTGTACAAGAATCCTTGCTTCCCGGTTGGTAGTAACTTACACAAAACTCCTACCTCATCTCAGCAGGCACGGCGTCAGTCCATCCTGGTAAGGCTCTGCTCCATCGTTCGTGTACAGTATACATAAAGCTTGCTCGTGCCGCTCGCCGAGAGCGCAAATGCCCCCTGCAGTGTCCCGCCTGAATCCTCGTGTCTCGCTTCCACCGCACCTATCTACCCAATCACTACCGCGTCGATCACACGTCGCGTCGCGCTTGACAGCTCTGGCAAGCACCAGTACAAATGGGAAAGAGTACGCAGAATTTCAAACGCTAAGAGAGGCGGCACGAACGCCACAATCATAACTTTGGCCTCTTTTAGGTGAACCGCTTAAGGATATACGAGCACAGAGACACATACGTAAAAAGCAGACTCTCGAGCCGTTTCGGTGTAGATCAAGCAAGGGTCTGACAGCCCGCTGGCGGAGCAGCGACATGGGTATCCACTTCACCTCAGATTTAGACACTTCGCCATCCATGCAAATGGTTCCATCGAAGTGTACCGTTTTCACATAAACGTAAGTGTTGCACTGGTCCTGTGCCGCTGGTTACGCCGACCTCACCGTGCTTTTTCTTAATGCTTCGCATCGCATTTCAGGAAACTTGTTTTGTTTTTTCTGCAGATATAATTTTTGTGCTCCTACCGTTCGCACGACCGCCAGCACGAGATGCACCAAGGCAGAGCAAGTGGAGGAGGTGGCCATCGCCCTGGCCATCGCCGACCGCGACTGCCACACAGTGCTATGCGACTCGAGGCAGGCGGTGAGAACTTACGTCAAAGGCAGGATAGCGAAGGAAGCGGTGCGGATAGTGCAGGCAACCAAGAACGACGATGGCAGCAGACAAGTGCGAATCAAGTGGTCCCCGCCGCACGCGGGCGAGGCGTCAGACCGCAACGCCAACCACAACGAGACGGCACACGCCGAAGCGCGCGCGCTAACAGACCGCGCCTCGGTCGACTGGCCGCTTTGGTTCAGCACCAAGGACCGAATGACCGACTACAGCGAAACAACCAAGGGGTTCCGCCTAGCTCGCAGAACACTTTCACCCCCTTGCTCGGGGCTCAGTCGAGAGCAAGCCGTTTTATTCAGACAAATAGAGACGGGCTCACTCCCCAGCCAGTTGCTGATGCACAGAATGTATCCCGAGACGCACTCGACAGACAAATGCAGAGTCTGCCGAACGGAGACGGCCGGCTGCGCACACATTCTGTGGAATCGCAACAAGTACCAGGAAGAAGCTAAATCTGGGAGAATCCCGCCGCGACTGGAAGCAGCCGCAAGGAGCTACAATCAAGAGGAACAACTCTGGGCCGTCCAGCAGGTCATCAAGGCGCTGGCCCGACAGGGAACCAGCGAGCCGGCCACGGCGAGCGGGGACCCAGGCCACGCGTCCGGTTCCCAGAGGACGACGTAGGCCCCGTCCGGAGCGCGCGCGTACGAGCGCGAGTTCTACTGCAGGCCACAAATAAGCGTTTGACCAATCCAATGTGCTTCTTGAGCGAAAGCATGGTTAGCAAGTCGTCTCTTATGCGGCAGGAATGTATTTAGCAGGCGTAAAATCTTGAGATAACTGTGGAATCAACACTGAAGAAATGCTTGCAAATTACGAGCGCTGCGAGGGAGAACAACAACGAGAGAGTAATCAAGTACCAAGTACCAAGTACCTGTATCAAGTACCTTTTAAATGTGGGAAAAATTATATAGGGCAAACCGGCAAATGTATTCATACGCGCCTGCGCCAACATAACACTTCTTTGAATAGTGCCCCCTCATCCAATTTGGCACTTCATTATAGAGACTGTCATTTGAATAAACCGAGTGGGTCAAATGTGCCTAGTAGGAAAAAATGCCTACCGCTTTTTAACAAAACCAAGATTAAGTTTAGACACAAAGATCAAATGACTAGAGAACTGTCAGAGTCATATCACATCCATAAGAACAGTGACACGTGCGTGAGCTCACCATCTGTAAGCATCCAAGATTGTGAGATTTTATATCTGGATACCTAGGAAAAATCTGTGAAGCGCATGTGCCTTTGGTTGTCTTCTGCGAGTATTTAATCTGTGTTCTTCGAATAAACGTATAGTTGATAGTAGCGCCTGTCCTTGTCATTACTCTCTCGTTGTTGTTTTCCGTCGCAGCGCTCGTAATTTGCAATCATGTACCAACTAGCTCAACTTTCCGTATTACTGAAGAAATGCGAAACCCTAAACGTACCTTTCTGGCGCACTCAGCGTATCCAGTTTCTTCTCATTGCTATTATTTACTAAATTCACCATATAAATCATTGCTAATAACATCACTGTCATTCTCACTAATTGTAGCGCCATTGCAATTGATACTATCGCCCTCACGTTAGACAAGGAGGATTATTATGTGCGTTTTAAGATGAACACTATAAGTCCAGTTTCCTCTCCCTTATGCCACGGCTTAAAAATGAAAAGAAAACATTTAGAACTATCAATTTCCGAAGGAGAAGTAAAGAAAGTCATAGAAGGCCTCAACTCTGGAAAGTCTCCAGGACCAGACGGACTCGTAGCCTCTCTTTATGAGGCAGTCAAAGATGATAACACCCCAGTTTTGACTACATTATTAAATGAGGTCGATGACAAGGATATGCTACCCTCGTGTTTGCTAACAACCCATACAATTATAATAACAAAAAATTTGGCGAAGCCAAACTTCAACACGTTACCCCTTAAGACCAATATCCCTGACGAACATAAATTATAAGATCTTCATGAAAATTCTGGCTAAAAGGCTTCAAACATAATGGAAGAATTAGTAGGACCACATTAGACCTGCGGAATTAAAGGTCGAACCATATGGACTAATATCCGCTATGCAAGTTTGGTGGTGGAATGTTGCGACGCCTTGCATTATAGTGCTTGACCTAGAGAAGGCCTTCGACCGTGTGCCACATGATGTCTGCTTTTCAGTTTTAGAACATGTAAATCTGGGCTCAGTTATTTGCAAGGGAGTTGCAATGGGGTCATGCAGATGATGCACGATGCGGCTGATAGTAAAAGAGAAATTGGGTGAGCGCATCCTTGCTTTTCTGTTTGTATATTGAACCATTTTGTCTGAGCTTAATCGAGAGCAGCAGTGTCCTAGATTTCCGTTTGCATGCAGAAGAGGTCTGTATATACTCGCATCTGCCGATGACATTGCCGCCTTCTGTACCGACTACGAAAGCGTCCGTAATGTTGTCCAATTAGTGAAGCACTTTTGTTCTGCGAGCGGTAGTGCTGTGACCTGGGATGAGTGCCTAGGATTCTGGCATGAAGGATGGTCCACAACCCCGACTAATTTATTGAACATGCCTTGGGTAACAACCCCAGTGAATTATTTAGGAGTGCTTCTGGAAAACTACCAAGACAGAAAGTTGTACTCGAACCAGCAGGTTGTTGAAGTACGTGAGAAGGCCGAGAGACTAGTAGGATTCGGTTGGTCTATGATTGCACATGCTACGATTTGTAATTTATTTCTTGTTAACAAGATATGGGACTTGTTACAAGTACTGCATTGTTCTCGTGTGAATGCGCTGAGATTGTACCGTGTATTTGCCATTTTTGTGTGGGGAATACTTGAGAGCGCACCCGCCGAACAAGCTTGATTAATCGAGTCCGCTTTGAAGGAGTTGGTTTGGCGCATTTGTATTGGCGCCCAGTGGTTAACCGTTTTATGTTCTTTCGTGATAAAAAGGACACATGTCATATCGTGTCTTGCAAGCCCGATTTGAATTTGATTATTTATCAGCTGTGACACAAAAGAAACTTTATAAGAGCTTTTGCGATGTATTTCTCCCGATTCTATTGTACAGATTGTTGTACTGTGCAGGTCTATGGAATTCAGTCCTTAAACGAGTGAAAAATACGACTGTACGAGGGGGAGTAACAACTTTCTTTTTCAAGCTCCATAGCAACACACTAGAAATTAAGACCTATTTAGAAATGAAAAGTTTCTTTGTACCTTGGAGAAATTACTGCTTCATATGCAGCAAGCTGGAAACTATCGAACATGTTTTCTTATAATGTTGGGAAACCTTTTTTTTTTTCTGGGAGATTTTAAAATGAACGATTAAAAAAGACCTACCTGTGGATACATTCGGAATTAGATTTTTACTAATTGAAGATGTCATTGTGGGCTACCGCTGGATATGATCATGTTATTGTGCTTGCACACTATTTGGCGATCCAAACTGGCTTCCAGACATGCAGATATTGATGCGAGAAAAATACGGCAGTATTTTCAAAAGGCAGTTGCGAGATTTATTGATGTTTCTGTTTTCAAGGAACAAGACCGAGCGCCTGAGTGGCTTCAGAGAATGGAAGCGGTGCTACGCATGCCTGAATTTTATGGGATCACGCAGCCCGAGCTCGCTTGCTTTCTAACCTATGCTGTGTGTTTGTCGCGTGATATTCTGTATGCATAAAATCTGATTTTGAAGTTTGCAATGAAGGATAGACAAACGAGCGTGGCGGAGTTGGTTAAAGCGCGGGGCTAGGGTCTCGAGGGAAGGAGGTTCAACTCCCAATGAGGCCTCAATTGTTTTTTTTTCTATCTTTCGCACGCTAGACTGGCCGATCACAACACCAGTTGATGACGTAACAATTTTACCGTATCCCGTGGAATCTCACTAAGAAGTGTGACACTTTTCGTAGCCGGACGGAGAGGGTCATGGCCGCGAGTATGAGCCATTGAGTCTTCAGCCTTCATGTAGAATATGAGAGGTACCCACATTTGCAGTGCAACCTATTGTTTGTTTTCCCGTGGTTTCTAAAATATGATGTTCATTCCTTTCAATGCGTAATGTTCCAAACGTCACTCCCAATACGTTCGGTTTAAAGCGCAGTATTAAATTCCTGTGGCTCACCCATATCATAACACACACCTTTTATTTGGCGCAGCTCGAACAGAGCAAGACGTATTTGGGATCGTTTTGTGAATGCTGTTTGCCTGTCTCTATATACATAATGCCTGCAGGTTGGCCGGTTCGCAAAAAAATATTTACACAACACGTTGCTTGCGATGACTATAGCTTTGTTGGTTTCAGCTCAAAACCGCTGATGTCCGTTCGTGTCCTGAATTTGTGAGGATATCTACAGCTATTGTAGCGTGGAGTAGGCTCTTGGTAATGCTTCTGTCACACAGGAAGGAGGCAGTTTTGGCAGTTATCAAGACTGCATGCTTACTGTTGTGATGCTGTGGTGTATTCAGTATATTGTGTTTGGATTTCTGATCAGCCCATTGCTGAAGGCTGGTTATGTATATAAATTGCGCATAGTCTGTACGGGCATTTTTCTTCTCTCTTGTGTCTAGCCGTCGACAACTCATTTCGTGTTTTTCCAACCGGTGATGCTTTAGAGGAAAACATGCAGCGCGCATGCACATTTTTTTTTGTTCACGACATGATGCCACATCCTTTATCAACTTTTTTGTTGTCGCTATTCGAAATATGATGCATTTAATAGGTGTGTGATTCAGTGTTCTTTCTGTGCATTTCAAATTGTGAACAAAATAAATATTTTGTTGGAATCCCTGTCTCCTATTGTGTGCGACTGTGAAAATCGGCTCAATAACAGTAAGAAATATATTAAGAGCAGCTCTCAACGCTTTATTACAACATGCATGAACTAATTCAGCTTTGCTTAAGCTCTCTGAGAAGCTTGGCGGTATTTCCACTAAAAAGATTGTGAACCGCGAATTTATCACATATGTAGGCATGGCGTTATCAGATGTAAAATACTAGAGTCCTTGCGCTCCGCTAGAGGCCATGTAACTGAATAGTTCAGTATCAAAATGGTAAAATCGGAAGTATTATTATGAAGAACGAAACAGGGGTAGAGCACGGGCATAAAATATCGGAGGACGAAATCCATCAGCACCCTCCAGCCCGGCAGCGCTTAGGAGAAAACACGGCGTTTTCTATTTTGCGATTTTTGTGGGTTTTGACTGTGAATCTCTTCTATAAAACTGCGACGGAAGAGAAAAGTAAACGTTTGAAATTTCATACATGATCATTCGATACATGCGGCATATAGGCGAGAGCGGCCCTTTTTGTTTACAGCCAGCTATGCGATTATTGTGTCACGTTTAAATGAAAAAGGAGCTGAGGCTCGTTTCTGATCATTTATTTACTTAGCTAGCGGTGATTATTTTATTTTAAGTTATATATAGGCGATCGCTAAACTCTAGATCCCTAAAATATAGCGATCGGTAACATCCGTCATGGGGTTACGGCATGCCACCAGTGTCTCTAGGAGAAAATGACCGGGACCATGGAACATAACTCGCACAATACTAAGTCCCCTTTCGGAGTCAGCAATTTTTGTGATTGGTGCGAACTTTATGCTTTCGGTAGACGTGGTAGGGGCGATTTTTGTGTTACCTAGAGCAGCCGTGCCTTGATCATCCGTGGAGATTAGCTAAGATAATTTTGAGGTTTCTTTAAAGGAAAAGCTCTCTATGTTAGTGGAGCGTGTATTGACGGAAAAAATGTATTGTGCCACAAATGTTGCTTTTTCACAAGTGCTTCCGTCGATCATTACTTTTCTGCTCCTACTGGTCAGTCAGAGCTGGAAGCTGCCAAAAACTAGCGTAAAATTATTTACATGATCGCTTTGCTCTAGTTAACCGACATTACCATGCACTGAATATTTTTTGATGGGTGATTTCCACAAAGGTATTCTGTCTAGTTTGAGGGCTGACCTTTTTCGCTGTTAGCAACCGCAATTCTTTGCTTCCCCTAGGAATGGCAGACCTGCAAGGGAATGTGAGCCCAATGCACATTTCCCCAAAGCTGCTGTGAATGCTGTGAAAAAAAAAAAATTGATCGGCGCGTTTCTAGGAGTGAAATATTTTGGTGAAGCAAGCGCAAAGATAAAGACTAATCTAGATTTAACCCTATTTGAGAACTTAGGACGTCAAAGCCACTTTGGCCCAGCACCGCGGTCGCCTCCTCTCTTTTTTCCCTCGACGCGGATGCTCACTGATCAATCATATTATCGTGAACGATTCAAATCTTTATTTGTAGTTTTCGACAGCTTCAGGCATGCTAAAAACGGCTGCATGCGCTCGGATCGATTCTGTAATTTTTGCTTGTTCATTCTCTTTGTCGCGAGATGCCGCTTTATCATTTTCTTGGTCGTGCAAGATGCGTCGAGATGTATCTTGAACTTCCGGCCACTCACGTGTGTTTCCGCAATGCCCCCGGTTATGCCAGTCACGGTCTGCGGCTTTATCTAGATTTTTCTTCGCCGCCTTTAAACTGAATGTTGGTGCGTGCGACGGAACTTCGTTGATCGATGACCGGCTTGTTGCTATTGCCACCGCCGAATCGCCTTATTCTTGGCGGGCATCCCAATAAAGAGTATATTCCAGTGAATTTGAACCCTAATCATTTGTCACCAACGGCATTGTCAATATTACGTGACAATATTCAGAACAAAGCATTTTTGAAACAAAGCTTTTCTTGTTCTAGTGACAAATGCAAGAATTGTAATCCAAGGGCTTTTTTTTACCCTTTTACGCTCGTTCAAATCCCTGGGCCAGCTGAGCTACATTACTGCGATAAATATAAACAGCGGCCTTCACGCCTGCTTAATATCCAGGTGAATAGCCTTCCTCAGAAATATTTGGCGACACGCATGATGTTCGTCATCGCTTAGTTTTCTGTTCGGCTGTGATAACAACTAAAATAATCAACCATATATCGTGCTATAAGGGCTCACCTTCTGCAGTAGACCGTAAGCATGCCCTCATCTACATTGAGCACAGCTTCGCTGCGCAAGGGCGCCTGTTAAAGGAATAACTACAGATTACACGTTTGGTCATCCAGCCATCACAGACTCCGATGCACTGAGATGGCGTTCCGGTATTATTCCTTAAATTGATATTGTTGCGACTGCCGCAGTCAACGAGGGCTGCTGGTGGAAATACTGTTGGCAGATTTGGCCGTCATGGTTGATCATAGCGGTTTAAAAAACGTCACAGGAACGTCCGGCTTCCACTACGCTTGGCACCGCATTTTGCGTTTTTATTGCTAGCAATTAAAAGCGGCAGAAAGCTCAAATGTCAGCGTTTTCGCAAGGCATGAACACTTTGCGTCCGCCGGCCTTTGTTCACAGTATTCCTTGCGTAGCCATTGTGCCAACCTTTTGTGGTCAAATCGACCGCCGTGGGTCCACTCCGTGCTCTGCCTATTTGCCAAGATCACAGAAGGCAGGAGCTACAGCTGGTGTGGCCTTTTGAGGAGGTATCCGAAAACCACCTTTGCGCAAAATGCATGCAGCAAAGAAAAAGAGGCTGCGAATTGAGTGACCATGGGTTTAAGATAGATGGCGCCTAAAAAGCGCTATTTGATGCTTATTGACCTCGACAAGGATGACCGATTTTGGATGTTTAATTCATGTTTAATGCAGTTTTTATATTTGTGCTTACCGTTATCTAGCGATTCTACTTACCCCACATTACCCCAAAGACAGCGCGTGAGACGCGAAGAAAGCTGCTGGTATTTTCGGTTTGTTAATAAAAAATTTAAGCCATTTCCCAAAGCATCTAAAAGAAAAGTTGTATTTTACAACAGTCCGAAGGGTACTCGAATAGGCGTAAGTGTGCTCCGACCCATATGCCCAAGACCTTATTTAAAAACTTGAAAAAATTAGAAAATAAAGTAGTCGTCTTTGTCATTAAAATTTATGATAGAATACTTAGTATCTAAGAAAGTAAGAGCAATCTTCGGTGGCGAAATCTCAAACCTCAGTGAAGAAAAAAGTTAAAACATTTTATCAGAATAATTATTATTCCATGATCGCTATTGACGGAACAAAATATGTGAAGGCATCGTTCTATTTTTGAAGCGTAGGGACTACGATTTAAAACTTTCTAAATTTTCTTTTAAAGTTGACAAACTCCGTTGTTCATTTTTTCTGAGATTAGTTCTTGAATGGAATGTTTTGCAGCCGCATGTTGTTAATATTGTATGAAATGAGCTTTTCACGCGTTAAGCGCATGATTTCTTGTTTTATGAATATGTAAATGAACCCCCTGCCGTCGATGCAGGTATTAAATAAAAAAAGGAGGAATAAAAGGGAGCATGACGGTAGCGTTGTTCATACGCATAGGTAACGACGTTAAAAGGGACGCCTCACAAACCGTTCCTCAGTTAAGCGGATTTAATATTTTGACATAAGAAAGGCGAGCCTCTCCAATGGCGTCCTCAGTGAGTTAAGGAGCGTTTCAAATTTGGCCCTTACTCTCAAGTTCGAAAAACACACTCTTTTATTCAAACCCGAATACGAAGTACGAAGGCCAGTGAAGAGTTCCACTTGCCCACCGGAAGTGGCCCTGAGTCCAGCCTGCCCCTGCTGCCCTCACCGGCCCTCTCAAAGACAAGCACTTAGATGTGCACCTAGACGTCGTACTCATGGGTGCCACACTGATTCAGCAAGTGAGCTGCAGCAGAGCGGGCACTGATGAACTCGGTTCCGCACTCCTTGCATCGCCACTCTTCCAGATGCGTCCCGATGTGCGCGGCCATGTTACTTTGGGAGCTGCAAAGACGGTGGCACATGGGACAGGGCAGTATGGTGCTCTGTGGTACGCCGCGGAATAGCTGTCTGTAAACATAATGTGCCACCCATTCGCTGTCTTGGTTCTGCTTGATGCACGGGCGGCAGCGGCACACTGCACACCTTCCCGCTGGTCGGAGACGATTACGCTGTAAGCGCTGCTGCATGAAAAAGACGCGCTGTATGAAGTACAGACGTACATTGATTGCATAGTGTCTTTTAAATAAACGTTCTGCCACAGGAAGTTTCGTAAAGCTAGTCGAGAGCGCATAATAATATCAAGTTAAAAGCATTACGCTCATTCTGGTACATGCGTAACCTCGTTTGTTGACATGAATGCACTTTATGCAAGTATAGTCGTGGCAGCAGGAAATAAAAATATTTACTACAGGGCGTAGACACAAGACGTTATAATTCCGTCCAAACCAATTTTCACACATAAAGTTCTCATTGCTATTCAGTCAGTTACATGTACAATCATCAGCAGCAGTGATGCAAATGCAGCAAGCACATGAGGTTGACTAGTCGGTAGCGATCGCGTGCAATACGGAATGTGCAATCGCCCTTAAATATTCTTTTAGGCAATCTATCTGATAACTTTATGACAGCTACTCAGTCCATTAGTTCCGGGCATCCAAAAAGTGTTTTACTAGAGCGATTTTTTCACGAAGGTCTTCACCAGTGGGCCTACATAATACACTGTGCCTTCAATATTGCAGAGTTATGTAATATTCCGTGAGACATGAATTGCGACGCTATTATCCATCTGCTTGTTGGTGCTCACACTCACCCACCTCCATGCCAGCAATGTTGGAAGCGGCCGCATTACTCAGGGCTTTTCGCTCCTTACTGCTGGACTGGGCGCGCACATACCAGGCGACAGCGATGAAAATGATCGCTATCAGGAGGCCTCCGGCCCAAGGTGGTGGGGTCCCAGAAGTGGAATGGTCTCCACAGCGTGTCATATTTTGACACATTTCGATTCCCCTTAGTGGACATTGAAAGGAGAGCTCGGCGGCCTTCAACATGTTTCCGCGGGCTGCACAAAAGAATCAGTAAGACTCAACGGCTACGACTGTGGGAAGACCGCGGATCGTCCAACAATTGGAAGCCTAGACACCGGGAAGCTATGCAGCTAGCGCGCTTTGTTCTCTTCTGTGCGTGGCTTGTGTTTATGCACCACTGATTTCTATTGAAGGAGCTTAACGAATATATATGTTAAACAGCCTAAACTTGAGGGCAATTTATCCAAAAAAGACCCCGTGAGGATTGTAAGCTATCTGTTCAGCTTACTGCACAAATTCATCAGCTGCAGTTCCAACGCTTTCAAAAACATAGAGGGCGCGATCCCTAAACGCCAACCTGAGGCATAACTACACGCCCACACGATCGCAAGCAGGCACTACCACAGCGGGAAGCCTTCTTCTATCTTACCCATCCACTAAATACGCTACTTATGCCACGGCCGGTTACGAGGGGAGCAGAAGAGGCCGCTGTCGAGTCTCTCCCATTAATCTGCGTGGTGACCCTATCGCCGTGCTTGCACGCAGCCTTCTGTGTGCCATCGTCTCCCTTTCAGCGGATCCATTAATGCCTTTCGCTCATGCGCGCGGATTTAAACGAAGACGACTTTATGCGGCTCTCCTCGTACACCATTTGGGACGTTTTATATACCGTGCGTTAAAATCGCCCCCAGGTCTTTTTATTTCCTTGTAACCTGGCGTTCTTTATTTTACGTTCAGCAACTGTACAGTAGCTATGTTTTGCCTTTAACTGTGTAAGTGGTCAAGCAGCTCACTGACTTCCTAGATCAGCACTGCTACAAAGTTATTGAAGTAACCTGTGCGCGTAGTGCCCCGTAAACGTTCAAGGCAAGCGGAAATATGAGCATACTTACCGATAGCTCTCGGTTTGGTTAATTCAGTTTTCAAAGAGTGGTGCCTTCCGCAAGGTAGTTGAGCAGAATGTACGTAAGGCGGTTCAATCCCTCTCTGGTTTTTTGGTGGTTTCGCGGCTCGCATTTTTGCCCCTTGCTTGCACAAGTTTACGAACTTTTGTACATTGCCGCGATCAAAAATCATTTAGTTTACATTTATCCAGATTGTATGCATGCACTTCCTCGCTTCTGCTTTCCAAAAGCGACAACGCTTGTGTAGCTCCTCTTCGCGCCTGTGCCGAGCTGTGCTGCAATGTTTATATATCACTGGTAGCATTACAGATTTGACAGTATTACATGGGTCCGATGTTAATGCGATATTTTTTTTAGCACCTAGTTTCCCGAATAGAATCAGCGCTAATTTGGTTGACCGGATCAAAAAAGAAGCACTGCCGCGAAGAGTGAAAGGCCAGCGTTTTGGGGAAACCAAGGAGCTTAGACAGCAGCGAAATAAGCTTCCGCCGTCGCAGACATGCTCACCACGTCTTCATGTGAAATAACCGCACAAGGCGTGCACACGTACCTGATTTAAAGTTGCAAGTGATATCAAAATGATAAAATTAGCGCTATTTTGACTTACCTCATCTGTTTATGTGTAAGTGAACCGCTATCAAGAACAGAAAGGCCATCGTCTGGGGGCAGATGATGCAGAAGGTCTTGAACGGAAGTGAAACGAGCTTACGCCGCCGACGCACGCCTAGATCGCCTCATCACGTTATCCTACGCGATAAACGTACGAGGCGCGTACACCGATCATACCGAACATAAAAATTTCTATAGTAAAAAAATCATACAAGCTCCGAAACAAAGTAAAATGTTCGCCTCCCTGTGGTTTATAATTTTTTTGCCTTCCCTAAGCTGAAGGGAAGAGTTGGTTTAATTTGGTTTGTGGGGTTTAACATCTCCAAGCGACTCATGCTATGCGATATACGCTAGTCGAGGGACCCCTTGGGGTTCATTAACCTGCGCTGACATTGGCATCTTACATTGACGTACATCGAAAACTGGCCGTCATCCGATTCCGCATCCTTGGGCAGAGCAGTCGAATGCACTAACCATTGCTCCACCGCGGCAGGGCAGCTGAAGGAAAGAAGGTAGAAGGACGCGGTGGGGCGGCAGACACCCCGGAACGAGCAGCTGTTCAGGAGTTTGTCCTTGTTCCTCACTCTGCTTTTGTGTACAGACCCAGGATCCCCCCCCCCCTCCCCCCCTTCTAGAAGAATATCGAATTTGCTTTTTTTCTCCACCTTCTCGAGCACTGTGGAGCCCTCTGTGACACTGCTCTGCGTATAGAATGAAGAATTGTTTGAGGCGTATTTTATATTGCATAAAAGAAAACTATCTTCAGTTAGGTAGTCCATCTCCTCTGCCCAAATGTTTTCTGTTTAGAGATGAGGCCATCTGTGGGAAACAAAGATGTCTTCGAGTGCATTGGACGTTTCTTTAGCCGAATATATTCAGCACAACGTGAGTATGGGCCTGTGCAATAACGGCAAAGTCATTTAGCCAAAATAACACTTGTGTCATGCACATATGATATTAGTGGTTTTGGAAAAATTATGTAGGCCATGATGGAATTACAATTCTTAAAGCAGCATGCGGACTATGATGCCTTAGTGGACGGCTACGAATTTATTTAAACGGCCTCGAATTGGCATATAGATCGCAAAGCAAGCACTCGTTTTTACCCGTTTACTGCAGTCCAAATATGTAAACCCGCTACCTTAAACTCAGTATTCTAATACCAAGCCCTTCAGTAACAGCTGCAGATTTTTCAAAATATATTTTGTCCGTTAGTTTTTGTAGCAGAGATGGACCAGTAGCAGAGGGCGGCGGAACAAACTTCACCGGATGAAATATGATAAATGATTAACGTCTCTTTTCTTCACTCCGAAGAAAGGCTTATCTCACTGAAGCTTAAACTTATGAAGTTGGTTTAAGAGAGTTTATGATGGATTGTGGCGAAAATCAGCCCACATTCTCGTTAAATCGGCACGAAGCGGAGGAAGCGCACACGTGGCGTCGCGTAGACGCATCGAGAATAGTGGATAAATTCGCCTGCTCTGCGCGTGGAGACCAGGTAGCCTTGTGATCACCTGTGTCACTCTCATCATCTCCCGGTGACGGTGACGACTAACCCAGCAGAGCAGCCGCTAGTAGACTTCTGAAAATTCTAGCGAGCCTGAACTCTGACAAAGCGCAACTCAGTGGGAAGAAGAGGAGCACTTGTTTTGCAAAATTTACGGCCATGTGCGAGTCTGTTATAGGGAATTGTTCAAGACAGACGCGATGCACCATATAAGTTGAGTTCGCGTCGCTTCGGCAAGGTAGCGAGTGTTGCAGTGAGTACTCAAATGCTACTGTTCAGCTCCCGGGTTCAATCAGCTCTTCGTTAAAGGGGCGATGACATGGTCGGTCGATGTATTGCCGTTTTATACTTCTGTGAATAATATACAGGTCTGTCATTCGACTCGCAAAGTTTTAGTGCGAAGCGCGCGGCGCATATGACAAAAAAAAAAAAAACGGGATAGAATTTGCAATTGGGAAGCTTCACCCACCGAAAGCAAACGTCATTACAAAATGCTCGTGTGACGTCACAGAGGATACGCGGCAGAGCATTGTCTACAACACAGGCTGCAATATCAAAGGACACACCTTTTATTTTGTTGGGATAATTAACACAGTGCTCGTCCCTCTTGCAGAAGTGCTTGATGAAGATGTTACCGCACGAAAGCAATATAGAGTAAGGCATGTTTTCTTCAGCATTAGGCACGCGCACAATCAGTGGGCTTCACGGTTCCTTAGCTTATTGAAGCAGTGATATTTCGGATTGCACCGGCGACAACGCCAGAAAGGCCAACGGTTGCCTATCAACGTAATGTGAGGTTTTTGGCCCCGCAACGCCGACGGAAGTGATCTGCGGACGGTCGTCCGTTCTGTTTTGGTCGGATCGGAGGCCGGGCGAGAACTTGACACCCAATACTCGAGTGAACAGCCTCAACAGCTGCGCTTGTCTGCAGCTTAACCGAGTAAGAAAAAGAAAGACAAGAAGCTACACTTTATATGTTCCCCCTTGTCATCAGCAATGACCTTGGTCAGAAATGTTAGTCGGCGCCGAACTGCCGGCTCGTTCAGCGACGAGTAGGCCTAAAGAGCGAGTACGCGCGTTCGGGTCTAGAGTTTCAGCGATTACGGAGCGCGCATTCACGAGCTTTAGCGATCGCATGAGGTCATCGAGTGTAGTTGTGGAAGTAGTGACCCCAAATCGAAGACTGCTTAAATCACAAAGCGACAGCACATTGAGCGGGAAGCGTCGATATATGTGACCCTGTGTAGCGAGCGCAGCCGGCAGCTGTCGGCGCCACTTGTGTGTATACCCTGTTGAAACTTGCGTTTTTCTCTCCTTTTTTCTCAGAACATCCATGTCGCTGCTGTCGTTTGTCGTTTTAGTCGCTGGGTCCGGTCGATAGTCCTGATTTCCGTTCCCGGGTTTCGGCACCAAAATTTTGTTTTACTGTTGTAACTGATTCAAATCGTTATGGCTGTTGTAGTTTTAAGATAACTTCGTTTATTTACAACAACAATTGAGAACCAAATACAACATCTTTAAGAGGGGAGCAAGAGCTCGGAAATACACATGCTTATCGATGGGGCTCCCCGTTCGTCCTGTCTGCCCGCATTCTTTTCTCCCTCCGGTCGGAGGGGTCCGCGGTCCGCTTGTCGCGGCGTTGGCCCCTCTCCCATGGCATCCCGCAGAGGGTGGCCCGGGGAGGAGCTGTCGCCGGCCATAAATTGCTGAAAGGCGCCTGTTTAGTGTCAGGCGAACACTTAACACAAAGGGAGCAAAAAAAAAAAGGAGAGAAAAACGCAAGTTTCAACATACCCAGCGCACGCAGGGGACGTAGCATCCGCCGCGCTACTTGCAGCGCAGTTGTAGTTCGCAAACAAATAAAGGTGCAACTGATGCGAAAAGAAGTGGACAGTTTTGGTATTGCTAGCTCAGCTTGCATTTTATGCCGTGCGAACGAGCAGCATGCATCCAGTCATTGCAAAAGCTATGTAAACAAACACGCTGGGGGCGCAGTTGTAATTCACGCATCGGCGCATTCCTGCGGGAGTTTAAGGTTCACACACTGAATACTAAATGGTGTATGCTTACGTTGAAGCACTCACGAGTCATTTGCTAGAGAAGCCCTAGAAAAACGGAAGGTGAGGCTCGGGAGTCTGTCGCAATCGCACGCATGGCTGCGGGGGAGGCAAGACGGAGACGATGGCGACTGGGAGGGTCTTGTTCGGTGCGAGCATCCAGTAAAGAGCAATCGAATCACGTTGGGTTTTGCGATGATGGGACTGAAGCGGCGGCGGCGGCGCATGTTTTCGTGCTCTGGCCGTAGCCAGACTGAACATAGTTTTGCAAAACTGCTTTACCAGCCGAAAATAATTAGGTCTGACTAACACGCGGCATATAACAGCAAGTCACGAGTTAGCGATTTGTTCAAAGTTTTGACTGTTTCTCTAATGTCGCAATGTATGCTCTCGCGTCACGGTATGCTTGTTTGAGATTTACTCTTGTATTTGGACCCAAAAAGCGATGGCGATAGCTCAACAGGCAGTAACATACCGCCGTCCCCTCCTCATTTTCACGGCACATGCACACGGCCGATTGGACAAGTGCCCTTTCATATGGGGGAGCGCTTGTTGCAAAAACAAGCTATTTCCCACAACGTAAGAATAATACGCTTCTGAATGCTTGCCTAGATATACAGCACAAGCCTGTCGATTTCGGCCTCCTCGGCAATCTCTAGAAGAAGCCCAAAACAAGTCTGAGGATCTCTAATGTCGCATATTATAGTGAAGGCTTAACAAGGAAAAAAGAATATGTGAATAAAATATTTCTGCTGAAGAAAAAAAAAACTCAATGACCACCATCAACGACGTGCATGCGAGTGCAGCCGGCACCGCGAATAGCACACGACATGGGGACGTCAGCGTTGACGTTGTGACGTCAGCGGCCAATGATTGCCAGACCAGAAAGCTGATTCCGATGTTAATAATAAAAAATAATTTGAAAATTATCTACTTCATGGAATGAGCTCAAATTTCGAGTATTTAATGTTTAACCTGTGAGTGAAATACACTAATCAGTATAGGCTCAGTGGTTAGCTGTCATGACCCCTTTAAGCCCACTGATCTGCTGGGGAGTGGAGCCCAACGTTACTAGAACAAACTCAGTTTCACAGGTCCGCCCGGAAAGGTGTCCCAAGTGGCGGTCGCGAGAACTAGCGGCACTGCAGTCGACTCTTGCTCCTTGCCGGGCGCTGTCGTCTGCTACACGCGGCGCGGAAGCATGGAGCGGCCGGCACACACGTAGCTGTTAGGTGTTGCCATGCCGTTGTCAGATGGGGGGAGGTTTGGTGCCAGAAGGCTTCGCGCCTCAAGGTATCACATAACCTATCGACTAGTTGCCGTGGTACTCTACATGGCTGCAGTAATATTATAACTACTCCTGCTTCGTCGCCGCCACTCTCTGCCCCGCGGCTGCCAGCGTCGGCGGCTGCAGCGATCTTCTTAAACGCGTGCCCGCGCCAGTCACTGCGCGTCGGCTGCTTTTGGCTTAATTCTTTCGTTTTATTTTTATTTTTCAACATCGGGACTTTCCATGCCGACCTGCTTTGCCCCAGGGTGCAAAAGTGGGTATCGAAATGAAGACTCGAAAGGCTGTCATTTCTTCGCGCCACCGAAAGACCCTATCGAATTTAAAAGATGGGAGCAAGCCCTTCACAGAAAATACCGACAACTGACTTCGAAATGCAAGGTTTGCGATCTGCACTTCGAAGAGGAAGACACCTTAAAGACCTCTCGGCATATAATTAAAGGTAAGAAAGTAATTTTGGATAGAGGGAAATGGATGTTGGCACCATGGCGCTCTACCAAGGGTTTTTCTTTCATTGCCAGCACACATTTCAAAACCAAAGCATTCTAGACCGAAAAGAAAGTCATCAAAGGATCGCGCTTTTCCATGTGTATCGACAGTGATGTCGGAAGCGAACCTACAAGACTTCGTATCAGAGCACCACGAAGAGGACAGCAGCACTGCACAAACGGACTCGGACTTTAATCTCGATTGCCTGGAGTCTGTAACTTTGCCAACAACTCAATGGAAATTTGAGTACTTTCCAGATGAGGAGACAGATGAAATGTGAGGACTGTTTTACACTCGTCGTCTAGATGGAGGAAACTTGCTAGTTGAAAAGACTTTTGCGATCGGTGAGCGGTTGTCATGTGCAATGAACCCGCACTATTACCGGTCTACCTAAGCACACTCCTATAGCCGAACTTGAGCGTTTGGCCGCTCTTCCACCGCTCACTATCATCGTTAGCGAGTCACAGACGCGTCATCGAATACGTCTAGAGAACAATGTCCAGGGGCGTCGCCTGCTGGCCTGGGATGAACAGCGTAACGACAAAACACCAGCCCTATATGCATCACTTCCCCCTTGGGAGATGCCAGTAGTCACACGCGTCCATCGCCGACCTATAAACCGCGATTTTGTCATTCCCCGGGAGCTCCTCGCTGCCCATCACCAACAAGAGCGAATCCCTGATACGACTGACATATACACCGACGCATCGATTACAAGCGAATTCGCATCTATGGCCTGGGTATGCGATGACAACCCTTCCCTTTCAGGCGCTTATGCCTGCCATCTACCTCAAGGTACCCCTCTTCACGATGAACTCCTCGGGATTTGGGGAGCCTTGTCAGGAGTGCCTTGCACCGGAACTGGGTCAATACGTATTCTTACTGATTCCTTTGAAGCTTACAAGGAAATCGCCACTCCGGGTTCACAAGATGCAACAGCTACGGCTATACAGCGCCTCCTTAAACGCCACCAACTCGCGACCAGAACTGTCGCTATTCACTGGACCCCAGGTCACTCCGACGAATCAGGGGGCAATGCGGCGGCACACGCCGCGGCTGCCTTGGCAGGTGGGATGTCCACATTTACTTCCCCACCCTCCTTGCTTCATCCTTATTCGACCTTGGGCGGGCAACTCACCCCTTCTCTTGCCCTTATGCACTATACTCGGACCAGTCTTCGTAGCCTCAGTCAGCATCGCATGCAGGTGGCCACACCAGACCCACCTTTTACGAGAAGAACCCACCTCACCCGAAGTCAAGAAGTATTTTTGAATAAGCTCATCGCCCATGCGGCTTACACGCCACGTATTATGGCCCGCTGGCGTCAGTATACGGAGAAAATGATTACGTGCCTCCACTGTACGACTCTAACCTGCGGCGGCATATCTCATTTACTTTGGGATTGCCCTGCTTTTTCTACTGGACGCCCCGAGATCGAACCCTACCGCCTGAACTACAGTTCCCTTCTAGAAACGGATACTAACACACAGATGATATTTGCCAAGTATGGCTCGATTAGTGGCCTGGTTAGAGCAATGTGATTCGAGTGACGACCTAAACAATGAAGATTATGTCTACTCCCCTTTATCCCCATCCATGGCCATGAGCCTTCCCATTCAATAAAGGACATTCAATCAATCAATGAACCCATACAGTTGTAAAGTGCACAAAAATTTCTTATATAATGTGCAAAGGGTTGAATAGGTAGAAGATCTTCTTAAGCAGGCCAGTGAAATGAAATTGTGTGAGAGGGCCGCAGTTCAGAGCTTAAGCGAAGAGCGAAGGCATCATAAAAACTGCTCTGTGCTAACTTCGCGACAAGTTGGTTCTAACTGTGTAAGGCTGCGCAGAAAAATTCGGCAAGCAAGAGGGTCAGAAAAAAGAAAGCGACTTGAACAACTGAAGACACGACGGCTAAGAAAAGCACTTCTGCGAGCTTCGGCAGCAAACAAGAAAAAGAAAGAAGAAATAGCGCAGTTAAAAGAAAACCTCGAAAAGAACTCGGAAGAAGATTTAAAGCGCCGTCTAGAGGACCTTCCGCACTTGCAACGGCTGGCTTTAATCACGGTATTCAAACAAATAAAAGCCATCACCGTCTGGGATGAGGTATGATGCCGAATG
Source organism: Amblyomma maculatum (assembly GCF_055883805.1). Classification (NCBI taxonomy): domain Eukaryota; kingdom Metazoa; phylum Arthropoda; class Arachnida; order Ixodida; family Ixodidae; genus Amblyomma; species Amblyomma maculatum. The sequence continues at coordinate 9,706,795 of NC_139350.1, forward strand.
GCTTCTCAATTGCATGCTTGTGAGGCTGGCGAGTCCAAGGGCATACAAACTTCTGAGTGACCTCAAGATGCTACCACTACCAAGCATGAGCCGCCTAACTCAAGTACTCAAATGCATTCCCTGCAAATATGGCTTTAATGATATTGCTCTTGAAGCAATGCGAGATCACATGCTAACAAAAGACGACCACGGGAAATTAGGCACGCTAATCTTAGACGAAATTAAGTTAAAGCAATGCTACGACTTCAACAAATCTACATACACCGTCAACGGTTTCATGGGCTACGGAGGTGTCGACAAGAAAAATGCTAACGAGCAGTTGTGTTACCAATTGAATTTTATTACAATTACCTCTACAAGCAATAAAATAGTGTCGTTACTCCTTTTCTTTTTCTGTGTGTGTGTAGGGGGGGGATTTCTCAAGGTGATAACTTACCATAACTTTTTTTTTTTAGAGAGAGGGACTCGGTGTTTGCTCTGTTATTTATTTTTGCTCCGCTTATGTCCATTCCAACTGAATCCTTTCTCAGTTGATTCGCTAATTCTTGTATAACATAAGGAACAAAGCGTTTTTTTTAGAAATGCCTACGGATCGTTATTCTGGGTCACACCTCAAAAATAGGACACTAAGAACAGACGTTCTGATTAGACAACGACGTAGGCCGTTTGCTGGCATTGAATCTTTGTCTAATCAGTACTGGAATACCCGCTACAAAACAGAAGCCAGTGGGCAAAGCAAAGAACAGCGTTGGTGAGCAAGTCGACGCGTTGTCAGATTTGTTCCATGACATTAACGAGGAAATTTCGCAGCACATAAACGCGCTCTCCCAGGTAACACTTAGCTTCGAAGCCAAAGCTTTCGTAATTAAGTTATAATTTTTACTGCAGCCTTGTAGAGCGCAACAGCAGTTCGATAAAACGATTTGTGCGCTGGCCGCTCCATGCTTCCGCGCGGCGTGTAGCAGACGACGCGCCCGGGAAGGAGCAAGAGTCGACCGCAGCGCCGCTAGTTCTCGCGACCGCCACTTGGGACACGCTCCTCCGCTGGGCGGTATGGGGAGCTGTGAAACAGAGTTTGTTCTAGTAACGTTGGTGTAGTCAGCATTCTGGACGGCCACAACTTCACTCCCCAGACAGTGTGCTCGGTGAAAGATTTGGTGTTTATTTGTTCTGGCTCTATCGTATATTGTCTAATGTTGTGAAGCTTCTGTTTGTTGAAAGCCTCTTTAATTCGATGCTTTGCATTGCCTTTTATGAGTGTTGTCTGCGTGTTTTAAGCATTAATATGAACTCCTCTGTAACTTCTTTTGCTGTATAAAGTTTTTTTGCTTGTTACATCTGACTTCGACCCTGTCACTGGCTTGAACTGGCAAAAGCTGAACAGTAAACGGCCATTCTCTTCTGTCACTACAAGTATCTTGTTTCTGGCTGAACTTGTCACGCAAGTCGAGGGCATCTCCTCTAAGACCGGAACACCACCCCTCGCCCACACACTCTGGCGGTCTGGGAGTATGCGCACCAACGAGTGTCATATTGTTAAAATATAATTATTAACGGGTGGCCTGGGTAGGCTTTGAGTGTATTAAGAAAAATAATTGATGGTTAGCAGCTAATCCTCCGTGATTTCGGTTCACAGTAGGTGAGGGCTCGGTAAGAAAATCGGTTAACTTTACGATTATATTGTTTTAAACGCGGAGATTATTATTTACCCGTTAAAAATGAATAATTATACCTTTGTATGTTCATCTAAGTTTATCGCAATTACGGTTTGTGCGAACCATTGCGCTTAATGCTAGGTTATGGCACAAATAAACAATCAGTGCCTACCAGCTCATAAATTGAAGCATAAGTTGATGACGATTGGATTGCTCGAGGGTGCTATAATCTCCGCATGGGTGGCTTAATTAGTGCCCGGTTAAAGGGTTGGACGGCCCAACCCTAGGACCGTTCGACGTTGATAGGCCGTCGTTGGAGGCTAGCGCAATGCCACCGTGTACTATACGATGTCAGTACACACTGAAAAAAAACCATGTTGTCAAAACTCGCAGCTATCCACTGCAATCTCATAGCTCGCTTTAAACCCTGTGCATCAATTAAAACTTATCATATATAAAGTGAAGGCTTTCTTCTGCAATGAAATAAAAGAAAATACACGCTAAGTTTTAGATCGATGCGTTACATGGGATATTTCCCGCTCAATTCCAGAAGAAAGCAATTGAATTTAAGTCCCATACAAAAATTTCCTATGGTCAGCTATAGAAAATCCTTTGTATGGTCGGCTATAGAAATTTGGCACAAATATCTATAGCCGCTTCTATGGCTGTCTTCAGGTTTTTCTATAGTCTGTTCTATAGAAGTCTTTAACCTCTTCTATGGACTTATGGCTCCATATTTACTGCAGTCTTTAGCATGTTTTATGGTCAGGTATAAACTTTTATGGTCAGCTATAGAAAATTTTTCGTATGGTCGGCTACAGATATTTGGCCCAAAAAGCTATAGCCGTTCCTATGGTAGTTTTTAGGGTTTTCTATAATCTATTCTATAGAAGTCTTTAACCTACTCTATAGACTTATGGCTTCCTATGTACTGCAGTCTTTAGCATTTTTTATGGTCGCATACAAACGTTTATGGCCGGCTATAGAATATCCTGTGTATCGTCGGCTATAGATATTTGGCCCAAAAAGCTATAGCCTGCTATCGAAGTCTATCACCTATGGACTAATTCTGGTGTCCTAATGTAAGTATTTGCCGTCTTTAGCATTTATATGGTCAGCTATAGAAAATTCGCGTGCACGCGCGCGTGTATGTATGTATGTTCGTGCGTGTGTTTGTGTATGCGCAAGCGTGTATGTGGATGTGTGTCATGCTCTATATCTTTGGACGTTTATTTTCAATTTGATCAATAAGCAACTGAAAATTGGCCAGCAGTCTCCACGACTAAAAACATCATGGGTCGGAGGTACTCACTGCAGGCGTGCTTCCATGCGGCGACAGTGCTCCCACCAGTTATACCAAGATTGTGACCTTATCCGTTTGTCGTACAGCGTTGTAGTTGATGGCATACGGTTTCTCGCTAAATACAGCACAAAACTCTTAAGCTAGAGTACAAGTCGCACGAGGGATTCGAACCGACGATATATGTACTTTCATATAAGGGTGTACGCACCTGGTCTATAGCTTTTGGTATATACAATATTCTACAGCCAGCTAAAACAGGTTATATGACTTGCAGTCTGTAGCTTTAGAAGCATTGACATTTCTATAGATGACTAAAGATAACTGTATGGCTACTAGTCTATAGCTTCGAGAGCATGCACTTTTCTATAGGCAGTTAAAGCAAATTATATGACTTGCAGTCTGTAGCTTTAGAGGCATTGACATTTCTATAGACAGCTAAATATAACTGTATGACTACTAGTCTTTAGCTTCAGGAGCATACACTTTTCTATAGCCAGCTAAAGCAGCTTATATGGCTATAAGTCTGTAGCTTTAGAGCCATTTAAATTTCTATAGACAGCTAAAGATAACTGTATGACAAATAGTATATAGTCTGAAAGAAGGCCACGTCCAGACGACAAGGTCATGAAGGCAAGGCAAGATATGTTGTGTCAGCGTTTAATCTGATGGAGAAAACCCAAGCGCGCGCGGGAGCCGGCGCCGCCGGACGATGATGATGGTATGTACAAGAGGAAGAAGATCATGGTATGTACAAATGAAAGAAGATCCGTGGAGGGCTCACACAATCTGCCCGGGGGGTCGGAAGCGGCCAGCCTGGCCGCTCCTAACAAACCGATGTACCGCGGCGCACAAACGGCTTCAAGCGAGATACATGAACAATTTCAGTTCCACGGTGGCGTCGGTCAGCTGGGCGATCAACAGGTGTGACTTGGTAGTTTACTGGGGAAGTTTGGTTGATTACCTTGTAGGGACCAAGATAGCGGCGCTGAAATTTATCGCTAAGGCCACGGGTGCGCAGTGGTGTATAGAGCAGTACTTCGTCACCAGGACGAAAAGAGACCACGCGATGTTTCGAATCGTAGCGACTCTTGCGGTCTTGCTGGCACGCTTCTGTGTTGAGGCGGGCAAGCGGACGGCATCTGGCCACACGGGATAAGAACTGGGCTGGTAATGATGAGGAGTAGTCGGGCGTAGAGAAGAAGGAAGTGTCGAGGATTGTAGTGGGAGGACGGCCGAAAACGAGGAAAAATGGGGAGTAACCGGTAGTCCGCTGTATTGCAGTATTATAGGCGAATGTGACGAATGGTAGAACAGTATCCACATTTCGATGATCCGGTGTGACGTACATGGATATCATATCCGATAGGGTGCGGTGAAATCGCTCAGTCAGACCGTTAGTCAGGGGATGGTAGCTTGAGGTTGTCTTATGGAGGGTGGATGACGCACGAAGAACTTCGGATACCACTGTCGATAAGAAGGCCGTCCCGCGGTCACTTAGAAGCACCCGAGGAGCGCCATGACGCAATACAATTGACCGCAAAAAGAAATTAGCCACCTCTTCAGCGGAACCAGTCGGTACAGGGGCCGTCTCAGCATAGCGTGTAAGGTGGTCGACAGCTGTTATAATCCAATGATTACCCCCATTGGAGAGAGGTAGGGGACCATATAAGTCGATGCCGACTACGTCGAATGGTGTGGCGGGACAGGGAAGGGGCTATAGGAGACCAGCGGTGGAAGACGTCGGCCGCTTGCGTCGTTGGCACAGGTGGCAGGAAGCAACGTATTTAGCTACGGTGGTAGACAAGCCAGGCCAAAAGAAAGAAGGCAAGGCAAGGTATGCCGTGTCAGCGTTTAATCTGATGGAGAAAATCCAAGCGCGCGCTGGAGCCGGTGACGCAGGACGATGATGATGGTATGTACAAGAGGAAGAAGAAGATCATGGTATGTAGAAATGAAAGAAGATCCGTGGAGGGCTCACAATAGCTTTAGGAGCATACACTGTTCCATAGCCAGCTAAGCAGCTTCTATGGCTTGTAGTCTGTAGCTTTAGAGACATTCACATTTCTATAGACCGCTAAAGGTAACTGTATGACTAGTAGTCTATAGCTTCAGGAACATACACTTTTCTATAACCAGCTAAAGCAGCTTATATGACTTCTAGTATGTAGTTTTAGAGGCATTCAAATTTCTATAGACATCTAAAGATATCGGTATTACTAATATTCTATAGCTTCAGCAGCATAAACTTTTCTATAGCTTGATAAAACTCATTCTATGGCTTGATCAATTAAGGGGAATTGAGGGTGCTCGTTATAATACATGAAGGAAAGAAGCCCTCGCTCTTGATGACGTTCTACGTGACACTGGCGGTAGCAAAGGACGTTCCACGTCTGCCGCTATGGTTGAGGGTGGCGCTGGTGAACACTCTCAACGTTCGTATCAGTTCAGGCGTTCAGTCGTGTCCGACTCTTCGTGACCCTATGGACCATGTCACGCCACGCTTTCCGGTCTCTCACTATCTTCTTAACATCACATAACTTCATCTGCAGTGCCTCGAGAATGCCATTTAACCATCGCTTTCGCTGCCTACCCCTTCTCCGGCGACCCTCAACCTTGCCCAACATCAAATCTTTCTCCAGCGACTCCTCTCTTCTCATCAGATGACCAAAGTAGCTGAGCTTTAACTTTAGAATTTGACCCTCCAATGAGCAGTCAGGGTTTATGGTCGACAATATCGACTGATTTGATCTTCTGGCAGTCCAAGGAACTCTTAAGAGTCTTCGCCAGCACCACAATTCAAACGCGTCAATTCTTCGGCGGTCAGCCTTTTTCACAGTCCAACTCTCGCATCCATACATCACAACAAGGTTCGTATACAGACAACATAAATACCCAAGCAAGTAGCAGGGGGAACAGCGGCCGATGTAACTCAGTTGGAAGAGCACCGGACGCGATGTTCGGAGGTCGTGGGTTCGGTTCCCACCATCGGCACGTTGTTTTTTCTTATACTTTGTGTTTAATTATCTTTCCCCTAAACAGATTACATTACTAATTTCTGTGATTATTCAAGTAAATATAAAAAAAAATACATAAAGTACCATCCCCAACGCTTTCCTTGGCCTCGCCGACTGTTGGCTTATTTCCTCCATGTATTATAACGAGCACCCTCATTTCCCCTTAATTGATCTGCTTGTAGCTTACGGGGGTCTCGGTTCTGGCAGTCTTGAAGCCATAGGTAGCGTAAGAGGGTTCTAGCACAGCTTTCGCCCTCGCTCTTGATCACGTTCTATGTGACGCTGGCGGTAGCAAAGGACGTTCCACGTCTGCCGCTATGGTTGAGGGTGGCGCTGGTGAACACTCTCAATGTTCGTATACAGACAACATAAATACCCAAGCAAGTAGCAGGGGGAACAGCGGCCGATGTAGCTCAGTTGGAAGAGCACCGGACGCGATATTCGGAGGTCGTGGGTTCGGTCCCCACCATCGGCACGTTTTTTCTTCTGCTTTGTGTTTAATTATCTTTCCCCTAAACAGATTACATTACTAATTTCTGTGATTATCCAAGTAAACATTAAAAAAATACATAAAGTACCATCCCCAACGCTTTCCTTGGCCTCGCCGACTGTTGGCTTCTTTCCTTCATTCTATGGCTTGCAGTCTGCAGCTTTAGAGGAGTTCAAATTTCTATAGACAGCTAAAGATAACTGATTGACTAATAATCTATAGCTCCAGGAACATAAACTTTTCTATAGCTTGCTAAAACTGATTCTATGGCTTGCAGTCTGTAGCTTTAGAGCCATTCAAAATTCTATAGACAGCTAAAGATAACTGAATGACTAATAATCTATAGCTTCAGGAGCATAAACTTTTCTATAGCTTGCTAAAACTTATTCTATGGCTTGCAGTCTGTAGCTTTAGAGCCGTTCAAATTTCTATAGACAGCTAAAGATAACTGAATGACTAATAATCTATAGCTCCAGTAGCATAAACTTTTCTATAGCTTGCTAAAACTGATTCTATGGCTTGCAGTCTGTAGATTTAGAGCCATTCAAATTTTTATAGACAGCTAAAGATAACTGAATGACTAATAATCTATAGCTTCAGGAGCATAAACTTTTCTATAGCTTGCTAAAACTGATTCTATGGCCTGCAGTCTGTAGCTTTAGAGGAGTTCAAATTTCTATAGACAGCTAACGATAACTGAATGACTAATAATCTATAGCTCCAGGAGCATAAACTTTTCTTTAGCTTGCTAAAACTGATTCTATGGCCTGCAGTCTGTAGCTTTAGAGGAGTTCAAATTTCTATAGACAGCTAACGATAACTGAATGACTAATAATCTATAGCTTCAGGAGCATAAACTTTTCTTTAGCTTGCTAAAACTGATTCTATGGCCTGCAGTCTGTAGCTTTAGAGGAGTTCAAATTTCTATAGACAGCTAACGATAACTGAATGACTAATAATCTATAGCTCCAGGAGCATAAACTTTTCTATAGCTTGCTAAAACTGATTCCATGTCTTGAAGTCTGTAGATTTAGAGCCATTCAAATTTCTATAGACAGCTAAAGATAACTGAATGACTAATAATCTATAGCTTCAGGAGCATAATCTTTTCTATAGCTTGCTAAAACTGATTCTATGGCTTGCAGTCTGTAGCTTTAGAGCCATTCAAATTTCTATAGACAGCTAAAGATAACTGAATGACTAAAAATCTATAGCTTCAGGAGCATAAACTTTTCTATAGCTTGCAAAAACTGATTCTATAGCTTGCAGTCTGTAGCTTTAGAGCCATTCAAATTTCTATAAACAGCTAAAGATAACTGAATGACTAATACTCTATAGCTTCAGGATCATAAACTTATCTATAGCTTGCTAAAACTGATTCTATGGCTTGCAGTCTGTAGATTTAGAGTCATTCAAATTTTTATAGACAGCTAAAGATAACTGAATGACTAATAATGTATAGCTTCAGGAGCATAAACTTTTCTATAGCTTGCCAAAAAATGATTCTATGGCTTGCAGTCTGTAGCTTTAGAGGAGTTCAAATTTCTATAGACAGCTAACGATAACTGAATGACTAATAATCTATAGCTGCAGGAGCATAAACTTTTCTATAGCTTGCTAAAACTGATTCCATGGCTTGAAGTCTGTAGATTTAGAGCCATTCAAATTTCTATAGACAGCTAAAGGTAACTGAATGACTAATAATCTATAGCTCCAGGAGCATAAACTTTCCTATAGCTTGCTAAAACTGATTCTATGACTTGCAGTCTGTAGCTTTAGAGCCATTTATGTTTCTATAGACAGCTAAAGATAACTGAATGACTAATAATCTATAGCTTCAGGAGCATAAACTTTCCTATAGCTTGCTAAAACTGATTCTATGGCTTGCAGTCTGTAGCTTTAGAGCCATTCAAATTTCTATAGGCAGCTAAAGATAACTCTATGACTAAATGTCTATAGCTTCATGGAAATATGGTTTTCTATAGTTAGCTAAAGAGATTTTGTATGGTCCAGAAGCTAGAGACAAAGTGCTATATAATTTTCTATAGCTGGCTATAAATATTTCAATGGCACTTTATAGCCGGCTATAAAAGTCTATAGATAGACATAGCTGACTATAAACTTTTCCATTGAAGTAGATAGACCATTTTTGTATGGGGTGCCACAAAAGTTTATCGAGGCATCACCAAAACGATCCATGCTCAGAATATTTAATCAAGGTGCCAGTATAATTTTATGCGTATGCATAAAATTCATTTAATAAGTAGGCCAAGATAATTAAAGTAATAAATAAGATATATCCAATATGCGCGTAACAAACTCCCCAACGAGGTGGCGTGCATCGTTTACGTCACTTTCCTAATTTGAGTTTGAAATCATTCATCAGACTTCCGCCTTTGAGAATAATTTTATGTTCTTAAGTGATTTCGAGTGATGTCCGTCAGTACATGCCTCTTCTATATATTATGACGACTGTCAAACGAATTTTTCTTTTTTTCGTAATAATGTGGCACTGCAGTAAAATGATTTTTCCGAATTATGTGACGATGTTACGTGACTTAGTGTGACATATGCCAACGCATGCTGCTTTTTCTGCCGTTATAAGATGGGTATCAAATGCATTTGTTTTTTTTTTTCAGAATAATAGGGCGAATATTGCAGTTAAAGCATTTAGCTGAATTACGTAATGGTGCTATGTTAGTTGGCGCGTATTGTGCGCTAATACGCTATTTTCAGCGTTATCATCAATGTTGTCAAAGGAATCAATTTAATATTGCAGTAAAACGATTTTGCTGAGTCCGGCAGTGAACATGCGCGCGAAGGCTTCACCGGCTCGCCGCACCGATCGCAAGTTGCGAACGGTCGCCACATGGAAAGCAGGGACACAAATAGCAGAAAACAACGGCGAGCGTAAACGACCGGGCTCTGCCCACAGCGGGTATCGAAGCGCTGCAGCGTCTGAGCACTGCTTGCCTTGATGTAGTTTGTAGTTCACATTCTTACCAAAAAAGATGATATGGCAACGTTAGACAGATAGATGAATTTATTTAAAGAAAAGGCAGAGAAGTTGGCCGGAATGATTAAAATCTGGCCTGCTGCGGTGCACTGGGGAAGGGGAAGGAGAGAGGAAAGAGGTTCATGATGGGTGACGATGTGGGAGGAGGCATATGAAAAAAATTAGAAGGGTTCTACGCTGCTGAACTGAATATGGAGCGAAATTGACTGCGGGTGGCCGAGCGTTGTTCTTCTGTTAGGTGCAGCGCCGGCTCGGGAACCACGGACACGGCACGCAGTGACGAGCGGTTAGACCTGGCTCAGTATTGCGTTCGCAATAAAATATAGAGTCACAGCAGTTTCCTTTCCAAGCACGAATCGAGTCTGGTGGCGCACAAAAAACGAAAGAGAGCCCAGCCTGCGTGGACACCTTTACCCGTTCCTTGCCAAACGCCCAGCAGCAGTTCCTCTGACACAGGCCTCTTGTCCAAGCGGTTCAAGGAAACGGCTAGCAAATTTCTTTCACGCGCGTACACTGGTAGTCCCAATAATATATGGTCCACGGTCTCGGGGATACCATAAGTTTAACATTCCGGGGAGTGCATCTGTCTAATTAAATGGAAGTACCTGCGCGTGAAAGTCACGTTTAAACACAGTTTATGTAACAAGCCTGCATGATGGCGCGCCGTTTTATGCGGAACATAAAATGGTCTGTGTTACATCAAGCCTTCTTAGACGAACGTGTTGGGCGTCTGGCTGGACCCAGGGAACTGCCGTAGTTTTATTCATACAATTCATTAGAAGACACTTCGTATCCGCTCTTGAAGAAAGAAAGATGGCTAATAGTTGATAATAGGGGGCTCGATCAACATCTGCGTGCTGTCTAAGTGCGGGGATTTTGCAATAGCGCTCCCCGGCTGCGGCGAGATTAGAATTGAGCTCACTGCCTGGCCTAGTCTCTAGGAGTGCCGGTTTCGCTGAACGTGGCAGGGGATGGTGCATTGCAAGAGGTCAACGCTGTAATAAAGGCCTGAATTTCATCACCATTCTAGTGGGAAGACCATCATACTAAAGACAAGCAGAAGCTCAATTTGCGTGACACCATCAGCAATGAATCTAACAGATTTCAAGCGCTACTTGCCGAGGAGCAACTGCTGACTACTTGTGAAGAAAACCTCCTGTATCGCAGTTATCAGTCCTACCAGCACCTGATTATTCCTAACGATCTTCACAACTCATTCGTTGCTGACACTCCTGCATCTAAGGGCTTGATACTCTTATCTGGAGTATCGTGCTGCCATTCGGCAAGTGGAACTCATCGCCGTCAAGAAATACCTCGCATTCGAGCCCAAACGTCGTCCGAATATTACATCACTTACACTGAAGACGACTTGTCCCTGTGCCGGAAGGTCGACCCAGCCATGACTGAGGTGGACAAAGTGGGCCACATACTAAAAGGTATTGCTGGCGACGCTTTAAACCTACTCTTGTTTAATGACTTCTTTTTTTGTGGAGTCTGTTCTTCGGGCGTGTCGGCATTTCGAGAATGGAAACCAAAAGTGCATATGCCATCATTTTGATGGGTTGCCAAACACGGCTTCGAGCTCGTCCTGTGATGACCTGCCTAATTTCAGCCATCCTTCCAGCCAAAACTTCACCCATATCGTCCGCCGCGAACTCGAGGTCATGATCCCGCTTTTTCCCCATCGCAGCTACCAGATATACCATGCCCATCGTATCCTTCATCCAGACTGTTGACTGCAAGGAGGTTGCTAATATAGGCATCCCTACTGGCTGCGTCACGGACACCATGGACTGCAACCCAGCCCTTCCTGTGATCGCTGCCTCCTCCAGCACCAGCTTTCTGCCTCGATACCACTACCGCAATCCTACTGAATGGCGTACCCCTGACAATTGCCCCATTCGATTCACTTGTTCCTGTGTACACCATATCTTCCATTAGTGCTGCAACCGCTGGTACTCGCCATCCTGCCCATCCTACTACATCAATCGCAGTGAATATTATGCCCCACGCCGTTCCTCACCTCACCCCGACCCGCCCTATTCTTATCCTGCTCCACATGTTCGTGTTTCCAGCCGGCCCCCTAACCCGCAATCCCGACGTTCCCGCTCTCCTCTTCCCTATCGCAATTCTTCATCGTCCTATGCCGGTCGCTTCTGAGAAAACTACCCAATCCAGTTCCCGGAGGTGACGCTGCATTTGCGACCCGGAGTGAAATACTTTTGTTGGCCCCTGCTCCGCAGTCTAACTTATCAATGTCCTACCGGAAGGTGTCCCTGTTTCCGCCATCATTGACATCGACACCTATTACTCCCCTTAGACAGGTCACTACCAACTGCAGATGTAGGCACGAGTACATAAGCTCGTGATGCCATCGGCCTCATTAATGATGCCCTCCAGATTGCTTGCGACAGGCTCGTTGCCTCCAAAGGCTCCCGGAATGCCACTAGATTAGTCGCCACTGTGACATACACTATGCTATCAGCTCTCTCGTTCAGCTCTAGCTCCCATCCCTCCAAGTGGGCTTGTGGGAAAATCATCTGCCGCAATACAGAGGCCCTCTGCCTGCGCAGAGTCAATGACTTCACGTACGAAATCGCACCTCTGAACGCGAAGTCCTCTGTACCACCAGTTCCGACATTGTACATGTGACACGCCTCAAGCCGTATTATATAGGCTCTACTTCGTCCACCTCGAATGCACCGAGCTGTGATTTTGCTGAGTGGGTAATGTTATAGGCAGAGCTCTTTAATATTACCTGTTTTCAGGTTCCTATAGGGCATATGTATAAAAACGGTAGTTTCGATTGGTCGAAATCGGGGTGTTTACGAATAGTGGTGGTGCTCGCAGCCATTAAAACAAACTGTGTCAAAAGTGCAAACTTTCTGATTTTTGATAAATGCATAACCACCTTCAAGTAAATTACGTACTAGAGTTGCAGGAGTAAACATCCTCAGAAAAAAAATCCGTAGAGATAATTAAGGTGAGAAAGAAGAAAAAAGACAGATTTCCAAAAGGCAATGATGAGGATGATGGCAATAGCAGAAAACTCTTGCCCGCTTTAAGATGGCGCGGCAATTATAAGCATCCGAAAAATGCGTACTAAACTCAATAACTTTTTGAAGCGGAGTTTCCCATGGTATGATCCAAAAGGTCTGATTATAGGCTTACTATGCAGACCTTGACAAATTGGAAGTCATAGTCTCTTGGCTGGCCTGGCGAAGATGACGCTTATGCGTGGAGATAAGTTGTAGCCACCTAGCCTGAACTAGTGTTACACGCTGCTTTGCGCTTTAAACCCGTAAAATTATGTACGCAAAGAAACAATACTAGCGTCGCGAGGTACACATCATTATTGGACCGATGATGGTCCAATGCTAAAACCAGTGGCGTCAATATCAGACCAACATGGCATAGCAAAAATTATCGACTCTTTGAAGCTCACATCATCGTCAGGAGTTGACGGAATCAACACAAAGGTTTTGAAGAACACCAAGCATATAACTAGCATAATCCTAACACACATTTTTCAGCAGTCTTTATCATCTGGCACAGTCCCTCAAGACTGGAAAGTGGGCAAGATCGTTCCAGTTCCTAAGAAGGGCTCAGGTAACACTTTTCGCCCCATTTCTCTCACAAGCGTATGTTCTAAAATCATGGAACACGTTATTTACTCACATGTCGTCAACTTTCTAACATCCATCAAATTTTTTCATCCCAATCAGCACGGTTTTCAGAAAGGCCTTTCTTGTGACACGCAACTTGCATTGTTTTTAAACGACATTAGTTCCAACTTAGACCTTAATATTCCTACTGATGCACTCTTCTTAGATTTCGAAAAAGCATTTGATAAGGTTCCCCACAAGCGACTATTACTAAAACTGTCAAGAATTAACTTAAATGCATCTGTATTTAATTGGATCGAAGATTTCCTTACTAACCGCTCCCAGTTTGTTCTCGCTAACGATTACTCTTCCAGCCTCACCCCTGTTCTCTCCGGTGTACCCCAAGCTACCGTACTTGGTCCTCTTCTTTTCCTTATTTATATTAATGACCTACCCAACTCCATCTCTTCTAATATCCGCCTTTTTGCCGATGACTGTGTCATTTACCGTCCCATACATAACCCTAATGATAATTTGGCTCTTCAGGCCGATCTGGCAAAAGTCGAGGAATGGTGTCGAAATCGGTTAATGACCCTAAATGTTAACAAAACGGCCCTAATTACCTTCCACAGACGCCAACACTATTCTTCGTACAACTACTTACTAAACGGAACCACTATCTCCTCGGTATCCTTTTTGAAATATTTAGGTGTCACAATTTCCAGTGATCTTACATGGCATTCTCACGTTACATCCGTTACTAACGATGCTAACCGCACACTTGGCTTTCTTCGGCGTAACCTAGCTCAGGCACCTTCTTCTGTTAAACATCTAGCTTATGTAACCCTTGTAAGGCCCAAATTGGAGTACGCATGCGCATTGTGGGACCCGCATCTTCAAAACTTGATATCTACCATTGAATTAACACAAAACCGTGCAGCTAGATTTATCTTTTCTGACTATTCTCGTAATACTAGCGCCACTAATCTAAAAGCTAATGCCGGTCTCCCAAGCTTGCAAGCACGCCGTAAAATATCCAGACTCTGTTTATTTCATAAATTTTATCATGCCTTATCATCTAGCACAGCAGTCATCATGCCGATTCATCGAACATCCAGTCGCATCAGCCACACCTTTGCTGTTTATCCGCCACATGCCCGAACGACAACGCACCTCAACTCATTTTTTGTAAGGACAGCCATCGACTGGAACGATCTTCCCGCTGACATCGTCGCTCACTCTAACCCAAGCCATTTCAGAACCGCCATTGAAAACTTTTTTTGTTAAATACTGTCAAGCCTACCCCTCATGTAAAGCCCCGTACTCCTGGGGTCTTTGAGGTATTGGAAATAAATAAATAAATAAATAAATAAATAAATAAATAAATAAATAAATAAACATTGGCTCTTTAGACGTTTACTACATTTCCCATTACTGGACCATAGTTCATGCAATATTGGTCTATCATAAATCCAGATTGGCACTCCCAGTATGAGCTTATGCTTCGCTTTTCATCAATATCTTGTGTTGGACAACCGTCTTAATCTATTCGAATTTTCTAAGGCTGGAAACCCAGTGGCTTTTCCTACATGGGTCTATCACTGGCTTTTTCATTCATGTCTCATTATAGGCCTGCGCATCCGATAGGCATTCTCGAGGCTTACCGCTTATCCTACATGGCTCTGAGACTTGAGTTTTCTATTTCAGCTTGCCAGGAGAGATGCACATATAAAAGTGTTTGTCAAATGGTCAATGAACCATTCTACTTGTAAGCAATGAGAACCTATTCACTAAACGATACAGCAAAAAGATTCAGGAAAAAATAATTCACTCTTAGATACAGGCCTTCAGTGCCTGCTGGTGAATACCCAGGCGAATGGAAGATTCAGCTACTGGCTATTCTGTCGGAAGGAAACAACTCTCAATATTCCATGTATATAAACAAAAATACACATCTTGTGCATTTATTCACCTGTCTTCGTTTTAAAGTAGACTAACACTGATAAGTGACCCTTGGATATTTATGAAATGAACGAAGAAACAGTTGTTGGGAAGTGGCTAGCGTTGTCCAGGTAGTTCCGGCTGCGCTGCTATGAGGTATTCAGGTGTTTAGAGGTTGTGCTGAGAGGGGAAAAGTGCCTGGCTGGAGCGGGTGCACTGGCTCAGCGAACAGCTTGGTCTTGCCGCCTTCTCGATACAATGAACGCGGCAATCATTTGCGGATGAAATGCTGGAAATCAAAACTGACATTTCTGCTTTCACGCAGGCATCTGTCACGCACGCATCTGTAAAAATAAAAAGACGAAATAAAAACAAACGCCTTACTGAGCTAAGTAGAAACCAGATTGATTGTTTGAAAACAGAATAGAAAGCAAAAATTGGGCAAAATACGTATATATGTGTCATTGCGCATAATCCCCTACTGCAGGCATCTTACAGCAGTGAAATATATATTTTAAAAGATGGCAGATATCACCTTATGAGAAACTGCATTCAGATATTAGAAGACATAGCGGTGACCATTAATAATGTAGATTCTTGCAATTGTTGGGTATGCTTTGTCGTGACGCTGGGGCTATGGCGACCCGGCCTTCACTTGGTAGCGTGCAGAGACTCCGGGTTGAAGAAGGACTGAATCTTCGAAGTTGGTAAAATATGTACAAGCAGGTTTACTGGCACTTTGAGAAAACGTATTTACAAGAATATTTACATGAAGAAGAAGGGTACATCAGCAAAATGACAAGCGTTAAGAGTTCATAGCGAGAAGCGACTGGATGAGCCGTTTACCCAGGGCCCAGAGCGACATTTCGTGCTCTGCAGCGTCCTTAAAAACCCCCTATGTCCAGCCCCTCTCTGAAGATGCTGACCAACCAAATCCAGGGCACGCCCCTCAGGTATCGGCATCCAATCGAACACATCACTGCACTGATGGTCTGAAGCACTGACTGGTCCGGCATTCATTCGTTGGGCGTGATCACTTGTTGGCGGGAAAAGCTTGGGAACGGCGAGGAGAGGAGGTACATTTCTATTCTTCAGCAAAGAAACCACAGGCTGGTTCTGGGGGTTTTACTTCTCAGAAACCCGAGTGCACGTGGCGCCGCATAGGGCTCCCAACATGGTCCCTTTTCGACAATTGCAAATCTTTCCTGCATTCCCGGGAAATCACTTAATGGCCGTATGAGTCATGCTCTTCTCTTGTCCTGCACGTCAGCGGACATGTCACTCTGTCGTCTCCTTTGGATAGGAGGCATTCATCACTGGAGGATAGCACTTCTCGACTGGAAGGGTGAACAAAAGAAAGCACTTCCTGCTATTTCCCGCAGGGGGACGTTTCTTTGTGTTTTTCCAGACGTTCTCTTGACAGGGCCAATTTGGCATTTGCAGGTTGTCCACAAAGCAAAACATGCTTACAAAACAGGATTCCTGGAAACAGGCTCACTTAGAGCCAATGGACCATCACCACATATTCACAAAACTTTTCCATGCCCACAGGCGAACAATAGAGCGCGCAAATGCGGATGCTTGGTCGTAACAGCCTCCTCCCCCGCCAGAAGAGACTCGGAGGGCAGCAGCCGCAGCTGCTGCATGAAGAGACGACTTAATGGCCTGCACGTGAACGCTTGAAGCTCGCTGTTGCTTGTCGCGTTGTCTTGATTGTTGTAGGCCAAATTGCTTGAGCTATCTGAAACTCAACCACATGTCGAAGCAAGCACTCGGCTCCCGTCTGAAGAGACCAGGTCAAAAGAAAACTGCCATTGTTGTTCGAGAAAAGCCCACTCTCAAGACGTTCAGGACCCACGTATGCCTCGAAAACCAAACGTGCTGCTTTACATAGTCATCTATATTCAAGCGCACGAAAAAAAAAAAAAACCTGATTATCAATTTGGATACATGGTGAGGAACATCTCGGACCGCTTAGAAAGAGCGGCTAAGCGCGTCCGCATTCCCATTTAACTTCCCCTTTTTGTATCTTATTTCAAAATTGTACTGCTGTAAAATCAAGCTCCACCTAAGAAGGCGACTGTTCTTCGATGTCGCAGTTTGCAGCCAAGCCAGGGGACAATGGTCCGTCTCTACGGTGAATTTGGCCCCTCCAAGATAGCACTGCAATTTTTGAATGGCCCATACAATGCAAGCGCATTCCTTCTCTGACGCGCAATAAGCCCTCTCTCTAGAACTCAGTTTTCTGCTCAAGTAGAGCACGGGGTGCTCATTACCGTCGTCATCTCTCTGGCAGAGAACAGCACCTAACCCTCGATCACTGGCATCACACTGGACCGTGAATTCTCGGCCATAGTCTGGAGCTCGCAATACCGGACGGCTAATCAGCACAGCCTTCAGGTTTACGAAGGAGGCTTCCTTTTGTTCGTCCCAGACTACATTTGTCGGTTCTGTCTTGCGGAGAGCGTCGGTCAGAGGGCTAGCCAAAGCTGAATAGTTAGGGATGTAGTGATTGTAGTACCCAGTCAGACCCAGGAATGCTCGAATTTCCGTCTTCGTGCTCGGCCGCGGGTAGTCTGCTACCGCAGAAATCTTAATCTCGCTGGGTTTCCTGAAACCTTGACCTACATTGTGACCCAAGTAGTCCACGGTCGCCCTTGCCAGGCAACATTTCTCGGCCTTTACGGTTAGTCCAGCTTGACGCAAAAGGCTCAGTACAGCTCTTAGATGTACCATATGGTCCGCCCATGAGTCGGAAAAAACCGCAATGTCGTCTAAATAAGGCACCGCGAATGTTTCACACCCCTTTAAAACCCTATCCATGAGTCGGGAAAAACAAAATGGAGCATTTTTGAGCCCGAAACTCATCATTGTTGGCTGGTAGCTGCCCGTCGGAGTGACGAAAGCCGCGTATCTGCTGGCGCGTTCAGTGAGCGGTACTTGCCAGTATCCTCGAGTAAGGTCCAGCGTAGTCACATATGCCGCTCTACTGACCTGTTCTACTCTCTCCTCAATATTCGGAATAGGATACACTTGATCCCTGGTGAGAGAATTTAGCTTTCGGTAGTCTACCACAGGCCTAGGGTCTTTACCTGGAGCTTCTACTAAGATCATAGGCGAAGCATAATCGCTTTCCGAGGGTTTTATTACTCCCAATTCCAGCATGCGAGTTACTTCCCTATCCAGAATTTCTCTTTGCCTTGGAGAAAATCGGTAGCACCTTGATCGCACTGGCACGTCTGAAGTCAGCTCAATATCGTGCTCAGTCAAATCAGTTCTGCCTGGCCTGTCCACGAAGCAGGCCTCAAACTCTGTTATTATCTCGCCCAGATCGGACAGCTGGGATTTCTTTAGTTCTCCTCTCTGCTCCGTCTTTTTGAGAAGCTCCTGAGCGTTGCTTCCTTTTCCGCTGAGGCAAATCAAGTTGTCCCCCATCTCCTCGGGAAGGTTTAACGTTAGATTTACCACGGCTTCCCTCTGCACATAAGGCTTCATAAGATTGCAATGATAAATGCGCACTTCTTTACGCCTACCGGGAATTTTCACTGCGTAGTTAGTGTTAGAAAGCTTTGCAACGACTTCAGCCGGTCCTTCCCACTGTACTTCGAGCTTATTCTGCCTTGAACTTCTCAGCAACATCACCTGGTCCCCGATACAAAACGTCCTTTGACGGGCTGACTTATCATAGTACACCTTGGAACGAGCCTGGGCTGACTTCATGCTGGCCTCAACGAGTTCCTTAGTGTTATGTAAGCGATTCAAGAGGTTCAGAATGAATTCTACTACTGTTGGGTCTTCTCCGCGCCCCTCCCAGGCTTCGCGCACCATTCGCAAAGGTGAGCGCAGTGACCTTCCGTACACCAACTCGGCTGGGCTAAATCCAGTGGATTCGTGCGGCACTGACCGCAAAGCGAAAAGCGCTGCAGGCAGGCAGGTATCCCATTCGCGCTTGTTTTCATAGCACAGTCCCCTCAGGACTCGTTTGAGAACAGAGTGCCATCTTTCTACGCTGTTGCTCTGCGGATGATGGATCGAGCTATGCACTACCTTAATGCCGCATCGCTCGAGAAATGAGGTGGTGAGGACACTCGTGAAAACGCTACCCTGATCACTTTGGACCTCGGAAGGGAATCCAACTCGTGCAAACACTGACAGCAGCGAATCCACTACACTCTCGGACGTCACCTCGCGCAGCGGAACAGCCTCTGGAAACTTTGTGGCTGGGCATAACATAGTGAGGATATAACGGTACCCTGACTCGGTCACAGGAAGTGGCCCAACTATATCTATTACTAACCGGTGAAACGGCTCGGTAATGATTGGTACTAACACCATCGGAGCTTTCCACTTATCTTGCGCCTTTCCAACCCGCTGGCACGTGTCGCATGACCGTACAAAATTTTCCGTGTCCTTAAAACATCCAGGCCAATAGTATTCTTGCAACAGCCTCTGCTTTGTTTTCTTTATTCCAAGGTGACATGACCACGAGCTGCCATGGGAAAGTCGCAGTAAGTCTCCGCGGTACTTTTGGGGAACGACTAATTGGTCCCGCTCTACTCCGCGCTTATCCTTGAATAAGCGATACAGCACTCCCTTTCTCATCTCGAAAGAAATATTGTTTGCTGTCTTAGTGGCGCGGTGGCGCTCCCTTATCTCCTGTATATTGGGATCATTGGCTTGCTCTATAGCTAAGTCCTCTCGGGTTCCACTTAAAAGTCTCGTGAGATTACTAGACACTGGCGGCAAGAGGTTACTCTCAAGAACGTCCTCATTCCGCGTCTCATCAAGCTCACTTTCAAGTTGACTTATCTGAGATGCCTCGCTCTCAAAGTTTTCTGACCTGCTATCTTCCGCATTTACCATTGTTTTAACTGCCGTTTCCTCCGCTGTGGATTTTTCTGGAATGAGCAGTGTAGCTAGTTCTCGCGCCTTTGAACGTGTTAAGGCTTGCACAACTCTGTCTCCGAAAAGGATGCCCCTCTTTCGCAGCAGCATGTCCGATTTGTTGGAGAACAAATACGGATAGCACTTAGGAAGCTTTCCTGAAACGGCAGCCTCGGTTGTTAATTCGCCGAAAGGGCCCTCGATGACCACGTTCGCGATCGGCAAGCACACACTCTGTTCCTCAACTACCTGTCGGATCCATGCACACTGTCCTGTATAGTCGGAAGGCGATACATACGCCGGATGGACAACATCCATCGTTGCGGCCGAATCGCGCAGTACCTTGCAAGGCTTCCCGTTGACTACTAGGTCATGCAGGTAGGGTTCTAAAAGCTGCATATTTTCATCGCAGTCCCTGACATACGAGAAAGCAATCTTTTCTTTCCGGCAGTTGACGGCAATGTGACCCTGCTCATTACACCTAAAGCATGTGAGCGGCTTCCTAGCCTCAAGCTTATTCTTTGTGTTCTGCACGTTGGTCACTTCCCCACTTTTCTCACTGCCGTCCTTTCTAGGGAATTTGCCTGAAGAAACCTTCATTTCTTCGTTTCCAACTCTAGCAAAGTGCCTTTCCTGACGGTTTTTCACACTGAACTTGGGATTGCGGGGCCTATCCACTGCTGGGTTGCTGAATTGTCGGCGCGAAGCATACTCCTCAATAAGTTCGGCAGCTTCAGTTGCCGACTTAATTTCGCCTCGGTCCTGTAACCAATTTCTTTCTTTTTCTGGGAGGCAGTTATAAAACTGCTCCAAAAGAATTTGCTCGACTACAGCGTCCCTATCACTGTAGGAATCTGTGCTCTTTAGCCACTCGCCCAAATTAACTCTTAAATTGTACAGGAATTCAGGGTAACTCTCGTCCCTGGACTTAGTAGCTTTCCGAAAACGTTGTCTGAACGCCTCGGCGCTAAGCCTATACTTTCTCAGAAGGCAAGCTTTGACCTTCTCGTAGTTGTCCGCGTCCTCCTTGCTTAGCCGCGCGACAACCTCCGCTGCCTCGCAGGGCAGAACCGTCAATAATCTCTGAGACCAAGTGTCTCGCTGGAAGGACAGTTTTTCGCAGGTTCGCTCAAAGTTAGCCAGATACAGACCGATATCCCCTGATATCACATATGGCTGCATGTACTTTGACATCTTGAAATCTGCCTCCTTGTTGAGAAGAGGTACCGCTAGCTGGGGACAATTGCCCGACCTCTTGCTCAACTCTAGTTCTAATTTCCGGAGCTCAATTTCTTGGTCCAGCTTTTTTGCTTCTCTTTCACGCTTCTTTTCCTCTTTTTCCCACTCACGTTCGCGCTCCCTTTCCTCTTTTTCCCTCTCAAGTTCACGCTCACGCCTCTTTTCCTCTTTTTCCCGCTCTTTCTGCTCTTTTTCCCGCTCCTTTTCCTCTTTTTCCCGCTCTTTCTGCTGTCTGAGCTGTTCCTTTTTTTGACCGATGAGGTTCCATGCTTCACTGAGCTCCTCATCATCGGCTCCCAAATCTGTGATTGCCTTTATAATCAAAGGTTTTCGTGCCAAACCACTTGTATCAATTCCCAATTCCTCACACAATTGCAACAGTTCCGGTTTCTGCAGCTTTTGTAGGTCCATGATCGCTCCGAGTGTCGGCTACTTCCAAAACAACAGTGCAAACTACCAAACCTAAAGGCGTTTCCACACTCTCTTTACCAGTTCTAAAATCTAACCCTGTTCTAGAACCTGGTCCACATCAGAAGAAAAGCCAAGCACTCACCCACACATGCGATCGATGTTCCGAGCTGCCCTCTTGTTGGCCGATTGTTGCTCCTGCTTGTTGCTTGAGATGCCACCTCCGATCACAAGGTGTTGTGGCTTGTAGCTTCAGATCCACCTCCAATCACCAGATGTTGTGGCTTGTAGATTCAGATCCCACCGCTGGTCACCAGTCGTTGTGCTTGTAGATTCAGATCCCACCGCTGCCACCAGTTGTCGTGACGCTGGGGCTATGGCGACCCGGCCTTCACTTGGTAGCGTGCAGAGACTCCGGGTTGAAGAAGGACTGAATCTTCGAAGTTGGTAAAATATGTACAAGCAGGTTTACTGGCACTTTGAGAAAACGTATTTACAAGAATATTTACATGAAGAAGAAGGGTACATCAGCAAAATGACAAGCGTTAAGAGTTCATAGCGAGAAGCGACTGGATGAGCCGTTTACCCAGGGCCCAGAGCGACATTTCGTGCTCTGCAGCGTCCTTAAAAACCCCCTATGTCCAGCCCCTCTCTGAAGATGCTGACCAACCAAATCCAGGGCACGCCCCTCAGGTATCGGCATCCAATCGAACACATCACTGCACTGATGGTCTGAAGCACTGACTGGTCCGGCATTCATTCGTTGGGCGTGATCACTTGTTGGCGGGAAAAGCTTGGGAACGGCGAGGAGAGGAGGTACATTTCTATTCTTCAGCAAAGAAACCACAGGCTGGTTCTGGGGGTTTTACTTCTCAGAAACCCGAGTGCACGTGGCGCCGCATAGGGCTCCCAACATGGTCCCTTTTCGACAATTGCAAATCTTTCCTGCATTCCCGGGAAATCACTTAATGGCCGTATGAGTCATGCTCTTCTCTTGTCCTGCACGTCAGCGGACATGTCACTCTGTCGTCTCCTTTGGATAGGAGGCATTCATCACTGGAGGATAGCACTTCTCGACTGGAAGGGTGAACAAAAGAAAGCACTTCCTGCTATTTCCCGCAGGGGGACGTTTCTTTGTGTTTTTCCAGACGTTCTCTTGACAGGGCCAATTTGGCATTTGCAGGTTGTCCACAAAGCAAAACATGCTTACAAAACAGGATTCCTGGAAACAGGCTCACTTAGAGCCAATGGACCATCACCACATATTCACAAAACTTTTCCATGCCCACAGGCGAACAATAGAGCGCGCAAATGCGGATGCTTGGTCGTAACAGCTTTTAATTTAATGAAGTCGAGGAAACATTGTTGGCGGCTTGCAGGTGCTAAGCAATCGGCTACAACAACTCAACAGATGAACTCAAATCGCTTGAAAACATCTATGCTTGAGGATATCTGCTCTTTTACAATTAACTTGAACCCAACCGTTAAATGTCAGATAATTAACTGCATAATTAATTACGACAAGGCCACATTTATCATTTCTTACACAAAATGCTAGGTGTGTTGTGACAGATGAGTGAATAGAAAAACGGGTTACTGCAAAACATATGAAATGCTATAGATAAGTGAATATTTGTTGGAATTAAAACTTACGGCAGTTAAAAACAATATACTTTCACCTTCTAGCTAATCATTCTGATTTCAAATCCCAATGAGCCGTGTGAAACACCCAAGTTAACTTGTTTAAAATAAATGTGAGAACTATGTTTCTCAACATTATGACGTCTTTACCACATATAGATATGACGTTTTCGGCTTCTTTGATCAATTTTTAGTTCATTCCTTGCAAATACGCTGGCACAGGTTTCTACATACACTGGACGCATGAATTTTAAAGCAGTTTTCGTTTCTATAGCATACGCGAAAGTAAATGGTATATCTACCTCCCTTAGCGTGCTTTACCGTTGGAGAAGGCAGATAGCAAACATCGGTAGAATTATTCGGAACTAGAAATTGCGCACCTAAAGGAATTGGTGTGCGTCAAAAATTCGGCATGAAAAAAAGGTCAACATGAAAGCTATAAACTGTTCCTTAAGACTATTTCACAAGCAAGTTAACACACTAGCCATTTCTGCCACTACGTCGCAAATAAAGCACTCCGAGTCATTGCAGCGACTCAAGTGGGAAGAACGACGAGGTTCTAGCAAGTTTAAAATATTTGGTCGTATTGCCAGTTTTTTTTTTTTGAAGTTTGCTCAGTTACCTTTACACTAGGTGCGAACCCCCCCCCCCCCCCCCCTTCCTTCAAAAATGTATTTCTTCTTATTCCTACAACCACCGGCATGCGGCCTTTTCACTAATTCCAGCGCACGCATCGATTATGTATTCTTCGTTTTGCTCATTTGTTTTGTCGCCGGATGTAACCTTATCACTACTTGTCGTGCCGATGCACTGACAAATAATGATGCGCCGAGATATACCTCGAAGATCCAGCCATTCTCGTGAGTTTCTGCTATGTTCCAGGGTATACTAGTCACCCGTTGCAGTTTTATCTCGGTCTTACTTCGTAGCCGTTAAACCGAGCGATGACGCGCGAAATGGGCGTTGGTAGATCGACGACCACCGAGCCCGTTTGTTGCTATCGCCACCGCTGATTGCTTAGATCTTTTGTGAGCGCAAGTCAGCCTCAATAAAGAATTTGAGCCAGTGAGTTTTAAGCCTCCTCATTTGACGCCAACGTCATTGTCACCACTACGTGACTTTGGTGGAGGTGCTGCCGTTCGTGTACCGGATGCCCCTTCAAGCCAGCACCAACGCCCTGTTACTGTCCCCCTGGGTTCCAGCCTACAGGTCACCGAGCCAGCCGCCGACTTCGAGGGCTCCAACCAGATTACAGTCTGCTGCCGAATCCTATCGGACGCCGCAAGAAGGTTCCGACATCTACAATGACCCAGGTTATGGTACCGGTTGTTACCCAGCAGCCCCGACCGCCCCCAGTTCCACCATCAACCCGAGTCAAGATGCAGAAGACTGACAAGACCAGTACGAACGAGTTGCCGCTTTCAACAGTTGCAATGACGTCTTGAAACGCCGAAATGTGTTCGTCGCTCTTGATGGAACAGCGCGGACGTGATATAAAAACAACGAGTCTTCGCTAACGACGTGGGTGGACATCACGAAGGAGCTGTTGAAACGCTTCGCTAGTGTGGTAAGGAAATTAGAGCGGAGCTCCTTTTCCAGTCCAAAGCCCAGCTCCTCAACGAGCCCATCCTCGCCTACGTTTGGGAAATGAAACGCTCTTCCGCCGGGCCAACCTAAACATAACAGAAGGTGAGAGAGTTGAATAGCTAATGCGAGTCGTTAAAGAGTTGCTTTTCGCAGTACTTGTCCTAAATCCGCCGAAGACTGTGGACGAATTGGATAATGAAGCGTCAACCATCGAGAACACGTGGACACCCGGTTGCGCCACTACGATCTACCCCTGTAACAGGTTTGCTCAAGGTCCTAAAGCAGCGCAGCTGCGACAGAGAAAGCTTTTGGGACATCATTCGTGAGATCGTCCGAGAGGAACTTTGCCGATTGCTGCCATCATTCCAACAACCTTGGTGGCGACGCTCTGGGACGTTTTCCGTGAAGAAGTACAGCAGACGCTGCGTGTTCATCAAACCACCGCTCCAACGGCTCCAGCTTAATAAACAATAAAGATGAAGTACGCTGCTGCATTACGTCGTCCTGTGCTCAGACGAGACATTCCAAGCCCTCACTGCTACCGTCCTGTTCCTGAAAGCCGCCCTTTCGCCCCGTCCGCCAAGCCTACCAACAACCCCGAAGCCCTACGAAGTGCGATGCCTGGAGGACTGCGAACAACCGGTCAATATGCTTCCACTGCGGTGAGGCCAGCAACACTTTACACCACTGCCCATACCGACGAACCGGGCACGGCGGATTTGCAGTCGAAGTCGCACGACCCCAGCCTGGAAAACGACCGCAAGAAATCGAGAATTATCCACGTAGAGGTGAGTTTGTACCACGAAGTCGTTGGTTAAGGTCCCCATCGCCGCATAGGGCTCGCTTTGAGTAGCCAGGCCGCAACTACGATGATAGTGTGCTAGGAAGGTCCCAAAGTCCCCATATGCGAAACTAAAGGTAGTAATATTTGGAGCTGTGGTTGCTATACGGCGAATTAACGGAGATCCTCCGCCGTCGACGACGAGTAACGATGACGCCACTACGACGCCGACACTCCTTATGAAGACGCCCTCGACGCGCCTAGACTTCAAAGTGACACCGCCGCTACGCACGGCGTCAACGTCCACGACGAAGCGACAGACTTTATGTTCACACCGCCGCCCAGAATGACCATGGTGTGCCCCGGCCGCAACCTCAGTGCAAGACGAAGCAGAGATCGAACACCGAAGCCAACATGCAATACGATGACGCGAACGAGTGATCTCGAAGTTGCTTCCGCCTGTCGCACGGTTACCACCTTAGTGGACACCTACGGGCTACTATTCTGTCAGCAATGGTGCATTCGCTGCCCAGCTCAAGAAGGTGACGACCACTTGGGATGGCCTGATAATCAATACCGCTGGTGTTAACCTTATTTCGCCATCGGGGCCATGCACCGCATAGATTACAGTAAAAAGACGTATCTATGCTACCAGCGTCGTCATCCTACAGCAATACTCGCATGACAAGATCTTGGGCCCGGATTTCCTGAACAAACATCAGACAATCATCGACCTCTGCTCAAAACGTAGTAAACTCTTGATGGACAATGCCATACCTTCCAGGTCGAAATCGATGCTCCACATTGCTCTAGATGTCTTCAACGAAGACTTACCATGCCGCGCCGATCAAGCGTTGTCCCCTGCGTGGGCAATGCAGACATCGAAACCGCCGAAGTCGTTGTCGAGGAAGCACCTAGTTGCTCTTAGAGCGTGTACTGAGAAACGAGAGAACCGTTGTCCATTTCTGTCATGAAGAAGCTCAAGTGCTGCTCACGATATTCACCGGAGAATGCCAGCACCTGTACAAGGGCATGACTATCGCTTTCGTAGACGAGCTAGCAGACATTGGAGATATCCTCGCTCTCCCTAGCCAAGCTTGGGACGATGTACCTAACTGAGCAAAGCAACCCCCGTTTGACATCCAAGAAAGTCTACCTCAAGATAAAAAAGACCGGATTCGTTCTTTTCTTGAAAGCTACAGCGAATGATTTTCTTCAGCGTCGAGGGTGCGACAAACCCCGTGGGTAGGCACAGCATCATTACGCAGAAACACGCTCGTCCACTACGTCAAAGCCCCTACCGTGTATCGCTGCGAGAACGCCGGGCATACGCGACCCAGTTGACACAATGTTTCGTGATGACGTGATGTAGCCATCAGAGACAGTAGGCGGCACCAGTCATTTGAGTGAAGAAGAAAGACGGGGCACTTCATTTCTGCGTCGAATACTGCAGCCTAAACAGCATAACGAAGAAGGATGTCTACCCTCTTCCTCACGTCGATGACTCACTGTACCGGGTCAGCAATGCAAGGTACTTCTCATCGATAGGCTTGAAGAGCGGCTATTGGCAGATTGAGGCCGACGAGAGAGATCGCGAGAAGACCGCGTTCGTCACACTGGGCGGCCTATTCGAATTCAAGGTAATGACATTTAGCCTCTTCTCGCACCAGCCACTTTACAACGAGTAATGGACACTGTCATGGCTGGCTTCAAGTGGCAAATTTGTTTCGTATACATTGACGATGTCGTTATCTTCTCGTCAAACTTTGAAGATCGCCTAAAATGGTTGCAGCCAGTGCTGGATGCCATCAATTCACCGTGGTAAACGTTAAAACCCGAGAAGTGCCACTTCACCTGCGAGGAACTGCCGTTTCTAGGTCACATTGTTAGCAAGAATGGTGTTCGCCCAGTTCCGGAGAAAACAGCTGCGATCGCACAATTTCCACCACCTGCCGACAAGAAAGCTGTGCGCGGATTCCCTGTGCGGTGCGCTTATTATTGACTATTTGTTCGAAAATTTTCGCGTATCGTCAAACCGTTGACGCAGCTTAAAATGGCTGATATACTTTTTAAATTGCAAGCGCCGCAAGGAGAAGCCTTTGGCGAACTGCAGCGCTATCTACAGTCCCCTCCTGTCCTTGGCTACTTTAATAAAAACCCCGAGATCGAAATTCATAACGACGGGAGCAGTGTAGGTTTAGGGGCCGTTCTCTTTTTGAAGAGTTCCTGACAGAAGAAAGGAATCGCCTAAAGTAGAAGGTCCCTCACAAAATCCAAAGTCAATTACTCGATGACCGAGGAGTGCTCGCGATCATCTGGACTACTTCTAAGTGCCTATACAGTCGACCATTCAATGTGGTAAGCGACCACCACGCGCTCTGCTCACTGGTTAATTTGAAACTCTGGCCGCCCTGTCCGATGGAGCCGACAACATGACAAATTTGACGTGACTGTAGTTTATAAACCAGGCCGCAAGCATTCCGACGGAAACTGCTTATCCCGTGATCATGTCGACGCTCCCCTGAAGGACGATGACGACAATGCGTTTCTGGGACCAGTAAGCGCCAGCAGTTTTGCACAACAGCAGCGATCAGACCGTCAGCGGAAAGACACAGCTGATTACTTGGAAGGCAGGACCGCTTGCCCTCCTGTGTATTAGGCGTCCATTGCCGTCGTTCGCCTTAAGCAATCACATCCTCATGATAAAGAACTGCGCTGCCAACAAGGCCGCGCCACTTCTTGTTGTGCCAAAATGCCTCAGGCAGGGCATTCTTCATGCATTGCACGTTGAGCCAACAGCAGGGAATCTTGGGTTTGCGCGCACGTTGCATCGAATCCAGAAGTACTACTGACCGCGAATGCCTGCCGACGTTGCCCATTGCGTGAAAACGTGCCGTGAGAGTAAGCGACGCAAGACACCTCCGATCAGACCAGGTGGGCTACTGAACCGGAAACTTCCCCCAGCCCTGCCCTTTCAACAAATTGGGATGGATCTCCTCGGCCCCTTTTTATCCTCATCTAGGGGTAACAACTGGATCATCGTTGCCACCGTCTACCTAACCCGCTACGCGGAAGCAAAAGCACTGCCAAATGGTACTGCTGTAGAAATTTCAAATTTTTTGTCGAACACATTTTATTGCAACACGGCGCCCCAGAAGTTGTAATCACGGACAGGGGAACGTCATTTGCGGCAGAGTTGATGCGCGTCATCCTGAAATACAGCCTTACAAGCCATCGGCGAACTACGGCGTACCATATTCAGACCAATAAACTTACAGAGCGTCTCAACAAAACGATTGTGGACATGATTACAATGTATGTTGACGCCGAACACAAGACATGGGACACCATTTTACCCTACGCCATCTTCGCTTATAACACCGCCGTCGAGGAGATAAGTCGATCCCCCTCAGCCTTGATTACGGCAGGGAGCCCACGACGACGTTCGACGCAATGCTGCCGCACGTAACCGACGAGGATAAGCTGGATGTCACCGCCTACGTTCAACATGTAGTGCGGCGCTGCGGGCAGTTGATTGAGAGAGAAAGCAGGTTCGAGGTCAGCATGTATACTCCCCAAGAAAAAGAAGGGCCTGACATGGTGGACGCTAGAACACTGCTGCGTAAGGAGACGGGGAAAACGATGGGGAAGAGATTATATTGTTAGGTCTGAGGCAACACATTCGTGGTGGGCGCCCCTATGCCCGCTGCCTGCCACGGCGGCGGCAGCGCAGCCGCATGAATTTCGGTGCGCCGCGCAGTTGCGGCCCACTACCATTACGAGCAGTGCTGGAAATGGGGGTCGCGTTCATGTACAAACATTACTATTAGTAATTTTACCCGAAACTCTGCCTTGTACTCTTTATATTACTCCTTTCTTTTTTCCTCTCACTGTCCACTCGCTCACTACTTCTGCCAGCCGCACATCTTGAGCTTTATGGCCACCCATCACACAATACGTTCCTCCCTCCTTGTCTTTTTTTTGTTATGTAACTTCCTGGTGGTACTTTTTTCGAGTCAAAAACTTGCAGCGTAGCCACATGTTTCTCCAAAACAGCGTCACACACTCGCTTAATAGGTGCGGTCGTATGCTGTGGCCAGTTGGTTTATGGTGGAACAAAAAGGCTACTCGGAGATAACAAATAATACTGACTAAAATAATAATTGAGATTCAGGATATACCACTGTCTAGGATGCCGCAAATAAAAAAATCCTATGATCAACCAATTCATCTTCTTGCAGATAGAGGAAATTCAACCCTTTTTTACGCACGACGTTTGATAAGAAGGCCGAATCTATGACAATGTGGCCCATCTTTGGTGACTTGGCTGGCTAGAAATAAGCGAACTGCTGTACAAGGAAATTAATCCAAACGTGCTGCAACATCACACAAGAATAAGACGAAACAAACAAATAATCAATATTACACCTGATGACTACTTAACAATATTTGTTCAATACAATGCTCCAATCGTAAACATTACAAAAAAGCAAGAAAATTTGCAAGGATATAATAATAAAATTCGACAAGAGTGCAATGCTTTGCGCACAAAATATTTACTACATTACTACGTCGGCAGGGAATGGAGGATATAACTCATCAAAGAACGCAGGAATATGCGTTGTTACCTCTCGCGAGATACTGGGTAGTCTTCAGTTTTGGTCACGTCACTGTTCCGATGCACCATTTTCCCTGCCTATACGTGTATTGCGTAAATGGCGGCAGTGAACATAACTCGTTCTTTAGCTTGAGCAAAGTGGAACGCTAGACACAGTCGTTATCATCCGACTGACCGCTGGTGTCATGTGCGCAGTCCGCGTTATCTGAAACGTCAGCTCACTTATCAATTATTCCCTATCAAGTTACACCCCTAAAAGCGCCAAGTTGCAGTTCATTATTTATTTTATTTTATTATTTTATTTTAGCCTTATAGAAATAAGAGCTCTAATATCAGTATCGCTGGGCACCAGTATACAAACAACACTATAATCATATGTTCTAAAATTATTTCGGCGCAATTTGGTCGGCTGGCGCGCTTTCCTCAGGAACCAAGTGTAATATATTGTAACAGTACAGAGGAAGATCAAGTTTAGAACAAAAGTGAAGGAGAAAGACGTTGGAAAAAGACTCTCGTGCCGAACGCGCTGCCGTTGACCAGCTGAGCTCCCTGCCCTATCGTCTTGTTCAGCGCTCCGACGTCTTATCCCCGTCCTAACAAATTGGTGGTCAGGTGCTGGGTACGACTACCGCCAACCGCTGGAGCTTCGTCGGAGCCGTCGCCTCGCTGGTCTCCCACCTTTTCAACAAGAATGCAGCAGACTACCGAGCAGCCCCGAACATCAACACGGGACCCTCTATCCCGTCTCGCGATGTGCCGCCGACCACCACGAATGCGACGCTACCGTTTCTCGAGCCTCGTTCCTTTGCCGGCCAAGCAGGAGAAGATGTTGACTGGCTCACTCATTATGAACGTGTGAGCCGCTATTACCGCTGAGATTCAGTGGCTAAACTAGCCAATGTGGTCTTTTTTTTTACGCAAACCGCCTTGATGTGGCATGAGAACCACTAGGACTTCCCGACAACTTGGGAAAGTTTTATCGAAGCAATCAAGGAATATTTAGGTGACTTAACTGCAGAGAAGAAACAGGCCGAGCAGACACTTGCTCAGAGGGCCCAGGCAGCCGGAGAAACTTGCACCACCTACATAGAGGCCATACTCAAGTTGTGCAAGACCGTCGACAGCAGGATGACGGAAGATGATAAAGCAGGCCATCTGCTCAAGGGCACTGTGGAAGATGTGTACCACTTCCTCATTGCCAAGGAAAACTTGAGTTCGGACTCTGACGTTATCCTGCACTGCCGAACATTCGAGGCCCTAAAGACTTGCCGCATTACACCGAAATTTCGACGGCTCGCAAATGTGACTACAGTGGCTAGTATTGTAGAATCGCCATCTGAAAGCCTCCTGTGCGCCATACGTGAAATTGTTCAAGATGGGATGTCACGACGTGTGCAGCTTGCCCGACCCAATGGCTTCGAAGGGGACGTATATGCTCTCCCAAACTCTTGGGGTGCGTGCCCGGCGATGTCCGCGAAGGTCACTGAATGCCGGCCGCGAAAGCTTATACACTCCGCGACCAAGACCGGAAGAGAGTTTCCAACAATTTTCTTGCCATCAGCTTAGAGATCCTCGCCCTTATTCCAGTCGTACATTGCGCCGACCGCCGAACAACTACATCGTCCCGGAACCACCATCTAGATATTCGTCGCGGCCTACTACGCAGGAACCAGCTGACACGCCACTTTTTGACCGAGCTCTCCGAAAGCGTGGTTTAGCCCAGAAAATGTTGGCGCATTAAGCTTGCCCTTACGTTGTGCTTGAACGCGTCAGTGAAGTGAACTACCAAATAGCACGTATGACAGCAAGTGGTCGTCGTTCAGTCAGAACCGAAGTTGCCCATGTTGCCCGGATGAAGCCGTGTCACTCTCGTGGAAACGAATAACTACCTCGCCCGGGGGGGGGGGGGGGGCTTCGTCTACCCAGGGGGAAAATGTAACAGTACAGAGGAAGATGAAGTTTAGAACACAAGTGAAGGAGAAAGACGCTGGAAAAAGACTCTCGTGCCGGACGCGCTGCGTTGACCAGCTGAGCTCCCTGCCCTATCGTCTTGTTCAGCGCTCCGACGTCTTACCACCGTCGTAACAATATTAAGGAAGCATATCAGTACTGAGTGTACAACAAATTAGCGGACGACAGAACCGAAGCTCGGCTGCTGCAGCGGTAGTGTGAACGCGTTTGAAAGCAATTCTCCTCAAATGCCATAGTAAGAAATGCCGTGAAATGACATTTGGATACGTGTTTAATTATAGAAATATGGATCTCTGTTTTGATTTGAATTATCTTTGCAAATAAATATTTTTCGCAACAAATCATAGCATGTGTTTTAAAGTGGCGCTTACAATTTCAGGAAATTAGGGGACAACTTGTTCCACTGTGGGCCGTTTTATAAAAAGACATGACCGCTATCACAAGAATGCAAGAAACGGCGCTATCGATATCGGGAGGACAAGATAAAGTGGTCTAGTGTAGCCCGTTGTTAAAAAGGCACGGCCAGCATTGATAAACACGAGGAAAGTTGGGCTAATGTCGCGAATTTCGAAATTGTGTCTTCCGTCATCATAAGGGCAAAAGAAAAATTGGTCGACTGTTGCCAGTTTCTAAACACGGCGAAGGAGGACATTGGACAAACTTGCCCAATGTTGCCAGTATTTAGAACAGTAGTACCAACATTGGAGGAATACTTGAAAC
Source organism: Amblyomma maculatum (assembly GCF_055883805.1). Lineage (NCBI taxonomy): Eukaryota > Metazoa > Arthropoda > Arachnida > Ixodida > Ixodidae > Amblyomma > Amblyomma maculatum. Next base: position 9,739,668 of record NC_139350.1, read on the forward strand.
TTGGTCTACCATTGTATGTGTTGTGTAATAGTAAAACCTACGTCGGGAATTATTCAGTATTGTTCGACCGTTGCGGTACCATTATTTGCCGATGTATTCCCAATATTAGACCGACAACTTGTGCTGTCTGGGGCATTTTACCCGATGTCAGCGGCCGGCTTAGGCCATCTTTCCGCGCTGGTTGACCGTGTCGCCAGCAGGATGGTCGGCCGTACGTCCATGGTACGGAAAGAGCGTTTTTCCGTCGCCATGTTGCTGGGGCTCTTCAAACTCACATTGGCTGTTGCTGGCCGGCGGTGCGTATGCCGCAAGTGAACAATCGTTGACATATAACTCGTTAGACGCAACCGTCTGGCTGCATTCAAATCTTGCGATGCTGTTTGCAACGGCGCGCCGCTGTAAATATCGCTGGCGTTTCGCCCGTGTGTCCCCACCTTCATATGACGGGAATACGTGATTGCTTTCGACATTCGCGATAACTGTTCTGTGCAGCACCGCAAACATTCTGCAGGCGAATTTCGTACAAGGTTGAATTCATTATTCTTCCCTATATACACCATATAACACACAGCGGCAAACAAACACCTATACTTTCGAACTTCGTGAACAGTACATGTGTGGGTAATGGGTACAAAAACGGTGAGCGCAGTTGACTCGTAACTGAACCTTGCCAAACTTGGACCTGACGAAGTTAGATGCATGCTTCTTGATTTATCCAATGTATTTTTTGCATTAGCTGTAAGCGTACCTCAAGAGTCCAGGGGTATCAGTTCGAGAGCCAGCTACACCGAAAAAAGCCAACCATTTCATCGAAACGAACCCTAAGAGAACAAGCGTGTAATGCATCAGATGACATCAGACTTTCGCCCACGTATCACACCATCGGAATTATGAAAAATCGCCTAAAATCTCGAAAGCATCTTTTTCCTCCCGCTGAGTGTCGATGAAAGCTGCATGAAAAGTAGTTACATTACTAAAGGCTCCAGATTTTTGCTTGCGCGTTTTTTCTTTCAAATGACAAGCTAGACAATTAAACACATAGATCACCCCGTGTTACTACGACCGCTAAATAATTTCGAATTGAGCTTCACTCTTGCAGAGATGATAATACCGCTCGAATACCGCTCGACCCGGAGAGCCCTGACACGAGGCAAAATTCTTTGTAGAAGGTAGATTCGAAGGCACCATTTTCTAGGCATTCCAGACAATATACGTCTAACACCAGGAAGGAGAAAGGTTGCTCCCATTGTTTTATGGTTGTGAACTGTGGCACTGGAATTAGGACACTGCACCTTCCGTATACAAGGCAGATATGCTGAGACCATTAGGCCGCCACTGCAGTGACGAATTGAGTCGTCTTTATGTTGTGATTGTACGTTTCAGCAAAGTGTTGATGACAATGAAGTGCGAGTTATGTTTAGGCTTCGTCAGGCATATATTACACTGCAATGTAATACCTTATACCTAGCCTTGGATCCTTATTACGCATAACTCAGCCTGCCTCAAGAGTTCGAATGACAGTTTCTTACAGCGTAAGCAGCAAGATTACATAGGCGAAATTGGCGTTCTGTGTCTGGATGGCGACTGAATGAACTCTTTGACATCTGTTGCTATCTTTGTGCGGAAATCATCGCCGGACAGCATGCATTGGCAGGAGCGGATGCAGGTCCCCCCATCGAGTTCATGCCATCGGCTGCAGTTGTCTACTCATCAGGAGCATTCATCAAAGAAAAAAGTTATTGACAGGGAAGAAAGCAACTAAATATCCACACAAAGATGCTGCCAGTAATCCACGAATTAATGATGTGGTTGAGTTTCCTCCTCTTCCAAGCGGCCAGAGTTTCACCGACCATCTGTACCGAGCACACATGATGTTGCTACACAGCGGCCTCATTCGAGGTGCGTATACCGGAGCCGCTCATCTGAAATATCAAATCGACCAAAATAAATATTCCAGCTCCCAACAGCACTCACTTGTTGAGGCTGTTCGTGCTTTTCTTACACTCCTCTTCTTATACGGGTGGCGAAGCCATCGTTACAATCCTTGATTTCATCTTCCCTCTCCTCGGCCAGTGGTAGTAGCAGTCAATCACTCGACTATGTTACCCAGCATGCAAGTCATCCGAAAGGACTCCAGCATATTTCAATGGAATGCCTGCATCCTCCCACCCCAACTCTCGGACTTTCGACACTTCATCTTCAACCGTTTCCTTATAATTGATATATCAGAATCTTACCTCAATACTGTTATCCGTCTTTTAGGCTACACAGTACTGCAATCAACAAGTGGTACATGCCTCAGTAAAGTTATTCCGGCTATCCGGAAAGATGTCATGTTCATCCTGCATCCCATACTAACTGATCCACATAATGAGTATGTCGTACCACTGTAAAGTGCATGAACATGCAGTTTACATTATTTGTTGCGTACATGCCACCTCGTGCTAATTTTGATATTGAACTCCTACAAGATATTGTGCGAAGTACTCCTGTGCACCCATTTTAACTGGAGATTTCAGTGCACATCAACCTGCTTGGTGAGCCATCTGATTGACAGCCAGCGGCCTGCAGCTATTTGCCATCGCTCTGTACAACAATTTAGCACTTCTCAACGGAGCCCAAGCAATTTAAGACCAAGGAGCAAGGTACATTACGCTTGACATATCCATAATCTCTGCTGAACTGTCAGCTTCAATAACTTGGTCTGTGGATATCGGCACTCACGCAAGCGACCACCTACCTACATACATAATCATTGGTGGTTTTGCTCTCGCCTCTCAGCGGCATGAAGTTCGCTACATAAATTGGGAAGGTTTTGCTGACGCCGTACAGAAGCTGAATCAGCCAAACCTAAATGGATCTGTCAAACCTAAATTATGAATACTTCATTTCTGCAGTGCCACGTGCTCAAACTTTGAACACTTAAGTCCTGCACCTGACAAAGGTGTACTCAGCTGTTGATGCTGAATAAAAAAACTTCGACCAATACGCTGTAGAGAAGCCCACCACGTAGGAACGTTTCTAGAAATGACATTAGAGTTTCTAGGCAAGCACTAAAACACGTTCAGAGTCATCTGGACAAGCTGGCAGGAAGAGAGTGGAGATCTTTTTGTGCGAAATAAGATCCTAGAGAATCTCTTTAAATATGGAGTATTGAACGGAGCCTTCATAACTAAATCCTTTAGAGTGTGTGCCTGCAAATTCAAATACTTGTTTTCATGTAGCAGAGACATTCTGTCAAAAGATCATTACTCCATTACCAGCTCCTTTACTGTAAATTTGCTCCCCACCTTTGTCCCATCGCCCAACACGTCCCTCCTAGACAATTTTTTTACCCTGAAATAACTTCAAGCCGTGCTAGCAGTTACTAACAACAGATCCTGCTCGAGACCTGACCGCGTTAGCTACACTTCACTGTCTCATATAAGAATACAATCCAAGACTCCGTTTTTCACCATTTATAACATCCCTTGGATAGTCGGCTGCCTTGTAGAGAGCTCGATGACTGCGCGTGTATTACCAGTCCTTAAATTTCGCAAGGAATCAATTGACCTAAACGCATATCCCCAATCGCACTGTTCAGCTGTGTCGAGAAACTAATGAAAAAATGGTCCATTCACGCCTTACCTGAGGCCTGACAAACAAGGTAAATTACCCTCATCATTACTTAGCTTCCGAAAAGGCCGCTGCAGTATTGATAGCGTTATTTCTTTTGCCAACTTCGTCAGACACAGTAAAGCTGAGCGGTCTATATCCATTGATGTCTGCCTTGATGTTAAAAGAGATTTTGACGATGGTACACAATATATAACTGGCTGTTTGATTACCTTCCTGTTAGGCCAATGTACGTGTAAATGGGTCAAGATTATATATCAATATATCATCTACATCATGCCGTTACTCAGGGAAAGATTTTAAATCCAAACCTCTTTAATATCTATCTTTTTGGTTTGAAGAATTCCTTCCACCTACTGTTTAAATCTACATCTACGCTGCTGACATCGGTGTATGGGGCTCAGGAAGAACCAGGCATATTTTGCATGCTCGACTACCCAGTCGAAAAAAACTACAGAACTGTGTCAAAAATACGACAAAACGTCCTGTAGTTCTGTCGTAACCATCAGACCTTTCTGTAGTTCTGTAGTATTTTTCTGTAGTTCTGTAGTTTTTCTGTAGTATATTTCTGTTGTCTGTAGTTCTGTAGCACTTTTCTGTTGTAACTACAGAAATTTCTGATGTTACGACAGAATGTTCTGTTGTCACAACAGGTTTCCCGTCAAAAACCGCTCAGAAATTCTGTCGTAACATCAGAAATTTTCTGTAGTTTTTTTCGACTGGGTATAGAAATATATAGGTTGCATTACATTGCTCTTAAGCAAGCGCGTTCTTGTTATATCCCAAGAAACAAGCGCAGCAATTTCATTTTCACTACGTTTTGTGCTCCTCTATACCCTACCACCCTTACACCATATGTCAGCCACGAAATTTCTAGATTAAACTCTCGTCATGCGTGTCCGTATTTCCTATGCTCTCAACAACCAGAAGAGGCAAGTTTACGGATTCTTTAATACGACATTAAGGAGCACTTTCTCAGGGCATCCTCCGCTACAGTCTCCCAGTTCTTCAAGGCCTCTCGCAAGCAAGCATCAAACAGCTTGAATTCATGCAAGCCAAAGCTTTCAGTCTGCCTCGGTCTTCCAATGAACACAGTGGGTACTCTTGCGAAGAGCAGACGTCTATCTGCAAACGCGCTGATACCACAGGAGCTGCTTCGTGCCCAGCTGCGGGTTGCACGTGAACCAAGTCATTCAGTTTCAGAGGAAAGTATAACAGCAATCTCCCACCTCCTCCCTGCGCAATACCAACGCGCAGTCCCGTCATCTTTCCCACCAAGCAAGTTTCAGTTCAGTTCAGTCGTTCAGTCGTGTCCGACTCTTCGTGACCCTATGGACCATGTCACGCCACGCTTTCCGGTCTCTCACTATCTTCCTAACATCACATAACTTCATCTGCAGTGCCTCGAGGATGCCATCTAACCATCGCGTTCGCTGCCTACCCCTTGTCCGGCGACCCTCAACCTTTCCCAACATCAAATCTTTCTCCAGCGACCCCTCTCTTCTCATCAGATGACCAAAGTAGCTGAGCTTTAACTTTAGAATTTGACCCTCCAATGAGCAGTCAGGGTTTATGGTCGACAGTATCGACTGATTTGATCTTCTGGCAGTCCAAGGAACTCTCAAGAGTCTTCGCCAGCACCACAATTCAAACGCGTCAATTCTTCGGCGGTCAGCCTTTTTCACAGTCCAACTCTCGCATCCATACATCAAAACTGGAAAGACCATAGCACGAGTTATACGGATCTTGGTTGGCAGACTAATGTCTCTGCTCTTTACTAGGCGGTCAAGGCTAACCATTGCTCTCTTTCCCAGAAGCAGGCGTCTCCTAATTTCATGACTGCAGTCTCCTTCCAAGGTAATCTTGGAGCCCAAGAAGACAAAATCTGTCACCGCTTCCACTTCTTGTCCCTTGATGCTCAGGGACTTGATAGGGTAAGACGCCATGATCTTTGTCTTTTTAATGTTTAGTTTAAGCCCTAACTTCTCACTCTCTTCTTGTATGCGCATCAGAAGTCTCTTGAGTTTCACTTCACTTTGCCATTAAAGTGGTATCATCCGCATATCTAAGGTTATTGATACGTTTTCCAGCAATCTTCACTCCAGCTGAAGACTCTTCGAGACCGGCCTTCCTCATGATGCACTCTGCATATAGGTTAAATAGGCAGGGCGACAGTATGCAGCCTTGCCTCACTCCTTTCTCAATCGGAAACCAATCAGTAAGACCATGCCCAGTTCTGACTGTGGCCTCTTGCCCTTCATACAGGTTCCTGAGGAGACAGATGAGGTGAATTGGAACTCCCATCTCTTGGAGAGCTTGCCACAATCTTCTGTGATCTCCGCAGTCAAACGCTTTCGCATAATCAATAAAGCAGAAGTAGATGGGCTTCTGGAACTCTCTTGCTTTTCCATGAATTTGCCATGAGGTTTGCTTCATGGCAAATTTGGATAACTATACCTGGTATCAAAAGAAAGCCCACACCCTTGGACACGCGCTTAAATACTTCGTTTCTGAGCACATCTCTGCATACTACTGTCAACACTGCGGCATTTATACTGATGGCTTTGTGACACCTGTCTCATTGCCCATCGGCGTCTGGATACTGTCAATGGATACCACTATCTCGACAACACTCAGTCACCGCACTTCGGCTGTGGCTACTGATTTAACAGCTTGGCGAGAAGCTATTATATATATTCAGCAACAATCCCCTGCTGCATGGGTTATCTTAAGTAATTGTAGCACTGCACTACAATTGAATAAGTCATCAAGAATTTAGGAACCGCTCGTCATTGACTTAAATACGCTGCAGACTGAGGCCTGTGAGCTCAGTCATCAGGTTGTGCTACAGTGGTTACTTGCTCACTGCGGCATCGCGGGCGACGATTATGCCTACGCCGCTTCAAAACTAGTACCTGAAGATTCATGAAAGTGAATTCTAATTCCATTCTCACGAAGAGATGTAACAAGACTATTAGTTACTGAATGCCATTGCAGCGCTTTTCGCTTTTTGTTGTGATCCGGACCATCAATACTGACCTCTACATTGAATAGATCCCACTTATGTCTTTCGCATTCCACAAAACTTGAACAGATGCCATCGCAACTGTCTGCACGAAATTCGCTTGAATGTGTCGTACGGAAACTACCTCCTACATAAAATCCGTATGTCCAGCAGCCCTCTGTGCTCTGCATGTTTCGTGTGTGAATTTTTCGAACATTTGGTAACCTCCTGCCAACATTTAGGTGCACATCGCAGGAGACTGCGCAATAATGCAGGCTTACTTAAAGACACAGCCCTGCATCGTAAACACTTCCTTGGTCCTTGGTGCCATGGTTCTTCGGCTGCGCGAGCTACAGAGGCCTCCTGCCCTATAAGGGACAAGGGAACACCGCATCCTTCATACCAGCCAACATAACGGGGTGCTGCATCATCTCACTGCTGCGTCGCTTGCTTGGCATAAAAGGACGGTGACACGGCTTTCGTGCTCACTTGTCAGTGGAGGCGGCGGATTGACATCAACGCTTAATTCTGCATCTTAAATCGCAGTTTTGAGCTTTAATTTTCGCACTTTTTACTTTTTGCATTGCTCTCTGTGCTGCCTCTGCTGCCAGTAATCTTCATTTGTGTACGGTTGCCGACATGACAGAGAAGGCTGATTTGAAGCTTGAATTTCGAAATATACTGAGAGAGATAAAAAAGCCTAGAGTACATAAGCAAAGAATACAGATAAATGAAGCAAGAGGGAGCCGAAATACAGAAGGAAATTGCCTCACTTAAAGAATTTAATGAACAATTGCTGCAGAAGATTGAAAATTTGAGGACACAGGCGTGCGAAAACTTCGTAAGTGTAACTGAACATGATCTGTATTTTAAGAGCAAGAATATTGAAATAAAGGGTGTGCCGCATGAAGAGAATGAAAACCTTCAGGAGGTTCCTGGTAAAGTGGAAGACGCACTGGGTGAGCCCATAGATAAACCGGATATCGAGGTTTGGCACCGTGTTCCGGTTTGGAATGACAACAGGAAGCAAGAAACTTCTTGCCGTTTTCCGCAGCCATGCGAAACGAAATCAATTGACAAGGCACGTGGCAAACGAATAAACGCCAAGGACCTAGGATTTTTCACAAAGGCATCGGTGTTTGTGAACTTTGTCAAGTTGTTTAGATGGCAGCTTTTAGTCCTTGTCCCCGCATTTTATTGCAAAAGCAATACTACTCTAGGTTTCGAACCATCAGCGTAGTGCGGCCGGTAGCTATGTCTTAACCACGTGACGCTATGACGTCACACCCCACGTGACACTAGTGGGCGAGCTAGGCTACAAACTTAAGTGGGTGGCGTAGCGCGGTCGCACTGGCGGCGCAGCGCATGACGTCACATCTCACATGGCACAAAATGGCGAGATGGGCTAGCAGCAGCTGTCAACTTGGGTCTCGTTTCACATGGGACGGCTATGTCAGAATCAGCCTGCTAGGACCCTGGCATTCACGTTACCCCTATAGGCCACTCAGGCACGTTCATACGGCTTGGTTAAAGCGGGGATTTATATGTGGGCTGAGGACGAAGAAAAAGAAGGAAAACGCTCGGTCACCCGCAACTAACAATTTCGCTCGATATTTGGTTCAGCAGCGTTTAACCCTTGTAAAATTTCTGCCCCGCGAGGAATGGTGAATAAAGTGAAAGTGAATGTGGATATAATAGCTCTCGCCAAAGACACATGGTTGATGCAGGCCCTTTGAAACTCATCTGTGTGTAATTATGTGTGCGTGAAACTGTGCGTCAGCAATTTTTGTCAGCGGTTTTGATTTCCCATTCCGCTGTTTGTCACCCTCATCAAAAGTAGCATGCTAGACTACGCACCAGGCAGACATCTCCTGCTATCAATAAAATATCTTTCTGTCTCTCTCCATCGGTTGATCCAGTGTGGCATGTCAAGAGAGGAGAAATTCATTATTGCAACAATGCATTTAACCACATTGGAGCGAAACGTAAGCGCAAGAGAAGTAAAAAATAAACTATTTGCTACCTATAACAGCCGGCCATAGCTAATTTTAACTCTCCATCGCGGCGTTTAGGCAATGGAATGCTGCTATAGAGAAAAGCAAGAAATGAAGTAGTATTGTATAGAAAAGCTTCATTTTAAAGTGCTTCCGCAGCTCGATACATCTGTTGCATCGGTCTATGGATTGTGCCTCACTGCACAGACGAAAACGTGAACCCCAAGACAGGTGCCTACACTACTTTAAATTCTCAGAACACTCGGCTGCAGGCGTGTTTTTTCAAAACATGGAGGTCACCAAAATGGATGATTGTGTACAGCGTCGCAACGCAATGAGTAACTTGTCGAGTGCTTTACTGAGACTGTTTCTTCAAGCTTGAGTGCAAAACAAGTCGCGCACTGAGGCTCCCGAAAAGGTGGTAAACTCAGAATAATATTTTCCCCTTTTAAACAACTCAGCCTGTACTCTTCTGCGTTTTTTTGTCGTTTCAAGCTTTTTACGCGCTATTGCACCCTATCTCTACAGATGCTTGGACTATGGAGGTCTCAGGTTCTATTACAAGTACACAGTTATGCGTCTCAGTAATTCATGATGACATAGCTCTTGTAGACAAACAGCAGGTTATTTTACTTTTATAATGTATGAAGACGATTGTAACAGCAGTGGGAAACGTGGGAAATGTGTAGTGGTCATGATGAAGCAGGTCTCTCCAAAGACGAGTTTCGCTGAGATCTTCCATTACACACGTAGCGCGCCCACAATTTTAGCCTTGAAAGTACAGCTCGATGACGTCATCTCTGAGGGCACAAATATGGATGCTAGAGCTATCACATAAGGTATGCGCAGTGCTCTTTGACTTATCCTGCATTTTTATTAAGCTAATCAACTGTTTCCTCGAAGACTTCAAATTCTAATACGTCCTAAATGAAAATGTTTCCCCAGACTTTGAGGAGAAATTTATCGAAAAATTAACACGTCAGTGAATCCCTTTATTATATAATACAGCGATTTGAAACTTAACGCAAACATTTGGAAGGTGCTCACGCATTATGACTAGCAGCTTACTGGTATCACTCAAAGGAAAGTGTAAAATAGTTACATCCTACCGGTACTCGCTTATAAGGCTGAAACTTGCAGGTTGACGAAAAAGGTTCTACTTAGATTCAGGATAACACACAGGATTTTGGAAAGAAAATGGTAGGTGTAACGTTAAAAGATAGAAAACGTGCAGACTGGGTCGGAGAAATAACTCCTTACTCACATTCCAGCTGAAATTCTAGAAATTGGTTCATTTTGAAGGTAGCGCGAAAAACAAGGATCAAGAGTAGAAGGACACAACACGAGCGAACCAGATTCAACTCGCCCAACTTTCAACCTTACTTCTAGAAGTTGGCTGGGGCAGGACATGTAGTGCGAAGAAAGTACAACCGATGGTCTCTAATGGTAACCAGTTGCAATCCAAGGGAAGGTAAGCGTAACATGGGGTGACAGAATATTAGGTGGGTGGATCAGGTTTCGCCGTAATTGACCCCGAATTTCGCCGGGGTCAAGCGGGCGCAGCCAGCACAGGACCGGGTTATTTTGAGGAAACTCGGAGAGGCCTTCGAACTGCTGTGGGTATAGTCTATCTAATGATGATGATGATGATGTTTATGATGTAAATTTTGACTTCAAAGAGCCCTGAAACTTCTTGAAGTGATGCAGGAACGTCTGAAAAAATTAATAAGGCCTAACGAGAGCTTAAAGGCTTATCCATCGACTAAAACAGTAGCTTCCTGGCATAAACTACGGGTCAGGCGTATGTTTAGCAGAACTATGTTTTGAAAGAACTACAGGCATTGAAAATTATCTCTGTAACACCTCAGTATTCCCCTCGAAAAAGCTACCATTTTAAGCCGCATCAATGTGCGCGCGAATCGACAAAACCAACACTGAGCGTAAATCTTTCATTGTTAGAAAACACTTTAATACCCTTGCAAAAAAAAAAAAAATAATTTTATGCGGCAATTCCAAACCTTGCTAACCTCTAACGAGCGCGTGAAGAAAATATTTACAGAGGTACAAAGGGTAACATACAGACGTAACACAAACTGCAGCGATATTTTAGTGCATATTAAGCTCGGCAAGCGTCAAACACACCCTATCTTTGCTCTCGACCAAGATGTAAGATGTGCAATAATTTACAACAGGACACTACGTTCAAAGTTAGTGCAAGCGAATTCACTTTTCAAATAAAATCAGGCTTTATTGCACATCGTCAATCGTTATCTACCTTCTAAAAAATTCTCCTCCATTATTCCACATTATCTGCCTTCTAAAAATTTATTACCCCCCAATTTTTTTTTCACTCCTTAATCTGCTTCTTTCTTCCCCCTACCTTCCCTCCCTGCTTTTTCTTCGGAAGAAAAGTTTATTTAAACCACACCAGAGATGATCGCATCAACAGAAGAAGACAGATCCCATTGTCGAAACGTGCGGTTGACTTGTTCAGTCCTTTTTTCACACAATTCATTATAACGTATTCAAAATGAAAGACTATTCTTCTGAAAGAGCCCGTACTTTGACGACATCTGTAGTATGATGACATAACGGAGGTCTTGAAAAATGTGAAAGGCATTGGGATGTGGCCGCTAAGACAGAGGTCACATACTTCTATAAGGCCTGGTACTCCTGCTCTTAATGTTCACACCCTTCCTCCTAATGGGATGTGTTTTGCTTCTGATGTTCAGTCTCGATGTAAGCGCAATCTGTATAAACTGCAGTTAGAGTTCGACCAAACGGAGAAAATATATGGGGAAAACTTTTTCGGGCAATGGCCACCGTTTCGCCGTAGAAGCATGATGGTGAATTAATGTGGCGATTTCGTAGGCAATTAACCGACTACCAAATGAGGATGATCGAACCCGAAGGCATGGCATGACAAAAACCATCATGGCATCACTTGGCGTTGCTTTCCTCACCACCGTTGCTTTCACATCGACAAGTAATTTAAGCTACAGTAATCGAGGAAATGTAAGAAAATATCCTTATTATACGGGCAGCGTCAAACACTAGTCAGCCAGCCAGTCTGCAGTCATGGCTGGATGCAACTGCACAAGAGCGTTCGGTACCATTGAATTCTCAAATGTAGTTCGGGCCAGGTCAGTAGCTGGAGCTGTGTGCACGGCACTTTGGAAGGTCAGCTTCTTTCCTTCGAACAGCATGCCCTGGATATCTTCTCACTTCAGGACGCAGACAAAATGATCCCGATCACTCGGTCGAGGAAAGTTTCGAATTCGCATGCGTGAATAGCATTGCGACCAATACCGCAATGGTGTTCTCTGATTTAGATCACTTCTGGAATTTCATATTTCTGAGATTGCTGACCTCTGTTGCGTGAAGTGGCCTCAAAAAAGCTTTTCACTGCCTTGAACGTTTGCGCCGATGGCAGCTCCGGTGCGGACAGCGGTTTTAGCAGTGTCTGTCTTGGGTTCGATAAGACTTAAAGAGAGGAGCGTTATCCTCCACGGCGACGTGGTGGATTCGGAAGTATGACGTCTTTCCTCGTACTACGATAGGCTACTTGTCTACCCAAGCGGCAAGCATATGGTCGGCCCGCGCTCGGTCCTTCACAATAAGGCCGAGTAAAACTCATCGGGCCGACCTTGACCACCCACCTCGAGCCGAGGCCAGGGATTGACAATGGCCTAAGAACGACAGATCGTCGGCAATCGACCTCGGGCCGACGAGTATGGCTGACTTGGCCCGCCTAATGCCGCGGTAGGGCCATGCATGGGCCATGGCATACCCACACATGGCCAAACCACTTCGGCGGTATTCGCTGCCTGGTAGTTTATCCATCGTCGGCATTCGACCTCGGGTCAATGAGTATGGCCGACTTGGCTAGCCTATTGCCGCGCTAGGGTCATGCATGGGCCATGGCTTACCCACACATGGCCCACCACTGGTAGTACTCACTGCCCGGTGGTTTATGCATGTATAAATAGGGGCCTACTCACTCATTCATGACCCATGGTTTAAGCATTACAACATCTGCAGTCCGATTGTTCACGAAAATTAGTTGTGCGGCAATATTTTTAGACGCGCATCTTTTCCACCAAGCGGGCTCTAATTTTGTGGCATAAGCAATGGTAATGTTCTTCGGGGAAGTGAAAAGCAACCCATACATAAGTTACGCAAAATATGATGTGCATCGACAAAGGCAGGTTTAAAAAGCAGTTTTCGTTGATTTTTTTAAATAATCGAAACAGGCTCAAAACACTTCAAATAAAAAAGCGGCGCTTTTTTTACAGTTTATTACGTTTGTGAGGCTTCGCAGCAATTTATTCCGGCTTGCAGCTTCTAGGCTGAGTTGAAGATGTCACGTTTGCCTGCTCGTTGTGCCCGCCGTCCCATGACTTCACTTGCTATGAGTCATCACTTGACTGCTGCCGCGGCCTTCCCGACAGGACGTCACTCAGGTACTACATACTGTCCCTCCTCAGGCAAAATATAAGAATGAAAATATCAGCTTTCATTCCGTATTCATAAGAATAATTTTCTAGCCTGTTAAAGTGATAAACGGCTGTCCCTCCTGCAATTATCATGATGGCCTTGAGGGTGGTGAGTATCTGTGATGTAGCCATCGGATGATATCTGAAGTTGATTGAAGAAGGAGCTGCACCATTTTTACACATATAGTACTTGTCCAAGCTAATTAGGTTCAAGGGCTAAAATGGCAAGCGAAGGAAACTGGTTACATATTTCTGGCAGCTACCATCAGCGGCACAGAAATGTTGTTTGCAATCTTTAATTTTACATTACTTACTTTAATAACTGATTATTGACTTACACAACAAATGATATTTGCTACGTTGAAGAGTACCGGCCCAAACCACGCTTCATTATTAGCGATAAACAACCTTCACATCTGCACAGAAGGCGGCATAGTAATCGGCACACGCGAGTATGCAGACCACTTCTGCATGCAAACAAAAATCTGCGACACTAATACCTTGGTAACAAGAAATAAATTACTAATCGTTGCGCGTGTAATCATAGACTTACCAACACGTTTTAGTCTCTCGGCCTTCGCACGTATTTCTACAACCTGCTGGTTCCAATACAACTTTCCGTCTGGGTAGTTATCCAGCAGCACTCCTAAATAATTCACTGAGGTTGTTATCCAAGGCATGTTCACGAAATTCATTGGGGTTGTGGACCGCTCTCCATGCCAGAATCACAGCACTACCGCTCATAGAACAAAAGTGCTTCACCAATTGGACAACACTGCGGATGCTGTCGCAGTGGGCACAGAAGACGGCAATGTCATCGGCAGACGCGAGTAAGCGGACCTCTTCTACATGCAAACGGAAATAGAGGAAAATGCTGCTCTTGATAAAGCTCAGCCAGAAAGGTTCAATATACAAGCAGAAAGGTAATGGTGACAGGGGCCAGTCTTGACGCACAGAGCATTGCACTTGGATGCGCTCACCCAATCTCTTTTTTACTATCAGCCGCATCGTGGATCATCTGCATGACCCCATTGCAACTTCCTTTCAAATAACTGAGCCCAGATTTACATGTTCTAAAACTGAAAATCAGACATCATGTGGCACCTGGTCGAAGGTTTTCTCTAGGTCAAGCTGGAGCATGGCAACACTATCATGCAAGGCGTCGCAACATTCCACCACCAACCATGCATGATCGATATTAGTTCATATGATTCGACCGTAAATAACACAGGTCTGATGTGGTCCTACTAAATCTTCGGTTATGGTTTGAAGCCTTTTATCCAAAATTTTCATGAAGATCTTATAATTTGTGTTTTTCACGGATATTGTTCTGTAAACTGATACTTGTTGAAGTTTGGCTTCGTCTACGATTTTTTGGTATTAAAATTGTATGGGTTGTTAGAAAAGGCGGTGGAAGCATATCGTTGTCGTCGACCTCATTAAAGAATGCATTAAAAACTGGGGCGTTATCATCTTTGATTGCCTCATAAAGAGCGGCTACAAGCCCGTCTGGTGCTGGACACTTTCCAGGGTTGAGGTCTTCTATGGCTTTCTTTACTTCTCCTCCGGAAATTGGTAGCTGTAAAAGTTTCATTGTCATCCTTCAGCCGTGCATTAAGGTAGAGGAAACTGGACCTGAAGTGTTCATTGTTAAACGCACATCATAATTCTCCTTGTCTGCCGTGAGGGCAATAATAGCAATGACAATGACGCTCCAATCAGTAGAAATGACCGTGATGACTATAGTAATGCTAATTACGGTGAATTTAGTAAATAATAGTAATGCAAACAAACAGAATACGCCGAGTGCACCAGCAACATTTAGGCTTTCGCATTTCTGCAGTGTTGATTGCACAGTTCTCTCAGCATTTTACGCGTGCACAATACTTTCCCACAGCCTAACAGACGAAATGCTAACAATTTTGTTCGCTCAAGAAGCACAAAAATTATATCTGCAGTAAAAGGAAACAAACTACCGGAAAAGGGATTCGGAGCATTGAAAAAAAAAAGCACGGTGATGTGGGCGGAACAAGCGGCACAGGACCAGCGCAACATTTACGTTTATGTGAAAACGGGACACTTGGATGGAACCCTTTGCATGGATGACAAAGTGCCTAACTCTGAGGTGAAGTGGAAGCCCATATCACTGTTCCGCCTGGCGGCCTGTCAGAGCCTATACTTTCTCTATCGCGGAACGTCTCGAGCATCCGCTCTTTACGTGTGTGTCTCTGTGCTCATGGACCTTATCTGGTCCCCTAAAAGCGGTCCAGTTATGATTGTGGCGATCATGCTGTCTCTCTTAGCGTTTGAAATTATGCGTACCCTTTTCGATTTGTACTAGTGCTTTCCCGAGCGGTCAAGCGCGACGCGGCAGTGATGGGGTAGATAGGTGCGGCGAAAGCGAGACAGGAGGATTCAGGCGGTACACTGCAGGGGGCAGTTGCTCTCCCGGTGAGCGGCAAGAGCAAGCTATATCTATACTGTACACGAACAATGTAGCAGAGCCTTACCAGAATGGACTGAAGCCGTGCCTTCTGAGATGGGGTAGGAGTTTTGTGTAAGTAACTGCCAACCGGGAAGCAATGCTTCTTGTATCGATCGCAGCCGTTTTGCCGTGTCACGTTGCCTTATTGGCCCGCAGTATGTTTTATCATGCCGAGTGGTAGCCTGGCCGCCATTTTCGTGTAATCTTAGCATTGCGCTGTCGCGAGCTTTGACTGCTTGCTTTGCTGCGCAGTGGCGTCCGAAGTATGGCCCCTGAAGTAGATTTTTCCTAATCTGCAAATAACTGGTATTTTATTTTGATTGTACTATCGAGTACAACTCTGTGGAGTGCACCTCTGGCAATTTTTGTTCTAGAAACATGACGTAAACGAATTTTCACTAGCACATATGAAAAAACTAAGATTCAACTTTCACATCGACAATTATGGCCAGAGACTACTGACCGGTACGAAATTTATGAGCGCTAGTTCACGCGGTCAATAGACGTTTGAACCCAAGAATACATTTGTCACTTGCCGGATAAGACCACGGCTCACGGAACCGTTGTTCAGAAGGCGGGGCGTTCAAAGTTTATCCTAGTGCTGTTCCCACCACTTGCACACCATAATTAAGCGTTGTTATCTGGAAAGAATAAATACAGCGTAGGGACGCAAACACAGAAAGTGAAGCAGGACGACGCTGGACTAACAACTGAATTTGTTTCGATGAAAATCACATTATATATCCCTCACCAAGAAACAATGCTTGCATAGATTACATTGCAAAAGTAAAAAGAAAATGCCGTCAAAGCACGTTCAATTACTTGTCGGTGCTCTAAAGAGCTTAATAACTTAATTCTGTGTGACAAAAGGTCACAGAGGTGTGAACGACGCAATTGAGACACCTACACAACTGTTGTCATTTCTGCTGCTATGATATGCTTCCAGATATTTGCGTTGGTCTTTGTTCCGCCCCGCTCCAGGATATCAGCGGCAGTGCTTCAGCAAATTGATCCTGTCTTCAGAAGGCAGAGATCTTTCAGGTTCATTTTGGCCTGTTTCTGATCATGATCTAACACTCGTAGTTTCCCCCATGAACTATGAGACCGCAACACTATTTGGTTTCAAGACATCGTTCTAACTTTTGTTAGCAACGGGCACCTTTTCTGTACTTATGCTCCAAGTACAAATGAGGCCTTATTGCCATACAGCTCATGTCAAAAAAAGCTAACAAACGAAACCTAACGAAGTATAGCTAACCAGTGGCCCAAGAAAGCGGTGCACAAAGGTTACACACCATGCAAGGTAGCTTTGTGCAGCAACAGCAGCATTCAAGAAAAACCACAGTTCCTTATGCATGTAATCAAATGGATATCCTAAATGGTGCTGAAAACAGTAAAGGCGAACCTAACAGAGCCAGCAGATAAAAATGAAAAGGAGAGGTTTGATTATCATGATAATTATAAAAAATTTATTAATGAAATAAATCTTGGTGATCAATCTCACTATTCCGAGAGTCCGTTGGATCTTGCAGGCTCTCTTAGACGTTCACGAGTTTTTGAACAGGATAAAAAAAATACTTGCAATCTTGAAGGTGTTAAAGCTGTATTTTTGCCCCACGTAAACTGGCCAGTCTGTGCAGGATCGGGAATTGATAGGAATAAAAATTCACAGCGCACTGAAAAAAATGTTTCGCTCGAAGCGTTTCCTCGACCAGTGTCTTGTGGTACAGAGAAAGTCGGCCAAACGGATCGTTGCTTGAATGCCCAACTGTGAAAACATGAAAGGTGAAAACACGAAACCTTTCGATCATGGGACGAATTTTCAAAAGCACTGAAGAATTGGCCTAACATCATTGTTTAAAATACCTCTATTTTGATACGTTGCAAAACATAGCAAACGCAATCCTGGAAGCATATAATATCATCAAAAATTAGGTATTGCGTCAGTGACGGGTATGTGACCTTGTATCATGAAGAATTCGTTTCTTATGTTCGTGAAAGCACAGCGAGCTTGCTGTGAGGGGCATTGTTTTCAATATTTTATATGCTATCTACGTATGTGTTGCTTCATTGTGCTCAAGGATATACATGAGAATGATTTTTATAGAAGAAACTTAATCCGTTATTCCCGACTCGTTTTGTGTCCCTGTCTATGTCGGCACCCTTCTGCTTGTTTTTTATTCTCGGTATATGTATCAACTAGCCCACTACAGCCTCAACCTGGCGTCCCCGTGACATAACTTTAGCACTTGTCCATTCATCCCCAGCGATTTCATTGTTTCCCGCGGCCCCCTCATACTTCACCAGTGGTATGAGCACACTCTGCATAACAGTGTAATAATTCTGCCGAAATAATAAAATTAGGAATTACCGTCAACCAATGCAACTTAGATGCAGGATAATGTGTTTTGTGTTATCATGCAGTAGCCAATAAAGCCTGCCGCTGTTCAGTCTGATTTCTTCTGTGCTCACAAGTTCAGTTTTTTTTTTCTTTCGTGTCTAACTGAAGACATTTCTTTCATATCAAACCCGTTATATATAACATGGTAAGTGCTTTTACTAGGTTTTACATGTGCAAGATGCCCCGAAATATTGCGTCTAGACATACTCGAGTACAAATTATTGTTGATTGCGATGGTAACATCCATCGAACAGATCAATAGTTTTATCCAAAGCGGGAATCGTTCACAGATCTCAGGAGAATTCT
This sequence comes from Amblyomma maculatum, assembly GCF_055883805.1. NCBI lineage: Eukaryota > Metazoa > Arthropoda > Arachnida > Ixodida > Ixodidae > Amblyomma > Amblyomma maculatum. Next base: position 9,757,969 of record NC_139350.1, read on the forward strand.
CGGGTCGACAGAATGAACCAGACGCCAGCGGTACCCACAGGGCCACTCCTTTATAACACCCTACACCACAGAGACACTTACTTTCCAGTACGTATTTAGAAACGCTAACACAAAATAGAAAATCTAATTGTACACGCGACACTGCATCAAAAAGGCTAAATGTTTTAGAAGTTTATGCTCACAATTTGGTGCCGATTATTCTGTGCATAGCTGATGCAGTGGTGTGAGCGTTCAGGTGGCGTTAGACGATAAAAAAGCTGTCCTACTGGCGGTTTCGGACGACCTCCCCCTTGACTGCTGACAGAGGCGATGTTGAGTCGACGGTGGCATTGAGGGACAGAACCTGAGCAGCCCAAGTGGCAGGTGGCAAGCGCCTTTTCCCTGAATCACCCGCACAACCTCAGGAATCACAAGGAGTCTACAGTGCAGTGCCGTAGACCATGAAACCACCGGAGTCACAGGCGGTATTATTTTCCCCGAGCCGCGCCGTCCCTGACCTCCTGGATCCTCCGCTTCTCTCGTTCCACCCTCGTTGTTGTCGCGACTGCAGGAAAAAGGAGCCCACGATATCTTAGTGGTACGGGAGGAGTCTGTCTTTGGTCTCCATCTTACCTAATGCAGGAAAAAGAAAAAAAATGCACGGCACTGCCCCTTGCTTTGTAGCTGAGCCACTTCCGCTGTTTTGTGCGGACAGAGGAGGAAATAGAGAAGAAAGAAGGAAAAATAAGCACAGTAAGAGGGAAAGACGTGCGTCGCAACAGCCGTTATCCGCCCCAAAAGTGGTGGCTGGTGCAATGACGGCCTACGACAGGTACCACCGCCGGTGGCAGGGGAGCCCCTCCACAAACGGGGCCTACCATTCCCGGCCCCATAGGGCTAGGAGCAGCCACCCCTTCCCGGCTCCCACCCCTTTAGCGCCAAGACGACAAGGATGACGTATCAACACACAAGTTATAAAAAAACCGTCACGCCAACCACCCGCTTTTATAACTTGGGCGCTGATACCTTTCATCATTGTCGTCAATGTCTTCTCTTATCCAGCGATCCCCCCTTGCCAATCCTCCGCAAATTTGTCATCCTCTTAATTTATTTATTTCTTAGAATTTCAAGGGTCCACAGGTGGGACATTAAATGAGGGGTGAGTGCTTGAATGGCTGTTAACTGGTTTTCGTACGGTGATTACAAAGATGATGAAACTTCATCAATGGCAGCCTTGAAATAAGCAGAGTGAGTGAGTGAAAACTTTATTGGATATTTCAAGGGTTTCGCGGTTGTGAAGTCTCCGTCGTCTTCTCTGGCGCTGGCGACTTGAGGCTTCTCGTCAGCAAGGGTGGGCCCCTATTCCAAGGCTCCACTGAGTCGTGCTGCATCAGTCGCGTGCTGCACTAAGGCCCTTTGGGTGAGCCGACTCTCCCATTACTCCGCACTCGAGTCTTCTTGTTGGTGGAATGCTTTGTTGCGTTCGCATTCCCACGTGATATGATAAAGTGTAGGTGTGGCATCGCACCAAGGGCAGGTCGCTCTGTATTGTGTCGGGAACATTTTATTAAGTATGTGTAGGTTAGGAAAGGAGTTGGTCTGTAATCTGCGCCAGCGGGTCGCTTCCTCCTTTGTTAGCGCTTTGTGTGGTGGTGGATATCTAGTTCTAGCTCCCCTATGCAAGTGCATGATCTCTGCGTATCTCCCCTCGCAAGCCTGTAGGCGGAGCTCCGGAGCATTTGACTGCCCTGCTCGGAATGCGTTACCTCGAGCTAGGCTGTCTGCCCTTTCGTTCCCCCCTATGCCCGTGTGGCCCGGGATCCAGATTAGGTTATGCCTGGGTTTCTCCTCGGCGGAAGCAGAACAGAAATTGGCGCAAGGCTGCTGGGAAGATCATTCCAGTCGCGAGCTGTGTACACGAAAAAAGACTTCTGGAAAGCAGTAGTGCGGGGACGATGCGGGATAACGCTATTAGAATTGTCTACGCCGGATGTTCGACGTACCGCTAGGATGAGCTCGCTGTCACGAGGTGAACTACGAAAAGACTTGTGATAAAGGCAAAGGCTTGAAATTTAGCAACGAGCAGCTAGAGAAGAAAATAGAAATTTACTCAGTACGCTTCACATTGTCCTTATTGTCGTCGTCGTCTTCTTTTATCCCTCAAGCTCCTCCTTTTTTTGTCCTCTTATGTGTGACGCATGTCCAAGAGATAATCTCGAGCACGCATGAAAGTTGATGGTGACATTCATAGAAAGAATGAATAGTTTCACCCAATGCAAGAAACGCTCCCGTGAGACTTTGTTCTAAATTCGTTTTGCACATCGGACACTGTATAATAAACACCATATTGTAGAGAAAAAAAGCACTTATGTCTCCCTGAAGTGCGGTGAGGCGAAAGCCTTTTCTGCGACTCATTCGTCGCTTTTTCACTCATTTGCTGCTTCTTTCTGTTTTATTTCTTTTGTTGCATGTGATCTTTTTCTGATTTTTTTATTTTCTTTTTACTCTGTGCATTTTTTATATTTTGGCAGTTTTTATTTCTCCTTTTTGCATCTTCTTGATTTACAAGTCCTTGCCCCTTTTACTCTTGACTGACGATTTCCAAATGAAGAGCGCTGGCACTAAAGATACGCTAGTTTGAAAAGCACGTTTTTGCACAATTCTGAAGTATATTTAGGTTCTGACGTCGGTACTATATATCGGAAGTCCTTGGCTATTTTGTCGTTGATGAGACATTTTGGCGCTAATTAGTTACTCCACATCAAATACATTTCGCACACAGACACATTGTTTCGGCTTCCCCGCGGTGGTGCAGTGGTGAGACGCGCGACTACTTGCCGGAGTTCCCGATCCCGACCGCGGCGGCGGTGTTTCGATGGAGGCGAAATGAAGTGGCGTCCGTGTGCTGTGCGATGTCAGCGCAGGTTAAAGATCCCCAGGTGGTCCAAATTACTCCGTAGCCCTCCACTACGGCTCCCCTTTCTCTCTTTCACTACCACCTTCCTCCCTTTCCTTAGGGCGTGGTCAGGTGTCCACATAGCAAGTGTGACAGATACTGCGTCTTTCTATTCCTGTGAACCAATTATTTTTAGATTATTATTACTATTATTATTATTAATATTATTATTATTATTATTATTATTATTATTATTATTATTATTATTATTATTATTATTATTATTATTATTATTATTATTATTATTATTATTATTATTATTATTATTATTATTATTATTATTATTATTATTATTATTGTTTCGCCCTGTACCTCATACAGCGGTTTATATACTTATTATTAAATTGATTTCTCGACAGAAATGGTGTGGCAAAGACAGAAATGGTGTGGTCTGCAATGCCTATATAAACTTTATAGCCTGTATAGCGTTTCCCAGCTAATATTATCTAAACGTTAGAAAATAAAAAATCGCGCTGGCTGCAACCTTCGCCAACATATCAGCCTACCGCTGGAACTGGGCTGTCGAGTCACGGCCGCAGTTATTTTCGTTCACTCAAACTACGATCGATAGTATACACAATCGTGGCGCACGGAACTTGCAAGGGTGGAAGAACGGGTTAGTTGGTAAATCATCTTGGAAAGCAAACTAGCGCACTTCAAAACAAAGACACAGGAAGAGAACGACAACACAGCGCATGGAACTGTTCGTCACATTTTTTTTTTGTTTCGTGGGCTTTCTTTGCAATTTGGAAAAAAGATAGTAAGGCTTTCTTTACAGGAAATGTATGGAATTGTGGTCTCAGAAGGTACTCTGCAACTTTGCAAATCCTATTTATTGTCTAAAGACGATAATAAGTAAATTAGAAAAATTGCCTGAATTTTTATTCAGTTATTTGCAAAATAAAATATTTCCTGCGATGCGCCAGATGGCTGCCAGGTGAATACAAGCGATGTTTGTGGCCTACCTAAAATGTTTTTAACCCTTGTCTAAAGTTGGCTCGTACATAGGATCTTATATAGGCGCTGATAAAGGCTTAATAAAATCAACGATGTCCGAGCGTTTTAGGGCCATCTGCGCCATCGCAGTCTTACATCAAGTTGGGGCGGTAAGTGTAGGAAGTTTTTATGTTGTGCGCCAAGAGTGGCTTGATGAGTGCGACAGCACCGACAGACATGATTGCATGGTATCATGGTTCTCTGGTCATCGCGCACTGAAGTTGAGGTTACTTTTATGCGCGAACCTGATGCGCACTGGCCTTTTGAAGGCCTCTCACCTTTGAGGAGTTCAGCGGTTCACTAGACAATGTTGTTTTAAGCGTGCTACCACCGCTTGCACTAAATAGAATAAAAAAATGGCATGCATCCGCAACCATTGAGAGGATGGCTATAGGCTGTCGCATAGCGCTTAGGCTTTATGGATGTACGGTTTAACCGCACGCGCGGACGCACCGCAATACGCTATCCTTCCCATAGGCCGTTCTGCTCCGGAACCCTAAACGACAAACTTTAATAGGCAAACTGAAATAGTTTACGCATAAACACAAAGGCAAGCCGAGAAAAACAAGGACGAGTGCTAACTCAAAACTAAGGTTTAATCTAACCACACTCGAAAAAATAGGAAAAACCAACCGAAACAAAACAAGGCTCACATCATAAACATCACGAGCCACCCCGTCAAGCCAACTAACTGGGATACTTAGGTTAACACGTAATGTGCGTTGTTGCAGTCACGTGTTGCCATAGTAAACCAACTCAATGGAATACACAGGCTAACACTTGATGTTCATGATGTCAGCCTTGTTTTGTTTCGGTTGGTTTTTCCTATTTATTTGAGTATTTGTCTTGACTAACGAGTAATTGTGATTTATCGCTCGACTGTGTATGTTTCGCCCTACCGGGGTGCTGCAGTTGTCCGCGCGCTTGACTGTTGTTCCCAAGTGTGCGGGATCGAAGCTCGGCTGCTGCGGCCGCTTTTTCGACAGCGGCGAAAAGCAAGGCAGTCATGTGTTATGCGAGGTTAGTTGACATTAAAGAATCCCAGGTGGACGAACTTTCTGGAGCCATCGCCTACAATGTCTGTCATAGCCGAAGTCACTTTGGGACGTTAAACTTCACAAACTAAACCGACAAATACTTGTTTTGTCTCACCCGTTCTTTGTATCTATTTGCAAACTTTTTCAGTATGAATTTCAACCAGCTATCCCGACGTTTGGTTCTCTAAATCGGCAAACTTGACAACTCAGACACCAAAGCCAAGTTGAGGCTGAGACAGTTTCGGCAGTCAGGGAACTCTGCAGAAAACTCTTTTTCGGGCGAACGAAAATTTTATTGGAGTTTCTTTTTTCTGAATTTACAACATAACAAAAACAACAGTGGTATAATTGAAAATATGCCAACTCTTTTATATTGAATAATACTTCATTTAAAGCTATAAAGTATAATGAAAGTGACATTTCCTATTTTCTAGATGATAAAACTGTCCAATTTAGGGCAATCTCTGTTTCATAGAGCTCTAAAACGTTTCTTTTATAGAAGTTTTCGAAATTTTTTCTGAGATGACTGCAGAATCTGCACTGGAAAAGTGAGTAAGTCTGAAGGTTGCTGTGTTGCCAGCGAGATGTGTGAGCGGGATTTCGCAAGTGACAGATACTGCTCCTTTCCTTTGCTGTAATTCAATTATAGAACGCCGGGGCATTCCACTGAGAGGCGTGGAAACCACTGAGGTACAAGACAGAAAGCTGAGAACCGATACTGGTAGTTGGCTGGCGGCCATCTTGGATTCGAAGTACAACGTAATTGACTCTAATTAATTACCTTATTAACCAACATCAAGCATTTTGTCATTTGCACACGTTTTGTTGTTACTCTATCCGTTGGTATACCACTGTTTTTCCGATAAACCGAATAGTTCCCCATTTACAGCTGTGACTAGTTCACGCCCATGAGAAACCCACATACACAGTCGTACAATGCCTATGCAAAAGTAATTAAAATAGGTGATAAGGGATCCGCACATGCTTGTTCAACAAGTTGGTACTGAATAATATATATATATATATATATATATATATATATATATATATATATATATATATATATATATATATATATATATATATTTACTGAATAATATATATATATATATATATATATATATATATATATATATATATTTACTGAATAATATATATATATATATATATATATATATATATATATATATATATATATATATATATATGACCTTCTGTGCTGCCTCTCCAGTCCGCTAGCCAACGTTTCGGGCAGAGGAGTGCTGGAAATGCGCAATGAAGTAGGATAAAATTTAAAAAGCACACAGTGCTTACTATAGGCCATGACACGTGGCGGGGGCACAACGTCGCCTAGCATTAATCAAAATGCATTTCTTAAATGTGTAGCTATGAAGGCGGTGGCCCGAAGTACTTGATGCGGTATTCAGTCGGATGCTTAGCTTTCATTTAGGCAGCCGGAAACGCTTTATCACGAACTACCTTCTGTCGAGGAGTAATTGTGTGGCGGTTAGTGTTGCATCCGAATACAGTAGCTGTCCAAGCATGCCTGTACCAACATATGGCGTCGTATCGCAGCCGCATAGGACATACATAATTCAGGAGCGTCGAAAACTGCATAGTGGTTTGTGTTTCCAACCTTTACACCATCAAAGACAAGGGAAAAGAACGAGGCGGGTTCCCTGCGCAAAAAAAACATGTATTCGCCTCGTTCTCTGTTGCTTGGCATGATGCCAGCTGAAGATTGGAGGCACAAAACGTTCGTTGATTGAAAGCGGTCAGTTAGGCATGTAGGCATTCAGCTGGGCAACCACGTCTTAGCAAAAGATAACACTGGATGCAGAAAACAGTTTTTCACGAGGAAGGTTATAAGTGTTGAATAAAAAGATCTTCAGTTCGGAGACAACATTTGTTACCAGTGAGACGCCTCCCACAAAGTTATCTGCGGCTAGGATGATAATTGTTTATATGTGGAACAGCAGCAATCATCCACCATACGTGAGAAAGTGGTGGCAGAGCATATGTTTCATTTAATTCGTGAACGGATAATGGGCTTTTGCCGCGCGAGGCGGACTTATTGTTGTCCGATGGCGGAACGAATCACTGCCACATCGGCGCAACTATTTAGGCCGTGACACCTTTTCCCAAGCATTTCACCCCAGAAAAGCCGAGCACCAGGCCGGGGGAAAGCTTGTACCCATTGAAAAACCGGTGGGTAATCGGCGGCACCATGGATCGAACCCGGTACCTCCCGAATGCGAGGCGGATGCTCTACCACAAGGCCACCGCTTCGGTGGCGTAATTCTCAGATTTCTTTTCGGCGCATCAGATGAACATGTTTTCAATGGCTATGGTCTGTCACAGCGGTAGCGGTGTAATTCATCTTCTCTTATTCAATACCGGCCCTTATGCAGTATCCGTTTGCAAAAAAAAAAAAGAAAAGTTAAGGTCTTGATTTTAGGTTGTCAAATATCGGCTATTTCTCTATATAGGTTTGCAATATAACATTCAGCTTTTTTTTTGGTGTAAGGAGATCGTATAAACCGGTTTTGTTCTTTTCGTCACCTCCGTCCACGCTCCTGTTTTACAGATATCTACCAGAGTACACATCAAGCGTGCTCTCAACTGGCAGGTGCGCTGTGAACGTGTGCAGTTGCATCAGCAAGGATGGCCTGGGCCCCTCGTGCGCATTGACGGCCGCTTCAACGCATCCGCATAAGCTAACGTTATTGAACAGGAGCTGATCCCCCATGTGCTTGGTGGGCCCTGCAGCGACGGCTTCTTCCTGTTTCAGCAGGATCGGAGCCCTGTGCACACAGCTCGCACCGTGGGCACACTTCTGAACCAGCTGGGAATCCGCACGCTGGAGTGGCCACCAGCAGGTGCTGACCTAAACCCGATTGAGAATGTGTGGGGGATGATCAAAAAGGAACTGGCAGCCCGGAATTTACGCACGGCTACATCAGATGAACTGTGGAGTGCCGTGCATCAGGAATGGGACAGGCTGCGCGAGAGCGAGAGCGTTGTGCCGGCATTATACGAGTCTATGCCGCGCCGTGCAGTTCGTGTAATTGCAGTGAATGGTCAATTTACGAAGTATTAGAGCACCATTACTTTAATGTTTGTTTTCAAGGCAATAAAAATCTTGTGAGTGCCCGGCATGTTGTGGTAACTTATTTGAAGGGGGTGTATGAAGCAGGGAGCCAGAGTGCCTTGCGTTTTCCTTCTGATGTATTCGCTGTATCAAATTAATCAGGACTCGTGTGGGAGGCGCACGTTTCTTCTGCCAGCGTTCCGAGCCTACTTCGCAAACATGCACTCAATACCAAACAATCTGATCTTCAGCTTCGCCGCGGGAAGGGCTCACAATAAGGATCGAGTGATATAAGGCGGATGGCTCGACCAGACAGTCTCTCACCATGAGAATAATCAGCCGTACCTTGCGGTTCTGTATACAACGACTCTGCCTCGTGGAAATTTTTATGCGAACAGGAGAGCAATATGTGAAGGGACGCACTATGCACATAGGCACGGACCGTGAGATGACGCTGCCGAGCAGTTTTCTCGCAGTTCCAGCGGTGTGTCTCCACTTTGCCTTAAGTACGATCTGGAGCAATACAGTGAGCAAACGAAGAAGCAGAAATACTTCCAGGCGTGGCAGCAGCCATTCAGAACTCGTCATCTGAATCCAAATCCTTCTTAGAAACGCGCTTTCTGTTTAATGAAGCAAAAAAAGGTTGTTCCAGATCGCCAACTGCAATTTACTGTTAGGTGCATTAGATGAGAAAAACACAGAGACGAGTTCCCAACTGACGATAAAATCATTCTATTTTTATCAGCATGAAGGAAACGCGAAATATTGGTGAAACTAAAATCAGACCTCCCTTTACCACTCTGGAGCCAAGTGGTTTCACGCCCCGTTTCCGTCCACTTGTTCCGTTACTGCGCTAGTTTCATTTCATGTGCACCATGCAGTCGCTCATGGACATCACAAATCGCGCGCATCAGGCTCACAAATGTGTAACATGACTCCGTGCATAGTGAGCTCTTACAGAGAACTGATATCAAAAGACCGTCACCATTCACACGCATAACGAATAACTTCAGTAAAGGTACCCTATGCCCATTTGACACAGTGAAGGGTTGAAACTATGCTAAGTTCGCAACACTTAAGACGCAACATCAAGGTTCTGCTTGCATTTCACACGCGCTCTCATTATGCGGATGCATTAGTTCTTGAAGAACAGCTCTTTTCTGTGTTTTTCTCGCGATCCCAACTTGGCATTCTCACGGCTATTGACGGATTGAAGAAAAAAATCAGGCCTGAAAAGTGGCTTCTCAAGGCTCGAGCAAAATTTCGCGTGCATTTTTTTTTTCTTGTAGCGTGCTAGCCGCCGACTGATTAGGCAGGCAAGCCATCGACGGCGTCACGGCCGAAGCGCGCCGACAGTGGGAGCAGCTGTCACTATTTTCCCTTCGGGAACTATACACTTTTCACACTACTCTTCGACGAGACCGTTCAGAGTAGCCGAAATCCGCACTATGAATTTATCAGTCGTGATAAGCACCCGCGCGAGAGCAAGGGGGAAGTTTGTCGTCACTAGGGGCACTCTCGCAGCGAGCGAGCGCGGCGAGATAGCAGCGCCGTGGGGCGGCCCCGCAACTGCTCCCGCCGCCGAAGCGGCGGTCTCTCCACTTTTGCTCACGACTGTACGAACTTACGTATGTATGTGTATACATGAATGTAGGTTCGTATCCACTGATGTGTATATATATGCGTGCATGTATGTTTCTATGTTTTGTTTGTAAACTAGGTATTATTGTCGCTACACCACTGAAGGAATATACAACTTATTCTGTATGCACAATGTCTTCTCCCATAGCGAAACATATTGTGAATACCTTATGTACGGTCTCTGCTGCGTCTGCCACTGCTCCTATGTAGCGGTGGATGAGAGCCTGTCGATTTGCCCACAAAAACAGCGTTTTACTCCACCCCCTCGCGTCAATGAAAAAACAAAAACAACAAAATGCAATGAAATATTATTTAAAAATTTTGAGAGCTCCTTCAGAAACCTCCATTCCATTTATTTGCCATAAAGAAAGCCTCGCGAGTTTCCTTTTTCAGATCTCCAAAAAAAGCCCGCGAAATATAAGAAAATTAAATTACAATGGCAATTTTGCGGCATGACTGTGCTGCTCTTATTCGTGGTGTGAGTGAAATAAATCAGGTGCAACGTTGGCTCCAAGGACAATGTCAATGCACTAAATTGCGTCACTGGGAACATACGCGTGCAGAAACTTACTGCCGGCTACATCAACTCGATGATGATGATAAACAATACAAATGATATTTGCGAACTGGGATGGCGAAAATTAAAGCCTTAAATATAAGATTACAGCAAACATCTAGAGAGGAAATATAATATTCATGCGGATAAATGACGTAATTTACATTTTCGCCTGATAGTAAATGTGTCACACATGCAATAATAACTCGTTTTTACAGGGTGCCTCGATGGCGTCCGCGCGCCGCCGTTCAGGGTGATTACAGCGCCGCCATTTTGGTTCTAAGAAGCGCTTCACGCATCGGCTGACCGCGCTAACCGGCTGCAGGGACCAGCGTGGCAGGGACGACCGCGCGGACAGCCGCTTAAAACCAAAATGATGACCGCCTAAAACTAAAATGACGCCTCGGTGGCGCGATGCGGTACAAAGCGTATCATCCCCCTGAACGGCGGTGCAACAAAAAGCACCCTACATTTTAACAGCTTTTAGCGACCTCTCATGGTCATTTAGTATCCGTTACGTAGGTGCTTGATGTTTAAAAAGATGCCATAATACACGTGGGATGGGTGCGTCAGCGGCCTCGCTAAATGTATCGTGCTACCTTTTACAAGCGTCTGTATGGACATTGTTTATCTCTACCCAACTATCAGTATTTCATTGCGCTTGCCACAGGGAAGCTTTACAGCACGGCGAAAGCGGTTCTTGCTTGTCGAGAAAATAATTGCTGCAGTGTGCGTTCATTTTCGGAAGATGCGACAATGCTGCATTAGCGCTGAACCTCCCGAATGCGTCGCAAAATGGCTGCTTGTTGTGCGGATAAACGTGTGCACTAAGGGCGTCACGCCGCATCAATTTTGCATTCAACTGAGAAGGTGACGTTTTCTTGCCCTCAAGATGCATGTCGCATTCTGCAAAGCCTTCGGTCCGCTCTTTTCGCTTCGTGGTTTGCTTATTGCGTCGCGATAACGCGACAACGTTAGCGGAATGTGTTTTAACAGGTATCACTGGGAGGTGCTTATTGTCATCGGGATATTTCTTATATATATTAAAGTTGCTATAAATGTGTAGTTTCAAAGTGACCCCTATCAGCAACAAATGAAGCACGAGTGAAACTATGAAATCGCGCACAGCAAGGCAAGCTTTTAGTTGTATAGGGAACGGAGCTGTACCGCAGTTGATTTTCAATTTGCACACACAATAACTTCTACGTAGTAACAATACGCGTTAAAATTTCTTACCTAAGCTCTTATAGCTTTGTGTTTTAAGGTAGCGTTGAAGTTATCACGTTCGGGCGTCTTCGAAATTGATGGTACATTGCTTGTTCGCAAGTGTCTGGCCCTTTTATAATATAGCCGCGTCTCGTGTTTGCAGACACTATCCTCAGGTAATTTTGCTGTCATGAGGTTTTATATGAAACCATAAGATACGAACGAAGGATGGTCGCCTTCGAACAGTTCACAACTTGCATTTTCGGGACACATCTATATGTGTATCGTGAGTTAATAAAGCCTGATTTTCCATGTAACCAAGCTTCCCTCATTTATGCCCTTTGTGATATTACTCAAGACACACGTTATTATTCATGTGCTTGCAGAATTCACATGAAAGCTCCTGTTATACAGAGGGTTGCATGCAGAAATATGCCACAGAATACGTTTACATGGCGCGTGTCGAAAGACAAGGTCAACGACAACATAGCCAGAACGATGGTATGAGGAGGCGGTTGACGATGCAGTAATGTTTCAGTTACCGTAAAACTTGGCTGTCGAAATCATCTCACGTAAAGTTGGCTGAACAGCTACCGTGTCCATTGAGCCGCATCAACTGAACATCGTTGCGGCTTCGTTGTAGTTGTCCTTGTTTTCCGTTCAAAAGTAAAAATCATTTCCTCGCCAAATGTACGTCACTGCGATGTCAGGGGTTTTCGTGACGTCACAACATCATGTGTTTGTTTTGCATCACAGTTTGCAGGGGGCGCTAAGAAATTACATAGGCTCGCTTAAGTCGACACGCAGGCATCAATGGAAGTTTTATTACCACGGCATTTACCTACCATACATTGGCCACCTACGCAGCGGATACTAAATTATCGCCCAAGGTCGCTTAAGACAAGTTGAATATTATTACAAACGTGAAAATGTCTTTCTTAAGCAAGTAACGTAAGCTAAATTGATTTGTTTATACCTTTATTAATTTTTATTTATTTGAGATACTATTAGTCAGGTCAACACCAAAACAGGAGTGACATAAGAGTAGTACAGACTACAAAATGAGAACACAATAAACAAAACACCAGCACCGTCCAGTCGGTGCCAAGTTTGAAGACTTCAAAAAATGAAACTGATCTGTTCGCAACACGCGTAAAAATCTCCATACAACCAAACAGAACAATGTAAAAGACCATGTTTCACAGAAATGCAAAGCGCATTATATCAGGCACGTTGGGTGCGCGTTTATTTGTAATTGCCTCCAGACGACTGCCTGAGCTCTGCATCGTTTGCAGCTAGGCAGAGGCAATGTCCGACAGACCAGGCTTTGGTTAAGTCATTGAAGCTCGTCAGCCTCTCTCCATTTCTTCACCATGGCTCTCTCTGGCATGGTTTCCGAGATCGTGCGACGGAATGAGCGACCTCTTTGAGGTTGATGAGATGCGGTGATACGTCGCCTATGTGTGCGCAGAGGTCTTGTCTGGTAAGCTTTTTATGTTCTTGATTATTCGGCAGGCTTCCACGAATATAACACCCTTGGCGTAATTCTTAATGGTCGTGCGCGAGTCGCTGACAACGACACATATGGCAAGTGCAATGACAGATTCTTTGACCACCTCGGCGTGTTGGGACTTTACGCTGCCGGAGTGGACAAGCGTTCTCTGAGTGTCGACGACCGCAACGGCGTATTGTGGATCGTCTTGACTCTGAGCAGCGTCAACGAAGCGCGCTATCCTCGCTTTTCCGCAGTTCCGCAGCAGGCCCGCAGCTATGGCTTGTGTTCTGCCTTGGATATACATCGAGTGTACAGTTCTCAGGACTTGTATCACTCGGATGCCTTCCCTGAAGTTACGCGGCATAATTTTTTTGTCACCGTGTTGACGGTGTAGCCGACGAGAAGCTTCTGGAGCAGGTGTCGTCTCGCTACCATTTTTGTCAGTGTTTCTACTGCGATATGTGTGGCGCTTCTGCAAATTCGTCCAGTGCGTTGTGGATTCCTAATTTTTCCTAGAGTTCTGTGTTAGTCGAGCACCGTAATACGAGCGAGCGCCTTCTTGTATGTTCTGCTTATAATCACGTCTATTTTGCTCCTCTGTGCCTTGTACAAACTGTGAAACATGGCCACATAGGTTGTGCGGCATATGACGAAGGGTTGCAGAAGACTTTTTAACGGCTCTCCTCCCTCATGCTACTTCTCCTACGGGTGACTTTTCAGCAGTCTCATTGCATTGACAGTATTGCGTATGAACGTATAGACCCTCGCCGTTAACGCCGTCGTATTCGATTGTCTAGTCTAGGAATGTTCTTGTTTTTTTTTTTCACAATGGGAATGGTTCCGCCGTCCCTCGTTTTTAACCTGTGTCCTTCATATTCGGTCTCCTGCTTAAATCTATTGGGTGATCGTCCCTTCTTCGTGGCGCGGTGCAGCAGGAGCTCCGTTTTTTTGGGCAAGCAGGCAAGCCCTATAATTCTCAGTTACTGTTCCACAACATCTATCGCTTCTTGCAGCGAAAATTCGATTTGGCCGTCACAGCCACGGCTGACCCAGATTGTGATATTGTCGGCGTAACGTTTCTTACGCACTGTTAAGCGGGGATCCAGGCACTGGTAGTGGGCACTGGTAGCGAGTAAGACCGGAGCGGGGGTGGCTCAGCTTGTAGACAGCTTGTCCGCAAAAAGGCACTTCCTCTTTCTCGGCGATCTGCCCGCCTGATTGGAACTTCCTCTTTACAATCTTGCCCCCGCAGAAAAGAGGAGCCAACCTGGCGACTCAAGGAGACGAAAGGATAGCGGGATCGTAATAGGGTTTCAAACGGTCCACGTGAACAATCTCACGCCCACGGCGACGAAGATCGGTGGAAGCGGCTAGCGGTTCAACAAGGTAATTCACGGGAGACGTTTGTTGGAGCACTAGATATGGTCTGTGGTATTTGGCAGTAAACTTGCTGGTAAGACCTGGTGGTGTCGATGGGACCCAGAGCCATACGTGAGCACCGGGAGAAAATTGATGCACAGGGTGGCTGCTGTAGCTGTGCGCTTTCTTCTGGGCTTGCTCGTCCGAAGTAAGCGAGCGAGCCAGCTTGCGACATTCTTCAGCGTGCCTGGCAGCTGCTGAAAGTGATGTGTACTCTAACATATCAGGACGGTAGGGAAGGATGGTGTCGAGTGGAGACGAAGGTTCACGCCCGTACAGCAGAAAAAATGGTGAGAATCCGGTAGTTGCTTGAATGGCGGTGTTATAGGCATAGGTTACAAATGGGAGAATCTTGTCCCAATCGGAGTGGTCGGAGGCGATGTACTTGGACATCATGTCACCCAGCGTGCGGTTGAAGCGCTCTGTGAGGCCATTGGTTTGAGGGTGGTACGCTCTGGCTGTCCGGTGGATGGTCTGACATTCGCATAGGAGCGCTTCGACAACCTCGTATAGGAAATACTTTCCTCGATCACTTAGAAGTTCACGAGGGGCCCCGTGCCGCAGAATAAAATGATGAAGAAGAAAGGACGCGATGTTGGGTCCGGTGGCATCCTGAAGTGCTGCTGTCTCCGCATAGCGAGTAAGGTGATCGACGGCCGCGATGATCCAACGATTCCCCGCACCTCCACCAAGTGTTAAGCGGGGATCCAGGCACTGGTAGTGGGCACTGGTAGCGAGTAAGACCGGAGCGGGGGTGGCTCAGCTTGTAGACAGCTTGTCCGCAAAAAGGCACTTCCTCTTTCTCGGCGATCTGTCCGCCTGATTGAAACTTCCTCTTTACAGCACGTTCGCTTTGTGACGACCTCTGTATGTGCGCGGGGTCTAAAGAGGTTATATATAAAAAAATTACTGGTGTGTAAGTGGCGTCCAAAACGTAAAGCAGACGTCAGCTATCTTGGATGGGGCAGAAGGGCGCAGTGCGCCGTGCCAAAGATCTGCTCATTATCAAAACTCGCATATAATGCGCTCAATTGTTTCGCATTTGCCTGAACATGTTCACGCCTTTGTTTGATAAAAAAAAAACAGTTTGCGGCAAGTTTTCTTCAAAGTGACACTTTCGGTAATTTTAGCCTGGGGACCTGGGGACTAAGGAATTAATACTTTGGTACACAAAACAATGAAAAATCGAGTTTTTTGCGAACAGCTTTGAATGGTTGTATTAATAATTGAAACAAGCCTGGAAATAATGTTTATCAACTGCGAAGTAAATTTTATTTTATATTTCTTTATCTTAAATTCATATATTCATAGGGGAATATTGTGCTGATTTCGGGCGCTACTGTGAAAAACCGGGTAAATACCTTCGAGATTTTTAAACTAAAAGAAATATATTTTCTTCTATTCATTATCAAAATCCCGAATGTTTACAATTCCTTCGTCTATAATTTTGGATTATTTTGGCCAAGTGTTATTGTACGCGCACCGACGGATAAACAATTTTTCATTGAAATCCTATACGATCAAAAAGAAAATAAAAATTTTATTAGAATCGCCTGAATTCAGTCCTAGAGGTTGTAGAGGGATAATAAGTTGTCAGTAGGGTGCAATGACATGTTTTGAATGCTTTATATTTATCAATTTACTTCTATTAGTGGAGGAGTTTGTCGAAAGGTGGTCTCCTGATTATTCAGCAGGAAAAAGAAATAACGCAAGCCAAAAACAATTTAGCTAAAATAAAAAATTAAGTAATCAGCCACAGATACCATTAGAACCATTCCATTCAATCCCGTGCCGTCTTTGTAGCCAATCGCTAACTGAAATAATCATAAAATCAGCTGTGCATAACTAGACAGTTCCATGGGAAGTTAGTTAATTCATACTGACATTAAAACTGAATTGTGTAGAACAGTTAGAGGTTGGATTTATACACGATGACTCCCAGTATAGCTTGCTGCACTAAGGTATTAAAAAGAACAGAAGCTGCAGTTTATCAAGGGTATTTTCTTTGCGATATTTTTGGTCAAGTTGTAAATTAAATTACAACAATATGCCTGCAGTCAATGGTAACGCAGACAACAAACATCACTCGTTTCCTGCTTAGAATTGCCTACTATCAGGGTATTATATAGCGCAATGCGAAAATATATATATTCATCGTAATATAGCACAAATTAATCAATGTGTTCACTGCATATTTGCAGAGCAGTTTACAGCTGCACGATCGGAGTAGAATATGCCGTACAAATAATCACTCGTAAGCTCATTGCGGGGTTCACAATGCCGGCACCATTCTGCGATTCAGCTTTCGGCAAGAATTTAGAATGGGCCACTTCGTAGTGCCTCGACACGGGCCTTATGTTCCGCTGCAGTTCAAATTGCCGCGCCTGTGCAGTTGAAACTACACGGACTGAATAAGCGGTAAAACCTACTTGCGTTGCGACAGGGCTTGCTCATTATTTTTATGTTCCATAAATATTGCATATTATGAGATAAGGAGCCGGCGAACACGCGACGGCAGTATGATTCTGCTGCACCCATACATAAAGCGAGCCTTGGGTAGTAGAAGGTAAAAAAAAAGTTGTTTTAGCTATTTTGAATTTTTCACCTGTATTGGCTTGATATTTTCTTTTGGAAAATTTTTGTTTGGACTGAAGTAATCCACAAAAACTACAAAGTGCGTATGAATGACAGACACCAAACTCAGGCCTTCAGTCCAGAAATGGCAGTAAGGTGTAAAGGTAATTATGCATTCAACAGTACCAATAGTATTGGATTTCTTATCTAATTATTTACAAATGAAGCAAAAAATCTGACCTAATTGTGCTGAGATGCCCCATCGGCATCTTCCCTGATATGAAATGTGAGTCAAAATGTGTGCAGGTTTTTGTACGCAGTGTATGAAATTCATGCAGGTATCCAATTCAGGAGTGCATGCAGAATTCCAAGCAAAACAAGCCTTTGCTTCTTAAGGTATCATTCAATTGTGGTATTTTTGCTTAAATTTAGGCATGCTTTGTAGAAACAACTGTAGATGTTGATATAAAGTGGTTTTGTGGGGTGGCTGCTCCTGGCCCTACGGTGCTGGGATTGGTAGGCCACCGCCGCTTGCGCGGGGGGGGGGGGGAGGGCTAGCCTGCCATTGGATTCCTATCTGTTGTAGGCCGTCATTGCACCTACTACCGTTTCGGTGGTGGACCACAGCTGTTGCGATCCATATCTCTCTCTCCCTCCTCTTTTTTTCTTCTCTATTTTCTCTTCTGTCCGGACGAGTTAGAGGAGGTGGCTCAGCTACAGAGCCAGTACCAGGCCTATACATTTTCGTTTTCTTCTTCCTTTAGTGGCAACAACAACAAGTGGTGTCGTGTCTGGATCTAGCTTATGAATGGTTACCACATTTCTGAACCGCTTGGTTGCCGCATGCACTTCCATACATGCTTTGAACAGTCACGTTAGATTCTGCAATTAGCTTCTTTTTACTTTTTTTGCATGGAAGTGTTTTCACTTTTGAATGTATAGCCTTTCACAATTCATAATTGATCGGGTGAGCGTGTTTTGACATGATAAAAGGTTTCGCAGTTCGAGAGCATTGGTCCTTCATGATGCACAAGGGGCAGACTGCTTGCTGCGCTGGTGCTAATATCTTCCTCGATATCCCTCGATTATTATGCCAGTGTTGTGACTATTGTATAACCAGACAACTCACTCACCATGTTACCTTCAGCAAAAAAAGGTTGGATAATAGAGGCAGTTGCACTGCTGTCCTGATCAATATTTTCAAGTTGTTGAAACATAACCTGAGCTTTGAGAGCAAAATGAATCCCAACTAGATCTGCTAGAGAGCAAGTAAAGTTGAAAGGCGGAAACATGGCACTTGGCTGAATTCTCTTGTGAAAATTTATATATCTGATCCGACTCGCCACATTCTTCAGAGTTGAAATAGTGGGAGCTAGGGATGAACTTTTGCCTTTCTTGGTGCACTGCTCCTGTTTCGTTCATAGAGCCACCATATCGTGTGTAACCCGAGTTGGGGTGCGAACACAGCATGTTCAGAGGGTTGTGGGGAAGCAAACTTGGTGGCACCGGGAAGGCTATGAACAATATGATGATGATAGGCTGCCTTTATACTGACTGGCTTGCATTTCTCGGTGTGTTTTGTTTGTGCGAGTGTTCCATAAGCTATCACATTTATGGCTTGGATTTGATGTTGAGGTGACTGGAATGATCAAAACGTCAATGTGATGATCGAAGTCCTCAGAACATGCTGTGATTTTACTCCTGGATTAAGTTGCAGACATTATTTTCTGGGCATACATATTTTGAGAGAAAATCTAGTAGATGAAGCTACGGGCAGAGTGCTTGCTTGGTATTCCAACCTAACTCCCCGAACGTCACCGTTTACTGGAAACAGATTGTTCAAGCTTCCAGCCTTCCGGTTGTTCACTCGTGCATTGCAGTGAAGCGCATTTACGCCTTGGAACATGGCAGGCTCTGGAGATTGTTCATCGCCATTTTACTAGGTTAGACCTCACGTGGACTCGAAACACCTTTTGCCATTGCCATGAGGTAGCGTTTAAAAGAAGGTTTGATGACAGACATACTGTTTGCTCTGTTAACAGGTAACAACGAGCAAGGTAGCATAACATTTCTTACGAGTTACATTATCTGGCACCTCCTGATGCATGTTGTGCCTGCTAGGGGCACTGAATCCTTTGTGTGAAATCGGAGGTCCCTGGAGGATCACAGACATTTAAATGCTACTTGAATTATGAGCAGATTGAGGTGGTAGATATTAAGACTGTTAATGGTGAATTCCAATAACAGACTGTGGTCACTTACAGAACACAGTTTTTCTGTTCTTTTTAGAGCAACTTGATTCTAAATGCAGATCTGGTACACAGGTCCCATCTTCCAAATTGAGATGAGGAGCGATTGATGAGCCAAGATTGCTCCATGGAGCAGTCTTGATTTCTCTGTCGAAATCAACAGGACCGGCTGGAAGTTTACTTGAGGATTTGTTCAGCTGCTCCTACCATTTCCAGTAGATTGTGTCTGCTGCACTGCATGTGTCCTCTGCACTCCATAATAGACTATTGGTACTTGCCGCTGCTACGATTGCAAATTGCTGTCATGAACTAGTGCTCACTCTTGAGGACAGCAAGTCTGAGAGCAGCAGTATTCTGCTATAATCTTTTTTTAAAGACCTCAGCTCGGAGTGCGACTGGAAAACTACGCTCGGAAACAATCTTCATGTGCTATTTGAGAACTCGAAGCCATCCGTCAACTCTTAAACAGGGAAAACGATGATCTGTGTCTTTGTTTTATTTGAGAATAGTGGCAAGGAAATCTGACCTTGCTTGCCTGCACTCGATTATCCGAAAGAATGGCATAAACTGTTGAGGTCAACAGTATTCTAAGAAGCAGCAGGAGAAATGCAGACCTGTTACAGGTTTGAAAACAGACGGCATGAGCACACGATGCACAGGCTAACACACAGAATGGCGGGCAATTCCTGTCAGTTCATGGGCATGAGTTTCAAACGTAGTCGGGACACAATCTGTGCTGGATACAGGTACTCAGTCGTGGAGTGGGCAAACCACTTCTGTTCTTGGATTGTAATTCACTATGTGCGAAGGAAAAGCAAGTGAACATGTCTCTCTGCTGGTGTATGTCACATTGCCTACTGCCATCGCGTTTGCTTTCAATATGTGCTAGTGACAGGAACGCACAAGTGGGAGTGGAGACACTGATCTGTGACATTATGGAAATGCAAAGATGTTACCATGGGCAAACGTCTCTTTGCATCACCACGAAGGTTGCTAAGGCTCAACTCCATGTACGAGCAAGCTAGTACAATGCGGGGATATGTCAGAGCTCTTTAGCTATGGGCCTACAGCAACAGCTGCCATAACTTTAATGAGAACTATTGACTAAAAGGGCAGCATTTTACAAAGTGCAAAGTAAAATGGTGAGAATGAATTTTTTTTTCATTTAGCAAAGCTGGTGGTCACAGTGAAGAAATCGTTCAATGACTGTTAATACGCCTCTGTTGCTCTATTTTTTAAAGAAAGCAGATTGATGTTCTCGAATGAGCATGATTACAGTCGTGAGCAGCTCTGTTATATGTGTGTCTGTAAGGGTGGCACTTTGTTTCATTGCTCAACATAATTCTAAACACTACGTGGATTGGAACTTAAAGTGAAAGAAAAGAACAAAGAAGCTATCTTTAGAGGCTAAATACTGCGAATGGTGAGGGGGTGGACAGGTACCAAACACGGACATTGCAAGGAGCCCCATCCTACTTCTGAGCCACAGCTTCGCCATACTAGCTTATAAAAGCTTGGCTTCTACAAAACATGCCTGCAAATCTAACCCTGCCTCAAGGCTGCCTTCACCCTGCCGTGGTGGCTTCAGTGTTTAGGGCACTTGACTAGTGAGCTTGGTGACCGGGATTCAATCCTAGCCAGGGTGTTAAAGAAGCATAGATGGTCGAAATTATTCAGAGCTATCTACAATGGCTGACCCTCGTAGTCGACGTTTCTTGGCATATTGAACCCCATGATCAAATTTAGGCTGCCTACTATTAGTATTAGTAGAGTACCTTCGCAATGCCCTGAAGTCTGCCCCTCACCACTCTGAAATTTCGTTGTTTGCAATTCAACTCAGGTTACTCAAACCTTCATGACACCTTTTCCTGAAACAGTAGCGGTTGATGAAAGAAGTTTATAAGCATATCTTTTTCCCATGCGGTGAACTCCGTGAAAGGTGCTCATTTGGTCATAAATGGTGGTTTTGTTTCATGCTAATCTGGTCAGAGTCATAATATGACTGTTGGAAAGTCATATCTCAGCTGAAATGTTCATGTGACAACCAGGGTAGCTTTTAAGGATGGCTTGGATATGATATCAGAAGTGCTATGATGGTGAACTGTACTTAGTGTCTGTGATACCTTCATGATGAAGGTGGTGAACGCAGATTAGACGGACGTTTGCTCCAATTTTGGTTCACCACTGGGTGCCTCGTCAGTGCAAGCTATCCATAGGTTCACTTTCTTCATGCAATTTACATAGCTGTGGAATTCTAATAAAAGCAGACGTATCATATTTGTGGGTCACTAACTTGTATTTTTATATAAAATAAGTAAATACGCCATCAGCAACCCTGAAGTGCAGCGTGCTCTTTACCTGTATTACCTGTATATCATGGACAGATTAATGGTGCTGTACTCCTGTACTTTCAGTGTTAAATGCTACCAGTCTTGATCACGGTAGCACATCAGTATACATTGGACTAAATGTCTGTGGCTATGCAGCTGAAGCTGGGCAAAAAAGAGGAGACAACATACCTCTCTACCCTTGCCATGTAGAGTGGGTTACTTCAGCCCTAGTGACTTTGCATTAACTCTCCGACTTTCTCCCTTCACTTCAACCCTGCGCACTCCTAGCCCATATAGTGAGCAAACTACTCTCCACTGCAAAGGGACTGGAACTTGTCTCCTTTCCTTTTGTACCTCGGCAGCATAGCCCCACAACATTGTCTCTGTGTACAGCAAGATTCAATGCCACATTTCCTCTCACTGTCGGAGCACCCTCTGCTTGCTCTCTACCACCCTTGCAAGAGCCCAGTGTTTTGTTTCCCACAGAAATGTATGTCTGTGCAAGCTACTCTGGCATGGAGAGGTGCCTTTCTGAACCAACTTTCATGCTTTATGAAGATCCTCTCTTTGATTGCCTTCAAGTTTCATCAAAGCGGGTCATGTATGTTGATCAGTACCACATGAAGTAAATTTCACTGATGAACATACGTTCAGAAGGAGGGCAATTTGCACGAGTTGGTAAGGCTTCATCTTGAAAGTAGCAGCACAAAAAACAAGGACGTTAAAGGAGGCATGCAGGCACTAACTCGCTACTAAATTTGATTGACACAAACATGAAATATATAAAGCCAAGCAGCACCACAAACTGCTCAGTTGTTGATAAGCAGGCAGCAAAACATGAATCACTAAAATGTCCGAACAGTTCCATTTGTGTAGATATAGGTAGAGGTACCAGCTTGGCTGTGCATTGTAAAGAATGCACTGGTTTCTTTCAGTTTCAGCTACGCACATTTTGGCTGTCATCGATTGCAAATCAGCCGGGAAATCATTAAAGCTGGAGACATTTTACGACTAGGTAATGAATGTGTTAGTGAGCCATCCATCGTGTTAACATGCAACGAGTTTTGTTATTTAGATCAGGGAATTGTTCTAAATTTAATTACTCATGTTTTCCTTTCTGCTTATAAGTGATTGAGTGGTTTGTATTGTTGCTTGACTCCTTTATATGTTGCAAGTTAGCTCCTGTCTTGTCTCCTTTCACAGCCTTTGTTTTTTCGTACTGCTTGTTTCAAGATAAAATACAATTTCTGCTACTTCTCTCATAAAATGAATTCTAATGAAGGTCCATATCGCTTAGAAAAGTAGTATTGTAGTTGCAGGCATGTATTAAGGCCTTGCCGTACAAATTAAGAGGCTCACTCTATATAAAGCATAAAGAAAGGGAGAGCTTGCCTGATCTTGGGCCTAGTGGGCACTAGTGGATTATGGATAGGTTGATGTTAAAATACACTTGCAGTTAAAATCAAGTAAATGCTATGTTATTTGTAATTAGGGGAACTGTGATGACTGACCTGCTCTTTTGCTAGGCTGGCGACGAGATGGAGTGAAATGAGTTAGTTTATTTCAGTGTTGGTATGTCTCGGGTTATATCAACATTGTTTCTCCTCTGGCTTTATTGGCAGTCGCCCTTCAACTAATTCAATCCTAAAGTGGCAGTTTGAATCCAAAAAAAATAATAATTTAGATTATTTAGCAAGCAGAGGCAAATTTCATACAGTTACCTATACCAGCGTGACACGCATCATTTCAAGAAAAACATACAGTATTGCGGTGTTCCTAATCTGTGCCTTTATGTCTTGCTCACAAAGCCTCTGCATGTAGGTCTCACACTATATTACACTTTAATTTGTTGGTTAATGGTACTTTTCACCTTACAGCAAGTTCCATGTGGCTTCATAAGCAATGGCTTCTTCAAGCTCTGCAATACCCTCTGCCGGAATTGCAGATAAAGTAAAATTCACTCATGAATATCCCCGTCAA
Organism: Amblyomma maculatum; assembly: GCF_055883805.1. Lineage (NCBI taxonomy): Eukaryota > Metazoa > Arthropoda > Arachnida > Ixodida > Ixodidae > Amblyomma > Amblyomma maculatum. Next base: position 9,781,478 of record NC_139350.1, read on the forward strand.
AATCCACTACGGGAATTTACGACAGATATTTCCTGTAGTGTGTCGTATTTTTGGCATGTCGTATTTGTGTTGTGTATCTTTTGTCGCAATTCTATAGTCTGTCTTGTGTAGTGTGTCGCGATTCCGTAGTCTGTCTTCTGTCGCGTCGTATTTCTGTAGTCTGTCTCCTGTAGTGTCGTATTTCTGTAGTCTATCTTGTGCTGCACTCGTTAGTCCTGCAGTCCCTGTCAAGGACACTGGTGTCAATAAACATGCAGCTGTAGAGCAGCAGTCCGGCTCTGAGCATTCCATTCACTCCCGCTTACGGTCAGGCACAAAAACAACTTACTTGGAGCATTAATCGAATAGGTTTATTTGCCCATATATACAACCAGGTTCCTTACTTGCAGGCCCCTCTTCAATTCACCAGGTCCTTCTTGTACTGGGACTCCTTGTGCAGACAGTCGTAGATGAAGAAAAAGAGTGACACTGTAAGCCCACAATAACCACATGTAAACTTTACAGAAGTCGTTAATTAGAGAAATGCTTGTCATCTGTGGCTAATTGCATTGTTTAAGAAGGACAGCCATGAAGGTTAACTCTCAATGGATGCTTGGCAGTGCAACCCCCTTGACATAACGAAAGTGAAACACTCGACACAGGAAATGTGACAATAGCTAATGAGTAAAGAGTGGCTAGGTGTCACCAGACACCGCCCCGATGCAGTATTGTATCAACGCGTGTAAGGGCAACACCCGTGTTTGGGCCTCACTCCATATTTTCGGAATCAAAGATGTTTGACTTGTCTCAGGCAGCATCTCCGGCGCTGTAGTAATTTCAAATGACAGTCTGTGAATAAATTAAAGACAGAGCATTGCATGCTGTGATGCGCTGATCGAGATATGTTAAAAAAAGCCCTACCGTGCGCGGGGAAAACAAATATCCGCTCAAACCAAGAGTGCCAATGACGGTAGTCAATGCGCAAGAATTTACTGCGTGGTATGCACGTCTTCACACTTGCTAAAAAATTAATCCATGTCATCCCCACAGTCAAACGTGTTTGCTCTACTACGTTCAAGGGAGCTGGTGAACAAAGCCACTTCCGCCGGCGCTACGCGAAAGACGCTCAACATCTGCCAGGCTCCTGGTAGTCATCGGCTCTTGCACAGGAATCCCATCACCCGTGCACTGACTGCTTACATCTGACTGGTTGTGTGGTAGCTTCAGCTGTTTTTTTTCTATAACAGCAGAAATGCTGCAGCCAGTGTGCATCCTTATATCAGTAAAGCAGCTCGCCAACTTCGATAACCATGACTTGATGAAGTGCTTTATTGCCGAATGAGTGGGTCTCAAACCTCAAAGTAAGCTTATGCAGGCCCAGATAGAGGTTTATAATAAATAAATAAATGAACGCAACGCTAACGCGCGACTGAACTGCCTAGGAAAGCATCCTATGGCATCATTTCAAATGCGGTATCCCACTTACTTCGTCATATGGGCGCTTCCGAGAGGTAGCGCCACTTTATGTGCTCGCGCCCAATATCTACTAGGCAAAAGAAACGAAATTACAGCGAAGACGTGCAGTGTATTCCAGGGCATGAGTATTCCATACAGATTGTAAGGAAATTTCATTTTAAACCAGCCAAAAGACGAGACACAGGGGAAAAGAGAACAGGACAAGGCTGACTACCAACTGAATGTTCCAACTCGCCCAGTCGTCAACCTTGTTGCAAGGAAATGCAGCCAAGCTTACAAGGTATGCGAGCACATGAGCTTACCCAATCTATTCATGCATATAAGAATATTGCCTTGAATAGACACTTACCGGCGCACGTCGCAGCAATTTTGTGCCAGATACCGGGCCACCTTCTTGTGCCGCTTCTCAAGCTCGTCACCCGAGCAGCCCTTCTTTTTTAAACAGTGCCAGAAGGAATCTGCAGACAGGACAATAAGTAACGTACGTCAATGTGGTTGAGTATAAAAATGATTTTCTCTTAGTTAATAGCTCTTAAAACGACGCTTCACAAATTTGTGCATAACACTGTATTCAGGATACACCCAGCAAAACAAGAGAGAAAGAGAAGCTCTTTATTGAATAACAAAGAATTTGTGCAGCATTTAAAACCCACTGACTTGCTACTCTGCATAAGTTTGGGAATTAAGGAAAAATGGAAGGTGAAGTACAGCTAATTACAAAAAATTCAGCCCCCGAATTTCAGGTAACAGGCATCAAAGTCTTACGTGACAGTTGGGATAAAAATTTTATCACAAGGACATAGTGCAGTGATGAAGAATAATGAGCAAGGTTGAGTGCTTTCCTAGAACACAACACCATATAGTCAAATGAGCACACTGTGCGTCTATGCAGCCTTTAACAAGATAACTGCCACATTCACCAAAGTGCCTCGACTCTGCGCACTGCCTACACCTTGTGGAGTGGAGAAAACTGCTCCTACACTCAACTGAGATTCAAGAACGCCACTGAGCTCTTCTTTTAGCACGGAGCTGGTCAGGAACCTTTCTCCAACCATCACTCGAGGAAGTGTGAATGGTATATAATGATGAGATTAAGGCGAAAAGTTAGGTGTGAATTAGAATGCCACTCTTTATTTAAATATACTTTTTGTCAAGCTGTACCATTTGAGTAACCTCCACAAAGAACCACAGCATTTGCGGTTTAGTAAAACATCTTTTACATGCTGCATGACAAAAGCAGAAGTGAAATACTGCCAGAAATGCTTGCGCATCTGGCCAGCTTTGCTGCCAGTGATGTGGTGTCTGTGTAGGTGTTGAGAGTGGTGTGAAAAACCACCATTCAGATTTCTTGCGAAATTTCTTGCTTACAGAGGCCAGAGGCAAACTGAAGATTGAAATTGCTGTCGGTTTATGGGGCCTGTGAGGTTGTCAACAGTGCATGTTTGCTCGGGTTTTTTTGTGTGTATTTGTGTTTCCTCCCGTTTCGGGGAGCCGGCCCACTAGGCGCGCGGGTGGAGCAGCACCCGTACCCACAGAGGGGGGACCTTTTTCTTGTTCTTTGGTTACTGTGTGAAGTGTCCCCGCGTGTGCACGTTGTCCATTTTATGTCTTTCTTGAGGGGCGGGGGGTCTCGCGTATTGAAAAGCGTTTGGCTGTTCTGTGTGTGGCCTGTTGGTTAGTGCGTGAGGGTCCGTGCGCTGTCGGCGGACCCCGTCGAGCGCCCATTGGGTGTTTGTACGTTTTTTTTCTTTGATATATGTAAGAGGCAGCCGTAAATCGCGTGCAGGTCCTCGAGAGTGGCATGCCAATGGTGGAAAGGCCAGGGTTGAGACGCTTCGGCGAACTGTATCTCGGCTACGGATTCCATGAAACTGCGTGAACGGTGGCAGTAGGACGCCAAGAACGTTTTCGCAGAAAAGTGAGACTGCACGAGAACGGCGAGTTGCGGGGGTAGCCCGGGAGTTGTAGCCTGAGCGAGGGAGAAGACGGACGTTCTCGCGTGCGCTCTCTTGGGACAACGGACTGTCCTAAGCCACAGGCGACCCAACTCATTTGTCTCTTCTGTTTTTCTTTCGATTGTGTTGTACGTGCTCGTCTGGCCAACCTTTATATGTTAATCAAAGAAGTTTAATAATTTAATTCGGCCGATTGGAAAAAACTATCTCGGCGAAGCAAGGATACGGGACCATCATCAACGAGAAGAAAAAAAAAGAAGTCACTTCAAGAAACAACTAAAAAAGTTTACTGTGCCTAAGGTTCCAAAGCAATTCAAGCTACAAGGAATGCTATATTGAAGGGTACAGGACAAGTTTCGACCATCTGGTGTTCTGTAGGTTGTGCCGCTTCTAGCATTTTGGTTCCATTGCAACGTGACTGCTACAGCTGGGATCGATCCAGCTTCTTTCAGGTCAGCAGGCAAGCACCGTACCACTCAGACACTGCAGCAGCAATAGTGAAACAGACTGCCCAAAAGCAAGCAGCACACTATGGTTGGAAACCAGCTGGGAGCACTAACCTAAAATGCACTTGAAAAGCCCGCTTCTTTGAAGGGGGGATGAGGGTCTTATACTTAATTGTTTTGGTTATGCCTAGAATCTCACAAAACTCTACACACAGATGTAGTTTGCACCACTTATTTCAAAAATGCAATCATAATTGAGCTGGTTGAAGTAGAAACAAAGTTATCTAAACAAAACCCAGACCATATTTACTTATTTCAGCTTTAATAACCTTTCCCATTGCATTTCGTTGTTTTAATTATATGGATTGATAGCTCAAGGCTTCCCATACCCAATGACATCCTTCATTTTCCTCAAAGGCACATCATCCTCACATACCACATATATTAGCATAATGAACCCACCTTTTTCAAGAAAAATTGGTGACAGTTTTGGGGGATAAGGTTCTTTATGTGGGCATATTTTTTTTGCGAGTCATCCACTCTCCAATATAATCAGTCATCAATGAAAGCATGTTGTCAGCTGCGATTATGACAACTCGATTTTTCGCTTCAAAATGTGTTTGCCGCTTCATGCGTTCCAATGATTTGTGGCAGTGGACAGCGCCCACCGAGCCCGAACGTGGCATGTACTGACACGGCCGGACTGAATGCAGCAGAGAGTGCCATTGCATTCAGTCCGGCCATGGTCATGAAAACCAGCAGCTTGTGCAACCGCGAGCAGCTGCTAGCTTACCAGTCAAGGGCCCCGCCCCCCTTCAATACAAGAGCTTACTTTAAAAGATGCATATGCACTTGGATGATATCACTGTGTAGCATCTTGGTACGCTGCCATGAAATGCTCTTGGGCTGCGACGGCAGGAAAGAGATGTGCACTAAAACTTTGTTTTGATTCTCAGCGGCAAAAGTCTGGTGTGGGCTCATGATGCGAGTGGGTTCATTATGCAAGTATTTACGGTAAATATATTTGTGGGAGGGGAGGGTGGAGGCTGTTCGAGGAAAATCTCCCCCTCGTAGAAGTGAGCCATGAGCACAAAAGAGCAAATGAAGCAAAGGAAATAAGGAAACGATGGTTTGGTAATAATAATAAAGAGGTCGGGGGGGGGGGAGCATGTGTTAAGCTACGCTACTACACCGGTTGCTCTCTACACCCCGGGACACCACTGATAGCAATACAGCAGAGTGGTCAGGGAAAATATATGGATTGCGAGATCCAAGCAACACTTCGCACTGCAGGTGTCGAAACTACATCGACCGTCTCATTTTCAGAGTTCACAGATCTGGACCACGAGTTGGAACTGTGCGCTGGCCTCACAGATGCAGAAAGTATTCACCAAGTGCTTGCGGAGTCTGAGAGAAATGACGACGACTCACCTGCTGCAGCGCAGCCGACGCAAGCTGAGCTAATGCAAGCGGTCGCAACCGTTTCGTCGGCTTATGGCGACACTACGACTCTCGCTGAAATTCAGGCGGACCTGTTAGCACGGAAGTGGAGCGTGGTGCGGCAAAGCATTCATGACTTTTTCAGGCCTCAAAGTCAATAATAGGCAAATAATTGAGCGTTTTTGGTGCACATTTGTTTTTCGGACATTTTCGCGGCCCGTTGAGAGTCCGGATGATCAGTTATCGACTATATAACCCACACGAAGGTTTGTAAAAACTAGTTTTTAAAAATGGGGTGCAGGTTATATGCAGATTTTTTTTTTTGGGGGGGGGGGAGGAGAAACAAGCGGTGGTCGATAATAACCCACATCCCAGAGCATAGTCTGTTTATTCTCCACGCCATTGGTCCCGCTTTGTTTAGCCTGCGGCTGTTGCGCATTTGACAGGTGCTGTTTTACACTAGTCAACTCAGTTGCACAGTTGGCCGGCTTTGTGTTGGCACCATGAGTGCGATTCGGCAGCAGTCTTTCACATTGAAAGAGAAGCTAGAGATTATAGCCACTGCGGAAGAATTGGCAACAGAGCGGAAAAACATGACTCATTTTTCATCAGTTTAAGACCCGCGTCCTCCCTTAATAGTGCCATATAAAACGCAGTGTGATGAATAACTAGAATGGAGGCATCGATCAGCTACAACTAAGCTCAGTGGCAGTGGCAGGAGCGCACATCAGAGGCTATCCACAGTCATGCTCGCAGAACAATATCTTGCTAGAAATTCCGTGCCGAACGAACTGAGGCCGTCACTCAGCCGTCGGTACATATTTCCCTGCATCCATAATGTATATGCATTTGGTTAAAGTTTTGTTTACAGACTGAACAAAATCCACACTGCTCTGTCCAACAAATCTACAGGCAAACTGGTGGTCTTGATAGTGTTGATGCAACTTCGAGGTTTTCAATGAAAACCTGACACTTTTCCTTAACTCGAGGAGTAACGCGAGTGGAGGCTGGCTTCTGAAACACAAAACAGGCCTCGAGAGCTACTCGGAGTAGAAGTTAGAGTACAGGTGTGTTTATATCAGCAGCATAGGACCTAATATACGAAGCAATGAACCGCATTGTAAACTAAACAAAAACTATAGGACACTTGGTGCGAACTGATAATAAAATGCATGCAGTTGAAAGTAGATTTACTACAATACACGATGCACTATAGGCTAGACCAACTGTTTTTGGCTTACCTGACACTGAAGCCACTTTCATGGGGGAGAGTGGTGGGTACGTCTTCGTCGCCACCTTAGAAATAGCATTGTTGGACAGTGTGCCTGTGAGACTTCTCTCCGCCAGCACCTCACTGCCCCACAGGCAGACTGCCAACTGCTTACAGAAGGTGGAGTCCATGGGCGAACTTTGTAGCCGCTCCCATGTGCCACTGCTGAGGTAATTCCCATGATCCACATGGACCCGAAGAACAGATATGACATAGTACAAATGGTTTCTAACATTGTTTTAAATGCCAGAACACATCTGACCTACAACTCCTGTATAGCGAGCATACCTGTGTTTGTGTCCTATAAGGTAAAGCGAAAAGAGTGTAGAAATGTATGAAGATAGAAAGTACAATTTTTATTGCGAAAGCAATATTACTCTAGGTTTCGAGCCTTCAGCTTAACACGGTCGATAGCCACATCACACCCCATGTGACACACGGGCTGGCAGGCGCTGCCAACTTGGTTCTCTCGTTTCAAATGGGACGGTTATGTCAGAATGAGCCTGCTAGGACCCTGGCATTCACATTACCCCTATAGGCCACTAAGGCACATTCATAATAATTGATTAAAGCGGGTATTTATATGTGAGCTGAGGAAGATGAAAAAGAGAACTCTCAGTCACCCGCAGCTAATTCTTTCACTCAATATTTGGTTCAGCAGCATTGAACCCTTGTAATTTTTTATTCGAATTCTGAGTAACAGCAGCGTCCTTCAATGCTTACTGTCATAAAACTCGTCTGTAACGCTATGGAAGGTCTTGTCTCACGGCTGCTGCACCGCAATGTTGCTGAGCAGTGAAGGGCACCAGTCGAGCTGAGCACTGTTGCAACCAAGGAGCAAGCCCATTAGCTGTTCATTTGACCACCAATTTGCTGTTTACGGTACTTTCCAATCAGGTAATGTAACAGATGTACACATGGGACCACATCAAGCACATTTTTACGTATCTGCATGCCGTTCTGGCATAAAAGGAGCGACCGAGGAAACTTTTGCTGGTTCCCTGCTCTCATGCAATGAAATGGAGCTGGTGAGGGAGACGAAGCGGGCATTAGTGGAGCAAGAACAGGTGGGTTCCCCTTTGCTTTGAAATACGTGTGCGTTTTTGGAGAACATTTAATATTTTCAGACCCAAATAACCAGCACCAGCCCCCTTCCTTAATAGACAAGAATAGTAGTACTATTTGCAAGTGATTTCAATGATCATGGGGATGGATTCAGAATTTCATGCCTGACGTTGTCTGCGGTAAGATATTGCATATACCATAATACTCGCGTACTATAGCCCACACGAAAGTTTGAAAAATTAATTTTTAAAAATGGGGTGCAGGTTATACGCAAATTTTTTTCGGGGGGGGGGGGGGAGAGGAAGAAGGCGGTGGTCGACTATAACCCACATGGCGAAAGCAACGAACTACACTCTTTGCCTTCACATTAAAAACTTCAGTGCTTCTGAAGGCTGAATTATATGCCCAAAGGAACAACATTTTTTCTTCCCCTTCACAGGCAAAAAAATAGAAGATGAAGAAACTAGCAAAATATTGCTTACCTCTCCTATATCATTCAGGTCCCCAACAGTTGTGTCGATTTCTTGTGCTGCAGGCCCAGAGCTGCACAAAAATAGGAAAAATCATCAAAAAAATGAATCTTTTATGGGCTGGAAAGACCGCATCAATAAGTGCTACATCATTTGATCCAGTACATAGCAGGCACTCATTTCCCTTGGTTTATGATTAAATTCACATGGTGATAATAGCAGTCCGGAAGACAGTGAAAGGCTTTCAAAAGAATTCTCTAGTGGTCTGGGGCTGTGCGCACAGTTAAACGCACTAAAGAGTATTCTGGAAAACTTTGTTCTCGCTTTGATTTTTTGCCTTTCCAAGCATAAAAAGCTTTGGTGACTGACAACATAGCAGCTAATTAAGCCCATGGAAATTAAAATACCTTAGGACTCTGCTTTCATAAAGCTCTGGCCACAGGGGCATGTGCTCCACTGCCTGCTCCAGTGGAAGAGCAGGCTTCCCTTCTTTTGCATCACTCAGCATGCTTCCCCTTTCTTAAAGTCCCATGCCTGCCCCACTTCCCAGTTTTGCAATCCCACCACATCCATGGATCGAGATTTTTTATGTGACCTGTGGGACACCATCATGCTTTGTTGGAATGTTGATTGGATTGGGAGAGCAATCCATATATTCCATATATTTCCACCGATAACTCTGCTGTATCGCTATCAGTGGTGTCCTGGGGTGTAGAGGGCAACCGGTATGGTAGCGTAGCTTAACACATGCCCCCCCCCCCCCCCCCCCCCGACCCTCTATATTGTTATTACCAAACCATCGTTTCCTTATTTGCTTTGCTTCATTTTCTCTTTTGTGCTCATCGCTCACTTCTACCAGGGGGAGCTTTTCCTCGAACAGCCTCCACCCTCCCCTCCCACAAATATATTTACCCTAAATACTCGCGTAATGAACCCACTCGCATCAGGAACCCACCACCGACTTTTGCCGCTGAGAATAAAAAAGGCGGTAGTACACATCTCGTTTCCTGCTGTCGCAGCCCATTGAGCATTTCATGGCAGCATACCATGATGCTGCACAGCAATATCATCCAAGTGCATATGCCTCTTTTGAAGTAAGCTCTTCTATTGAATAGGGGGGGGGGAGGACTTGGCAGAGTACTAGGGTCCTTGACTGGTAAGCTAGCAGCTACTCGCGGTTGCACAAGCTGCTGATTTTCATCACCACAGCCGGACTGAATGCAATGGCACACTCCGCTGCATTCAGTCCGGCCGTGTCAGTACATGCACGATCGGGCCCGGTGGGCGCTGTCAACTGCCACAAATCATTGGAACGCATGGAGCAGCAAACTCCTTTTGAATCGAAAAATCAAGGTGTCAAATCGCAGCTGCCCGTGTGCTGACATTGATGACTGATAATAAAAGAGTGGACGACCCGCAAAAACAATCCCACATAATGAACCCTACCCCCCAAAACTGTCATCAATGTTTTTTGGAAAAGGTGGGTTGATTACGCTAGTAAATACGGTATATCTTGCACAAGCTGAAAACGAGAAGGTATAATGCATATATTTCTGAAAGAGGCGCACTTGTGAAGACATAGACTATGGGGTTTTTGAGGGACATGATGTTCTGGATTGCTGAACTAAAAATAAAGGGGCGCATAAAAACCACAAAAAATGTAGATTTGAGTCTAGAAACACTTGGACAGATAGTCGCACAAATAACTGAAATGTGCGTTGAGCCGCCGCCAATGAATACTCCTTCAGGCGAGCGTAAATAGTTGCTTGTGTCTGAATCATTTATCAGAACGATGAATTGTGCCTTTTCTGAAATCTCCATGACGCACTCCACAAAACTGCAAGTTTTTGAATTCGAGGAGCATTTTTGCACTGTGTATGAGAGCACATCAATGAGACAACCACAAATGATGCAGCGAAGATGTCCCTTGAATGCCCAAGAGGTCACCTTTCAAGTCAGAACATGTTCGGAAGGTTACCCGCAAGACCACAACAATACATCCAATCAGAAGTAAACCTGTTCGCAGTCATTATTCTTGGTATTCAGAGAAACCACACTTGAAATTATATATTTTATTCTTATTTTCAAGGCATTAGTACTGGTTAGGGAAGCATTAAATGAATTCACCTAAAAAAAGCTTTGTAACATATTTCTAAGCTCTATTTCATCAAGTTTCATTCAGAACAATATGAGCAGAAACATACCTTTCGACCGTCTTGCTCCCTGCTGTGGGCAGGACTTTGCAGCGAAAGGAGCTTCGCACCCAGCAATGTTTACTGTTTATGGAGCAAAAATGACACATAAGCCTGAGCACTGAAATATCCTACACACAAAAGGACTTTTCAAATGAGGAGCAGTAGCACAGCATTCCTACACTTTTTGTCAGAGTAATACGATAATCTTAAAAGTGACAGAACACTTCACATAGCCTGAATTAACTCCTCAGTGTGGCAAGAAATATCCATGGCCTGTCAAGCCAACAAATGTTTTCACTATGAAAACGAGCCATCAATGTCTATAGTGCACCTGACGCCCCTTAATAAAGACGCAGTGATGTGATTGGCTCAGGTCACTTTGACGCAGCCAAAAGAGCCTTTTGGCACAGACATACAAGAACATTTTCCAGTGCATAAGTTGCATTTTTTACTTTTCTTCGTATGCAACTAATATAAGATAAAAAATGGCATGACACCATAAATCATATTTTGTTCCAAGTAGAGTGTAATTTGAATGATTGACAAACTTTATTGAGGAAAATTGGGGTTAGGGATAGTGAGCTTGTTATTTTGAACCTCTTAAATTGAAATTTATAGATAATTCGAACTGCATGACATTGTCTGCGCAAGCTTCAAAGGAGTTAGTACAAAGCATAGGCCATTAATGTGAGCCTGAATGAATGAATTTGAAATGAACTATACACCCCTTAATCTGGGCTGCCTGCGCATGAGGAAACCAATGAATTTTGGCAATAGGTGCAAATATAACGAGGCACAAAGAAAAAAAAAGAAAAAGAAGACACTGGACATACACCATTTTCATAACTGGTTTACTGGAAAAGAGCACATTGGTTTAAATCTAGTGACGCAATCAAAGACAAAAATTACTTTATTAGTTTTTGTCTCATCTTATTTAAACAAATATGCTCTTTGTCGATAAATCAGCTCTGAGAACGGTGCATGTCCTGTGTCTTCTTTTTCTTTGTGCCTCGTTATATTTGCACTCATGTATTTCCATTATGAAGAACCTCCACTAGCTCCACCTATCTTTCTAAACCAAGAAATGCTCTCGCAAGGCTGTACTGTTACTTTGGAGGTGTGGAGAGGGCAAATATTGCCAAGGGGCGCTCGGAGCGAAAAACGTTGAAGTGAATCGGCTCCGCACTCGCAGGACGTACCTGGAACTCGGACCGTCGAATTTTACCTGTACCGGCTCAGTTAAGTCACCAACATCGTGACAAACCTGGAGGAGGTGATGTCTGATATCCCGTACCCCTTCGCTAAGCAGGAGTGCTAGTCATATTCGAGGAAACGCCTGTTCACCGCACCAGCCGCAGGCAACGAGGCCTACCACCCGAGTTTTCCCCATCGGCCATGACTACCGGCAGCCAGGACATTGTCGCAATACAGACAATAAGACAATACAGACCGTTTGCAGAGAGTAGTTTCACTCTCCCTAAAAGGTGGAGCCACTGAGACAGCTGTCATTGCTGGCCTTCGGAACGCATCGGCGTGCAGTAGAGTGCTGCTGCGCATCTTGTGTAAGAATGACCGCTGACTGTTAAACACTGCTTTGATGCAGGTGTCATCTGTATTGTCTAAGTATTCTGCGAGGAAGTAGAGCTAATCACCCTATTGTTTATTGGCGGAAGAACGGACGATACTTTCTACATAAGGTGCACATCATGGCCTAGACCACCGTTTTTCTCGGAGGTGTATCACAAGTTCATATTCCTTTCTAGGTCAATAAAGTGCCTGTGAATAGTAGAGAAAGACGATACCTCACGCATCAGCTCGTTTTAGTACCGGCAGTACCCATGGGAATGCAAGAACGACCCTGACGTTTTCTGGGTAGTTGTATATTGCGTATTTGCACTGCTGCCGCGATATTTTCGCAGGGCGGTAAGAAGTACCTTGACGTGGCTATTAACGTCTATGCATTTATAAGAATTGATTGTGCAGAGAAGAAAAATCAATGTGGGCATATGAGTGAATCTGCTTACTTTAATTAGGTACTGTTCCTAACGTTTTGCGGGATAGAATCCAGGCCTCGGCGGCTGGTTTTCCCTGGAGCCAAAAACCCCAGCCACCCGTGTGCTGTGCGATATCAGTGCACGTTAAGGAACCCCAGGGGATGAGAATTTCCGCAGTCCTTCACTCATAACCTGAGTCACTTTGGGATGTTACACCTTACAAACCAAACCAAACGTAGACAAGCACTGCTGCAATATATGCAATAACTGCTGCCTGTATCAAACTAATGCACGGGCCAGTGATAAATTTACCATGATAAGATTTTTTAAATCCCCGCTTGCTTGGGCTGCCTACTGTTGGTTCTGAATTCCGGTGCAGTTTCCAGTCACTTTTACCCGAGCGCAGGTGAACACCACTGAGTGCCTGATGCAACCTTCAATAGTCTTTTGAGGCCAGGACGTTTACAGGAGGTAAAATTATACCTTAACAATTGTCAGGGATTACACGCGCGTCCATATAGAGTAGTAAATATTGTGCACAATATTAAATGGTGAGCATTCATAATGCGTCTCAGCCAGCACGGTCTGAACATGCGTTCGCTCTTTGCGCAAGAAAATGTAAAAGAAAATATGTTTGAGGGAATAATGAGTTTGTAAACAGAATCTCATGTTTTTAACAAAGAGCGCTAGAGAGGGAATTGATAGAAAAAAAAGCCGACGGCTGACGAGTTTGTCGAAACGTTCTAGCCAATGCAGACAGTTAGGACGCAGAAAGTGAACTACGTGGTTAAATTAAACATTTCTTAGCACCTACACATACTATGGGCACTTACATGAAATTTTTTGGCTGTCTACAAGCTCATTGCCCCCAGCGATAGCGGGTACGCCGCACCGTGCAGCCGAGTACCAGCGCGCCGGAAGCCATCAAACCTGAAGGCCCGAAGGCTGGCGATGGCGAAAGGGTCACGTGATCAAATATGGCAGCCCCCATGCACTCGCGCTGTAAAGGGTCTATACAAGCACAGTGATGGTTGAGTGTGGAAATCACATGCGTCGTAGCATCTTGCCGTGCCACAGCCAATGTAGATTTACCGCGCATCTGTCCACATAGCATTTTCATTCTTACAGCGTACCGAAACTTTATGTATGTCACGCGCTGGTCCTTGTTTGTGCGGTAAAGCCTCCTCACATGCAATGCTACATGCGAGGAAGCACAAGTGCAACCATTTTGGACTACGAAAGAAGCCGTGGAGAACTGCCATTGTGGAGGAGCTTTGTTTCCACCATTTCCAATGGCTAGCACGAATTAAAACTTTTGATGGAACTGTGAGAAACTGTTGTTGTGAAGTAGTGTTTGTCTTGAAAGGAGACAACAGTTGCCGAGGCTCTCACAAAATAAATTGCTGTTGCGTAAACTGTGACGCAAGAAAATATTGAGCCTGTGGTGCACAAATCAGCAATATCGCACACAGCTACGGCCACATGGTCGGGCACACCAATAATGCTAAGCATTCAGGTAGAACGAAAGGAAGAAGATGGTTTGCATGGTATGAAGAACTGAACAGGTTTAAATGGGGTACGCCTCAGTTCGCAGATGAGCCAGCGTTTCGACAAGTGGACTTGTCTTCGTCTGGGTAAAGCGATCATCACTGGGGGAGGTTTAAATACGCTTTTGCTTCCGAAGAAGAAAAGCTGGGGAGGGGAAAGTGGGTGCAAAGAAAGTAGGTGTGAAGGAGTGGGGAGGAGAGGATGGGTGAGAAGAAAGTGGGTCATGAAGTGGAAGAAAAAAAATTCTTCAGTATGTATTTATTAGCCTGGAACCAGGGATTCTGTGGCCTGCAAAAGAAGTAAAAGCGCAAGTAGCAGGAAAAACTACAATACCGGGTAGGTGATTAGTCACCACTTAAGCGGGTTTGGTGCAGATACACCTTACAAAGTGACAGGTTATGTAAAGGGCTCTGATAAGGCATATATCTAGGTGGACAATTCTTAAAAGATAGGGAGGGAGGGGTGAATACGAAGTCACAGGATAATAACCGCACAGTGAACAACAACTGACGAAAAAAAGCATCTTAATTACCATCACACTAGCATAAATTGACTTGTCAGTCGTCACAATTAAAAGTCGACTTTCTCGACACCAGGGTGTCAGTGGAAAATGGAAAACTTAAAACTTATTTGTAAAGAAAGCCAACGGATAAGTAACAATACATAGAATTCACGAGTCATCATCCGATACATTGTAAGAAAGGAATGTTTGTAGGACAGGCGACACGGCTTAGAAGAATTTGTAGCGATGATAGTGACTACCTATACGAACTACATTCATTGAAAACAACACTAATCTAGAAATACTATCCCGGTAGCTCCCTTAATATGGCCCTCGAAAAAGCAAGCACTTTAAACCGCAACGATGTGCTCACGAAACGACCAAAGACCAACACTGAACGCCAGCCTCCTTTTGTAACTAAATACTTCAATGCCCTGCCAAACATAAAGAATATTCTTCGGAAATACCATTCCATGCGAATGTGTATTGAACGCCTGAAGAAAATATTTCCGGAGGCACCAAGGTTAACATACAAGCTTAACGCAAACCTCAGAGATTCTAAACTCGACAACAAGCATCCGACACAACCACACCCTTGCTCTCGACCTAGATATAAGACGTGTAGTCATATACAAAAAGAAACCACGGTTAAAAGTATTGCAAGCGATTTCACTTTTAACATAAAATCAGGCTTTAACTGCACATCTTCAAATGCTATCTACCTTCTAGAATGCTCCTTCTGTCATAAACAGTACATCGGAGAGACAGGGCAAGCAATGAACATAGGGCCTAGTGGACATCGGGCAGATGCAGGCAATTACCTCCCGAAAGCAGTTTCCCAGCATTTCAATCAGAAAGACCATAAGTTGGAAGAAATTATATTATATATTCTCCAGTCAGGCTTTAAATCTGCAAGGGATAGAAAATATAGAGAGGCATATCTAATTCATAAATTTAGAACATTGGAACCAGCAGGAATAAATATATCTAAGGGAACGTTAGAATTCCTTAGGTATATTCTCTCTGCATCGTAAGTATTCGGAAAAACAATCCCCCATAGCGTTAATTGTACATTTTATTCACAACGCATGCACAATCTATTCCCTTCCGCAATAGCATAACCTTACATGTTCCCCTAAAACAAATTTCCACCTTATCACTTGTTGCTTGAATTTGTCCTCAAACATTTTTTTTCATGTCAGTTGCGGTTCGCTGTGCGGTTATTATCCTGTGACTTTGTACTCCCTCCCACCCCCTTTGCAGAAAGTTTTAAGAATTGTCCCCCTTAGATATATGCCTTATCAGGGCCCTTCGCAAATTCTGTCCCATTTAAAGGTGTATTTGCACCAAACCCGCCTAAGCGGTGACTAATCCTCTACCCAGTACTGTGGTTTTTCCTGGTACTGCCTATTTTACTTCTTTTGCAGGCCACATGATCTCTGCTTCCAGGGTGAGATGCATACTTTAGATTATTATTTTTTGTCAGTTGTGGTTCACTGTGCGGTTTTTATCCTGTGACTTTGTACTTCCTCCTCCCCACCCTACCTTTTAAGAGTTGTCCACCTATATATATATGCCTGATCAGGGTCCTTTGTGTAGCCTGTCCCTTTATAAGGTTTATCTGCACCAAACCTACTTAAGTGGTTACTAATCATCTACCTGGTATTGTAGTGTTTCCTGTTACTGCCGCTTTTACTTCTTTTGCAGGCCACAGAATCCCTGGTTCCAGGCTAATAAATACATACTGGAGATTTTTATTTCCTTTTGTCTTTCACTTCATGCCCACTTTCTTCTCAACCATCCTCTCCTCCCCACTCCTTCACACCTACTTTCTTCGCACCCACGTTCCCCTCCCCAGCTTTTCTTCTTCGGAAGCAAAAGCATATTAAACCCCTGCCAGTGATGATCGCTTTGCCCAGACGAAGACAAGTCCACTTGTCGAAACGTTGGCTCATCTGCGAACTGAGGCGTACCCCATTTACCCTTGTTCAGTTCTTGATACAATAATGCTAGGGTTTCATGAATGCATAGCTCCTCTGTTTATTTTAGACTCTCTATAGCAAATTAAAATTATAAATCTTTTTTTCTTGACACTGTAGTGTTTATTTTTTACAGCATTACAAAATATTTTCATTACTGCCAGAATTTTTTTAAACACTTTTGGTCAATGTGGGTTCCTTGCATTGAAATTAAAAAGCCTGATCGAATTACAGTGTACATGAGCATCAACTGGCCACTTTCATCCAAAATATGCACTCTATGACACCACTGTTGCACAGTTTTAGCAGTATAGCTTTGGCCTCACCCGGCCAACGACAGCAATGTGCAGCTAACCTCAGCTCAAGTGACAAACCAATGCCTTGTAAGCAAGTAACAGTTATGCCATATCTGTATTACCAACAATTGCTCAGATACATCTGCTCACTTACTCGCTCTGATGGATCCATGTATGTTAGATGGTGGCGCATCCTTAGGCTGCAGATGAGTGCTGGGAACACTTTCTGGGCAGCGTTCTGATATAAAGGCATTCAA
The DNA here is from genome assembly GCF_055883805.1 of Amblyomma maculatum. Classification (NCBI taxonomy): domain Eukaryota; kingdom Metazoa; phylum Arthropoda; class Arachnida; order Ixodida; family Ixodidae; genus Amblyomma; species Amblyomma maculatum. The sequence continues at coordinate 9,798,350 of NC_139350.1, forward strand.
CGAGAAGTTAAAACGGAGGAAAAAAGAATAGCGGTTTACGGAAACGGAAGGTGCAGCATATGTTTTACTCTGGGGCCAATACATTGATCATGCTATAGAGGAGGAAGGAGGGAGCTACCAAAAGAAGGAAGATTAAAGTGCACGGACATCACAGACACGGGTAACTCAAAGGGAAGCACGTTTAAAGAACATACTAGGCCCAAGAAGCAAGAGATGCTATCTGCTGACCTCAAAAACTATGAAAAAATTCTTGCTTTTCTCAGTTTTGCAGTACTGAACAGAATAAATGGCTATGATAGCACAATAATATGTTGCACAGCAAATTTTCATGCGACCTAGATACACCTTGGAAGCGGCTTTTGAATGCAGTTCTTGCATAGTGCAGATCCTGGCAATGATAAGCAGTTGAGGCAGAGAATCAATTCCATTTCCCTTTTAGTTTCCCCAATACAAAAACTTTTACTTCTACAGAGCACTTAGTGACCTTAATGATAGCACACGTGAAGCATCAGACATAGAAACTAGAAGAAAATTAATAAGACTTTGATAGGATGCTACAACATGCAAGCATTTGCAGCCTAAATTATTGGGTATACCTTTGTCAAACATTTTAGAGCATAAAGCCCTTTGCAAGTCTTCGTTCAGACTTGAGAGACGCCGGCAATCCTGTTGAAGAGATTCAACTTCACTCTGAAGCTTCTGAATCTATACTTCATGTCTGGTGACCGTGCTGGTATCGCCACCATCCATACTTCTCTGCGACATTGCTTCTAGGAACACATCATCCTCTGCTGCTATTGTTGCACAAATTTTGTGTTTGCAATTTAGTTTAGGCTGAAATAGAAAGAAGCTTGTAAATAAGATGTCAGTGGTCTCCTGAAATAGAGTCTGTTGGATTTGTCCCCCTGTTTCAGGGATATGCTTCTCGAAACAAAGTTATTCTCAAGGCGATGCAAATGAGAAGAGTAGGTGGTTGCCTGTCTGTTGGCTAAGCAGTGATGTTTTTAGCCATTAAATAAGGTACCTATCTCACCTGCTTTTGACTTTGAACAGTGATGGACAGAAGTTTGTGAGATGACGTGTAGAAAAAAAGTTATAGCGGTAATGTCAGGCACAGCATATGAATTAGATGCACAGACATGCATTTTACGTCTGCTTGAGTAATGCGATCTGACGGACTGGTGAAGCAACATAGAAGCTAATTAATTTTGTTTCTGTAAATCTGCATCCCGTAAATTTTCGTCCATGACTGCATATGCATGCAAAGTGATTGCTGCCTCTTTCCGCATTCTGTTTTGCCACAGAGTGCTGTATCGCCAGTTGCTCGACGTCCACATGATGCTGTTATGAAATTTTAAGGGCAACAGTGTGAAAGATATAGATGAAAGAAGAAACACAGGATGAGCACTTTTCCTGTGTCTCCTCTTCTTCTGTTCACATCTCTCATGCTGTTGCCCTTAAAATGTATCACCAACTCACCTGTTTATTTTAACCAGTGTGAGTGAAGATACCCAGAGGTGAAAAAGTGAAATAATGGGAAAAGCAAAACACCAAGTAATTGCTATAGATCGAGCTTACTGAAATTTAAAATGCTTGGCTGCATGAAAGCAAAATTAGTAGTTTTTCCACCTCACGTCTTCATGTGGCAGTCCCACTGCTGCTCTATAAGTTTCTATCATTCGTAGTCAAAATATGACCACAATTTCTTTCCCTCGCTTCCATACTTAACAGCATGATGTTGTACTCGCTAGTGAGGTACAACTCTCGCACTGGTTCACTTCATCGGCTTGAAAGACCTAATATGTACCTCCTAACTTTTGTTTTGTCATGTGCTAGAGTCAAAAATACAAGACTGTGTCTTACTTCGATGCTAAGAACAAAACGAGTCTCACAATTATTCAGCTGCACACTCTGCATTGAACTGCACTGCTTGAATTTTCTTACTGCATGAAATTTCATAACAAGGGTGTTGGCCGTATTTTCAAAGGATGGTTAACCCGTGCTTTTTGCCCGGTTCGATATATGTTTGCTAGAAGAACAGTTTTATTACTTCACTACGGCCAATATCACATGTAAAGTATCAACGGACAAGGCGTGGACTACGTGCAGGCATATTTCCTTGCAACAGAATGCACACCTCAAAACTTAATTATAAACTGTGAAATATGACCCCACTGTAACTTTTAAAAACTCCACAGGTTCTGTGATAATTGATTTATTTCACTCCTGCAAGCTAAATGCATGAAGCTCCGCAAGAAATTTAAAAAAATCAGACCTTCTTTTGTGTTGGCCCACACTTCCGGAACTCTTCAGCGCTGCCATGCGGCGGTTAGCGCGCCATGTTTTCATTTCTGCCACGTGTCTGCGATTTTCAACATACAATAATAACTAAGGGATGTCAAGACAATCTTCAGGAACGCTTCAAAGCATCTTACACTTACCCGTCATGTGAATGATCCGCGCTTTGTAGAATCCTCCTCGAGTGTGTTGGTCGCCCTCCCAAAACACGTCGTAGAGCTTTCCATGCTCGAAATCATCGATATCGTGAGGTTTAAAGCCTCTGACATCGTCGTCTGAGACGACGTACTTTTTATCTTCTCCATCGTACTTAATTAGCACTAGCATTTCCTTGACAAAAATGACCTAGCACGACAATGAAACAGCAGCGAGATTATGGCGGTGCTAGAAGTACCCGAGGCGGTAAACACAAAGACCGATTCAGCTACGGATATATCTGGGGCTAGTTACGGCTTGGTTATGGTAGAAAGCCAAAACATGGAAAACCTCCCTACTTGGAGGGAAAACAAAACAATATGGAGAGAAACTTATTCCATGCTTTTCAAGCACTCTCAAGTAATGCGTTGGAAATTTGACATAATTTTTTTTTCTTGTTTGGGCATTTTACTTTGCTGCCTTGCAAACAATACAAAAACACGCAGCAGATAATTAGCAGTGTGCACTCAAGCAGTTCGCAAAATGCCCCAAATATCCAAACAGTTTAAACACTGAAAATGTTCTTCTATTCCAGCAAAACAAATTTATCCAAAATATGTGGTTCCAACCTAGCAAGTTAAGGCCATTTGCGTAAAATGCTTTTGGCTCTTTCTACCCGCTATGCATAACGGACACTTTTTTTACCTTCCTTTCTCTGCTCGAGCTTCTACTGACTGCTAACCGCACAGTTTTTTTCCTCCTTGTTCCGAGCGGAGCCTGAAGTGCGGGAATCTAGTGTACAATATATTTTAACATTGTATTTTCTGAAGTCATCGGGTTCATTGATGAAGTACAGTGATGAGTCCTCCTCGAGCTAAACGTTACCGCCACTACCTGGAGCCTGGGCAGCTGGAAGATGTACCCAGCAGACGCTGTGGTACCAAGCGCTAAAGCGAGCTGAAGCTAGCGATCTGAGTGGTAGTGTGTCAGGAGACGACGAGCCGGACGTTGCTCATGCTAGAAGAAGTTCGAACAGCCCTGCAAACGTTCCCGAGTTAACCTCGCTGAGTGAGGGTGGCGAACACGGTCCTCCGAGCGGAGACGAGTCTGCGCCACACGGCGAGGATGACGACGACGGCCCTTCGAGCAGAGAGGAGTCTTCGCCACACGGCGAGGATGGCGATGACGTCCTTTCGAGGGGAGACGAGTCTGCGCCACACGGCGAGGATGGCTACGACGGCCCTCCGAACAGCGGCGAGTCAGCATCTTTCAGTGAGCACGACGAAGATTATTTTGACTGCCAAGGCGAGGCGAACGAGCATGAGTCGAGGTTGTTTTCTGAGGCGGGCGAAGACAGTGAAGACGGGCATCCAAACGGATACGAATCGTCATTCGTTAAGCATGACACGGGAACAAAGACAACCGTCCGTGCGAAGGCGCGTCAGCATCATTCAGAAAGTGTGATGAGGAATTGAAAGAGTACTTCAAAAAATGTTCAAGAGAATCTTTATCGAACATCTCCATCAATAAAGCACAGGCTATTCTTCTTGTTTTGACCTACGTCGTGCATGCGGGTCTCTCCTGGGCACAGGTCGAAGGGCTCTTGAAGCTGATCAAAATACTTTATGGGTGTGATGTTGTGCCCGACTCCACGCACATGTTTCGGAAGCTGTGGGAGACCGAACTGGACTCACTTCAGGTGCACTTCTTTTGCCAGGGTTGCTTCGAGTACTTTGGCAGAAAAAGTAGAAAAGAAAGAACTGCCACATTCACACACAAGCGCTGCAGTGTCACAAGAACAGTGCGTTGGCTGACAGCGAAAGGCAGTTTCTTATTTTCGACCTGAAGGAGCAAATCTACAATACTGTGTCAAACTGCTCCATGGCACTATTCTAACTCTTGAAAGGGAGGGCCTCAACTGCACCTGGAATGCTTGCAGACGTTACAGATGGGCGGCTTTACCGGAGCATAAGAAAGAGAAAGCGAAATGGAGTGACTTGACAGTCATCATAAATACCGATGGATCACCTGCGTACAAATCAAGTAAAGCAAGCGTGTGGCCAATTCAGCTGCATATTGATGAACTGACATTTAACATTTGTTCTCAGAATGTAATTGTAGGAGTACTGTGGTTTGCCAAAACTCATCCTCCTCAATATTTATTTATGAAGGCATTTGTGAAGGCATTCAACGAAACTGGCACCATAGTGTGGAGGCATGGCAACGAAACTGTGCAGTCTAGGGTGGCTGTGGCATGCTGCTGCGTCGACTCGCCTGCCAGAGCAACACTGCTGAACATCTAGTAGTTTAATGAATATTTCGGGTGCTCCTGGTGCCTTCACAAGGGAACAGCTGTTGATGGTAAGCCATTTTGCATGATGTTCACTTTTCATTGTGATTTATTTGCAAAATCCTGTGAATGTACACAACCAGCTGATTTAATTGTTATGTTCGGTGCACACATGGACAACGTTTTTATTAGTACAGCGTATAAATGTGACAGCTATAATGCATGGGAGTCAGACATCTGCAATAAATTCATTGGCAGCCCTTTCTGTTACTACGAACACACTGTTTGAGACCATGACACCTGGTTTTGTACTGTTCTCTTCACCACCTATATTGGTAGTGTCATGAGTCTTCATTTGGTTGTCTGGCATGTGTCATCTGATAAACTTTCTTAGTAGCCTGGAAGTGTGAATGGATGCTCTAATAAACGCACCATCATTCATGTCATGGCTTTTGGATGTCCTACCTTATTTCATCATGCAAACAAATGCTGGCACTGACCAGCATGGCAATCTAGGAATGGGATGAAGTAGATAGGCCTTTGTCAACAGTAGCTACATTTATTCCATCCGGGCACGTTAATGTTCACTGTTCACATTTAATTGTATAAGTATAGCATTTTGAATCCCGATACAGTACTGTACGACATTGCTGTTACTGCAATATCAGTTTTGCCCAGAGTGTTTTCATTTTCATGTCCAAGGTTATTGAAAAGTCTCATGTGCTACATATTGTCACGACTGAAGTCACAGGGAGCCGTGAAGGTACACGTTGCCGAGGACCAGAGAATAAGGTCGGCTTGTCGTTCCTATCACAGAGTCACAAAGTCCAGCACCAGCGCGCCGCTCGTGCCAACCACCGCTTCGTCGTCGTCGGCACCAAACACGGCTGTCGCGCGGAGCTAGGCATGTGGCATTATTGCCCCCCGTGAAAGAAAACATCGTCCCGATGACAAGGTGAGAGGAGAAAAAAAATTAGGCGTGAGGTGAACTGTACAATATCGCAAGGTTTCACTGGCAGGAAACGCTCAGTCACTCGAAAAGTACGGCTTTAAGCGCACCACATGCACAATTTCAGGCCGCTGGCATCGAACACTGACGGTCACAGTTCCATCTGGAATGACTTCGTAATTAACGCTGTTTAAGCGGCGCAGGACTTTATAGGGTCCGAAATAGCGGTGGAGTAGTTTCTCACTCAAGCCTTTGTGGCGCACGGGGGTCCACACCCACACTTGGTCCCCTGGTTTGTAGTGCACTTCCCTGTGCCGAAGGTCATAGTGTCGAGCGTCGGTGGCATGCTGCTCCTTGATGTGCAAGCGGGCCAGCTGACGGGCTTGCTCGACCTGTTCTGCGAAATGGGCGGCGTCGGGTTCGACCGCTTCTTCCCAGCACGGGAGCATCGCGTCGAACATCGTGCGGGCCTCTCTGCCATATACGAGACGGAACGGCGTAAATTTCGTGGTTTCCTGCGGCGCCGTATTGTAGGCGAAGGTGACATACGGCAGGATCTCGTCCCACATTTATGCTCAACGTCGATGTACACTGAGATCATGTCCGCCAAAGTTTTGTTTAGTCGTTCCGTTAATCCATTTGTCTGAGGGTGATACGCTGTTGTTGTGCGATGCTCGGTATGGCTGAGAGTTAAGGTGTCCCGCAGAAGCCGAGCTGTAAACGCCTTTCCTCGGTCAGTAATGATGGTCGACGGTGCACCGTGTCTGAGCACAATGTCGTTCATAAAGAATCGAGCAACTTCGCCGGCAGTACCTCGGGCAAGGGCCTTCGTTTCAGCGAAGCGTGTTAAGTAGTCTGTGGCGACTACGATCCACTTGTGTCCGTTCGAAGATAAAGGAAATGGGCCTAAAAGGTCCATGCCCACTCGCTCGAAGGGTGTGAGGGGTGGTTCAATAGATCGTAACATACCAGATGGCTTGAGCGTTGGTTTTTTTCGCCGCTGGCATAGTCGACAAGTCTGTACGTAACGTCTAACGCTCGGAGAAAGATGTGGCCAGTAGTAGTTCTGCCGGACTCGGTTTAGGGTGCGTGTAAAGCCAAGATGCCCTGAAGTTGGTTCGTCGTGGCAGGCCAGGAGGATTTCGTGCCTTAGATCAGCCGGTATGACTAGCAGGTATGCTTTCGCACTCGACGTAGAATTCTTCTTACAAAGCACCCCATTGCGGAGGCAATACGACGACAACCCCCGAGCAAGATACCGGGGTATGGTAGGATGCCCACCTTCAAGATGCTCAATAATCAGTCGCAGCTCGTCGTCCGCACGCTGTTTGGAGGCGCGATCGGACGTAGTGACTGCTCCGAGGAAGCTATCGTCGTCGGTGGCATCTAACGAAGGAGGGCCGACGGGCGCGCGGGACAGGCTATCAGCATCGGTGTGTTTCCGGCCAGACTTATAAATAACATCGAAATCGAACTCCTGCAGGTGCAATGCCCAACGTGCTAAGCGGCCACAAGGGTCCTTTAAGTTTTTCAGCCAACACAAGGAGTGATGGTCAGTGATGACACGAAACGGTCGGCCATCAAGTTACGGGCGGAACTTGGCTGCGGCCCATACTACCGCCAAACATTCTTTTTCAGTGGTGGAATAGTTACACTCAGCACGGGAAAGTGCACGGCTGGCGTAGGCAATTACTTTCTCGACCCCGTCTTGGTGCTGAACTAGAACGGCACCAAGGCGGACGTTGCTCGCATCCGTGTGTAACTCTGTATCGGCATCATCGTAAAAATGTGCCAGGATCGGGGGTGACTGGAGCCGGCGTCGTAACTCGTCGAAAGCCATCTGCTGCTCGGCGCATCAGGAAAATGATGCGTCATCTCGAGTCAGGAGAGACAGAGGGCTGGCCATCTGTGCAAAGTTTTTGATAAAGCGACGAAATAGGAGCACAGCCCCAAAAACCGTCGGACTGCTTTTTTGTGGGCGGGGACGGGAAAGGCAGCAACGGCAGCAAGTTTCTCAGGGTCAGCTCAGATGCCATCAGCACTCACGATGTGCCCAAGAAACTTCAATTCGGTGAACCCGAAGTGGCACTTTTGAGGCTTGAAAGAAAGGTTGGCAGACCGGACAGCTTCGACAACAGTTCTCAGGCGGCGCAGGTGTTCCGTGAACGTCGGTGCAAAAACTATCACGTCGTCAATATAAACAAGGCATGTTTGCCACTTAAGACCTGTCAGCACAGTGTCCATCATCCGCTGGAAGGTGGCAGGAGCACAACAAAGCCCGAATGGGAGGACGCGGAATTCATAGAGCCCATCTGGTGTTACGAAGGCAGTTTTTTCACGGTCCCTCTCATCAACTTCAGTTTGCCAATAACCACTCCTGAGGTCAATGGAGGGGAAGTACTTGGCTCGGCGAAGTCGGTCGAGACAGTCGTTAATCCGTGGCAGCGGATAGACGTCCTTCTTTGTCATACTGTTAAGTTTCCGATAGTCAATGCAGAAACGAAGTGTTCCGTCTTTCTTTTTAACGAGGACTACAGGCGACGACCATGGGCTGCTTGAAGGTTGAATAACGCCATCGGCGAGCATCTCCTTGACTTGCTGTTGGATAGCGTCTGTCTCCCGAGGAGACACACGATAGGGCTGCTGATGGATGGGTCGAGTGCCTTCATGCGTGATAATCTGGTGTTTAATGACCGACGTTTGCTGCACTTTAGATGAAGACGTGAAGCACTCACGAAACTCCAGCAATAGATCTTGGAGTTGCGTCTTTTCAACGGAGGAAAGGCTAGAATTGATGTCGACAGCGTGTACGGCATCACCCGGTTCAGTGCTAGGCGTAGCTTCCTCTGAAGCAAAACATTCGGCCACTTCGTGCAGATGGTCGACGTAAGCGATGACAGTGCCACGGAACAGATGTCGATGTTCATTGGAGAAATTGGTGACAAGCACCTCCGTCTCTCTTCCACGAAGGAAACAAAGACCTCTTGCCACAGAATCTCCCAAGGCGAGTGAGAGGGAGACATTAGGCTCAACAACCCGGGGGCCGTGATGTGGCTCGTCACAAGTAACTCTGGCGAGGATGCTGGCACGTGGTGGCACTGTGAGGCTATCATCGGCGACTCGCAGCGTGGAGTGGGACCCGCGGTACTTATGCCTTTCAGTGTGGCCAGTTTGGCGGAAAACGTCACCAAGCGGTTCGGTAGATCTATAGTGGCACCGTGCTCACAAAGGAAGTCGATGCCAAGAATAACATCACGAGAGCATTCGCGTAGAACAAGAAAAGTCGCAACAAATTTGCAGCCTCGCACCGTAACCCGGGCTGTGCACATACCCAGTGGTGCAACCACATGTCCGCCTGCCGTCCGTATGTCTGGTCCGTTCCATGGCGTCATCACCTTTTTCAGTGTCCTTGTAAGCCGCCCGCTAAGGATAGAATAATCGGCTCCCGTATCAACTAAAGCGCTGACCTCCTTCGTGTCGATGATTATAGGGATGCCCAGGGAGACCCGGCCAAGACCAGGGCCTGTCGACGTCGGTTCGGAGTGAAGTGAGCGGTGTGGCGGCGGAAGCTGGACGGCGGTTTGGTGGTCGGCGTCGGGACAATTCAATGTCGACGGCAGGTCGGAGTGAAGCAAGCGGTGCGGCGACGGAAGCTGGGCGGCAGTTGTGTGGTCTGCGTCGAGGCGATTTAAGCGAGACGGCGGTGATAACTGGTCGGCGATGCGGACGACGTCGGGGCGATCTGGTCTGTGCGGCGAAAACTGGACAGGAATTCGGCGTTCGACGTCGGGGCGAATAGAACGGTGCGGCGGTAGAAGCTTTACGGCGAATCGGTGTGCGGCGGCCTCGCCCCCAAAGGTCGCCGGAGCTAGTTTTCCCGATGAGGGCTCGAGGAACCATGGCGTCCAGCGGTATACCGTGGCCCAGAGGGCGAAGAGCGACAAGGCGAAGGCGAGCGCGACTCGCGACGAGGAGAATGTGGCAGACTACGCTGGCGGGTGACGCACTCGGCGATGTCCTGAGGCCGCTGACCAGGCCGTGGACGAGGGCTGTGGGGGAAAATCCTCTAAGGCCCATCTGATGATAAGGGCACTGCCGGTAGAGGTGACCTGCCTCGCCACAGTGGTAGCAGAGAGGGCGGTTATCTGGAGCGCGCCAGAGATCAGTCTTCCGGGGCGCCTGGCGCCGATCTGTCCAAAGGGGCAGCGGTTCCGCAGCGTGCACAGCGACCTGAGGTTGCGTGTAAGGCGAAGGGGTAGGTAGCAGGGCTGGGCGGCGTGTGACATCAGCATAAGTCATCCGCTGGGTGGGGCCCGGGGGTGGTGGTGGAACGACTGTACTTGTCGGTGGCGTGAGTGCGTTCTGGACCTCCTCACGGATGATGCTGGCCAGGGAAGCTGAGCTAGAAGTAAATGGTCCATGAAGTTGCTGGAGCTCCTCGCGAACCACGGTGCGAATGAGGTCGCGAAGGGAGCTCATATCTGCCCCGGGATTGTAGTCGGTTCGGTCAGACGGCGGTAGTGTGGAGATGGAATTCAGCGGCCGACCGTACTGGCTGCATCGCAGCTGTAGCAGTTTCTTCATGGTCATAGCTTCAACCAGAAACGCCGCGACGGTGGTGGGCGGGTTCCGCATGAGGCCGGAAAAAAGCTGTTCTTTGACGCTTTGCATCAGGTGCCGCACCTTCTTCTCCTCACTCATGGACGGGTCGGTGTGATGGCAAAGGCGCATGATGTCTTCAACGTACATTGCGACCCCTTCGTTCTGACGCTGAACACGAGAGATCAGGGCACGCTCGGCATTCTCTCGGCGGTCACTGTTGGCGTACGTACCGAGGAGCTAGCTTCAGAAGGCCGGCCACGTAGAGAATGTGGCCTCGCGGTTCTCGAACCATGTCCGAGCAGCGTCTTCAAGGCTGAAGTAGACGTTCCGCATTTTCGCAGCGTCGTCCCAGCCGTTAAACGTCGCGACCCTTTCGTAGTGAGCTAGCCAGTCCTCGGGGTCTTCAAACTGCTCACAGTGAAATGGTTTAGGGGCACGTGGGGTCTGAAGGATGAGACAGGACGAAGGGGTGGAAGGGACAGTCACGGTACGGGCGGGCGGTGTCGTTGCCACAGCTAGGGTCTCTTTGTCAAGAGCGAAGGCCTCGGGGGGCAAGCCTCGGAGCCGTCGGCTGGTACGATGAACAAGAGTGGTCACGAGAGGCGGCCGCGTAGGATCGTCCGCAGGAGAAGGGATCATTGATGGCACCTCCACCAGTGTCATGACTGTAGTCACAGGGAACCGTGAAGGTACACGTTGCCGAGGACCAGAGAATAAGGTCGGCTTGTCGTTCCGATCACAGAGTCATAGAGTCCAGCACCAGCGCGCCGCTCGTGCCAACCACCGCTTCGTCGTCGTCGGCACCAAACACGGCTGTCGCGCGGAGTTAGGCACGTGGCCTAGCTCCGCACCTACATACAACTTCATCAAATTAAACCCTCACAGACAGTGGCTGCTCAGAGTCCGTGTTCTGATATCGCACTGTGTACTTTACAAAACACCTCTAGGGCACTACGTGGCTTAAAGGAATTTGTTCCCAATTGATTCTTAGCAGTTGCTTCATATAGGAGATCATCTATTAATCGCTGTTAGTGCATTTATTCGGATGTTTGAATGCGCATATTTCACTTTAGCAATATTTATACCTAAATATAACCTGGCTAAGGCTGGAAATTGGACTGGTTGCTATGCATTTAAGTGTAGCACGGAGCGAACACGGACATATAAAAATGAAAACTAATTTGCCTTTATTTCTTCGTGGTTATCTTCAGTATTTTTTCAGCATAATATAACTCTGTTGTAAAATATTCATGCTTTATCTTTCGCAGGAACTATTCGGTACCTTCCAGGCAGCCAGTCGGCATTGCCACGCATCCACACCAACATGGTTCAAGACATGCAGGATGCCTACAGTGAGCGCCAGCCTGTGCATGGGGTTAAAGCTCCTTCTCTTCTCATGGGCCTCCAAGGATTTAACCTTGTGTTGAGTTTGCCACCTGACTATATGCATTGTGTGCTAGAGGGAGTGGCACAGCAGCTGACTGAGGTGTGGCTAACTGCTGTTGGCAAACCTTTTTACATTAGTAGACATATTCAGGAGCTTGATAGCCGAATTCAGGAACTTAAGCCTCCAATTATGTTCTTCCGCTTGCCTAGGCCAATTCGTGAGTGCAAGAATCGGAAGGCGACCGAATGGCTGTACTGGATCCTGTATTATGCTCTTCCTTATTTTAAGGTTTTGATTCTTGACAAGTACCTGCATCGTTTTTTTATTGTGCCAAGGCATTTTCCTTCTGATCCAGACATGTGTCAGTGATGTAGATTTAATTGAAGCTGACCAGCTTCTTTCATTGTTTGTTAATAGAGTAGTGGTACTGTATAGACAAAGCAGTGCAACATTCAATTTGCATCAGCTGTTATATCTTTCAAAAAGTGTCGAAATGTTGGGGCCTTTATGGGGATCTCCAAATTTCCATTTGAGAATGGAATGGGCAGCTATTGAAGCATGTGACTGCTGCACAAGGTGTGCCTCTGCAGGTCGCAGAACGTTGTATAATGAAGACTTGGCTGAGGAATACAAACAGATTTGTGGAGCTCTCATTACATCTTTTAGAAAGAAAAAATAGAATGATAAAGACCCGTGCCGTAAGAGGGCCTGTACCCATGTGCTCGGAGCTCCATTGAGGTCAGTTCCTCTCGAAGACTGCGGCTGAGATGTTTAACTCTGAATATGGGCAAGTACATGTTATGATACATTATGCACGAGTGGAAATTAATGCATTATAATTGACAGCACTCAATACAGTAGAGCACAGAAAACTTCCTCTCATTGTCTGAAGATGCAGAATTGTGTTTATTGCCTTGTAATAGACATATGTTCCTTGTAGTTGTCCGAAAGGTAACACTTGTTTGCCAAGAATTGGTGATCAGTGAGCCAGTGTTCCAAAATGCCAAGTAAATGCACCTTTGTAAGTATCCTCCACTAAATCGAAATCTTCATCTATTCTTACCTAATGATGTCATCACCCAGTGTGTGTTTCTTCAGACAGAGAATGTTTCATGTTTGTGATATTTCAAATAATTATAAAATAGATTGAATGCCAGATGGATTTAAGTGCCGTGGTAATTAATGACAGTCTGAAGGGGAAAGTAGAACTTAAATATTCCTACAGTGGAAGGAATTGCAGTCACTGACCAAGCCAACATGAAAAAAAGATGTTTCAGAACCCGTACGGGTTCCTTGATCTCTATGAGGCGGAAAGGTGAGGGAATGGAAATTTTTTTTCATTCCCTCACCTTGTCCGCCTCATTGTGATTAAGGAACCCGTAGGAGCTCCGAAACGTCTTTTTTCATGTTGACTTGGTCAGTGACTGCGATTCCTTTCACTCTACTACCATGCCTGACGAAACAAACTTTCATCGAACCCTTGACTACTTAAAAATTCCTGTTATCATCATCAGCCAAACTATACCCACTGCAGGGTGAAGGCCTCTCCCGCACTCCTCCATTTCAGTCGATCCTGTGCTAGCTGCATCCACTTGTTATCACCTATCCTAAGTAGACATGTTTGCCTACTACTTCAATTCAGGTAGAGCGAGAGGAAGAAGATGGTTTACACGGTATGAAGGAGCACTGAACAAGGGTAAAGGGTGTACGCCTCAGTTTTCAGGTAGAGCCAGGGTTTTGATAAGTGGACTTGTCGTCGTCTGGCAAAGCGATCATCACTGGCAGGGGTTTAAATACGCTTTTGCTTCCGAAGAAGAAAGCTAGTGGGTGAGAAGAAAGTTGGTGAAGGAGTGGGGAGGGGAGTATGGGTGAAAAGAAATTAGGTCATGGAGTGAACAAAACAAATTCTCCAGCATGTATTTCTCAGGCTGGAACCAGAGATCCTGTGGCCTGCAAACGAAGTAAAAGCGGTAGTACCAGAAAACCTACACTACCGGGCAGATGACTAGTCACCACTTAAGCTGGTTTGGTGTAGATATGAAAAAAAAGTTCGAGGCCAAACTCAAGCAACAAGTGATAGGGAGGAAACGTGTTAGGAGAAACATGTACAGCTTATGCTCTAGCTGAAGGAAATGGAGTGTACATGTGTTGTGAATAAACTACAATTAACACTATATGGGATTGTTTCCCCGAATAGTCATGATGCAGAGGGAATATACCTAAGGGGTTTTAACATTCCCTTAGATATATTTATTCCTGCTGGTCCCAATGTTCTGAATAAATCAATGTGGTAGGCCTGTGTATATTTTATTTCCCTTGCAGATTTAAAGCGGGACTGGAGATTATATAACTTAATTTCTTCGAACTGATGGTCTTTGATTGAAATGCTTGGAAACTGCTTTCGGGAGGTTTTTGCCTAAGTCTGCTCGATGTCCATTAAGCCTTATGTTCATTGGCTGCCCTGTCTCTCCGATGTACTGTTTATGACAGAAAGAGCATTCTAGAAGGTAGATAAGAAGGTTTGAAGATATGTAGTTAAAGCCTGATTTTGTGTGAAAAGGGAAATGACGTGCATTACTTTTAACCATGTGTCGTTTTGTATGTGACTGCACGTCTTACATCTAGGTCGAGAGCAAGGGTGTGGTTGTGTTGAATGCTTGTTGTCGAGTTTAGAATGTACTAGAATATCGCTGAGGTTTGCGTCACGTTTGTATGTTGTCCTTGGTGCCTCTGGAAATATTTTGTTCAGGTGTTCATTACACATTAGTATATGGGATGGTATTTCCGCAGAATATTGTTTATGTTTGGAAGGACATTGAAGTATTTAGTTACAAAATAAGGCGGCCATTCAATGTTGGCCTTTGGTCGTTTCTTGAGGACATCGCTGCGGTTTAAAGTGCTTGCTTCTTCGAGGGCCATATTAGGAGAGTTACTGGGATAGTTCCTCTGGATTAGTGTTGATTCGCTACCTAATTGCTTCGCTACCTAACGTAAACTGCTGTTCCTTGCCGAGGCTGTTCAACATTACCGTAGGTTAAAGGTTAATCATCCAGGTTAAAGTACTTGTTTACTGATGTCTTATTTAACTTTTTTCTGAGCTCTTTTTAACTTCTGCTGCCTGAAACTATATTCCAATTTACAGATAAACTGCTTCGTGAAAATGTGCTGCTGTTTTGTCCTGCTGTTTAGCAATGGATTATCGACTGTGCAATGTTCGCTGTTGCGGAAGATTCTGAAAGCAGCATTTGTGGAATTTGACGTAAGCCATCTAATGATCAAGTGTGTTGCAGACCAACGAGGCCATAATGATGAAACCACGCCCATTTCAGCATATTGCCAGCGTCGCCAAATACGTTTTATCATGCCCGTCTTGCCAGCATCGCAAGCGTTCAACATCCCCTCCCGCTGGCCTACTGCAACCTCTAGCTTGCCCATCTGTGCCTTTTTACACGGTCGCCACTGACTTGCTTGGTGCTCTCCCTTTGACGTCAGATGGCAACCGTTTTGTTGTCACTGCCATCGACCATCTAACGCGGTACACTGAAACCGCACGTCTTCGCTGCGGTGCCGCCTCTGAAGTCGCCGATTTTTTCTTGCGTGCGATAGTTTTGCGTCATGGTGCTCCTCGTATTCTCATTAGCGAATGTGGAAAGACATTTCTTTCTCAAGTCTTTGAGGAAGTACAGCGCGCAGTCAACAACGTCCATAAGACGTCTTCTAGCTACCACCCTCAGACCCACGGACTCATCGAGCGGTTTCATCGCACTTTGTCGGACATGATATCCATGTATATCGCTCCTGATCATCGGAACTGCGACAAAGTTTTACCTTTCGTCCCCTACGCCTACAATTCCGCTGTTCAGCGCACTACTGATTATAACCCTTTCTTTTTAGTTTATGCCATCAACCATGGATAGTATTCGACACTACTTTCTTTTCTGCTCCTTCTACGTCTGAATTGCTGGGCAGAGTTTGCCACTCGTATGGCCCAGTGTCGCCAACTAGCCCGTTTGAACACTGAAGATGCTCAACAAGAACGCAAAGCCCAGTATGATCAACGCCATCGAACTCGCTCCTTTTACCCCGATGATGAAGTTCTCCTGTGGATACCAATCCGCATTCCTGGGCTATGTGAGAAGTTCCACCATCGTTACATTGGCCCTTGTACAGTACTCCAACAAACGTCTCCGGTGAACTATCGCGTTATTCCCTCGCACACCGTCGCAGATCGACGTCGTCGCTCCGTAGAGATCGTCCACGTCTCGCGCATGAAGCCTTATGGCCGTCGTCCCTCATCCCTGTAATCAGCGACCAGGATGGCCGCTCTCTTGTCGGGGGGATTTGTGTGAGCGCAGCGCGTGAACATTATCCTCTTTCATCTGTATAGATCCATCATCATCATCGCTGACTGCTGCTCAGAGCGTAGCGCGCTGTGTACCAGCTGGTTCTGGAAAAAAACAGACGTTTGTGCAAGTGCTGTCCAACAATATTATATTATTACTTCAATAATTGTGACTTAAAGATACATTTTACTGTTTATAAGAAGTACAACACTGCTATTGAGACAGTTTTAGCCTTTTTTCTTTCTTTTGTGAACATGAGGTAACATACCTGCTGGGGAATTTCTCTCAAATCATGCATACTTTTCTCTAAACTTGGAAGCATGCAGAGGGCTATGAGCAGCTCACCTTTTCATTTGTGTCCAGCAGTACCACATGAAGTGTCCATGTTAAAGGACCTATCCTCACTTTTGTTTCCTTGTGTATTGTCTGTTAACTTCCTAGCTTTTCTCCAGACTTGCAAATTGTTAACTGCAGTAAATTCTTATCATTCCCTTCTCTCATTTATCTTCATATGCAACTGACATTTTGTACTTTTTGTTTATTAGTTTGTTATTTTGAAATATGAATACTTTTTACAATGATTACTTATTGCTAATCTGTTGTGCTTTTTGCTACATGCATATATTGTTGAGTATGTAGGACTTTGGTTTCGCAGTTTTAATCGTGTGAGCTGTCATTGGTTGTTAACTAGAGTTATTTACTGACCAACAACCTGGCTACGAAGCTGTGATCTAGCAGTGTACCCCAGTACAGGAATGTATCCATGCCTTACTGTACATGTCACTTCATTTGCCTTGAATTATAATCACCCAGCGCTCTTATTATATGCTCAAGACTATTCCTTTTTTTGTAGTTGATCTGTAGTTTGTATTACTGTACTACTCAAGTTTTGTACTACTCAATTTCGCAGCAGTGCATGCTTTCATTTTAGCGTGTTACTGAATAGCCCCAATAAATTATTTCTGTGCCTACTTCTATGCTTCTCATTACTTCACAGCTAAGCTTCTCATTTTGAAAAGCATAAATTGCCATAGTGACATGGGTCTCTGATAATGGGAAGGCTAGTTCATGCAAACTGACCTGTTTTCTCTTGACTTCACTGTGTAATCTAGGATGTACAGTCGTGAGAAAAAGTGGTATAGAACACTTAACCTGTGGTGGAGCTCTGGAAACCTCAATCGAAAAGCCACCTAGTGACACCCACAGGCACAGAGAAAATGACACATGCATGTCGATGAAATGGGGCAGTGCCACGATTGTCTCTATCCCAGAGAGCTATTGTAATATGGCATTGCAAGGTAGATTTATAGAGCTCCCCCACCGGCTGAGTGTATACCCCTTTTGCTCACGACTGCACATAAAGCATGTAGGCTGCTTTAGTTTTCTTTACCTAGCTATCTAGAAGCTCCCAAATTAAGCAAGCAAAAAGAAATCTTTGACAGCAATATATATGCCAAGGTATAACTTTTGTTATTGCATGTTATCCTGACTGTGGTTACTTTAGGGCAAAGACCTCCCATGGATGGATGGATGGAATATAGGAGCGTCCCCTTTGAAACGGGGTGGTAGCAGTAGCTATCATGCTCATTTTTCTGCCTATATCCCAATTATTGATTTAGAATGGTTAACTAAACCATCATTCTATTTATTAAATTTTGTTCCTACATTAACATTATGTCACTTCACTGCTTTTAAGCCATCAATCTTCCAGTCGTTTTTTGCTAGTTTCCACCGCCGGTTTATTCACCCGGCCACTGTTATCTCTAAACCCCAGAGCTTCAGGAACAGTGATTGCGCTTGCACCAACTTCCGGATGGATACCATTACATTCGAGTATAATATGGTCAATTGTTTCACTGGAGTTTCCACATACAGCACATGCGTCATCTTCAGTGTTAAATTTCTTTTTGTAGCTGCGTGTTCTAAGGCACCCTGATCTAGCTTCAAAAAGTAGGGCACTGCCTCTTGAGTTATCAAAGAAATCTTCCTTCCTGATCTGCATTTTCCACTTTCGGTATAATTCCACACTTTGTTTCTTTTCCATCGCATTTATCCAATTTTTACCTTCTGTGTTTTTGAGGACAAGTTGAAGCTGGCTTGCCTTATAAATTTCTGCATTCTATCCACTAAAATGCTATTTTACTGAAAAAGCGAGTTTCTCTTTAAGGTAGGAAAAGCCAGAAGTTTTGATATAGATGTCATTACCAGCTGATTCCATAAGTTCTTCGTAATGTATCCAAACTTTATTGAGCACAGGCCCCAGAGGATGGACTGGTAAGCCATTCACTTTAATATGGTTGTCATGGAGTGCGGTTCACACAGGCCTTTGGTATCACTGAGTTCATTTTGTTTTCAAAAACTATTTCAAGGAGCTTTGGAACTCCTGAAATTTTTATTTGCTTCTTAAAATTCTCGAAAACATAAAATGATTTTACTCTGAAAAGCAAGCCTATAGGCAACTAAAGGTGCAAAGTGATAGCCTGGTACGCTGGCACACCAGGATTACAGGTTGCCCACTTTTTCTTAGTTCCCACTTCTCTTGCCCTATTTAAGTTTTCTTTTTTCAGCGTGTTTTCCTAAATTGTAGACAATGTTTACGTAAAACTGCTTTGAATAAATGTCTCAAATCGGGACTCCTTGAAAACCTTTTTGAGGGTTATTTTTCTGACCCTTTTGTCTTCCACTAGACATGTTGAGTGCTGCTTTCTTATAAATCAGCTCCAACAAATTTCCTCTCTAAAAGGCTCCCTTGCACTTTTTGGTAGGTAAACTCATCATCATCATCACCAGCCTGACTATACCCACTGCAGGGCGCAGGCCTCTTCTATATTTCTCCACTTAACCCGGTTCCCAAAAAGGAGGTAAACTCAGTCCCAATACATTTTGTACAGACCCTTAAAAGAGAAGAGAGAGGAGTATGATTGGTAATACTATGCCATATGTAATCATGGACCACAAATATGCGAGGGAATGAGAGTATAAGGTGCAGTTTTCACTGTTATCTGTTTTATTGTAGGTTAGGAAAATCTGAGGCATATTATTTAATTGACATGACAAGATGATGATGCGATTAAATTGTTTTCCTTCAGTATTGCAAAATCATCAGTAGTGTTCAGTTTTGGCATGTAGGTGTGGTAAGCTGCACTGTCACAATATATGGGGGTTCTTTTTTTATGTTGATATGGGGCCAAGGGTGACAAGAACGCGACTTCTAAAGAAAGTCTACAGACTGTGCTAATTCATGTGATTATTCTTTTATCTAGGAGACATATACAAGCCTCTCCTTGCTGATTATTCTGGCCAGGTAAGTGTAAACTAGTTATTTTTATTCCAGAGTGAATTTGCCGCTGAAGCATACAATTTTTAAAAGTCATTAAACAGTAGTATGCAGTGAAATATCATGAATGCCACTAAACTATAGTGTTGCAATCAAGATTGTTCTAACAGAGGCATGTGTTCGTAGCGGCACGAAAGAAAAGCTCCTGTGTGTATTCTACTTATGTCATTTTGTGATTTTGTCTACATAATAATGGATGATTGGGGGAGTTGTTAAGGAGTAGTGGGCACATATTTTGGTGAGAGGCGTGCAACAGAAGTGCCTACTGAATTTATTATGGCCTATACAAATATGTATGCCCTCGGCTAAAGAAAAGTGAGCAAGCGGTTAGAACCACAAGAAAAAAAGATGCTGGACATTACATAGAATGTTTTTATTTGCTTGGACTCTAGGAATATTGAAGCTTTGTTAACATGCATGCTCTCTAGGTATGCATGTGTTTTAAAATCTTCTTGCATCATCACTGAGGATGCCATAAAATGGTCATAGTGTTAGAAAAGCTGGTAGCACAGAGGCATGGGCTACGATAACCTGTAAGATGTGAAGATAGTACGCTTCGAAGCGAAGGCTCATTCACCTTCACTCTGGTTGATACAGTTGTTGGGCTAGTTATATTCCTGTGACTGCAAGTTAAATTAGCAATATTAGCCGATATAGGTTTCAGTGGTTTTGACATTGCGCTGCTTTCGCACAGGTACTACCATTTTTCATTTGATAATGAGTGACAGTAATCTGAGGGGTAGCAGGCCAGTCGCATGTGATCAGTCTTTGAGTGCTTACTGGTCACAGATTTTCACCATAGACCCATGGCTGGGATGCCATCTACCGGGATGCCAGTAGCACTGTGGCAACTGAGACGTAAATGGTTGAGCTGTTAATTGTATGGGAAAATTTAGTGTTATCTGTAGTTTTAGCTTTAGGCTGACATAATTTGTGTGTGTGGAATCATGTCGAGCAGTTACTTGTCGGCATGCCGTATTGGCTGTGGAGGAACTTCAAACTACTGAGGAAAGTGTTGTTGGCTTCTCTCCTCATGAAAATGGAGCTGCTGAGGATACCAAATGTGGCAAGAAAGAGGGGGCCTTGCTTCCACCTTGAAATATGTGGTTGTCTGTGAAGAACATAGTTTTCAGGCTTAAAGGTAACCGATATCATACCCCTTCCATGAAGAGTAGACCAAAGCATATCCTCAGAATTTGTGAGTGAGGAGGGAGAACTCAAGTTTCAGCAAATGTAAATGGCGGTATGGGGTTGATCTGGCACTATACTTCTTCAATGCTTCTCTGCACAGCGAAACCCCTTCATTGTGGGGGCCAAACCTGTTTTGGGGGCAAAATAGGGTGCTGCCAGGAGACATCTCTTGTGACAATGACCACATCCATTACCGGCTTCACTCTGCCTTGGTTTGATCTCACTATTAAGTGGATTAAATGCTTAAGAGCACCTTAACCTCACAAGTACCATTCATAACCCCCCTCCCTTCCCTTCTGCTTTTCAATAGAGAAGGCATTCTCCTCGCCAGATTCGTGCATAACGTGAGGTTTGATACAGAAATATTTAGCGTTGAACCCAACTTCTGCGCCAACGGGGATTGGGAGAATACTTTTGCAGGTCCTCAGTGCACAATCACGTGATACATCATGGGCATAGCCTATATATCACATTCACATATCTCGTGGAGTTTGTATTCTTTTTTTTCCTTGAGAGAGAAGCGCTGCTCTGTCAAAAGGCACGATGCGGAGAAATGTGTAGTGAGCACTGATTTTGTGTTTTGAATGTTTTGCTTAGCTTTCGTTTTTTTTTCTTCTGGTGATTTGGCACGATTGCTGATATTTGAGCGACACAATGACTCGGAGTCATGAGTCTGCTTCTTCGCAGTGCACTACAGGGATCATGCGTTTGCTTTCCTTATTGTAATGAAAACGTGCAAGGGTACTGACCCTATGTGGGGCTGCGAATATATTTACAATCGACGACCGATTTTTCGGACTCTCTACAGACCGCAAAAATGTCCGAATAATCGGGCAGTCGAAAAAACATATGTGCACTAAAAAAGCTCAATGTATTGCCTATTATTGACTTTGAAGTCAAAAAGTCATGAATGCTTCTGCACCACGCTCCGCTTCCGTACTAACAGTTCCGCCTGAATTTCGCCGATAGTCGTAGTGTCGCCGTAAGCCGGCGAAAGGGTTGCGACCGCTTGCAACAGCTCAGCTCGCGTCGGCTGCGCGGCTGCAGGTGAGTCATCGTCGTCGTTGCTCTCAGACTCCGCAAGCATTGGGCGAATAAGTTCTGCATCTGTGAGCCCAGCGCACAGTTTCAACTCGTGGTCTACGTTTGTGAACTCTAAATACAAGACGGTCGATGGAATTTCAACACCTGCAGTGCAAAGGTCGTCATTGAGCTGCTCACTGCCTGAAAGCGGCTCGATGACACTCTCCTCGTCCAAGGCCCAAATCCCGCGTGGCGGAAGCAATTGCGCAACGTTGTGGGTGCCACTGACTTCAACGCACCGGTGAGCATACTAAGGGTTCGAAGCAAATTGACAGAGTATAGGTTTTCCCACTGTCGAGGCACACCACCACCGCCAACCACTGGATCACAACACCGACTTAGTTGAGTGTCTTCTCGCTGCCGCGTTGCACGCAAAAAAAAAAGAAAGTCCTTATAAAATCCAGATGCAGCTTCTTGAAGAACTGAAGCCGATTCAATTAAATGCGAGCCCCAGTAGCCACAGATTGTTCTCACATGAGCACGACCACGGCTAGGCCTACTCGCTATGCTAAGCAACGCACGTGAAACGCCCGGCAAACACAGCACAGAGGAACAGAACAGGCTGTCGAAGTGATCAAGCTAAAATAGAAAGAACAGCACTCCGGCAGCAAGCAGCGACGTTGTTCCGAAAGCAGAAGCTGCTAGGCAAATATTATAGCCTCGATATTGCGTCAGTTTAGCTGAGGAGCGGCAAGCAAGGCCAGCACCGGTTTCCAGGCTATCGAAGGAAAAAGTAAACAAACAAGATGGCAACGACACCACTCAAAATGTTTGGCAGTTGGCCCGTTTGACGCTTGGAATGTCCGAAAAATCGAATAGCCCTCCTTAGAGTGTCCGTAATTCTGAGTCGCGTAGTACATTCATAATATCCCAGTCGAAAAAAACTACAGAACTTTGTCAAAAATACGACAAAATATCCTGTAGTTCTGTAGTAACCATCAGACTTTTCTGTAGTTGTGTAGCACTTTCCTTTAGTTCTGTAGTTTTTCTGTAGTATAATTCTGTTGTCTGTAGTTCTCTGGCACTTTTCTGTTGTAACTACAGAAATTTCTGATGTTACTACAGAATGTTCTGTAGTCACAACAGGTTTCCCGTCAAAAACCGCACAGAAATTCTGTCGTAACATCAGAAAATTTTCTGTAGTTGTTTTCGACTGGGATATGTCCTGGGGCCAAGAAAAAGTCCCAATAATCAAGCATGTTCGAAAAATTGGGTGTCCAAAAAATTAGTCGTCGACTATAGTGCACGAGCTATTTGCACACATGCACACCACACACATGCTGTTGCATCAGTAAACAGTTAAAACCTCAAGCTTTC
Source organism: Amblyomma maculatum (assembly GCF_055883805.1). NCBI lineage: Eukaryota > Metazoa > Arthropoda > Arachnida > Ixodida > Ixodidae > Amblyomma > Amblyomma maculatum. Next base: position 9,821,282 of record NC_139350.1, read on the forward strand.
CCCATCATTGCATTAGCAGCTTATGCGCCATAAAAACCAACACAACCCGTTTTGTAAAAGGAGGCTTTCTAAACAAACTCTAGTTTGAACACACGCGTTTTCCTCGTTTCTTTCACACAAAAAAAAATAAGCTTGCTCTTGGCGCAAGATAGCTTTAGTTGCTGATGCGCCAAAAGAACCCTACACAACACAACAACATGATGTTATGTAGTGGCGGAAAAGAAATAACTATCAAGACTGAGAGCATCTTCTAAGGACACATAAATGTTGATGTTTGAAATTAAGCTGTGAATTTATACAAGATGTGGCTTAGTTTATGCACAAACAATTTTTCAGCGTTATAGTTGTTTCTCATAACGGGTTTACCTTAAGGTACAAAGGTGGCCGATTGAGCGCTGTGCTCTAGCATGGTGTGCACAGCAGCAATCAAATCTTTAGTGCTCCCTATGAGCTGCTCAGGCCAAAGCAACCCATACCTTGTTGACACAAAAGCGACGTGTCTAGTTACTTCTGCATATCCGGCGTGGCGTTTTTTTTTTTCATTCTACAGGGAGGGAGTGAGAATAGCGCTGCAAGGTCTTTCTCTTCTATGCGGGAAGGACGAAAGGCGGCTGGGAGGTTGGCCGTCGAAGCGCTTTAAAACAAGTGACTGCTTCAAGCTGCCCTGGGCACTCGATAAATTGTGTGTGGTTGGGAAGGGGGAGTGGAGGTAGTGGGGGGGTCTAGCTGTCCTCTGAGCTAAGCGCACAGCAGCATGCATGCTCTCTTCGTTTGTTTTTTTTTTTTACTAACAGTGCGGAAAGGATAAAAGAATCGGGGGGGGGGGGGCAGGGTGGCCAACGCAGGCGATGTGGTTTCAAGTGAGTGACGGCCTAGAGCTTCCCTTGGCAAAGCCAGAGCAGGGAGGTGTGCGCTGTGATGGCCCGAGTGGCAGTGGAGGGAGTACTGAAGGTTTGGCTGCTTCTGTGCCCGTGCACAGGGGCATATTTGTACCTTAAGTTAAGCCCGTTATGTGATACAAGCCTGAATCGCTTTGGGGCGTTAATTATCAATTGTTAATATAAACAGCGCGAACAGGAATACACAGGACAAGATAGAAGGAAGCCACAGGACAAGCGCTGACTCACAACTCAGCCTAAGCCTTTACTCCAAGGCCCAGATGAAAACAAATATGACGAAAACGAAGCATTCACGTTGTTAAACAATGGATATCTACCAATTGTGTAGAACAGCGCGAAAAACACGACAGGGACGAACGAAGACAACAAGACGAGCGCTGACTTTCAACTGACAAGTTTATTGCATGCCTGCATCCATATATATGACCACGTTCACACAATAAAAGAAACAAGAACAACTAAACAAACACCGAAAAGTGTAAGAATGCAATCGAACCATGTGTCATCCAGATTTTCACAACGCATCATTTTCTCGTGTTCATAAACCTTACTTCACGTTCCGATAAAGCTATAGACGGGCTGCTGATACAAGTTTCCTTTATCCTGTTGATTTCTTTTGCTTCTAAAATCTCCCGTACTGTCTGGTCATTATGCCGATTGATTATTTTTGCTTCCTGTAGAAATGGCTTGCAAGCGTCGCTTTTACAGTCCCTGCAGTGTATGCCCATAGTTTCTTTTACCGTACCAAAAACATTATTGTGATGCTCCATTAGTCTTTCGTTAATACAACGCCCCGTCTGTCCGATATAATGTTTTCCACGAGACAGTGGAACAGAGTATACAACCCCCTTCTGGCAACCCACATAAGGGTCTTTGTGTTTTATGGTACAGCCCTGACCTATGCCTCTCGTACCATTAACTTTTTTACACATTTTCCCTAATTTATCTGGAGCCGAAAGGACAACTTTTACACCTGCCCGATTTCCTATACGTTTGAGTCTATGCGAGAGGTTATGGATATACGGAATGACCGCTATCTTTTCTTTCGTCCGCTGGTTCGTGGATACGCTCTCCAGGCTCGCCTGAGAAGATTTTATACTTGATAAAATAGTCTCCGCTACCGATACCAACAGCTGCTTGGGATATCCTGCGTTTTGAAGCCGTCGAGTTTGATACATGAAGCTATCTTTAATAGAATGGATGCATGATTTCCTTAAAGCATTAATATAGCCTGATTTCACTACGCTACGTTTCACTAATTTTGAATGTGAAGAATCGAAGGAAAGCAACGGCTTGCTGGCGCGTGGCTCATATGTCCAACACGTGTGATTAGGCTCAATTTTCAGTTTCAGATCTAGAAACCTGATCATATTGTCCTGCGGCCATTCACTGGTTAATTTTAGTGGATTCAAGACATCGCGAAATTTTCTTTCTATATCTGACTTAACGGTTGCGAAGTTATCACTATCAGAGTCTAACAGGATTAAAAAATCATTTATATACCGAAAGCATCCTAAAACATTCGAGTCACCCAAAGTTCGTTTTAGCGTTCGATCTTTTTCCGCCAGTTATAGATTGCTTAACACAGGAGCTATGCATTACCCTATGCAAACCCCTTGTTTTTTCAGGTAGGTGTCACCGTCCCAAGTGGCGAAGGTAGACGTTAAATACATACGCAAAAGTTCTAAAAAGCCCCCCACCGACAAACCTGTCTCATTCTGAAATGCTACCACCCCTTGCCTGTCTATGCAATCTTCTATGCACGAAAACAATTCCTCATGTGGCAGGGAATAGTAAAGATCTTTTACATCGAACGAACAAGCCATGACTGTTTTGTTTCTATGGGTTTCTAAAAATTGGATTACTTCTACTGAACATTTAGTGTAGTACGGATCATCCAGGGTAAGCGTGTTTAGGATTCCTTTCAAATATGTTGATACACATTTTTGCCACGTACCATTTTCAGAAATAATAACTCTGAAAGGACAATCTGGTTTATGGGTTTTGGCACTAAAGAACAGCTGTAAACCCAGACCCTTGTTGGAGAGCGTATCCACGAACCAGCGGACGAAAGAAAAGATAGCGGTCATTCCGTATATCCATAACCTCTCGCATAGACTCAAACGTATAGGAAATCGGGCAGGTGTAAAAGTTGTCCTTTCGGCTCCAGATAAATTAGGGAAAATGTGTAAAAAAGTTAATGGTACGAGAGGCATAGGTCAGGGCTGTACCATAAAACACAAAGACCCTTATGTGGGTTGCCAGAAGGGGGTTGTATACTCTGTTCCACTGTCTTGTGGAAAACATTATATCGGACAGACGGGGCGTTGTATTAACGAAAGACTAATGGAGCATCACAATAATGTTTTTGGTACGGTAAAAGAAACTATGGGCATACACTGCAGGGACTGTAAAAGCGACGCTTGCAAGCCATTTCTACAGGAAGCAAAAATAATCAATCGGCGTAATGACCAGACAGTACGGGAGATTTTAGAAGCAAAAGAAATCAACAGGATAAAGGAAACTTGTATCAGCAGCCCGTCTATAGCTTTATCGGAACGTGAAGTAAGGTTTATGAACACGAGAAAATGATGCGTTGTGAAAATCTGGATGACACATGGTTCGATTGCATTCTTACACTTTTCGGTGTTTGTTTAGTTGTTCTTGTTTCTTTTATTGTGTGAACGTGTTCATATATATGGATGCAGGCATGCAATAAACTTGTCAGTTGAAAGTCAGCGCTCGTCTTGTTGTCTTCGTTCGTCCCTGTCGTGTTTTTCGCGCTGTTCTACACAATGAATTACCAACATGCCCAAGCTTCTGTTTTAACGTCGTATATTTACCAACTCGCCCAACAAAGTATCTTGGTAATTTTGGAGCGTTAAACCCCAAAATCCAAACATTATGTTAAATATATTGTATACAATTCCATGGCTTAATCCAAACATCAATATTTACGAGCCCTTTAGAAAATACTCGGTCTTGACAGAATAATTTTTGTGCCATTACAAAACTGAATGTCTATGGGCATGCGTGTTCGCAAGTAACTCTCGTTCACATATTTATTACACTGCGGAAGGCAAATTCATCATCCCTGTGACATGTTGTGAAAAAGCTGACTCACAACTCCCAAGTCCCCGCTTCGCTTTGCATACAAGGCGCCCCTCTAAACTATCGAAAGAAACAGAACGAAAGCAAAAAATTGCAAACACAAAGAATCGGTGATCGCTACATTTCCGCGCATCTCGTCTTCTGACTGAGCAGCGCACCTCTGTCAAAAAAATTTCGGATATATATGTGATGTGCTATAGGCTACGTCATCCATCTGTCACGTGACTGTGCACCAAGGATCTGCAAAAATATTTTCCCACAGGAATTGACTATGCAGGTTAGCTGATGCTCTGAGTTTTGCAAGGGGTCCAAGTAGGTAATTGTGCCCCTACTTTCACCTTGGTCAGTTCAAGGGGCAAGAGGTATGTAGGAACACTATTATCTACTATACTTTTTATGATCCTGAATGGGCCAGGGCGCCTGTGCCATTCGCCGTGCAGCATACAGTTTGTCAGATTGAGTATAGTGACAGGAAATCGACACTTCACAAAAATACCTTCACTTGAACTTCAACTCCATGCAGCCCTCAATGCCTGCTTTTCAATTGTTGGCAGTTATGTGACCTTGAGGGCTCATTGAATACCACTCAACTTGGGACATCGTATCATTTGCTCGCTATGTGGGCTTCGTTCTGGGGGTTTATCAAGCTTTTCACAAAAGTGGATACTATGAGCATGCACAGATCTGTTCTTAGAAGCATTGGCTGAGTGATGGCCCAGGGGAACCCCGGGTCAACCCAGAACTTCTGGCATATTTTTTGGTGGTATACTTTGGCTACCCTCCTGACACGCCAGCTTTTGACATCACGTATGCGTAACCATGGTCTGTCACTAACAGCAATGCTGTAATTGATCACATACGTCTGTGGTGCTGCACATTTCAAATTGTCAATATATATATATGAGAGCAATGTTTCAGAACCTACTTAGTGCTGAGCTATGGTAAAAATTTGAGGACTAATAGCAGTTTTGCTCTGCATGGTGACTTCTACTTGTGGGGAAAGGCATGTTGCAGACATACCTGCCAACCCTTTTCAGAAAACCAGATTTTTGACTGAACTTTTTGATTGCACGAACACTGCCCTAAATTTCCGATAGGAGGCCTCTGCCTGCAAAGAATGGCTTTTGCGAAACCGGGACTGAGGAATCAGCAGCCACATCATAATTGCCAGCATCTCCATCAGAGACCCCAGTAGCACCATTGGCATCATTGGCTAAGCAGGAAATCAATCAAAGCCGACTTTAGCCGAGCGAGAGTAGGTATGGCTTTAAATCTTCAATTAAATCTGCAGTTTTGCACTGCTCTCTTGACTTGTTAGTTATTGTAGCTTTCATGAAGCAGTGCTCAAATGTCATTGATTGATATGATATGGTTCGAAGGCCCTTGAAATATCTGTTCGACTGAGGTATTATATTTTTGGGGGGTAGTGAAGCGAAAGCTTCACTACCCGTGTCAGACTGCAGCTTCGCGTGGCTCCACATAGCCTAGTTCTGCGCATGAGCATAACGTCACAACCAAGACCAGCTGCGCAGCCTCCTCGCCAAACTCTGCCATCGTTGCCTAGCAACGCTTAAGAGGTGTGTGACTCCTGTCATAAAAAAATTGTCTCCACCGGGAATCTCACCTCTATCCCTTGGATGCCCAGCCGAGCGCTTTACCACTGTGCCACGCCCCAGATCGTAAAACGCTGTTCATACTTCCGCTTGTCTACCGTGATCCAATGGCTTGGCACCACGTTTGAATCTATCAAATACTAAAATATAGTTAAGTCAGTCAATTAGAATTACGTCGAGATGTATCAAATACTAAATAGTTCATTAAATCAGTCAAGCTGATGTCACGCAATCTGAAGTCGAGTCAAAAAGGGCATAGGAAGGAATTAGCGCGCAATTTGAGACTACCAGACTAAAATAGTTATTTAAGCCTGTCAATTAAGGTGACGTGAAGGATGTGATATCATGCAACTGGAAGTAGAGTCGAAAAAGGGTAGGAATGGATTAGCATGCAATTTGAAAGTACCAAAGACTAAACTGGGTAAAGTGAATTAAGAAACCAATATTAGCATCCGTGCTTTCGTTTTACTCCAATGCAGATTCTGCAGTGCTCTTTAATTTTTTACACTCCTGTCATTACTACCATACATATTTTCAAAACATATTGATGCAAATACAAGAATTGTAACGCAGACTGAAGAGTCTCTAGACATACTTTGTGTGACATTCCACTCCTGCGACGTATTAAGGTTCACACTTGATCAACAATGTTGAATACATGACTAAAGTTATCCCAACTTCCTGTAAAGAATATATAAAGAAAAAGAACAACCGACAATCTCGGAGCTCCACTTCAAAAACGAACAAGGGCCATAAATCTGAGCACAAAGCAGAAGAGAAATGACGAGCTCTTGCTTACGAAAGAACAACCAGCAAGTGCCAGCGCGTTCCTAGGTTTCTAGTTACCAACCTAGGACTGCATGGTCCACTTTCCCGGAACGATTGGGGAGCGCGCGCTCGGGGACACCAAGAGTCGGCGTTGCACCCCGTTGAGGACACGATGGGCCTGGGCCGGTGACGACGAGGTTGTGCGCACGTGCGGGGTGCGAGTCCTGCAGAGGAATGACGGGCCGAGATAGAGTGAGAGATGAAGAGCGGATGGGGCAGTGATAAAAGAGACTTCGTCCGTGAAAGACGCGTGTAAACTTGGCTGAATATATCCAGTGTTTTTGTTACCGTTAAATAGTTTTTTGTCCGCGTGTGATTTTTTCACCTTCATTCGAACCCACTAAATTTTAAAGTTGTAGTAGCAAAGTTCAGTCTAATATCATCATCAAATCAACATCTAACACTTACTAATTCAACCTGAGAAGGTGAAGGTCAAGTCAGGTGCTGATAAACTGATTAAACTTTGGCATACAGCAGACCTCAAGGAGCAGAAGAAAATATGGCGTAAAACATCTGGCCCATAGACCAGTGACAGCTCTTAACCTATAGCTCTACAATATTACCCATTTAGTTTTGTGACGGGAGTACGCAGTCTTGCATGTCATGTATGTCTCGTACACAACACGTAGGTTGTACGGCCACGTTGGGTGTACGTTCGCGTAGGTTGTACGTTCACATAGGCGTACGATCACATAGGTGTACAGCCACGTAGGCCTATGATCACGTAGGTGTACGCAGCAATAATTGCGTACAGCAGTCTCATACAAATCTTGTACAATTTTTCCAGAAGGTTAGGTTTTTATTTGCATGAACAATAAGGGAGAGGTTGGTGTCGCATAGCTGTTCGGGCTACTCCTTCCAGCCAAATTTATAAGAAAACCTGGCCTGTTCTTATAATATTTATTAAAGTATAATAATTGGTTCAAGGATAGAAAGGCGCAGTATCTGTCACAAATGTTCTGTGGACACCTGACCCGCACCTAAAGGGAAGGTAGGAAGATGGGAGTGAAAGCGGAAAGAGAGAAAGGGGTGCTGGTAGTGCAGGGCTACGGAGTAATTTCGACCACCTCGGGATCTTTAGAGTGCACTGACATCCCACAGCACCCTTATGCCACTTCGTTTCGCCTCCATCGAAACGCAGCCGCCGGCGATCGGGATCGAACCCTGGTACTCGGGTACAGTAGTCGGGCATCTTAACCACCGACCACCACGGCGGAGTGAAATCAGCCCAGGAAATGAAAATTTGTCTATTTTACAGTCCTTTGTCTGGAACAACGTTTGCGGTAGAGCAGCAATACTTCCACACTATGTTTCAGCATATTTATCTATCTAGCTGTGAAAGCTTATTTTCATATAACGTTCCGATACAGACGTATGATCGCACTAAGTTCAAGAAAACAGCGAATAATAAAAATTTCTGAAAACAGCTAATTTTTTTATGTGTTAAACTTTGTCCACCTATTCTCCTTCACTTCAGCTATAAAATGCATTGAAAACATATGGCATGATTTCGTTGTTTTAGTAATTACGGCCACTCCAATACCGCCCTTGCGCAAGTCCCAGCGCACGACGCAGGTTTCAAGATTCGATGACACTTGTGAATCGCACACTATTTCAAAACTGTGGCATAATATGGTCACGTAGTGGTGACAAGGTCGACGACACAAATGAAGGGTCGATGATTGCACTGAAGGAACTCTTTATTGGGCTGACTTGCGCCCGCAAAAGAACTAAGCAACGCGGCGGCGGCGATAGCAACAAACGTGCTCGTCGTTCGTCGGAAAAAGAATGCTCGTCACACTCGTCAACGCTCAATTTAAAGGCTGCACAGAACAATCTAGATAGCGTCGCAAACAGCTACCAGCACGGGCTGGAACATTGTGGAAAGACACCCGAGTGGCCGGAACCTTCGAGACAGGTCTCGGTGCATCTTGCGCTACAACAAAACTGATAAAGGTGTGACTCGCGACATCAAGCATTAACAAACAAAGATTACGAACTGATACGCGGTCCAGAATCAGACGGATAAGCCTGTATGCCGGCAGCTGTTAAAAACAACAAATACTGTTTTGAAGGTTTCGCGGCATTACTCCCCCCTTAAAAAAAACTTAAAAACTTAAAAAAAACAAAGAAACCTAAACATAAACACTGCAAAGTTTAAACACCACAGATTCTTTAACGCGCGTAATATGGCTTCAGTCGTACAACATGTACAATTTCTGGGCGTGCGCGTCGCCGTTGTGATGCTGATGTTCCGTCGGGAATGACTTCATTGTCCAGTGGTCCGACGCGGCGAAGGATTTTGTATGGCCCAAAGTATCGACGCAACAACTTTTCACTTAATCCGCGACGGCGAATTGGTGTCCAAACCCACACTTGGTCTGCTGGATTGTACTCTGCGTGGCGTCGTCGTAAATTGTATCGCGGCTGTCGGTGGACTGTTGGTCTTTAATACGCAGCCGTGCGAGTCGTCGGGCTTCCTCTGCACGCTGCAGGTAGGCGGCGACGTCAAAGTTGTCTTCGCTGGTTACGTGCGGCAGCATTGCGTCGAGCGTCGTCGTGGGCTCCCTGCCGTACACAAGCTTAAACGGGGTCGCTCTGGTTGTCTCCTGGACTGCCGTGTTATACGCGAAGATCACGTACGGCAAGATGGCGTCCCAGGTCGTGTGTTCAGCGTCGACGTACATAGCGATCATGTCCGCGATCTTTTTGTTCAGGCGCTCCGTAAGGCCATTGGTCTGGGAATGGTACGCAGTTGCTCGTCGATGGCTTGTGTGACTGTATTCCAGGATGGCTTGCGTTAACTCTGCCGTAAACGCCGTTCCCCTGTCCGTGATGAGCACTTCTGGGGCGCCGTGTCGCAAGAGAATTTGTTCGACAAAAAATTTGGCGACTTCTGCCGCGGTACCATTTGGTAGTGCTCTTGCTTCGGCGTAACGAGTAAGGTACTCAGTGGCCACGATGATCCACTTGTTACCGACAGAAGAAGATGGAAAGAGGCCGAGGAGATCCATCCCCATTTGTTGAAAGGGCAGGATTGGGGGCGGAATCGGGTTTAGTAGTCTTGCTGGTCTGATCGGCGGCGTCTTGCGTCGTTGGCAGTCACGACACGTCTTCATGTAGTGGGCAACTTCGGCAGGCAGTCGCGGCCAGTAATGCTTCTCCTGGATTCGACGCAACGTGCGCGCAACTCCGAGGTGGCCTGCTGTGGGCTCATCGTGCAACGCCTGCAGAATTTCTTTACGAAGGGTTTTAGGCACTACGAGAAGCTGCGCGGTCTTGTTGGGTGCGAAGTTCTTCACGAGAAGGCCATTGCTTAACGTGAAGGATGATAAATGTCGCCTGAACATACCAGGAGGGGAAGCGGTCTTTCCTTCCAAGTAATCGGCAAGCGCTTTCAGCTCAGGGTCTGATCGCTGGTGTTCTGCGAAACTGCTGCCGCTTACCGGTCCCAAAAAGGCGTCGTCGTCATCGTCCTTCGGGGGAGCATCGACGGGAGCGCGGGATAAGCAGTCTGCGTCGGAATGCTTCCGGCCCCACTTATAGACTACAGTCATGTCAAATTCTTGAAGTCGTAGGCTCCATCTGGCAAGGCGGCCGGAAGGATCTTTCAAATTAGCCAACCAGCAGAGCGCGTGATGGTCGCTTACCACCTTGAATGGTCGGCCGTATAGGTATGGACGAAACTTTGAAGTAGCCCAGATGATTGCAAGGCACTCCTTCTTGGTCGTCGAGTAATTGACTTCGGCTTTTGTGAGGGACCTGCTAGCGTAGGCGATTACTTTCTCCTGTCCGGCACTCTTCTGGACGAGAACGGCTCCTAGGCCCACACTGCTCGCGTCGGTGTGAATTTCGGTCTCGGCGCTTTCATCAAAGTGGCCAAGTACAGGAGGGCATTGCAGGCGGCGCTTAAGTTCGTCGAAGGCTTCTCCTTGCGGCGCTTCCCATTTAAAAGGTACGTCAGCCTTTGTAAGCTGCGTGAACGGTTCGGCGATCTGCGAAACGTTTCTGACAAATCGTCGATAATAAGCGCACAGCCCAAGGAATCGGCGCACAGCTTTCTTGTCGGCAGGCGGTGGGAATTGTGCGATTGCAGCTGTTTTCTCCGGGTCTGGGCGAATACCGTCCTTGCTAATGATGTGACCTAAGTACAGGAGTTCTTCGTAGGCGAAGAGACACTTCTCTGCTTTTAGCGTTAGTCCCGATGACTTCATGGCTTCCAGCACTGTCTGTAGTTGTTTTAGGTCGTCTTCAAAGTATGACGAGAAGACAACAACGTCGTCCAAATATACCAAACAAATTTGCCACTTCAAGCCTGTCAGGACTGTGTCCATTACTCGTTGAAACGTGGCTGGTGCGGAACAGAGGCCAAATGGCATCACCTTCCACTCATATAGGCCGTCCGGTGTGATGAATGTGGTCTTCTCGCGATCTCTTTCGTCGACCTCAATTTGCCAATATCCGCTCTTCAGGTGCATCGGTGAGAAGTACCTTGCATTGCAGAACCGGTCGAGAGTGTCGTCGATGCGGGGAAGCGGGTAGACATCCTTCTTCGTTATGCTATTCAAGCGGCGGTAATCGACGTAGAAGCGAAGTGTGCTGTCTTTCTTCTTAGACCAAAACGACTGGTGCCGCCCAGGGGCTGTTCGACGGCTGGATTATGTCATCACGCAGCATCTCCTCAACTTGATCGCGAATGGCCTGCCGTTCTCGCGGCGATACACGATAAGGGCTTTGGCGCAGAGGTCGGTCGTGTTCGTCCGTTATAATGCGGTGCTTGGCCAGTGGTGTTTGTCGTACCTTCGATGATGACGAGAAGCACTCCCTGTAGTTTCGAAGAAGACTGCGAATCTGGTTTTTCCTGCTGTGGGTCAATAGTGGGTTGATGTCAAATGTGGGCTGATGAATTGGTCTGGTGCGTCGTCCAGTGGTTGGTCGTGGAGGGCGAATACATCTTTGAGGTCCGCTAATTCGTCGAGAAAAGCGATGATCGTGCCCTTGTTGAGATGCCGGTATTCTTCAGTGAAGTTTGTTACGAGCACCTGAGCTTGTCCTCTCCGGAATTTCGCGATGCCTCTTGCGATGCCGATACCTCGTTCCAAGAGCAATTGGATATTTCCTTCGACGATGCCTTCAGCGGTTTCGATGTCTGTGCTACCAATGCTTACGGCGACGCTTGATTGGGGCGGCATGGTCAATTCTCCGTCGAGGACGTTTAGAGCGACGTGTTGCGTCGAAGTCGGCGTAGCAGGTATGGCTTTGTCTGCAGAGAGCTTGATAAGCTTGGATCGGAGGTCGATGATATCCCTATTTTCATTTAGGAAGTCCATGCCTAAAATCACGTCGCGGGAACACGGCTGCAAGACCACAAAGCTGGTGGGATAAGTAAGCCCATTTACGGTTATTCTTGCAGTACATCGTCCCGATGGAGTAATCAGGTTGCCACTTGCGGTGCGAATCAGCGGGCCATCCCAAGCGGTTGTATCTTTTCTGAGATGGGAGGCTAACGGTCCACTGATGACTGAATAGTCAGCTCCGGTGTCTACAAGGGCAGTGACTCCGCGACCGTCGATATCAACTTCAAGGTCACTTGTTCGCGTCCTCGCATTGCAAGTGGGCCTTAGTGTCCGATCTCGGCTCCGTCGTTTCTTCAGGTCATGGCCGGGGTATACCGTTGTTACCTCCCTGGGCGGCGGTGTCTGCTTGCACTCTGGTCGTGTTGTCGTCGATGTCGTCGTGTGGAGCGGCGATGAAATGGCTGCGTCGTCGTTAGTGGTCGTCGGCGGCAGAGGATCTTCGTCTTTTCGCCGTTGAGCAACCTCACCTCCAAATGTTGCTGCCTTTAGTTTCCCCTACGGGGGCTAGGAGAGCGTCCTTGCACGTAACCGCGGCCCGGCGACGCAAATCGGGCATTGTACGGTGATGTGGAGCGTGACAGACGCCTTGGCGACGAGTGCTCTCTGCTGCTCAGGAAGTCGTCGATTTCCTGTGGTCGCTCGCCAGGACGGGGTCGTGGGGCGTCTACAGCGAAACCACGGAGGCCGATCCGCATGTACGGGCAGTGACGGAGGATGTGTCCTGCCTCACCACAATGGAAGCAGAGCGGTCGGTTGTTTGCTGTCCTCCAGGTGTCGCACTTTCTGGGGCTTGGGGGTCGTTGGTAGGCTTGGCGGGCGGGGACCAAGGGGCGGCTTTCGGAAGCAGGATGGTAGCGACGAGGGCTTGGGAGGTCGCGTCGGGGTGCAGGACGACATAATGCAGCTGCATAGTCCATCGCTGCTGATTCATGCTCTGCAGCCGTCGGAGTCGTCGCTTTATGAACGCCCATGTGCCTGCTGAACTTCTTCACGGACAACGTCCGCGAGCGTCGCCACCTGGGGTTATTGCGATGATGGTAGCATTCGGCGGAGCTCCTCTCGCACGATCTCCCGGATGAGGTCCCGAAGGTTCTCTCCGCTTGCAGATGCGTTGGGGTAGTGGGTTGAGCAGTCCGGCTGAAGTGGTCGCTCGTAGTGGCGCATCCGGGTGGCCAGCGTCTTCCCGATAGTAGACGCCTCCGTTTCAAATTCCGCCACGGTTATTGGCGGATGTCGGAAAAAACTTGCAAAAAGCGATTCTTTGACGCCTCGCATTAGAAATTTGACTCCCTCACCTTCGGTCATGTTAGGGTCGGCGCGGAGAAAGAGGCGCTGCATCTCCTCAACGTATGCCAGGACAGGCTCGTCAGTAAGTTGAAGTCTTGACTGAAGGAGGGCCTGTGCTCTTTCCTTTCGGACGATGCTTGAAAAGGCAGACAAAAACGCTTCCTTGAAAATCTCCTAATCCTTCATAGTTGCCTTATGATTTTCGAACAAAACTCGGGCATGTCCTTGAAGACCAAAGTAGACCTGCCTGAGTTTCGCAGCGTCTTTCCAGCCGTTGAATTCTGCCACACGGTCGAAAAGGTCCATCCAGTCTCCAGAATCTTCATCCGGTCGTCCGTGGAAGCAGGGGGGCTCACGGGGTTGGACGAAAACAACCGGTGCTGTAGTAGGCTGGGCCATTGTCAGCGTCGATGCCTTCCGAGGTAGAATGGGGTCAGGCAGCAGACCGTGTTCGGGTTGTAGGCCTTGAAGTCGGCGACTGGCTCGGTGAGCTGTACGCTGGTCTTCCAGCCTACAGCTCACCTACAGCCTACAGCTATGTGGAACTTTCGATGCGGCGCCGCGCGGGCCTAGCGCCGCGCCGGCTTAATAAACATGTGCGCCGATTAAGTGACAGAAGGTCATAGAGAACTGCCTTATTAAAACAAAATGTTTCTTGGCTGAATTCGTTTATTTTAATCATTGGACGACGCACATTACATTCATTCCTGCGCACAATTTCTTTATTTCATTCATGCAGTTCAGGCTATGCGTGCCAGCATGAAGTGTGAACTGCAGATCGAACGCGCTGCAAAAGACAGTCTGACCTTGGGGATGCTGTCATCTGAGATAGGCACGCGCATCCGGCTACAGATAGCTTTTCTTTTCTTTGTGTCCCATACTTCGCTTCTAGAGCGCCACGTTCATTCTGATACCATCTGGGGCAGCGCAGTTTCTCATGTCGCAGCCGCCAGGCTGAAGCGGGCCCTCAAACCTCCCCAATAGCGTTTTGATGCCTCAAACCTCGGGGGCCCTCAAACCTCCCCAAGAGGCATTGCAGCGGCCGTTAAGCTGCTATTTAGTTGGCCAGACGAGGCAACACTCCGCTGGAAGCGCGCCCGGTGCGCGCTTCTGAACGGCTAGCCCAGCGTGTCGTCTGCTCGAGCAGACGACGAGTCTCTGTTTGCACGGAAATGGAGTTATTAGCTTAGTTAGCATTACAACAGTTTCTACCTACTCAGACGTCGGGGTGCAAATATATAAAAAGAAATATCTAATGGGTAGCGGCTTTTAATGCTGATTCAAGTGGGAAATTATAAGCGCGCGCGCCGGTGCTCCATAGGCACGCCAGCTGAAACGCGGAGAGGATGGCCCCCAGAAAATGTGCTGCCCCTGGCGGCGGCCCTCTCTTCCGGTCACACTAAGTGGCCGAGCGCTCGCTGCAGCGAGGCCGCGCCGTCGGAGTACCTCTCTTCCGCCCTGGTCTTCTCTTATCGCAGTGTTTTGGTCAGTCGGGTATTTCCTCTTGTCATTTACTGAGTCGTTTTTTATCACTATCGTGTCGTTGCTTTTCATTTTTTTCTATTTTATTGTTAAACCTTTGATTTTGGTGCACTATCTATAAATATTTAATTGTTTGTAAAAGAAAGTTATCTTCTTGATCTTATTCCTCAATCACACACCGGCACACGTACTTCACGGGTTGACCGGCATAACTTTCAAATGTGTTCTCAAGCCTCATAGAGGGACGACGGGCAACCGTAAAGGGAACCACGCGCCTCTGTTCAACGTAAAGGTGGCGGTTTGTGACATAATTGGCGAACGCGAACAGGACTGGTCCACCAAGTGTCGGGGAGAAAGTGCAATAGGTGCAATTTTTTGTAGGGTTGTGTCCTAGCACTGCATAACGCTTGCCCCGTAAGATGGCTGAGGCAGAATAAGAACGACTTATTGATCATGGGCGAACCTTTGGCTTTGAGGGTCAAGAGCTGCTCAAATGGGTAGATCAGGTGCGAGCTCTTCGCACAGAGGAACGCAATGAGGAACGCTGGCGACAAAAAGAGGAGGCAGAGCTAGAATCTAAACTCCGGATGTGGAGATGGAGGAAGAAAAAGGAGTTACTGATGCTGCGACGAGACCTACCGAATATTCCGCAACTTACGCTAGCAGCACCGCATAGGCAAGGTCAGAAACGGGGAAGAATCAAGTTGCTCTGCCCGAACGCATAAGCCAGAACGAGCTGATGCCGGTTTTTATTGAGGGCAGGGACGACCTTGACGCTTACCTCATGCGTTTCGAGCTCGTCGCTGAGAGTCAGAGTTGGCCTCACGACCAATGGGCTACAGCCCTGAGTCTCTGTTTTAAGCAGCGAAGCTCTCGGTGTTTTCAGTGGCATGTCTGGTCCGAGTGCTTGGACTGCAACAATTACCGGCAGGCACCCACGATTCGCTTCCATATGACAGGGGAAGGGTTTAGAGAAAAATTCATGTTTGCTGGTACCCGGAACGAGAAACGTGTTCACAATTCTTGATGTGTCTACATAACTTCCCAGACAGATGTATAGAGCTGTCGGACGCAAAGAAAGAGTATGGAGATCTCTCTAACCTAATTATAAAGGAATAGCTCCTGTCTAACTGCGCCACTCCGCTACATATGTTTTTGAAAGAAAAGAAGGACACATCCTTCGCGGAAACAGTAGCAAGGGCAGAAACGTATATGGAGGTCCATGGCTAATCAAACCTCGGAAAACGAAGTACTGTGAATAATGAGGCAAAAACGCCATATCCAAAACTACCGAGAGAAATGAAAATTTGCTTCAATCATCGGACGGAAAGAGCCGTGATGAAAACAAATGTTGTATTTGTTCGCGCACGGGACACAGTCCCGAAAATTGCCGACCCGCCACCTTCGACGGATGGGGACCGCCCAAGAAATGCCACTGATGCGGCAAGCCAAGTCATCCAAATTGGACATGCTGGCGAAATTGGACACCAAAACAAATAAAAGAAAATCGGGAGTCCACTGCAGTATGCATTGAGAACGAATACCTAAAACTTGAGGGCCGAGGGAAGATCATCGTCATCAACGCTGGTTTCACCAGTCAAGAATGCGCAGTCAAGGACTGCTTACCTGTCGTAGCCGGCATGAATGGGGGCCGGATATTTCGAGTCCTGAGAGATACAGGCTGCAACACGGTGGTGGTAAGGAAGGAATTAGAACGGAAAGAACATATCACCGATACAAAGTCTCCAGCTACCTCACTTGACCGCTCGGTCCTAATGCTCCCAGAAGCTTGGGTCGATGTCGACACCCCGTACTTTAAGGGACGACTTGGCGCTAAGTGCATAGAGAATCCCTTGCATGATTTGGTGCTGGAATATGTCGAAGGTGGTAGGCCAGGAGACGACCCCGATCCAAACTGGCACACGACAACAGAAAGCGAGACTACGAAGTCCACAGAAGTAAACGTTGAAGAGTAGTTCCTCACACCGAGAGCACCGCACCCACTTCGGATGCAACTGAAGCTTGTCCGGTAGCGATTAGAGCACAGGCATGCAAGAATAAAACGCTGAAAAAGCTTTAAGTCCTGCAAGGCCTCCCTAGTGTATGCTGCGAAGCGTTGTTTAAGAGCAAGATAATGACGCGCGACCCTACGCTCGTGCTTCGACCGCTTGGGCTAGCCGCAAGCGAACAAGAGAAAGGGTAGCCCCAGTTTTTCATTGCTGAGGGCGTTCTGGCGGGGAGTACAATCAAGTTGTTGTGCCCCAAAATTACAGATCAGCTATTCTCAAACTGGCACATGATGGGTTGATGGGAGGCCACCAAGGCGCGAAAATACCCTACTGAAGCTTCAGATAGAATTCTTCGGGCCCGCATTGCAGGCTGACGATAAGCGGTTCATTGCCTCGTCAGATCTATGCCAACGTAAAACTCCGAAGGGTCACACCACCCAATCGTCTTCGGTCCGAGTGCCAGTCATTGAGACCCCGTTTCCGAGGGCGGCAATCGACATTGTTGTCCCACTCAACCCGACATCCACTCAAGGCAATCGGTACTTCCTGACCATGGTGCACTATCCCACTCGGTACCCTGATGCAGTCGCGCTGCCTAGAATCGAGACCGAAAGAGTAGCCGAAGCTCTTGTCGAAATGTTTTCCCGTGTAAGAGTGCCCAGATATGTCCTCAGTGACCGGGGCACTGATTTTACGTCCGAAGTAATGAAAGAGGTTAGCCGTCTGTTGTCAGTAAAACAGCTGCATACCTCTATCTACCATCCGATTGCGACGTGCTTGTCTAACGGTTTAACGGCACGCTTAAGCAAATGCTGAAGCGCATGTGCCAAGTGACACCGACGGATTGGGATCGCAACCTGGCTCCACTCCAATCGAGCTTTATATGGGCGAAATGTGGGTGGACCACTGGCTGTACTTAGAGAGTTGAACTAATGCAACCATCCCTGACGAGTTGCGAACTACGTACTAGTATGCCCTGGCGCTACGGGACAGACTGGAGAATACCTGTAAACTTGCCCACGAAGAGCTGGAGCACGCAGGAGAGCGTTACAGCCGCTAGTACGCCATCAAGAGCCGCAAACGCTCACTAAAACCGGGAGAGAAGGTTCCTATTCCTCCCACGGAGCGCAATAAGCTACTCAAGTAATGGAAGGGGCCTTTTGTGGTCATCAACCGCTGGGGCGATGTCGACGATGAAGTGAATTTGGGCCATGCCACAAAAATATTCCATATCACCATGCTAAAGAAATACCAGCAAAGGAAAGACGTGGCAGCTGTCAGTGCAGTAATGTCGGCAGAAGAAAACACAGAAGCTGGCGAGATAGAACTTCCTAAGCAATTAGAGTCATCTCTGGTATTCCATATGTAGAGACCACAATTCCACATTGGGGCAGCTTAAAGATATTAAATTTTTATATACTAAACGCACTGCGGCTGGCCAGTCATGCTCACCCCTTGTTTAACATTGCCACACTTACACACATCATGCACACTGTCGAACACCGGAACGACGAACTAAGAAACTATTCTGTCAGGCCACCCAAAATAAGAACAAATTATGGCTCTCAAGCTACATTGTATCAGATACCAGCTCTGCTTAATTCTAGCAAAGAAATAAAAGATCTCATCCATAAATGCTGAAACGAGCGCTTACATGCTTTCAGAAGAACCCTCATGAACTTATACTGATGTAAGTGTGTGTAATGAATGTTGAGAGTGTCTTTTAAACTTCTGTCAACATATCTTTGACGTGCCTATGGTAATTTGCCTTTGTAATTCGTGTGTATTCATTTCACATGTTCTATTACTGTTGCACGTCACGCTGTGTTGCTGCGCCAGGTGCACCAAGGGGGATGGGCCTCGTCAGGCTTGCATGCCTTTTGCCCTCCCCTTCAAGTATGTACACATACTCGAAATAAACATTTTTCCTTTCCTTTCCCTCCCAGACGTAGTCTATCGGGGATGTACACATTTCCTAGAGACTGACCATTGTAGAGCAGAATGAAGCCAAGAAACTTCTGCAACCGTACAAAGGTATATTTTCGGACCTTCCGGGAAAGACCACGCTGATCGAGTGCCAACTGAAGTTAGGGAGCGACAGGCGGATAACTATAAAACAATATCCGCTACCATACTCTGAGACAGGCAATTGCATCAGAAGTGGACGCCTTGCTCCAATTAGACAATATTGAGCCATCGGTGTCGCCCTACGACTCCCCTGTGATTGCCGTACGCAAACCTGACGGGACTCATCGGCTATGCATTGACTACCGGAAACTAAACGAAGTCATCACAGACGACACCGAGCCCTTACTCCGTGTGGACGACCTTATCGTCTCAGTAGGGCGCAATAATTTTTTTCCAAGCTGGCCTTATGTAGGGATATTGGCAGTTGCCGTTGTCACCCGATTCAAAGGCGATGACTGCGTTCACGGTTGGCATGGGCTCTTTCAATTCCGATATATGCCCTTCAGTATTAAGACGGTGCCTGCCATTTTTACGAAGCTGATGAGGAGCATCTTGGCCCATATTCCCTAAGTGGTGTAATACTTCGACGATGTACTCATTGCAAGTGTGACATGGGAACAGCACCACCCAAAAATTGTACGAGGTCTTTGCCCTAATTGAAGCGGCTGGTCTCACCATGAAACCGATCAAATGCGAGATCACAATGGAAACCGTCGCGTTCCTGGGCCACCAAATGGCATCCCGAGAACTGTCGCCCCTCACCAAGACCCTACAGAAGATACAAGAAACTTCCCGTCGGACAACGAAGAATCAAGTGCGATCCTTCTTGGGACCCACGGGTTACTACTGAGATTCCATTCCGGACTATACTGACCTGACCTGTCCTCTGTCAGGTCTGACACAGGAGGGTCAACGTTCAGTCGTCAGCTGGGACCCCGAGCACGAACGGGTTTCAAGAACTTGCGGGAAAAACTGGCTGAAGCACTGATTCTGAAGCTCCCATATTTTGACAGGGAATTTGTCCTGCGAACGGATGCCTCTGATAGAAGTGTTGGGACCGTTCTGCTTCAGTCGCATGACGAAATCCTGCACCCAGTTGCCTATGGGAGCCACAAGCTGCTCCCTCGAGAAGTAGCCTATTCAACCATTGAGAAAGAGACTTTAGCTCTCGTTTGGGGAATCGAGACAGTTCAAGTCTTTCTTTAAGGGAGAAGGTTTATCGTTGAAACGGACCACCAGGCTTTGAAGTTCGTAAAAAATACAAAATCTGCGAACAGCCGCGTTCTTCGCAGGAGTATTAAGCTTCTACAATACAACTTCCGTGTCGAGTATGTTAAAGGTAGGGAGAACGTGGGAGCAGAATACATGTTCCGGCAGAAATAATTTTTCAGCTTAGACTACTGCCTAGCCGCATTGTGTTTATGTGTAACGAAAATCGCACATGATGTGCATGTATATTTGTGCTCGCTTCATTGTTATCTATGATCAGTGACTTGTCAAATGTGCTCGGGACATGACTGACGAACTAGAGTGTTGTGGTACTTGCGGCTTCTGATCAGTGCATATATGGTGCGCGTTATGAACCATAGTGAGTGACGAACGATCTTCAGTGCATAGAACGGACCCAAGATACTGCACCTTTCTGAGGGGCGTGATAACGTCGTTCTGGCTGCTTGTGGATGTCTACAATATTCCGAGACAATATTCTTCAGTGGGGCGTAGTGTCAGAAGCTGCGTCATCTATACAGCGGAAGTGCGGGATCTTCTGCGTCAGATATAGAGAGAAACTCACGGGATCTCGCCGCTTCTTCGAGCAGGCTTCGACATGATGGCGGCCAGCAACTGCGCGTCCTTGACGCGTGCACTGCGCAGCCAGCCTAGAGTATAAAATGACAAACTGCATCTCCTAGACATCTGGGTATGATTTTGCTTGCTGCGTGGTGCGGCATTCGAGGAAGCGGCAAAAAATGAAGGCTGTTGAGAGTAGTGTTGCGTAACCTGCAATATTTGATCTGTCCCTCTATATTTACTGATTATAATAGTAACGACCAATTATATCTTTGAATTTTTGTAAAGAAACTTTGTAAATAATCGCCTTGAAATAACTGCCGACTGAAATGTCTGCACCAAGCTGCTGTTCACGTGAACCGGTTTTATTCACCGGCTTTTATAATAAAATATCTATAATATGCAACAAAAAGTGTGCCATATGCAGGCAGCTGTGCCACTTCAGCACCCCAGGACATTGGAAACACAGCCCTACCCAAGACGTGGAAAACAAAATTGCATTCCACTGGTGCGCTCTCCCTGATGGCCACTTTGCTCATGTAGTGAGCAAGAGATGCCAAGTCAGCAGCTGGTCGCATCCTAGCTTTCTGTTAATGATGTTGAATAAAGCTGCATAAATAGTATCTTAGTGCAAAGACTGTAGACAGCTGTTTTTAAAGAAGACCAAAACGCTTAATATACGTACTTTATTGCTAAAACCAACGAATAAAATGTAGAAATGAGGTTTACTAATTAATAAACATTGGAAGATGAAACAAAAACTGCAGAAAAAGCTCCGTACCTTCCTCCAGCTTGTTTTCATGTGTGATGTGGTTAGTGTAGGGGAAAAAATGGCAGGCATACGGATGATTATGTATTTTTCATTTGCAAACCCTGTACAGGTGACAACATTAACAGTTCCAAGCATATGTTACTGCTCGAAATTTTTGCTTAACAGCAGCGTCAACCGATACCTAACATCATATCTCTGCAGAGGCAATGCTGAGCTGGATGTGTTCCCTAGATTTGCGATGTGAAGTTTGCTTCCAAAAATCAATCAGACACTCAACGTCTGGCTAGCAATAGCACAGACCATGAAAGGAATGTACTACTGTCGAGACTGACTGAATAAAGCCAAAAGTCACAAAGTACCACACTGCTAGAGGAAAAAAACGAAATAAATATTGTGGAAACCAAAATGCTACAATGCAGTCGGGTCTGTAATAATTTGAAGCACAACTCAGATATACAGACATTTGTACATTTTGCCTAAAAATTTAGGAGGAATCTTACACATCCTTCAGCAGATGCCGCTAAAGCACTCACATGTGGAACCAAGTAACTATTATATCTTCTCTACAAAATTCATGAGATAATTTAAAACACAACAGCCATGCCTCGCAGTGTTTTCCTGGAATCCGTACATTTCAAACTATCACAGTTAAGAGTTGGTGGGAGAAACATGCTGTAACATTCACAGAGAAAACACAAAACCATAAAGTTCAGATACATCATACATGGTACGAGGTTGGGTTTTGCTATTCACAACAATGTACACAAGGTTTTTTCAGAAGAATGTTTTCCCTGAATACACAATTAATAAAAGAAAAATAAAGCAACCAAACCAAGGCAGCTGTCCATTCATACCAGCATTTCTGGCTATGCTTAGGGCGTGTACTTAATAATAAATCCCTGAGTGTGTCATAGAATATGGTGAAAACTTGCAGAAGGGCACTGTAGTGATCCTGCTGGTAGATGATTTAGCGTGTTCCTCCTTCGATCTGTGGGGTGTAGGTGAGCAGCTGGTAGCCTCAAGGCATCGGCCAGTTTGAAGATACAGCCTTCAAATGTGCAGGCGTCAAGAAAAGTTTGTATGCAAACGTACCCTTGTGTCAGACGAACTTCATTTTAACAGTTTGGACTATGAGACATGACTATACAAGCTCGAACGACCAGCGCGCAATGTACCGTGGTGGTGAGAACGTGTTCTAGTGCTCATTTAGTAGGATGACTTCCTATGGATCCGCACATAGAAGAACATTTCTAGGAGACGCAGGGCGTACACCATGCGATGATATTACCGCGAGTCTTTGAACTATTAATTTGTTCTTTTGAACAGCCGCATCCATGCGGCCTTGTCACTGTGACTGTGGCACGCGGACTGAGGTTTTACTGAGGCACGCAGACTGAGGTTTGTACATGCTCGGCTTGTGAAGCTCCCCTTGATCGCTTTCTTTGCAGCACGAGATGCGCCAAAATTAGGCTGGAATAATGGTAGGCAAATACAAGTGTTTCCATAAGGCTCCAGAATTATCCAGTATCTCTTCACTAGTTTATCGAGATGTTTCTGCGGTGACCTTAAAGTGAGCTCTGCCGATTTCAACTGGTATTCGTAGGTAGAGCTTTGCTAGTTTTCTGTTAGCAGCCAGGAATGCGGAGATACAGTTGAAAATCGAAGATGAATACCGGTAAGGAATATTATTCAAGGTATACGTCAAATGGAAGCTTTTTTGTTTCAACAAGAACAGAAATTAAGCCATATTGGACCCCACGTGTTCCAAAGTTCAGCTGCAGGCTCATTTCGTCTTCCCGGTAAACTCTACAGCAGCTCCATTTGTACTTCGCGCAGTCATTCCCAACGCTCTTCTTGACCTAACAAGACTCGTCGCTTCATTTCTAGTGTGCTTAATTTGACCATTTTGCTGGCAATGTTTTTTTTGTCTTGACAGTACAATATTCTAACGTTTGCGGCACCCGCACAAACACAGGTTTGATATTTTTTGTATAGTATTAGTTAGGGTCGTTTAGTTCTTATTAATTGGGGCTTCTCTGGGTTCAGCTCCAAATATGGAAATCTGTTCCTGCCCACATTCTACCTAATGCCGTTGATTGAAGTCAGTTTGGCCCGGTTAACGAGTTTTTAAGCAACCACTTTGATAAAAACCAAAATTGGTGCAACTGGTTTACGAAACGATTCCCAAATAATACCGGTTGGTTTAACTGGAATTCAACTGGGAACCAATTGTTGTGTTGGACGTCCAGTGACATGGCGGACCATATGGCCTTTTTGGTTTTCGATTGTTTTGTTGGGCACAGTTGGCTGAAATAGTCGCACTATTTATTATCACGGAATATGTAAAATCTTGAGAATTCCTAATTTTTTTCGCTAAGAAGTCAATTATTGTTTCTTTTTGTTTTTTGCTATGAAATATTTGACAAGAAATTCTCTCAAATACAGTTTACGGCCGCTTAAGGAACGAAAAAACAGCGCAACGTTTAGA
Organism: Amblyomma maculatum; assembly: GCF_055883805.1. Lineage (NCBI taxonomy): Eukaryota > Metazoa > Arthropoda > Arachnida > Ixodida > Ixodidae > Amblyomma > Amblyomma maculatum. The sequence continues at coordinate 9,844,884 of NC_139350.1, forward strand.
GACAGGAAATGTGTAGAGTGGGCGAGATGACAAACGTGATACAGTCGAAACCAGAAGAAAGGAGGACAGGCATGTCAGTAATTTGAAGGGGATATAACCGATGGTCACCACGGGGAACAGACTGGATTCCTCAGGAAAGTAAGCGTAGCAGGGAATTACAGAATGTTAGGTGAGTGGATGAGTTATAGAAGAGGTATATGATGGTATATAGAAGAGGCATTTGCCCTGGAGTGGATGAAGTTAGGTTGATGAAGATGATGGTAAGAGTCACGCTCTTAATGAAACGTCGTTTCAGGCTCAGCAGCTTTCTGTGATGTGTATTTTATAAATATCCCTGTTTCAGTTGAATTAGTGGTCCTCAAGAGGTTTTTACTTTACTCAGTTGGCGAAACGGTTGGTTGTCTGCAAAACATTAGCAAATAGCTTTTCATGGCTGAAGACAACGCAATAATAGCAATCTCAGAGTTGGTAGCCTCGCTGGTGATAACCGCCATCTGCGAATGCAGCTTTAGCGGTTCTGTAAAGCGCCAAACATAAATTTTAGGGCTTCTTTCATCCTATTTTAGAGGCTATGGCGATCCGCTTGCGGCGGGTCGTGGGCTGAGGTTATAATACAAGTTCACGTTATTGCTAGCTACTCGTGTGATCAGCATTGCGGAATCAGCAGCCAATTAATCCGCGTAGTGACATTTTTATTCTTAGCGCATCAACGTACCCAGCATAAAGGAAGGTGAGACAACCACAGCAATCTTTAGTGTATAGCAAGGTACTGTCGTGCCGTCGAGGGCGGCTGTGTGCATTCTGGTGTTCGCTGTCCCTGCCAACCATGAAATATTTGAGGCTCTTGTGTAAGTAGCACAAGCGGTCTACTTGAAGCGCCAGGCTATATCTGACATCTTTAACTCAGCAGCGTGTGGTTGTGAACAAATTATTCATCTGAACTTAACGAAGAGAACAAACGACGGGACAAAAAAGGCAAAGTCAAAGTCAAAGTTTATTTCCCATCTAAAACTACAGATGCAGGAATCGGACAACAATAAGTCCGCCTCGCGCGGCAAAAACCCATTATGTGGCCCTTTTTTTATTTTTTTTTCGTTGTTGCTGTAGCTGCTGCTGCTGCTGCTGATGCTGATGATGCCGAGGCTCAGAGGGAGAGCCAAGACGAACATGAACCACCTTTGCAGGTTGCGAGGTTGTTCGAAACTAGGTTCGGCCCACCAGGGGCGCAGCGGGTTTTACGGAGCTTCTCCCAAGCGAATACCCCTAGGAAAGCCGAGCGCCAGGCCGAGGGACGCTTGTACCCATTTTTACAGTTGGGTGTCTGACGGTGGGTTTCGAACTGACCACCTCCCACAGCCGCGACGGGCGCTCTAACCACTAGGCCACGGCTGCGGTAACGAATCACTGCCACATCGGCGCAACTATTTGGGCCGTGACCCCTTTTCCCAAACATTTCACCCCAGAAGAGCTGAGCACCAGGCCGGGGGAAAGCTTGTACCCATTTAAAAACCGGTGGGTAGCCGGCGGCACCAGGGGTCGAACCCGGTACCTCCCGAATGCGAGGCGGATGCTCTATCCTATGCATCTCAACTTCCACTTTTTCGCTTCATCAAGACTCTTCTCCAACTACGTCGTCTTCTCTCTTCCGTGAAAATATGAAATAAAATCAGAATTAAGGCATTTATTGGCCACCATGTAGACATGCTCCGCCAAGCACACAGTGAACCGCTATAGTCAGCTTCTGCTGCAACCATTTCGAGACTAGATAGAATGTTGAAGGTGTATTAAAAGACGAAGCATCTCCCTGCATAACATCGAATTCATATACATATTATAAACAGAGCAAACTACAAATATAGGTAGATTGGTTTTTTTTGGTGGTACTGGACTGTGTTACTAGCATATCTGTGAGAGGTTTTAGTGTTGTAATTTTTTAGGATTTTTGTGTTCTTTTCTGTAACTCTTCTGTTATACATGATGGTAGCAGAGAATAAACCTTTAGTTGCGAGGCAGCGGTTATCATGTCCCGTTTTTAATTTCCTTGCCCCTTGTAGTTTCCACTTTATACGATATGAAAACCTCCCTACATGTCTGGTCGCCATTGGGGTAAATAGTGTCAGTCTGTCCTGTAAACGTGTTTTCCTTCTTGTGTTTGTCTGTCATCGTTAAGCCCCAAGTCCACAATGTCTTCAGGACACGAACAAAGCACGCACTCTGTATTGTAAGCTCGAGGGCTAAAAATAATATGTTCAAAATCTTAGCAAACGCCCAAACGGGAGCTTAGCGCGAAAGATGCCTGGCTCGGCTTACGCGACCACACAGGGTTACAAGCTGAGTCCGGGCAAATACATTTTTGTAAATAAGAGGTTTTGCTCTTCTAAGTACCTCGGTAACGCCTTTTTAGTACTAGGGTCGACTGCGCCCTCGTTGAAATGGTTGCTTATTATTTAAAACATCGGTTATTTTCATCACGAACATCGACATGAGAACTTTCTTTATATTACCGACAATATCCTTTGCAGTTTAGCAAGAAAATTGCAGCTGCAGTACGAACTCTGGCGTTAGAAGCACTCGCCCAATAAGAGGAGAAGCTTTTCCCTCTGAACTAGTGGCGTGTACCAATTATGGGGCGACGAACAATTGCCGCGCAACACTCTTTGCAAGCCTGAGGTAAGGTGGCGCTACATGCGTGCACGTGCAATAATTTAGATACAGGGAGAAAAATGAGCATGATAGCTACTGCTACCACCCCGTTTCAAATGGGACGCTTCTATATTCCATCCATTCCATCGATCCATCAATGTACAATTTCTATTCGATGTTGGCCGTATTCTCCACCCTAACCGTGTTTGGGGCAGCCTTATTGATTTTTATTAAATTTGAATAGTGCATACCATGAATGCTAAAAACAACTGCTCATTTTTAAAGTTCCCCGAAAATCGTTCCTAGCCGTCTTCTTTTCTGCCACTTCGCAGAACCGCGGCGGCTGAGTGGTTAGGGCGTTTGACAGCTGAACCCGAGGACGGGGTATTAAATACAGACCGTGAAAGCCGCTTTTCGATGGAGGCGAAAAGTAAGGCACCTGTGTGCAGTGGGATTTCAGTATACGTTAAAGAATCTCAAGTGGTCGAAATTTGCGGAGCCCAATACTGCAGCCTCTATCATAATCTTACTCTCTATGGAAAGCAAACCCTATAAACGAAACCCCAAAGAAACTATTCTGCTACTTCAAGATTCTGTCACTGCCATCGGTGTCAATGGCACACGTGGTCTGGTGTCTGAAGGAGACATTCAAAAAGACGCCTTCAGTGCGCGCGTCCCTTTGTAATCTATTGTGGAAGAAGAAGAAAGAAGTTTATAGCCATGTCTGCTCTAAACGGTAATAACAAATCTATGGTGTCAGAAGGTGCATGTCCAGCTGGCCCAGAAGAAACATCTGCTGAGGAGGTGAAGAACACGATGCATTCAGCCTACCGTGTACCGACAAGTACGTCATCACCTTTCCAAGCAGACGTCCTAAATGCATTTGTGACTGTTCAACAACGCTACGTGGTCATGCCGCCACGCCGTCACCAGCTCCTCCTGGACACCTCAGTGCTGCACAGTGACCCGCTGCCCGCCACATCAGACAATGTCAGCGCAGGAAGGTTGCCCCTCTACCCTTCGCGCTACATCATCGACGAGCTCGCTACAATGCCGATGAAAAAGAAGTGAGTACTTGTGTCCCCAAAATAGTGGCGAAAGCAGCTGTCTGGAGGCGTGCATGTGTTCACAATATCCGAGTAACAAAACAAATAGCTGCCTACACGATTGGTCGAACAAATCAAATGATACGCGTCCAGAATGTTTAGGGTATTAATATATTCTCAGTATTGTCAAGCTTTCTAGTATTGTTCGTGTAATTTGCTCGATGTTGCTCTAAAGATACAGTTGGACGTGTTCTGCAGCTGTTTAAAAATTGACGCGGACTCATGGTTTGTAATGTGATGTCTACATTTGCAGTATAGGCCGTAAATGTAGCTTGTACTTTTATAATTTTGCTGTTTCCTATTTTTATTTAACTCTACGTTCGCTTTTTCGTTCCTCTATATGTGAGCCAGGGGGAGAGGTAAACGGGTGATTAAAGGCTTCTCGAGAGCGAAGGTGATCGATGGAAGATTTCTGTATCACGAGTTGTGCCCCCTCCCCCCCCCTACACACTTTAGGTGACTTCGCCTCCCACTCTGTTAGGGGCGAACTAGAAGGGAGGGCTTCTGAAAAATGCCCATGGGTGAGGATGTTGTGCGTCATCCATGATGAACTTAACGCAAAAGCGAGGACCACGGTAAGAGAAAGACACAACACGCCCACTTGTGTTGTGTCTTTCTTCTACCGTGGTTCTCGAGCTTTCCTCTAATTTCCCCATTAATGAAATTAAACCCGCCCTACTGTGTACCTTACTAATGTTGTATGCGGCCCCCTTTGGAGAGGGATGCTTCACACGCCCAGGCTTCACAACCCGCCGCTATCTTGGCGAAATGTTGAGGTTACTGCTAATGCTTTGAGGCAACGCCTATTAGTACACTGTGCATGCTCTGGCGAATTGGTACATTCGTGGCATAGCCTTCGACATTTTCAAACGTGGCCTCAAAAAATTTCTTTGTAACAAAGAAAAATTATGTCCAGCAAACGCATCTTTGAACAGACAACTCGGAACACTTAACGAGTAAGTCTATTTCATCCCTTTAATTAGCTTACATAGGGCGCTGTTTACTCGCGATCTTCTGCAGTAGCAGAAGCTAAATCTGTCCCACGTTTGACATGAAGGCCGTGAACATGATACGTCGACATTTTGTTCAGTACAAAACACCCCCCTTCTTTTTGGCGATCATTTTTGGTCATGCCATTTTGGCTGAGTCCTAGTTATTGCTCTGTGGCGCAGCGCCGCCGCTATGGCATAGAGGCATTAAATGACTATTAATTTCGTACGAATTTCATGATAATGTTGCACTGATATTTTATTCTGTCTGTCGCTATTATAATTGTGTTAGTTTATTTATTTATATTTAGTTTGAGTTTGAAGAAAGTGATCACATACCCCTACAACTGACATCCAGCCCCATTAAGAGCGTCGTGGAAAGCAAAGGTTTTCTCCGGGGAGCCTGATCCCGCATTCTGTTCAACTACACTGACAGTTTGTGAATCCAAGGTGCCCACGCAGCCTCCCAGTTTTGGGAGACACAGTGCAACGAGCAGCATGCAGATAATACTCGCGCGCGTTTTGTTTCCAGAATTCGCCTCCAAAAGCATTTCACAAGCCAGGATAAGATTTACTAGGATGCATAGAAAGCAAAACGATCTGGCCGGTCCTGATGAATGGTGCTGAGAAATGTGCAGGCTCATGTGTTGTGAAAGGTTTGCGAGATGTCTGCAGCTTCTAGTGTTTCATGGGGAACATGTAATTATAGCGTAGTTGCCAAGTTGTACTTTACGGGACAGCAGCGATTGCGAGGCCGGTATTCCGTGTACCATGAGGTACGGTGGGCACTTATTTGAAGGTGTATATTGATCGCTGTTGCACACTCTCGCACTAATTGGTTCTAGTTAGTAAAAAAATCTTTTCAGAACAACTCTTGCACCATATATTTATATTTAGTAGCCCGCTGCTGTTTTTGCTACGGCAAATACAAGGCAGGTATACATATATAGTGGGGCAAATATTAAGAAATATAGCGAATGTAGCAACTATTTATAGTTTACGAATATCAATCAGGTTTTTGATTATAGAATTCCTATCATAAGTGCAGGGCAGTAAATACTAATATTTTCTTCACTTTGCTCCTTGATGTCAAATTTTTTGCACATTGTGCGTTGGAAAGTCTTCATGATTAAAAGCAACGAAGCCGAATAATTCAAGCACGATTATGGTGACGATTATTTAGGCGGCCCTTTTATTGTATTCTAAAATAATGACCTGCGATATGGCAGCGACGGCAACAGTTCATTTGCACTGGTTGCTTGTCAGCGTATTTCTGTTACGGCTTAATCACATAGTGATAAAAAAATCAATATTTATTAGCTTTTCCTTCCCTCCTGTTCCTTATTACTATCCTGCCACTTAACCTTCCTTTAGCGATTGAAAAACGATCAGCTTCGGTTATCTCTGTTAAGCATACTATAGCGTGAAAGAATGGGCTGTTTAATTTTTATTGAAGTAAAATGGTTCCCTGTGCTAGCTGCGAGCCTCAGTTTCGTGCAAGCCTCAGTTTGATCTTCAGCCGTGCGCTTAACTGCGCAAGGCATGATGGCCGGCCTCACCTTCTTCGCACGCATGGTGCACGGAGCGGGCGGCGCTACACTCTTCAGCGGCTCCTTCGCCTCTTCTTTTACATATCATATTATTGTTACGTTATGAAAGTTAGCCTGTTTAGCAAGAAAACGCCCCCGCAAATAAAAAGGGGCATGTCCAACGTTTCCATCTGCCATGTGTGCGGCTAAAGGGGGGAAGGGGTAAGCGTTGTGTTGCTGATTGCCGGGCTATAGCCTCTCGCTCTTTCGCTCCAAATCTAAGAAGAAATCCAAAAGAAGCATTCGCTGACGCGAGGGCATATCTTGCGACATTAGAGAAGCATACAAAACTTTCGAACGAGGCGGTACTCCTTGACTTGCCGCTATATGCGCGTTAGTCAAACTTAATTATTTTCTGCTGGTAAAGCATTTGTTTTTGTAAAAGCCACGGCCAGTGCACGAAAGCATACGCCGCCTCCGCTGCTTCAGTTCCGTCATCGCAAAACCCAAGGCGATTTGAATGCGCCTTAACTGCGCGCACCGAAAAAGAACTCACCTGCCGCCGCCTCCGTCTCGCCTCCCCCGCAGCCGAGCGTGACTGCGACCGACTCCCGAGCCAAATGATGCATCGTCAGTGCTTCAACGCAAAGTAAACGTACACCAATTAGTATTTAGTGTTTGAGCCCTAAACTCCCTCAGGAATGTGTCGATTCGCGGATTACGACTGCACCCCAGCGTGTTTGTTCACCCACCAACGGTGCTGACAGCTTCCGGCTGCGCTCACCAGACAGAGCAACACATTGACGCTTCCCGCTCAATGTGCACGCGCCTTGTGATACAAGCAGTCGTAGATTTGGGGTCACTGCTACCAGAACTGTGTTCATTGGCCACATGCAACCGCTAAATCTCTAAACCGAAAGTCTAGACCCGAACCCCGCGTACTCACGCTAGGCCTACTCGTAGTGGAACGGGCCAGCAGTTCGTCGCCGACTAACATTTCTGGCCAAGGTCATTGCTTATGAGAATGGGGAACATATATAGCCACTCGTTTTATTTTTCTAACGCAGTTAACGTACACACAAGCGAAGCCGTTCAAGCCGTTAACTCATCGGGTGTCATGTTCTCACTCGTCCTTCAAACCGACCAAAACAGATCGAGCGACCGTCGGCTAATAGTTCCGTCGGCTTCGCATGGCCGAAAACCTCACAGTACAATGATAGTCGGCCGTTGGTCGTGCTGGCGTCGTTGCGATGTACTACGACAGATCAGTGCGTCGGTAAACTAAGGAACCTAACCACGCAGCTCACTGACTGCTGAAGAAAACATGCCTTGCTCCAAATAGCTTTCGTGCGGTAACATATTGTAACGGATGAAATGGTTTGAATACAGGTGAACGGACGCACACGGCTCAGAACCACCCGGAACAGTCTGCGCGCGCCTCACTTCCTCCGCTTCTTCTTCTGCAGCTTCTGCTGGTTCTTAATGCGCCGCTACGCGGCGTACCATTTCCCCCCGGGCAAACAATTCTCGTCCTCGAGAAAATTAAGTACATCGAAGATGGTAGCGCTTCATGCGAGCCATGTGAACAACTTGTGTCTTGCGGGATCGGCGGTTATCCGTAGTGACTTTGGCGATAACGTAATTCACGCCATTCAGTTGGTCTAGCACTATGAAGGGGCTATCGTACTTGCAGAGGAACTTCTCATATAATCCTCGCTTGCGAATAGGCGTCCAAAGCCAGACGTAGTCTCCAGGGTAGTAAGCAACTGCACGATGATACAGATCGTAGTGTTCTTTTGACTGGTTTTGAGAAGCCAGTGTGCGTAAGCGGGCTATACGACGGGCTTCTTCGGCACGGCATAGTATCTGGGAAACTGGGGGAAAATGGGAAGATGGTGTCTAAGAAAACGTGGGGAGTTCTTGCATAGAGTAAATAGAAAGGAGAATAGCCGGTAACTTCATGATTTTCAGTGTTATAAGAGTACGTCACATATGGTAGGACTGAATCCCAGTTGCGATGGTCAGACGAGACGTACATGGACAGCATGGTTGTCAAGGTGCGGTTGGTGTGCTCGGTGAGACCGTTGGTCTGCGGATGATACGGTGTCGAGTGTCGGTAGTGTGAGCCACAAAGTCGGAGCATTTCTTCCACGACATCAGCAGTGAATTGCCGACCACGATCACTTATAATACCACGGGGTGCGCCGTGGCAAAGAATAACGGAATGCAAAAGAAACGACGAACCATCAGCAGCTTTTGCGGTAGCGAGAGCAGCGGTCTCCGCATATCTGGTAAGATAGTCAACGCAGACGATAACCCAGCGGCAGCCCTCCACAGTTTTTGGAAAGGAGTGAGCAGGTCAATTCCAATCTTTTCAAAAGGTGAGGTAGGTGGCTTGACTGGTTGTAAAGGTCCGGCCAACGTGGTGGTGCGTGCCTTAAGTCGTTGGCATTTTTCACAAGTCGCAACGTATTGCTTGGTGGTCTTATAAATTTATGGCCAATAAAAACGCTGGCGAATTCGGTGCAGGGTACGACCGAAGCCTTGATGTTCAGAGGTAATGTCGACGTGCATGGCATCCAAAATTTGTGCACGGAGACTTTTTGGGACGACCAATAGGGGGGCAGCACCATCAAATCAGTAGTTCTTATTGAACAAAACACCGTATTCGATAGTAAACTGCGTTGACTCTGCTCTTCCTTCTGCCTCTTGTATAAGAAAGAGGTTGTAGTGACTGGTATTTGCGTTGTTCTCGCCTAAAGGTCGCCATACGACATCAGCAGTGAATTGCCGACCACGATGACTTATAATAACACGGGGTGCGCCGTGGCAAAGAATAACGGAATGCAAAAGAAACGACGAACCATCAGCAGCTTTTGCGGTAGCGAGAGCAGCGGTCTCCGCGTATCTGGTAAGATAGTCAACGCAGACAATAACCCAGCGGCAGCCCTCCATAGTTTTTGGAAAGGAGTGAGCAGGTCAATTCCAATCTTTTCAAAAGGTGAGGTAGGTGGCTTGACTGGTTGTAAAGGTCCGGCCAACGTGGTGGTGCGTGCCTTAAGTCGTTGGCATTTTTCACAAGTCGCAACGTATTGCTTGGTGGTCTTATAAATTTATGGCCAATAAAAACGCTGGCGAATTCGGTGCAGGGTACGACCGAAGCCTAGATGTTCAGAGGTAATGTCAACATGCATGGCATGCAAAACTTATGCACGGAGTCTTTTTGGGACGACCAAAAGGGGGGCAGCACCATCAAATCAGTAGTTCTTATTGAACAAAACACCGTATTCGATAGTAAACTGCGTTGACTCTGCTCTTCCTTCTGCCTCTTGTATAAGAAAGAGGTTGTAGTGACTGGTATTTGCGTTTTTCTCGCCTAAAGGTCGCCATACTAGGAAACGTCGACACGATTGAGGCTAAACACCCGTCGAAGCCGTCTTCATCGTTAACGGAAGTCGGCAATGGGTGCCGTGACAAACCGTCTGCATCACTGTGATGTCGTTTACTCTTGTACGCGACACCAAAGTTGTATTCTTGCAGGCGTAATGCCCAGCGCGCCAGACAACCAGATGGGTCGCGAAGTCCGATGAGCCAGCATAGCGAATAATGGTCAGTAACTATGGTGAAGTAGCATCCATATAGGTATGGTCGGAACTTTTTCACAGCGAACTCAACTGCGAGGCACTCCAATTTGGTAACTGTGCAGCTCCGTTCACATTTTGTCAACGTGCAGCTGGCATATGCAACAACGTGTTCAGCCCCACTATGCAGCTGCACAAGCACCGCCCCAAGACTGACGCCACTGGCGTCAGTGTGGACCTCAGTCACAGCAGACGGGTCAAAGTGACGCAGCAGTGGGGCTGAAGTTAGACAAGACTTGAGCCCATTGAAAGAGGATTCGTACTCTGCGAATCCTTGTGCAGTAGAGAAGTAAGGAGGTGGCAAGTTGCTCAAAACCAGCAATGAAGCGACGGAAATAAGAAGAGAGGCCAAGAGAGCCCCGAAACCTTTTCAGGGTGCGTGGAGTTTCGAAGTCGCGTACTGCAGCAATCTTCTGCGGATCCGGCCTGATACCATCCTCGTTGACGTAGAACCCAAGAACTAAAGTTTGTCGCTCTCCCAAATGGCACTTCTTCGAATTCAAAATGAGGCCCGCTTTGCCAATGCATTCAAGAACTTTATGGAGCCGCTCATTGTGCTCTTGGAAGGTCTTTCCAAAAATGATAACATCATCAAGGTAACACATACACTTGAGGCCACGAAGGATAGTGTCCATAAATCGCTCGAATGTCGCGGGAGCGTTGCGTAATCCAAAGGGCATTACAATAAATTCGTATAAACCATCTGGTGTTACAAAAGCAGTCTGCTCACGGTCGGATGGACGTAGAGGAATTTGCCAATACCAGATCGCAAATCTACAGAGGGGAATTATGACGCCGAATGCAGACAGTCGACAGCGTCATCAATTCGAGGTAACGGGTATACGTCTTTCTTTGTACCCCATTCAAACGACGGTAGTCTACACAAAATCGCCAAGAATTCTCTTCTTTTCGCACCAGGATCACAGGTGCGGCCCACGGACTGGATGATTCTCGGATGATTTCTTTGTGCAGCATTTCGTCCACCTGTTCTTGAATTATCTTGCGCTCTGCCGGGGAGACCATGTAAGGTTTTTGGCGAATAGGGGGTGCGCTTCCTGTGGTAATTTTGTGCTGTAGCCGAGAAACTGGAAAATGGCTACCCGATCCATTTGAGGCAAAGTCGAACACTTAGGCATGAGTTGTCAAAATGTCTTGCAGAATACGACATTGACTTGATGGGAGCGATTTGTTGACCATGCCTTCAAACTCAGCACAACATTCAGACTTGTCTTTCGCGGCTCCTCTGCAATCAGATTTAATTCCAACGGTATGAGTCACATAATTATCAAATATCGCGAGGGTCAAACCAGAAGGAAGATGAACAGGCTTTTCTGATACGTTCACAGCCCAGAGGTATACGCGACCATCCTCCTCCTCCACGACCCCGGAGCGTGGCACCAAATTATTTTTTTCGCTCCATTCGAGACATCTGGCTCGACGACTATTAAATGTTTACCCATGAAGGATTCAGATGACTTCACGGAGAGAAACGTCGCCGTCATCGCAGGCAGCAGCACATCTTCCTTCAAGGCGAGAACTCCTTGATGACTCTGAGACATGTTATCTACTAATGCGGGGATAATATTCGGCTGCAAGCAAATTTCAGCGGCACTAAAGTCCAATGTCGCACCACACTCACGCAAAAAGTCAACACCCAAGATAACGTCATGCGTGGCACGTCTCAATACAATGAATCCTGTCCTATAGCACTCGTCATGAATTACAACTTAAACTGAGCACAGGCCAACCGGAACTAAAGTTTCACCCCCAACTCCACAAAACGAAGTGTTTTTGTCCCACACAAACATAACTTTCTGTCGAAGGCGGTTCTTAAATGAAAGGCTCATAACTGACACAGCGGCACCAGTGTCAACATGCTTCCGTTTTAACGTTGTCTACACACACTGACACTTTGTTCTTTAGCATGACGATAGGTAGAGGTATGCGTGAAATTGACCGTCCGGCGACCTTACCTACATCGGTCGCACCACCTAGTTTCCCAGCGGTGGAGAAACAAAGCGGCGACGTGGGGATGATGAACGGGGTTGTCGCTGCGGTGGAGGAGGGATGCTGCGATCGGACACAGGGGAGTCATTCCGTGCGTGGCGTTGAGGGGAAGAGGGCCGATAGAAGGTAGCGGGTGGCTGCTGCTCCCACTGGGCACCAATCGTGAAGCGCGGTGCTCGTTGGACAGGGGGTCGGGTAAATTGACGACTCGGGCAAAAGCGGAAGGTATGTCCGCTGCCCCCCCAGCCGTAACATACGGGAGGTTGGCGGGTCTGGTAGTTCACTTCAGGATCCCTTAGAGGCCGAGATGGGGCGACAGAAGCGCGACGAGGAGCACCACGAGGCACCTCATCCGGATTGGCTGGACGCTGCTGGAAATAAGGGTGCGATGTTGGTTGCAGGGTTCGCTCCACGCCTTTGTTGTAAGATGGTTGGCCGTTATTTTGTGCACCCCATGGCGTGCGTTGTTCCCATACGTACCTCGATGTCGGGTGGTAGGGTACATTGAAATTTGTACGTTGCCGCTGAATATCCAGCTCCTCGCGTATAATCCTCCTGACCATAGAAGCGATGTCTTTAGCATCCGGAATGTCGATACCGGCAACAGTTGTCACATTTGAAAGACGGCCAAATTTGGGCGCTATGCGACGTGCCTTTAACGCCTGAAATGCCCGTCACTGCTTAATGACATCTGCAACTGTGGCAAGGGTGTCCCGCGAAATAAGGAAGTTGTACACATCCTCAGCAATCCCCTTGTGAATGTGCCCTACCTTGTCTTCTTCTGACATCTGCCGGTTTACAATGCGACAAAGTTTCAATATTTCTTCGATATAACGTGTGCATGTTTCACCGGGCAGCTGGGCTCTCTAGGAAAGCTGATGCTCAGCACGTTCCTTTTTCGCAAGGGTGTCCCCAAAGGACTTCGTAATTTCTTCAAGAAATCGGTCCCAGGTCGTCAGGATTTCTTCGTGGTTATCAAACCACGTCAGGGCCGCGCCAGCGAGGAAGAAGACAACATTGTACAGACGTGCGATCGAATTCCAGCGGTTGTACTTGCTGCATCTTTCGTAATGTTGCAGCCATTCCTCAATGTCATCTTCGGGCTCACCGTGGAACGCACGCGGCTCTCGCTGGTGGGAAAAGGCCGTCGTCTCTTCAGGTCGCTGTTCATGAGTCTGCGTCGTGCTGGTGGTAGCCATTGAAATGTACTGCTGAGGAGATAAAGGTGGCAAACCTGCTACACGACGGCTGCGACGAGGTACTGGCGGATCCAAAACGTTTTTACCCAGCGCCTCCACCAAATGTAATGGTTGAAATGGTTTTAATACAGGTGAACGGACGCACACGGCTCAGAACAACCCGGAACAGTCTGTGCGCGCCTTCCTCCGCTTCTTCTTCTGCAGCTTCTGATGCTTCTTAATGCGCCGCTACGTGGCGTAACAATATCTTCATCAAGCACATCTGCATGAGGGACGACCTCCAATCGGCCACAAAAGAGGGAGAGACGTGTCATTTGATATCGCAGCCTGCATTGCAGACGACGCTCCGCCACGTATCCCTTGTGATGTCACACGAGAATTTCAAAATGGCGGTCGCTTTCAGTGGAAGGAGCTTCTCGATTCCGATATCTATGCCGTGGTTTTGTAATATGCGCCACGCGCTAGGCCCTAAAACTTTGAGTGTAGAATCAGAGACCTGTATATATTCACAGCAGTACAAAATGAGTATACATCGACCTACTCTGCCATCGTCTTTTTAAAGGACCTACGTAGGCAATATGCAAGCATGCCCATTTTCAGCCCCGCCACGGCTCATGCGAGACCTATTGTGGTTTTGAGTGGGTAGCCCCATTTAGTATAGCCAAGGGATTTTCTATATAAAGCCTCAGTTTTCTTAACACCTGCCCTAAATCTCCCCACGGGGGACCCTTGCGGGACAGATGTGGGAATGTTTGCTCAGTTAGCTCTTTCTAAGCCTATATGATGCCCATATGGGAAAAACAGGGACAAGCTAAATTTGGTGTTACTCGCGTGATCCCTGAAGAAAGCCCTCATGGGTAATGTTGTCTTTGCCCCAGCCCAACTCGATGGTGTGGGCCCTAGATGCGCTCCGTCATAAGCAGCACAGTAGCATTCGACCGACAATACTCCAATGTTGGAAAACAGTGGCATCAATATCGAACCAACATTGATTCGCGAGGAGTTTACGATATTTGCCATTGCTGCACCATCGTTCACGCCATTATTGGATCACCGTACTGTCGGCACTACAAGTGTGGTCCCGTTGGCTGTTCCCTTCATAGCGATGCATGACAACGTCCGTAATCCAGTGGCATCTACAAAGTTGGCGAACCAGTAGCTTTCCCTTCATTGGCCAATCACCGGCTTCTCCATTGATCTCCTAATGTAAAGCAGTGCATTGGATAGATATTGTCGAGCCTTGCAGCAGATTATCGTGCATGGTTTTGTGACTTGATTTTCTTATTTCCGACTATAAGGAGCTATGCACAACTACATTTCTGTATCAAATGGTTCAATAAACCTTTTTACTTGTAAACAACTGAAATCCATTTCTCAAATGAAACAGCACAATGATTCAGAAAAAAATACATTTATTTGACTATTAAAAGCATGCGTGCAGTGCCTGCTGGAAGAATACCCAAGGGAGCGGAGTGTTCAACGACAGGCCATTTCTTCGAAAGAAAACAGCCTCTAAATATTCAGTGCATAATCATTCAGCAAATGTACTCATCTTGAAGCACTTATCTAGCAGCCTGCGTTTTAAAGTAGTATAATACTGATAAGCGACCCTTGGGTATGTATAAAATGAGCAGAATAACAGTTCCTGGCGGTAGGCTTGGGTTGATAGTTGTGGCTGTGTTGCTATGAGGCATCCAGGTGTTCAGAGGTTGTGCGGATATGGTAACAGTGCGTGGCTGCAGAGGATACACTGGCTCCGTAAACAGCTTGTTCCTGCCAGTCTCTCGTTGCAATAAACCCGGCAACCATTTGCGGGTGAAATGCTAGGAATCAAAAACTGCCAATATGTTTTCACGCACGCATTTGTAAAAAAAACATGAAAACAATATAGTAAATTTCTTACCAGTGTTCCGCCCAACCAGGGGTTGGCGCGAACTGATTCGTTCTCTAGGCAGGGGTCCGTTGCACCAGCGGTGCTCTTCCGTCAGGGACGGATGTCTTGGCCGAGGCAAAAGGGCCTTGAACGGTTGATCTTAATTATGAGCTTTATGCACACCTATTTACATATCTAAACTTTTACAGGATTTCAAAGACATAGCAAACAACTGGAACTGGCTGTCTGTCTTCCTGGGAGAGACTCCCGAACTCGGCAGAGCCGATGGTGCAGAGCACCGACCTAGGTCAGGACTCAACTAAGAACCCCCAACGAACCTTCGGCAACTTCCGTTTGCACCTCGGGTTCACACCCCTTGGACCGAGCTATCCAATCACTGGCCAAGAGCGGCTTGATTGGGCCAAGAAAATTCATCCTCGCCCCGTGCCCCGTCACCGCTGTCCGCAGAGCTGCTTCCGCATTGAAACAGTACCGGCGGGCGACTCATGGAGGACAGTAATATACGTGCGCAAAAAGACGAGACAAAGAGGAGAAGTGGACAACGACGTCTCCTCTTTGTCTCGTCTTTTTGTGCACGTATATTACTGTCCATCATGGTTCACCAACTCGCCCAATCAGCCGTTCTTCTACGACTCATGAAGCTTCTTTTCTTTTTTTTTAGTTTAGGGGAAGTTGACCCTGTGAGAACTCGCGAAGGTGTTCGTTCCCACGCAATTACGCTCGTAACCTGTCTGACCATATCCGCCGACGACGCCTGTCTCCTTCGCTTCCACACAGGAGTGATTAAGAGACGCTGCCGACGCTCTGCGGCGCATTCCTTCGAACGAGACAGGGAGCGGCTCCCGCTTCCGATTCAGGGACTCGAAGGGGATTAACTAAGCAATGCCCCGCCGTCTGAGCATAAGGCGCCGGCTTACTCGTCAGCCGCGTCAGCTTCTGTCGTCTTCGGTGACCGATACCCGCTACCGTCACGGGAGTGATTAAGGGTAGTTGTCGTCGCTTCGTGACCCTTCTCCGAACGGCGACACGGAGGAGCACACACGTCCCATTCCGGGAATCGAGGGGGTATTAACCCTACAATGCCCCTCTGCTTGAGCGCTAGGCCGCGCGCGAACTGACGATCCCTTACAGGCCCTCCGCAAGATTTTACAAGGGGCCCAAATGGCACCTTTAAAATTAAAACCATCAAGGGATCGGCCTAAGCAACGACACCGCCTCGATCGCGGGGCACATAGAACAGCACACGAAAAATTGGCCCCAACAATCCAAAACAAAACCAAATGCACACACTCAAATACACAATGTTGCATGAGCGGCTCTCTTCTTGATTGAAGTCCGAGTTCGCGTATTGTGTTCGGTTCATGCACCAGTACGTCCAGCTCGCGAACACACACACACAAACCACTGTTCGCTTGCATGGCCGTCGGGCGGAGGTAGGAAGGGGAGCCCCCTCTCGCTCCGCCCCCGGCAGGGCATCGCTGTCCAGATCCCAGCAATCGTTGCTGACGCGTGACATGGCATCAGCATTTGCATGCGCGCTACCCTTCCTGTGCCTGACCACGACGTTATATCGCTGAAGCGCAAGTGCCCAGCGTGTAAGCTTCGTGCCATGCGGCGTGCTGAGTGTAAGAAACGCTAGAGGATTGTGGTCGGAGACGACTGTGACCGGGGCTGAACAAGCTGCTGAACAACAAATACAGTTTTGAAGGTTTCGCGACAATACTAAGTAACCAATGAATATCAGCTGCTGTACCACAAATTACCGGGCAGCAGAACCGAAGCTCGACGGCTACAGTGATGAATACGTTTGAATGCCATTCGCCGCAAATACCTTTGTTACACATGTGTAATGGCTTCTAGATGCATGTTAAAATACAAAAATGTGGAACCCTGTTTTGATTTTATTAATAATTGCATAATATTTTGTAACCAGTCATAGACAGGTTTTTAACATGGTACTTACAATATCAGGGACAACAGCATGGCTGTTATCGGAACACAAGACATACATTTCACTGTAGCCCATTTTTGAAAACGGCCCTGCTGATATCGGGAGGACACAAGACGATTTGTCCAATATCACAATTTTCTAAAAGCGGCTCTTCTAATAACAGCACACACTAGTCCAGTGTTGCCAGTTTATAAACAGGGTAGGATAAAATCGGGAGAACAAAAGACATCTGGTCCAATGTTGCCAGTTTATTCCTATGGCTATCTAATATTGGGAGGACATAGGACAAACTGGATCCAATGTTGAAAGTTTTTTAAATTCGGCTATTGCAATATCGGAAGCACAGAAAGGAAACTGGTTGAATTTGCCCGTATTTGAGAACAGAGGGTGAAAAACTGGGGGACATGTGAAACTTTGTTCACCATTGGATTTGTTGTTTACTGGCAGAACAAACTGGGAAACCTTTTGGAATCGTGGACTATTTGTCGTGACGCTGGGACTAAGTCGACCCGGCCTTCACTTGGTAGCGTGCAGAGACTCTGGGTTGATGAAGGATTGAATCTTAGAAGTTGGTAAAATATATACAAGCAGGTTTAATGGCACTTTGAGAAAACTTATTTACATGAAAAAAGGTATATAAGCAAAAGGCAAGCGTTAAGAGTTCATAGCGAGAAGCGTCTGGATTAGCCCAGATGCTTCCCCAGGGCTCAGAGCGTCATTTCGTGCTCTGCAACGTCCCTATATCCCCTATGTCCAGCCCCTCTCTGAAGATGCTGACCAATTAGTTCCAGGGCACACCCCTCAGATATCGGCAACCAATCGAACACATCACTGCATTGATGGTCTGATGCACTGACTGGTCCAGTATTGTTTCGTCGGGCGTGGTCACTTGTTGTCGGTTAGAGCTTGGGAACGGCGAAGAGGTAAATTTCGATTCTTCTGCAAAGACCCGCTATGATGGTTGCGGCAAGTGGATTTCCTTCTCAGAAACCCAAGTGTACGTGCGCGCCACGAATACTGCTCCCAGCATTGTCCGGCAATTGCAACTCTTTCCTGCATTCACAGGAAATCTTCTAATGGCCGTAATCCTCATGCTCCTTTCTTCTCCTGTACGTCAGCGGACGTGTCACTCCGATCGTCTCCTTTGGACAATAGGCATTCCTCACTTGAAAATAGCGCCTCTCGATGGGAAGGGTGAACAGTTGAACAAAAGCACTTCCGGCTATTTCTGTCAGGGCGACACTTCTTTGTATTTTTCTTGACGTTCCCTTCACAGGGCCAACTTGGCAGTTGTAGGGTCACGACAAAGCAAAGCATGCTCACACAATAAGATTCATGTGAACACGCTCACTTAGAGCCCTTGCACAAACAGCACATATCAATACCAGGCCAACAGGCAAGCGCGGACCATGCACGGTCACAACAGCCTCCTCCCCTTCCAGAAGAGTCACGGAGGGCAGCAGTCGCAGCTGCTGCATGAAGAGACGACTTAATGGCCTGCACATGAACGCTTGAAGCTCGCTGTCGCTTGTCGCGTTATCTTGATTGTCGTAGGCCAAATTGCTTGAACTGTCTCTGAAACTCAACCACGTGTCTAAGCAAGCACTCGGCTCCCGTCCGAAGAGACCAGGTAAAAAAAAACTGCCATCGTTGTCCGAGAAAAGCCCACACTCAAGACGCTCAGGACCCACGTATGCCTAGAAAACCAAACGTGCTGCTTTACATAGTCACATATATATAAGCGCACGAAACAAAAAGAACCTGAGTATCAATTTGGATACATGGTGAGGAGCCCCTTGGACCGCTTAGGAAACAGCGGCTAAGCGCGTCCGCATTCCCATTTAACTTCCCCTTTTTGTATCTTATTTCCAAATTGTACTGCTGTAAAATCAAGCTCCACCTCAGAAGGCGACTGTTCTTCGATGTCGCAGTTTGCAGCCAAGTGAGGGGACAATGGTCCGTCACTACGGTGGATTTGGCACCTCCAAGATAGTACTGCAATTTTTCAATGACCCATACAATGCAAGCGCACTCTTTCTCTGACGCGCAATGAGCCCTCTCTCTAGAGCTCAGTTTTCTGCTCAGGTAGAGCACGGCGTGCTCATTACCGTCGTAATCCCTCTGGCAGAAAACAGCACCTAACCCTCGATCACTTGCATCACACTGGATCGTGAATTCTCGGTCGTAGTCTGGCGCTCGCAATACCGGACGGCTAATCAGCAAAGCCTTCAGGTTTAAGAAGGAGGCTTCCTTTTGTTCGTCGCAGACTACATTTGTCGGTACTGTCTTGCGGAGAGCGTCGGTCAGGGGGCTAGCCAAAGCTGAATAGTTAGGGATGTTGTGATTGTAGTATCCCTGCCGTCAGCCCCTCCCAGGCTTCGCGCACCATTCGCAAAAGGTGAGCGCAGTGACCTCCCGTACACCAACTCGGCTGGGCTAAATCCAGTGGATTCGTGCGGCACTGAGCGCAAAGCGAAAAGTGCTGCAGGCAAGCAGGTATCGCATTCGCGCTTGTTTTCATAGTACAGTCCCCTCAGGACGCGTTTGAGAACAGAATGCCATCTTTCTACGCTGTTTCTCTGCGGATGGTGGATCGAGCTGTGCACTACCTTAATGCCGCATCGCTCGAGAAATGAGGTGAGAAATGAGAACACTTGTGAAAACGCTGCCCTGATCACTTTGGACCTCGGAAGGGAATCCAACTCGTGCAAACACTGACAGCATTGAATCCACTACACTCTCGGACGTCACCTCGCGCAGCGGAACAGCCTCTAGAAACTTTGTGGCTGGGCATAACATAGTGACGATATAACGGTACCCTGACTCTGTCACAGGAACTGGCCCAACTACATCTATTACCAACTGGTGAAACGGCTCGGTAATGATTCGGTACTAACACCATCGGAGCTTTCCACTTATCTTGCGCCTTTCCAACCCGCTGGCACGTGTCCCATGACCGTACAAAATTTTCCGTGTCCTTAAAACATCCAGGCCAATAGTATTCTTGCAACAGCCTCTGCTTTGTTTTCCTTATTCCAAGGTGACATGACCATGAGTTGCCATGGGAAAGTCGCAGTAAGTCTTCGCGGTATTTTTCGGGAACGACTAATTGGTCCCGCTCTACTCCGCGCTTATCCTTGAATAAGCGATACAGCACTCCCTTTCTCATCTCGGAAGAAATATTCTTTGGGGTCTTAGTGGCGCGGTGCGCTCCCTTATCTCCTGTATCTTGGGATCATTGGCTTGCTCCATAGCTAAGTCCTCTCGGGTTCCACTTAGAAGTCTCGTGAGATTACTAGACACTGGCGGCAAGAGATTACTCTCAAGAACATCCTCATTCTGCGTCTCATCAAGCTCACTTTCAAGTTGACTTATCTGAGATGCCTCGCTCTCAAAGTTTTCTGACCCGCTATATTCCGCATTGACCACTGTTTTAACTGCCGTTTCCTCCGCTGTGGAATTTTCTGGAATGAGCAGCGTAGCTAGTTCTCTCGCCTTTGAACGTGCTAAGGATTGCACGACTGTCTCCAAAAAGGATGCCCCTCTTTCGCAGCAGCATGTCCGATTTGTTGGAAAACAAATACGGATAGCACTTAGGAAGCTTTCCTGAAACGGCAGCCTCGGTTGTTAACTCGCCGAAAGGGCCCTCGATGACCACATTCGCGAATGGCAAGCACACTGTTCCTCCACTACCTGGCGGATCCATGCACACTGACCTGTATAGTCGGAAGGCGACACATACGCCGGATGGACAACATTCATCGTTGCGGCCGAATCGCGCAGTACCTTGCAAGGCTTCCCGTTGACTACTAGGTCATGCATGTAGGGTGCCAAAAGCTTCATGATTTCATTGCAGTCAATGACATACGAGAAAGCAATCTTTTCTTTCCGGCAGTTGACGGCAATGTGACCCTGCTCATTACACCTAAAGCATGTGAGCGGCTTCCTAGTTTCAAGCTTGTTCTTTGTGTTCTGCGCGTTGGTCACTTCCCCACTTTTCTCACTGCCATCCTTTCTAGGGAGTTTGCCTGAAGAAGCCTTCCTTTCTTCGTTTGCAACTCTAGCAACGTGCCTTTCCTGACGGTTATTGACACTCAACTTGGGATTGCGGGGCTTATCCACTGCTGGGTTGCTGAATTGTCGGCCCGAAGCGTACTCCTCAATGAGTTCGGCAGCTTCAGTTGCCGACCTAATGTCGCCTCGGTCCTGTAACCAATTTCTTTCTTTTTCTGGGAGGCAGTTATAAAACTGCTGCAAAAGAATTCGCTCGGCGACAGCGTCCCTATCACTGTAGGAATCAGTGCTCTTTAGCCACTCGCCCAAATTGACTCTTAAATTGTACAGGAATTCATGGCAACTCTCGTCCCTGGACTTAGAAGCGCTCCGAAAACGTTGTCTGAACGCCTCGGCGCTAAGCCTATACTTTCTCAGAAGGCAAGCATTGACCATTTCGTAGTTGTCCGCGTCCTCCTTGCTTAGCCTCGCGACAACCTCCGCTGCCTCGCAGGGCAGAACCATCAATAATCTCTGAGACCAAGTGTCTCGCTGGAAGGACAGTTTTTCGCAGGTTCGCTCAAAGTTAGCCAGATACAGACCGATATCCCCTGGTATCACATATGGCTGTATGTACTTTGACATCTTGAAATCTGCCTCCTTATTGAGAAGAGGTACCGCTAGCTGGGGATAATTGCCCGACCTTTTGCACAACTCTACTTCTAATTTCCGGAGCTCAATTTCTTGCCCCAGCCTTTTTGCTGCTCTCTAAATTTCACGCTCACGCCTCTTTTCCTCTTTTTCCCGCTCGTTCTACTGTCTGAGCTGCTCCTCCTTTTTTGTCCGATGAGGTTCCATGCTTCACTGAGCTCCTCATTATAGGTTCCCAAATCAGTGATTGCCTTTAAAATCAAGGGTTTTCGTGCCAAAGCACTTGCATCAATTCCCAATTCCTCACACAATAGCAACAGTTCCGGTTTCTGCAGATTTTGTAGGTCCATAACTGCATAGTGTTGGTATCTGGATGCGCTATAAGTTACGCGCGTGAGGGAGTTCGTGTTTCTCGTTGACGCAATTAAACGCATCCTTCTATGTTTAGCTGGCGCATGTATAAGCTGTCGTGACGCTGGGACTAAGTCGAGCCGGCGTTCACTTGGTAGCGTGCAGAGACTCCGGGTTGATGAAGATTTGAATTTTCGAAGTTGGTAAAATATATACAAGCAGGTGTAATGGCACGTTGAGAAAGCTTATTTACATGAAAAAAGGGTATATCAGCAAAATGACAAGAGTTAAGAGTTCACAGCGAGAAACGTCTGGATGAGCCGTTTACCCAGGGCTCAGAGCGTCATTTAGTTCTCTGCAACGTCCTTAAATCCCTTATGTCCAGCCCCTCTCTGAAGATGCTGACCAATCAGTTCCAGGGCACACCCCTCAGATATCGGCAACCAATCGAACACATCACTGCACTGATGGTCTGATGCGCTAACTGGTCCAGTATTGTTTCGTCGGGCGTGGTCACTTGTTGTCGGGTAGAGCTTCGGAACGGCGAGGAGGTAGATTTCGATTCTTCTGCAAAGATCCGCTATGTTGGTTCCGGCAAGTGGATTTCCTTCTCAGAAACACAAGTGTACGTGGGCGCCACGAATACTGCTCCCAGCGTTGTCCCTTTCCGGAAATTGCACCTCTTTCCTGCATTCACGGAAAATCCTCTAATGGCTGTAATCCTCATGCTCCTTTCTTCTCCTGCACGTCAGCGGACGTGTCACTCCGATCGTCTCCTTTGGACAATAGGCATTCCTCGCTTGACAATAGCGCCTCTCGCCGGGAAGGGTGAACAGTTGAACAAAAGCACTTCCGGCTATTTCTGTCAGGGCGACGTTCCTTTGTATTTTTCTTGACGTTCCCTTGACAGGGCCAACTTGGCAGTTGTAGGGTCACGACAAAGCAAAGCAATACTCACACAAAACGATTCATGTGAACACGCTCACTTAGAGCCCTTGCACAAACAGCACATATCAATACCATAACCACAGGCGCACAATAGTGCGCGAAAGCGCGGACCGTGCACGGTCACAACATATTGTAGGACCCAAAACCCTCTCGTCGAGGTGGTCAGCCACTCTGCGCAGCTCCATCCTCAACGACCGACCCTGGGCCATCCAGCTGGCCCTCATGGCGGCGAAGAGACAAAATCTCGACGTTTCCACGTGGGAGACTTAGGCCCGGTCGCGCTAAACCCTGCCGGACATCAAATAAAGTTATTCCCTCCTCCTCCTCCAGTAGGACCACCTTTGCCGACGTATTTCAAATATTGGACAACTGCCTTGTGCTGCCTGGGGTATTATGTGCTACTTGGGCTCCTTCCTGGCATAGAGTGGCACCGCCGGGCGTCGGTGACGTCACGGTTGCTAGGCTGCGCCATGACATGACCGATAGCGGTCCCCATGGCAACCGCGTCGGTGTGATATCACTTATGCATAACCATTTCGCTAATTTGTTGAGTGGTTTTCGCTGTTTTACGCCCCAATTACATTTCTTATTTATTCAACTGACACTCATTACAAAAATTGGCCACTATCGGGCGTTTTTTTTTGGCTCATTAGGTAAGAAACATTGCCACTTACTGTTGGCGTGTCGTCACATCCTTTGGATGTGGACTTTAGTTGTATGACTGTTCGACCTCTGATTGATTTTACTTTGTATTTTTGGATTTGACTAAGCTAGTACATAATTATCCCATTTACATATAGTTTTTAGCACCCTCACACCATACTTTCTCGACTGCTCCCAACTCCTAGGATTACAACACAGATCTGTACACGTTTTGTACACAGGATCTTGCTAACATTGCCTAGTAATACTGTCGCATTGATAATAAAACAAGAATAGCTGTTGGTGTCCTGATATTAGGAAGAGGCTTTTTAACTGACCAGTCTAGGCAACATTCAAGTATATGTGCTTCCGATTTAGGCGCCGAGGTGGCAAGCGTAACATTTTCTCATTGAGCAGACGGCTGCTGTCGGACAAATATTGGGGCTGAGGGGACGGGGGGGGGGCGAAGAGGGTTATTCAAGCAGCGCCGTTAAGGGTGACGACGCGACAGCGTTTGCGACTGCCGTCCGTGGCTCCCATCGCGGATCTTAGTTCGTGTATGTGCATTTTCTCCATTCGCAGAGTAATCACTAAGGCTTCTCAGAATGTTCATTTGGGCTAGTTGGTAAACATGCATAATTGTAAAACAGCGCGAACAACGGCGGACAAGAACGAACAAGAACTACTGCTTCTAGTTTCACCTGTGTAAGCTTACAACTACCATTTGTCACGCAGCCGTAAGCCACAATGATATGAGAAACAACATCCGACATACCGTACGAACTTAACATATAGGAGTCGCATGTCTAACTTGGAATGAAGGGTTCCTGGACGGTTCAATTCCTTTCAACTTCCCATCAGAGTCGAATTACGGGACTCGCTCTTTAATATACAGAGATTGACTTCAAAATGAGAACACCGCGTAACGGCTAAATGACATGTCAATGTGCGACGAACAGCGGAATCAACCAATGGCAAAAAGGCTGCCTCTACGGGCCAGTTGTTGCGAAGTCAAGTCGTTTACACACACACACACACACATACACACACACACGCACGCGCGCGCGCTCACGCACGCACACACTTGAGTGTTTGATATGTGTGTGTGGATGTGTGTCGGTATGTATGTTGATATATAAGGAGTGAAAAATATAATTAAAACATAATTTTAAGGCACAAAATTTGAAGTCGAACAAGCAAAACAAAACAAAACGAAACTAGGTTTCCAAATGAACCCGCTTGTGAATGGGTTAACTTTCATCCAATGGTAGCACACTGGCCGCGGCAAACAAAGCGCACTCATTGCAGTCTTCAGGTACAGTGAACTACTTCAGTAATACTGGGGATTCCACGGATAGTTCTTTATTTTTACTCAAGGCCTGAAATGAAGGTACTCTGCGGTGGTTCAAACCCCGCGAAAGAAATCCGGGTATATTCAGGCTGATGATGATGATTATGATGATGATGATGATGATGATGATGATGATGATGAAGATTCGCATCGAACACGACGAACGTTCAGTTGGGCGCATGAAAGTGCGTCGGCATTGCATAACCCTCTTTCATGCCTAGCGAATGTGATCCCGGTAGGATATTTTCCGTTCCATTGGGTCAGCTGTCTTCGACACCGCGCACGTGCGCAGCGCGGAAACTGCCCTCCTCCTCCGCGCTGCGGCGGACGTGTCTGCAAAGCGTATAGCTGGGGTCGTGGCACGCCTCCTGTTGGTGGCCACTTCCAAACATCATTTGAACTTCACACTGTATGCGAGAAGTGCAACTTTGCTCCAAAATCTGAGCGCGCATAGCACTTGCTGCCGCAACGGTACAGTGCTCCCCTATACGCCTCGCCGTTCATCGGCGTGTTCTTTGCACAACTATCCCACTTCATCCTTGTTAGGTCGAAATCGACGTCAAAATAGCTCTCTTGGCAGATAGGATGCATTCTCGCGCACCGTCCTTTGACGTTGGTGCCTGAGCGCCATAGTCAACAACACATCGCGGACATTGCCATCATTTTTGCTCGAAAACGTTGCAGAAAAACATGCCTTCCTGTACAAAAATAGTGTAAAACCGCAGGAATAATGAGATGTGCAACATAGGTTTTTTTTGCCCACATGAAGCAATAGCATCTTCCCGTGTCGCAACTTTTCAACGTGGTGGCGGCGAAAAATAGGTATCGGCTTTCTAGAGGACTCTCAAAAGTAGATGGGGTTTAGAGCGGTCCATGATTCATCCTAGCCCGGGTGAGCAGCCCCTAACGAATCGGACATGTCACAGAACCGTGCGCTCAGTGATTCACGGAAGTGTGTTACCCCCTGCCGGAGCCATGTTTGTATTTTTGTTGGGAAAGCAACACTACGCCACCAAGCTCGGCTTGTCGCTTATGCTCGTATGCCGTAGCCGCAAATGGCAGGAGCTGCCAACTCAGGTCTCTAGTTTCACATGGGACGGTTATGTCAGAATCCGCCTGTCAGGTCCCTGGTATTCAAGTTACCCCTGTAGGCGACTAAGGCGTGTTCATACGGCTTGGTTAAAGCGGGGTTTTATATTTCATTTCATTTCATTTTATTACCTTAAAGACCTCTCGTGGGGCGTCATCGCACATAAGGGGTGGGATGAGCAGAAAAGGTACAAGACAATGCAATATATGTGATCGTATACAAAAAATGTTGTTTAGATTGCTAACAAACGATAAAGGGCAGATGGGCTGATCCATCCAGCCCGTCGTAGTAACTGGGTTGTATATATATTCTCAGGCCAGCGCTGAAACTGCCTTGGGCATTCAGGCTACCGGAATGCCTAGCCGAATTGAAAAGAAGTTGGTTGTCGTGACGGGGCACTTTAATAAGAACTCCACCTTCGTTAAATCGGCGGAGGAGCGTTTTCTACTCGAGTTGAGCCTGCACCAGCTCAAAGCACCACATATTGGGAAGCAGTTTAGACTTGGTTTTACAAAGAGCGGCGGCAGATGCAGAGCACGTAGTCTGCAGAGTGGAAACCAAGTCCCACTACTTCACTGATCATCGCAGCGTCATCGTTGGTATAAAGAATAAAAGCCTAGTCGTTACCTGAACAATTTGTCTTGTTTGTACAATAGAGCTAAACCAAACGCTTAACCACAAGCGTATAGCCATGCAAACGTTACTTTCGCAGTTCAACTAGAGTTAACCAGAGCGAAACCACAGCCAACTTTTTTTTGCCTTCCCCGCCGACGATGTATTATTCAGGGAACGGGTCTCAACGCTATCGTGTTAGTAGGATTGCTGAAAGTATATGAACACTTCTTTGAGCTCTGAATGAGGCGTTTAAATAACACAGGAAGAATGGAATGATTGAATGCTTGCTGACGGCGCAAAATTTCGATAGGCATGCCGCTGCTAGTGGTACGCCACCAGAATTAGCCGGAAAGATAGGCCCTGAACACGTGCTGCGCCTGATGATGGCATTCTTGTATGATCACACTGAGTTACCGCACTTTCAGGAAAGTGCATCGGTGCCATCGGAGCACCTGTCCTTCATCCGCCGTCACCCAGACATTTTTCTAGAAGTTAGCATTGCCTCAAGCTTTGAATTTTCCCTAACGCTATGTCGAGTTCACGGATGTCGGGGTGTCAGGCCGCGGTGGCTGACCGCAGTAATCGCCTGGAAACGTGCTTGCGCCACCAAAAAAAAAAATAAAAGAAAATGGCCGCATGAAATACTTCAGGCAGCCGTTAGGAAATTCCCTCTACGGATCTTCTTTCATTTGTACATACCATCGTCATCGTGCCGCGGCGCCGGCTCCAGCACGCGCCTGGGTTCACCATCGGAATAAATGCGAACACGGCATACCTTGCCTTGCCTTCACGACTTAGCCGTCTCGACCTGGCCTTGTTTCACAAGTGGTGGAGGTGGAATTCGATCCTTTTGCTGCCTTGTGCCCTGCATCTCGCTGGAGCTACGTTCCGGTCGCCGTTTGGCAACAGCTGCCATCGTCATGTCAACCTAGAGCCGTTCCGACCCGGCCGGACCCTCTACCTCGGCTACACCGCAGCCTCAAACTGCGCCCACACAACGCGATCCGCCGCTGTTCGCTGGTCGTCGCGACGAAGACGTGGATGACTGACTCAACACTTATGAACGCTGCAATGCCTACAATCGGTGGGATGATGCTTTAAAATTCCTCAACGTTTCTTTCTACCTTATTAAGGTCGCCAGGAAATGGTTTATCAACCACGAGCCCCACACCACTAACTGGCCAACCTTTAAGCAGCAGTTCCGACAGTACTTCGCCGACCCGGCTGTTCGGACTGAGATCGCCAAGAACAAGCTCGCTTCCCGCCTTCAAGGTCCTGATGAGTCATATGCGTCTTACATAGAGGCCGTACTTGCACTAGGTCGGCGTATCAGTCCCATTTTTCCGGAACCTGAACGCGTACACCATGTCTTGAAAGGAATCAATGCGATGGCTTATAACACCCTAGTTGCCTAGAATCCATCAGATGTTGATTCCATTTTACGACCTGCCAACGCCTCGACCAGCTGCAGTCCTCCCGATTGCAGCCCAGCTTCGCTACTGGCCCGATCTCTTCTGACTTCGATCTACGAGCCCTGATTCGAGCGATAATCCGTGAGGAGCTTCAAGCCCTCAGCCCTTTCTGCCGGCACGGGTGCGATCATTCTTTTCCCCCTTCTAATGACGCCGGCCTCCGCCACATCATTAAAGAAGACTTAGCCACTATCACCCAGCCTGTCGCAGCTGACCCTCCTGCACATCGCCCAGCGCCGACTTACGCTCACGTCGCGGCATCCCTTCCTCCTTTTATTCCCCCACCCCGACAAGCACCACCGTACAACCACATTACCGCCGTGACGACGGCTCAGCCTACGCCACCCTATTACGCACACTAGCGCCCCTCTCGCCCAGTGTGCTACTACTGTGGAATTCGAGGACATATATCCCGCTTCTGTCGTCGACGGATTCAGAACGAGCGGCGTGGCTACGACGCCTTCGAAAGTGACATACCTGCATATTATCAGCGACGACCTATTCCCAGACCAGTTCGTCGATCCTCTCCACCGCCGGTATTCCTGCCTGAACCAAGCAATTTAAAACGTTGGGAATAATTTTCTCTGAGAATATGTCATGGGACGACCACGTTACCTACCTTGTGAGGAAACTATCACGCATAACTGTCTATTTACGCAGCCACCGCTCACTGTTTCCCATTTCTATTAATATATTGCTCTACAATTCTCTGTTTTCCTCAGTCATGAATTATGCCGCGCTTGTCTGGGCAACTAATACACTCAGAAATGCCGCAGCCGTCCGGCTCCCCCCTCTCAACCCTATTACAGCCCTGTCCGCCATAACTATTATGCACCACGACGCGTTTCTGTCACCCCAGCACATCTTGGTACTGAGAACATAGAGCAAGACCGTCGTCCTAGCCGTTCTCCATCGCCTCAAGTCCACCATTCCCGATCACCTACTCGTCGCCGCAGCTTGTCCCCAACGTACCAAGGCACCTACTCGGGAAACTAGGCAGCGCAGCGCCCGCACGTGACGCTGCGTTACCAACCCGGACAGCCAACTGTGTTTAGACCATCGCACCACGCCGCAACCTGATCAATGTCCTCATAGATCGAGTCCCAGTGCCCGCTTTCATTGACACTGGAGCCCATATTTCAGTTCTTAGTTCGTCGTTCCTCCAGCGCCTCAAAAATGTTCTTACGCCCGCTAACACCTCTACAGTTCGTGTTGCTGATGGAAACACTGCTGCCATCATCGGAATGTGCACTGCACGCGTTAGCATCGCCGGCCACCACGTCCCTGTGCTCTTCGCCGTCCTTACTACTTGTTCTCAAGACGTGATTTTAGGCCTAGACTTTTTAACAGCCCATTCCGCTCTCTTTGACTGTTCTTCCGGACTTCTGCGCCTTGCCCTGCCCTATTGTGTTCACGACCCCAGTGCTTACCAATCCCAGCCTCGCCTCCGCTCCAGTACATTTACTCGCCTACCTCCCGAGGCGGCAGTATACGTGCCCATGTCACCTTTTCCCTCCCTTCCTGACGGCGACTACGTTGTCAACCCCATCACCGACGTCACTCTACAGCGCAACATCGTCCTACCTCATAACATTGTACACGTCGAGAATAACCTCACCTACATTCCCGTACTCAACTTCAGCATGTCTTCACAAGTTCTCCCGGAGGGCATTTTCCTTGCCGAGCTGTCGCCTTTGTCCAGCTTTACTATTTCTGCAGTGCTGTCCGACAGTCACGCCGACGTACCTGCACAACCTGTCCCATCACATAGTACGGAGGACCGCATCTCAGCCATGGTTGCCTCTGACCTGCGTCCCGAATATGCCAGCGCCCTTGCCGGCCTTTTGCGGTCATACAGTGACATTTTTGATTTCTGTCCCGGATCCCTGGGCCAAACGTCCGTCGTCACACATCGTATTGATACTGGAGATGCCCGACCTATTCATCGACGGCCTTAGAGAGTTGCTCTTTCCGAACGCAGGATCATTCAGGAAGAAGTAGAGAAAATGTTGGCAAGCAACATTATTGAGCCGTCGAGCAGCCCCTGGGCGTCTCCGGTAGTACTCGTCAAAAAGAAAGACCACAGCTGGAGGTTTTGCGTTGATTATCGACACCTAAACAAGATAACAAAGAAAGACGTGTACCCTCTTCCAAGGATCGATGACGCTCTCGACTGCCTGCATGGTGCTAACTACTTCTCCTCCATCGATCTCCGTTCTGGATATTTGCAGATCTCTGTTGACGAAAGAGATCGCGAAAAGACGGCTTTTGTCACCCCGGATAGCCTCTACCAATTCAAGGTGATGCCTTTTGGCTTATGTAATTCCCCTGCGACATTCGAGCGTATGATGAAATCCCTATTACGCGGGCTCAAATGGACCACATGTCTGTGCTACCTCGATGACGTCATCGTATTTTCATCAACCTTTGAAGGCCACCTCCATCGCGTTTCGGCTATTCTTGGCGTCTTCCGACGAGCTGGCCTTCAGTTGAACTCCAAGAAGTGTACCTTTGGTCGCCGGGAACTCAAGGTCCTAGGACATTTAGTGAACACCCATGGCATCTAGCCGGACCCCGACGAAATTCGCGCTGTAAGGGATTTCCCTAAACCGAAATCCAGCAGCGACGTGCGTAGCTTCCTGGGACTTTGCTCACATTTCCGGCGATTTGTACCAAACTTCGCAGAAATAGCCCGTCCGCTCACGCAGCTTCTGAAAAAAGATGTCTCCTTTACCTGGGGCCACGAACAATCGGCCGCCTTCGTCGCTCTTATTGCCTACCTCACCGGTCCGCCAGTGTTGGCTCACTTCAATCCGTCAGCGCCCACAGAAGTACGCACCGACGCAAGTGGTCATGGAATTGGTGCCGTTCTCGCACAACGTCAGCTCGGTTTACCTCATCGCCTATGCCAGCCGACTCCTCTCTGCGGCCGAAAAAAATTATTCCATCACTGAACGTGAGTGCTTAGCCCTAGTTTGGGCCATTACAAAGTTCCGCCCTTACTTGTATGGGTGGCCATTCACAGTAGTCACTGACCACCACGCACTGTGTTGGCTTTCTACACTCAAAGACCCTACTGGCCGCCTTGGACGTTGGGCCTTGCGCCTTCAGGAGTACAATTTTTCAGTAGTTTATAAGTCTGGCCAGTTGCATCGAGACGCCGATTGCCTGCCCCGTCATCCAGTCGACCCGCCAAGTCAACCTGAATGTGACAATGACGCTTGCGTGCTCTCTATTTCTGATTTCTCCAACATTCGCCATGAGCAACGCCAGGACCCTGAGCTTCGCGAAATTATCAATCGCCTCAGCGCCGATCGCCATGACCCTTCCCTTCGTTTGTTTGTGCTCCACGACGGCACCTTATACCGGCACAATATGCGACCTGATGGCCCCGACCTTCTACTAGTAGTTCCTCAGCACCTACGCTCAGCCGTCCTTCAACAGCTTCACGACGTTCCTACAGCGGGTCATCTAGGCGTCTCTCGCACATACGACAGTGTGCGTCGTCGGTTCTTTTGGCCAGGCCTATATCGCGCAGTCCGCCGCTACGTAGCTGCTTGTGACCGCTGTCAACGCCGGAAAAAGCCATCAGTTTTACCAGCTGGACTTCTGCAGCCAATCGACATCCCCATAGACCCATTTTCTCGAGTGGGTCTCGATCTTCTAGGGCCTTTTCCACTGTCCTCATCGGGGAACGAATAGATTGCGGTGGCCACTGATTACACCACACGCTACGCGGTCACACGAGCAATACTAACCAGTTGTGCAACTGATGTCGCTGCTTTCTTCCTCAACGACGTTATACTCGTCCATGGAGCTCCCTGCCAACTGCTCACCGACCGTGGCCGTTGCTTTCTGGCTCGTATAGTCGACGAGATCCTACGGCTGTGCAACGTTTGTCATTCTTTCACGACTGCCTGCCATCCACAGACGAACGGGCTTACCGAACGCCTTAACCGGACACTGACTGACATGTTGTCTATGTAGTACGTTTCTGATCACCACCGTGACTGGGACATAACGCTGCCATTTGTGACATTCGCTTCCAATTCGTTGCGTCACGACACTACCTGCTACTCCCCCTTCTATCTTCTATACGGCCGTGAATCTCTGATTCCTTTTGACAGCCTGCTCCCGTCTGTCACCACTGTCAGCTCATATGCTCGTGACGCTATAGCCCGAGCTGATGCTGCCCGCGTTGTTGCTCGCAACCGACTCGCAGCCTCTCAGCACTCCCAGAAACGTCGCTATGATTCCTGTCATCGCAACACCGAGTATTCTTGCGGCTCTCTCGTGCTGCTTTGGACTCCAGCTCGCCGCGTTGGCCTTTCGGAAAAACTTTTGCCCCGTTATACAGGACCCTACCGTATTTTACGACAAGTGACACCAGTGACATACGAAATTGCGCCCTTGCATCCCGTCCGCCATGCCTCTACACCACGCACCGAGACGGTCCATGTTGCACGCCTAAAACCGTACTACATGGACCCTGGTTTGGACGCTAGTACGCACCGGGACGGTGCTTTTCAGCCGGCGGGGTAGTGTCACTTAGGCGGTGCATACGCATAAGGAAAGAGGAAGAAGACTCTCGTGAGTTGGAGAGAAGACGACGTTCAACAGCGTCGGCTGGTGCCTACAGAGAACGTCTGTTTGAAAGCCTTGTCTTCGGTGTCCGCCCTCTGCTACAAGCTGAACTACCCCGTAACAATATTAATAAACTTTCGCTTATACAGAAAAGTGCAATTCGCATAATTTGTTTAGTGCCTTCTTATTCACACACAGCAGAATTGTTCAAAACGTTTAACATTATCCGTATACAGTGTCGATACCCCTATAGACTGATCCGCTATTACAAATTAGAAATAATCAAACACAATAATTCATTACCTGAACTAGCCAGGCTTTCGGCGAACGATCCTCTGTATTGTACGCAAAAACCACAAAAATGGAAAGTTAACGTTTGCCGTACAAATTACGGGAAACAAATGTTGAAGTTTTGCTTACCATCTCTTCTTAACGAACTTTCCGGAGAAGATGGCACAGACGTCACTGACTAATCATTCAAGGATTTGCGTAGTATTTTTTCTACAAATAAATATAGTAATATTGTTAGTTTCTTTGTCTGATCATGTCATATGCACTCATTCATCTGTGTTTTCCCGAGCTATGCAATATCCGTTCATCATATCTGTCATGTTCCATATCCTAAATATTTGTCATTGTTATTCGCATCACACTTTTATCCTTTTGTATGATTTTCTGTTTATGAGCAGCTGCATCCTGCTTGTGTATTTCTACCATTGAGGCAACAAACGCTGTCCACTGTATGCCTTGTACTGGGCACGGACCACGTCAAGCCCATCGAGGGCTTTTTGTTCGTGCCCCTATGCATCATAGGATGTTAGAATAAACTGATATGAAATATGAATTGGGGCCCATGTATCCTGACGCCGGTCCCCTTCCCCATACCGCCGCTCGGTTTCTCCACTTTGACCAGCAACAACTCTCCCTGTCCGTCATTCGGAAAACTAAGCGATGCTGTTTTCGAAGGTGAAACTGCACTTTGCGAACTGACAAAAAGTCCTGCTCATCGCCCGTATAATATGTTTTCCGTTTCAGCTGAAGGATTACCTGCCGAAGCTTTGATCATGATTATAGCATGATTATAACACGCGGAGATCGCTGCTCTCTTTACCGTAAAGGCTGCTGACGTTTCATCGTTCCATCTATACTCGGCTATTTTTTTCCATGGCGCCCCGTGTTATAATCAGTGATCGTGGACAGCAATTTACTGCTGATGTCGTAGAAAAAATGCTCCGACTTTGTGGTTCAGATTATCGACACTCCACACAGTAGTGCCCGCAGACCCACAGTCTCACCGAGGACTCCAACCGCACCCTGACAACCATGTTGACCATGTACGTCTCGTCTGACCGTCGCAACTGGGATGCAGTACCCGTTAAAAATATGTGTAATGTGTTGTTTTAGAATTTCTTTTCAGTTTGCTCATTAGAATGTATTCTATTCCTTGTAACTCTGTATGCAATATCTTAAATGAGTTTTATTTACCATTTGGCCACCGCATTCTTACACAGCCACAAAAT
Organism: Amblyomma maculatum; assembly: GCF_055883805.1. Lineage (NCBI taxonomy): Eukaryota > Metazoa > Arthropoda > Arachnida > Ixodida > Ixodidae > Amblyomma > Amblyomma maculatum. The sequence continues at coordinate 9,879,060 of NC_139350.1, forward strand.
ACGTACCGCTATAGAAATACGATAGTGAGTGTCTTTAGCAAATCCCTAAAGAGGTCCAATAGACAGTCATTCCGTTTTCTTCACTAGAGCATATAGAGTAATTACCAAATTTCAACAATTACTTTCTAATGAGTTCCAATAACTATGGCCACCGCATTCTTTTAAAAACACAAAAGACCAGCTCATATAGAACTACAATAGTGTCTTTTGCAAATCTTAAAGGATATTCAATAGATGCTCATCTAACTTTTCTCAATGAAGCATATAAAGTGATTATTGATACTCTATAATTACTGTGTACTGAGTTCCAATAACTATTTTGCCTCTGCATTCTCATAAGAACACAAAAGATGCACTGCTATAGAAATACACAATTGAGTATATTTTTGCAATTTTAAAGGATTTATTAGACGTTTAGTTTTCCTCATTAGAGCTCAGAGTAATTACTGACATTCTATAGTTACTGTTTAATGAGTCCCAATAAATTATTGACCACCACATCTTTACAGAAGCAGAAAACAGTATTGCTATAGAGCTACTGTAATAAGTATCTTCATTAAGTTCTTCAACAATTGCTACCTAAGAAGCTCAAATAATTATTGGGTAGTGCAAAACATTGTTACAACTCTTTAGAGTGACCTAGTGTACTTTCTTCTAGTCTCTCTCAGAGAGCCTGCAGTGTAGCTATTGATAAGTTTCAATTGTGCATGTGAGTGAATGGGATCTGTGCTGCAAAACATGCAAGACATACGAAAGTTGTTCATGCAACCTTAATTTATTTGGCTTATATTTGCATGCAAGCAAAGGTGGGAGACGGGCATTCGGGTTGCGGGGCCAGCCTTGTACCTCTCTAGAGAGAGCAACAATGAGAGGCTGCTCTTAAGGTAGATCGGGTCCGCCTTGCACCCTTAAATTGTATAGCCTTAAAAATTAACACATACATAGATATCCGAAATTTGAAATAGTGTAAATTAACTGCACACATTTCACTGCCACTATAATGTATGTGCAAGCTGATAATTATAAATACAGACTGTCAGCAGAAAGCTTCACCTAGATTCAAAACTATCGTGCAGTTTGTTTGCAGAAGAAGTCCACTGTTATGGCTTGTCTTATTTAAATGCAATGTAATTAAAAGATAAAATTGTAAGCACAAATATTTTGATGCCTTCAATTTGTTTATTTAGTCTATTGCATCATAAATCATCAAGTTGACCTGTCATGTATGCAGCACTTGCTGTAACTCACAGAGTTGTGAAAATAATTCGTAGGACTGCTAATTTTTCAGACAGCAGGATGCACACAGGACGAAGAAATGTGCAATGTTTCAATAATTAAAACCCATCGTCACACCACATTAAGCAATGATGCAAATGAAAGTAGCTTGATCAAGCCACTTACATGACAACTGTCACACAATGTGGAGGATTCTGAACATTGTAAAAATGGTGAACCCCCCCCCCAAAAAAAAAAAAAAAACAATAAATACATGGTTTCAGTAACAAAGGCGCAGCTTGCCCTTCATCACAACAAAATGTGAAGGCATACTGTCAGAACACATGCCATTGTCGAGAACAAAAACTAGCTACTACAGGCATCGATCCATCTCCTTTTCATGGCTGGAAAGAAGAGACAAGTCCACCTCTAAACCAGGACTGCACACTTCTGCTACAGAACACCAGATTGAACTAGGATGTCGTGAGCAAGCAAAATGTTTGTTGGGCAGATCGAGGCTCCCATGAATCTAAATCAAACTCCTCTGAGCTGGCAGAGCTGAAATTGCTCATAGGAAAACTGCTCTGCAAGGTTGAGGGCCTAAAAAAAGAGAACGCTGCTCTAAAACAGCAACAAATACAAAGCAAGTCATCGTCTACGGCCGGTAATGGCAATAACCCTGGCCCTCTTAGCTCCGCTCGAGAGGACACGCATGTTGACTCAACACGGCACCCCACCCTTCCACACCCTAAGCACAAAGAAGGCAACACAATCTCCAAAGAATAAGAATCAGCAGACAGCATTCGCGAATTTGAACATGTAGAAACACAGACTAACAATACTCTCATTCAGATGCCGCATACAATGACTTCCGCCTTGGAGGCCATTATGTAAACACCGGTAGGAAGTAGTTAGCTTAGGCTTAGGCAACGGGCAGCGGAGAGCAGGCTCCTTCCCCTCAAAATTCACAAATCCCCTTCTTCTGAAGTGGCAGAAAAATAGCATCAGTATGGCTCCACAACCAAAATATTGCACTGACAGTGGAGCTGTAGAGGATTTGGCCGAAAACAAACTGTACTCCAACCTCATTTAATTGCACTACAAGAGACACATGTGAATAGCAAACTAGAAGTATATCAACCCTTTTCATCGCGAGATGACACGCATGTGGTCACGACTTTAGTCAAGCGAAACATTACGGTCGTCCAGCATGACACCCCAATTAGAAATGTAGCACAAGTGCTAGTCAAATTCATTGCACATAAAACAAACGACCACAGCCTCTTTGTTCTATGTCTGTAGCAGCCCGAAGCTTCGAAAGCGAGTTTTGGTCCACTTCAGCCGACCCTGAAACTTGCACGCAAACACCTCGTAATATTTTACTGGAGATTTCAGTCCACAACACCCGGCTTGGGAATACGCATATGATAAGATTAAAGGGTGCAAATTGTTACTCAATGCACAACAGTGTGGGTTATTGACCCGTCTTACAGTCCCCGTGGGGCCCGCCCGCTGCGGTAACAGTGTTTCCAAGGACATATCCCCCGATTTTATATTTGTCAAAATGCGGAACTCCAACATGGATAAGCCCTTAGGAAAATATTGGCAGTGACCACCACATATAGAAAATAGAGGTCTCCACCGGCCTCAACAGCTGTAAAGCAGGCGCCCCCACCCTTGTAGATTGGGACACATTCCGCGCTAAAAGAGCCGAAAGAGATGCAGATAACCCCAACATTCGAGACATAGATGTCTTAGACCCGGATCTACGCAAGGTTGTCAAGACGGCCACTCGCACGTTAGAGCAGGCTGATCACCGGGAGATAGAAGACAGCCGCATTCTTCATCTATTAAAGGCAAAGAAAGGGCTCGAAAAATGACTCAGACGACAGCAATGGAACCCTAATCTGCGCAGGCATCCAAAAAGTGATGCCCTTCATTTTTTTAATTCACTTTCTGCAAAATATATTAAACTTACAATGAATAGGGCTGCAATCTTAGTCAACATGCATGGGTTTGCATCACCGGTGAACAATGGGATGTATGCCTTCTTTGTATCAGCAGTTTTCCTTCTGGTGCAGCCATGGCCTTGATACCTGATACCTGTAATAGCAAAGTGCAGTGATAAAAATAAGATGGTGTCAAAGCAGGAATGTAATAAGGATGGGGCAATGTAGTTCAGCCAACTCAGTCAATTATTTTTGTTTTCAGTGAGCTGTGAGGGCCAGTGTTGACACCTGTGTTGACACCATAAAGCAAAAAGCTGGTACAAATAAAGCATGGATGCCTTTCTTCACTGGTGCTGTAAAGGCATACAGCTTCTTTTAGAATACATTAAAAATTAATATACATGTAGCCAAATCTCACACTGTAGTATTTGTGGATTTGTAAATTTTGAGCGATCAGCATTCTAGAAAAAAAAACAGAGAGCAGACCTTTACCAAGAATTCCAAACAGTTTTCTCTACTATTGTTATGCAACCATTGTACTTGATAGCATTTTGACCTTCCTCTTCACTTGGTCGTTTAAATGGTTTAGCAAGTATCTGCCATCAGGAAATTGTAGACTACTAAATTTAGCCTTTACTAAAAACGTCTCTAATTTTCTGCAATTCCAGTTCTCTCAAGCCACCTGTAACCACATACTAAATAGCAATGACAAGAAACTACCTCTATGTCCAACATCATTTATAACTGCAATTCCATGTCTCGCTCTGGAGGACAAATTTTTACACATAAATATTTAATGTATGCCCATTTACTCTGATTTCATAAGGACTGGACCTCTGTTAACTTTGTGTTGGAAGTGACAAAGCATTACATGTTTATAAGAGCGACCTAACCTACTCCCAAAGCACTGTAACAGCAAGTAATGCCAATTTTGGATGCGAGAAACAATCAAATGGTGTCATGAAGCTAACCAGAGTATATGGAATAAAATTCGAGGTTAAATGCAGTAGCAAGAAAACACTAAGTTTTATGAATTGTATCGGTCTATTTTGCTTCATGACAAGTGTCACGTTTGGTGATGCCAAAAAGAAGTTTATGCTGACAATAATTGCTTGGCAGCTTCAGTGCCCCTTTTATTTGAAGTATGACTTTAAATACAACAGTACTTAAGGGAAGACATTTAGTAAAACGATGACTAAATCTGGAAGATGTTTTGAAGCTGTGGCAAGCACAAAATTCACCTCTGTGCAATCCCTTAACACAACCACTGAAAAATAAAACGAATTAAAACAAAAATTAGCGGCTTTAGACAAAATCACCATGAAAATAATTCAAGGACATACCTTTGAATTAAAGAGTGGACTGCTCTTTCAGGATAACAATGGTGAACGATGAATAGGTGGTAACTGTGCAGAATACTGCAATAAAATCTGTTGCCACTCCCGCATGTCGATAAGTGAGGTGTTCATCAGTGGTCTATCGTTCATCACCTAGGATCAATAAGAGCAATAATAATGTAATGGCATTCCAAATGGTTCAGTAATATTTATCTCTGAATGTACTCTCGAAATTAAGCTCAATAAAGGAATTTGCACATGCATAAAATGTGCAAGCTAGTGCCACAAAAAATTCTTACATGGTCTGAAGTATTATGGTCAGTTTGCATTGAGCTTTCCTCACATATTATGAGCTTCCATAAAAGCTTAGTATTCCTGTGCTTACTGTATTGAAATAGGGTGCACTCATTTTGCACTAATATCATTCTGTGCTGTAATCAAAATATCAATTTGAATAAACTCTCCCCCCCCCAAAAAAAAAAAGCTCAACATCCTGGTCACACCTTACCATGAATAAATCGTCTAGCTAGTGTATACATGACTTTAACAAACTTTTCATGCAATGAATGTGCATAAGCAATTCGTCATTCAAGCATGTAGATTGAAAACAGGCCCTTTGTGCTATAATATAAAAATAAATAGATGCAACTAAAACGCATTGAATGAACACTGTAGTACTATAGATACCTGAACATATACCCGGGCGAATGTGCAATAAATTATCTGACATTGAATAAAATACATACCTGTTACAATAGCGCATATTGAACGGAGCCCATCCAGAAGTTTCTCTATATAGGACGATGTTGAATATGCCTAGAAGAGAAAAAGATACCTCTGAGCTTATAATAGACATATTTAAAAAGAAAACTGGTCGAAATAGTTTATCGAAGAACTTGATGCCCTCAAAAAATGCATCATGGCTTTAAGCAGCCGAACTTCATAGATTTGTATTGGTCACTCGGCAAGGGAGCACAAGATCCCTATTCGTATGTTCTGCATGCAAAACCAGCACTTGTCAGCAACACTAAACAATCAATTTTAATTGGAATGTAACCCTAGAGACAGCTGAAAAATCGACTTCCAACAACTCACTGCTGCTGCAGCGCATACTGGTGTGTGCAAACAAATCCTGAAAAACAAGCAATCATACAAAGTAGGCAGTCCTCGATAGAACTTTCTCTGGGTGACAAAAGGAAGCCCTGCAAAAATTAAAGAACAGAACGTATTTATGGTAACGGAATTGTGAAGGTCATTAGAAAATTTGCAGCATAATTTCTGCGGCATGTCTGCCTGCAGCATACCAGTGCATCTCAGGTTAAGGTACGTAATTCACACAAAGGTCGCACTCCTGCCAGAATTCCTGTACTGACTATGAATATCCAGACACAATGTGATGGCACGCATACCGCAATAAATCCAGAGCGGGGGAAACGCTCGAATAAGGCAAACTATTTATTGAGGTGTATGAGATAGGACAGGGCCAAAACAAATAACTCTGGATTATTTCTGCACAAAATACAGACACTTCTACATCACTTCTGCTAAAAATGTGTACATCGCCACTGGGACCCGATGAAACTATCTTGAGCTCTGCAGCTGATTAGGTAGACATGGAGCAAGGTGACTGGAAAATTAAAAACAACAGCATACACAGGACAGAGGAAGGCTTTTTAATTTTCCAATGTCTCACCAACTGGCCTATCTAACTACCTCCCTAAGTTATGGGCAAAGCAAACATCCTGATTTCCGTTTGTTCAAACAGCAGTGGAGGACACCAAAACCGCGGCACGATATCAGTTTATTTTGCGATGCACGTGCCATTCCACCCTGGAAGATCAAAAAGTAAAAAAAAAGAACATGGCTGGCCTGTACATTCTACAATATAAGTTTTGGTATATACTTGACATTATTCATTAACACAAGAAATATATAGCTTAGAGCAGAGTATGCAACACACGATCTTATGCAAAATACAACTATATGCAATATGCTTCGCTACCTAACATTAGCGATTGCTTAGGCAGCGATTAACTCAAACCAACTTGGACACCCAGCATACGGATCGCATACACATAAGGCATTTGAGTACGAACAAGCCATGAGATCTAATGCGGCGGTCGCATTTCGATATTGGGAAGAAAGCATGCTGGCATGAAAACTGCCAGCAAAAAAAAAAAAAGAAACGTTTCCGATTCCTACGTAATGGAGTCCCTTCGAAAGCCCGCTTGCAACTTCAGAGCGCCAACAGAAACCGGAACAGATGTTTGTTTTTGGATAATGAGGCAACTCAGGCGAGCACGCTAGTTTTGAAGAAAAAACATAAACAACAGCTCGAACCCGGAACGCTACGGAAACCGCGAACACACATGTATGAACACAAACCTTCTAACGCTGCTGCCACACCAATCACGGGGCACAACTACCCAGCTGTTGAAAACAGCTTTGCACAATTCCAGTTGGAGAACAATTTCAACAATGGCAACCGATATTCGCGCAATGTCAACTTGCGACTAACACGCACGGGTGCAAATGGAGTTTGCACTGCCTCATCATGAGCGCAATAATTTTGCGTAGCAAGTCGACGCACAGCTACGCAGAAAAATCCACCAAGAAAGAAAAATGTTTGTGGCGTAGTGCACAAGTGATGTGAACGAGCTAAAAAAATCCGCGCCAGTGAGCCGAAATGGTTTTTTTTACAGTTCGCTAGCACACACACGCACACACACAATCATTCCAATGCGTCACCACACGAATAAATTTGTCAAAACAATGCGACGTACCAGCAGGTGGCGAAAAAAGCGAGACTTCCAAATTAGCGTCGTCAATGCAGAACCTTTCAGCCTTATCAAAATGGCCGTACCGGCGATTATATTTGGCGTTTTGGGGGGCTGCTCGCTTTCCCTCGTTGCGGCGCTCTGCGCGATGCCAATACGTATGCCTGAGAGGAGGCATTGGCCTGACATGCCTGACGTAAGTCACGCGACACCGGAGGCGCCGTGGGAGCGTGTCGAGCGGAAGCGAGCCGATAGGTTTGCGCCTGCTGCTGGCGGTCGGCGCGCGCGAATTCGTTTTCCTCAGAGAGCGCGTTCTCGCCACAATTGGGAGAAATAAACGCTTCTTTATTTACTGGTTACAGGATAGAAGGACTCATCGCTGTGTGGCGACCGTAGTTGATTGCAGGTTTTCGAGCAGCTTAGGCTGGTACATCTACAAACGCGCTTCGTTGCAACAATGTGTTTTTTTTTTTTCGTACCGCACGGAAGAGGCGGTAGGGGGAAAACTACGACTTCAAAAGTTAGTGAAGCGATGGGGGCACATCCTCACCATTCGGCGATAATTTGAGGCACGCCTGTTTGGGCCGCGCGGCATCTTCAAAAAAGTCCGGCTGACCTGCGCTTTTCAGTTTGCTTTCTTTGCTTCCTCAATCAGAATTAGCGTTTGTTTTTTTTTTTTTCGCTCCTCAACTACATTTAGAGCGCTCATGTTAGGAAGCAACTTCTTTTAACAAAGCGGCCTCGTTTCGATGGAGGCGAAATGCCATGTTTTCATGTTAAGTCCAGGTGGTCGAAATTTAACAAGAACTTTCGCCTTTTCCAGTTGCATATCTTTTTCGTCCTCTCAGTATTTATTTATCAAAGTCAAATTTGCCGGTGGGCCGCGAGTTTGGGGGTAGCTCAAGTCTTTATTGATGGTAGGCCAGGTCGGGTTTGGCGTGGGCCACACAAATTCCGAGAGTGGAGGTGTGTTTTTAGGAGGGACCTCAATGCAACGTTATACCATGCATTGCCGTCCATATCCTTCTAGGCCACTGATACATTTTTGCATTATTTGCTGCGTTGCCATGCCTACCACTTCCCCCCCCCCCCGAGTTCATCTGCAGCAGTATGTTACACTGTCATCCGCGAAACCTCGATAGCTAGATGTGCTATCCTACTAAAAAACAGAAAGGATGCATAATAACTTGCACTAACGAATACAAATATAGGACTAACGCTTCGCTATTCAACGCGCTTTAAATCATCTATAAAAACCTCATTTATCGCATATATATATATATATATATATATATATATATATTGTCACGTAGTGGTGACGAGGTCGACGACACAATTGAAGGGTCGATGATTGCACTAAAGAAACTGTTTATTTGGGCTGACTTGCGCCCGCAAAAGAACTAAGCAACTCGGCGGCGGCGATAGAAACAAACGTGCTCGTCGATCGTCGAACAAAGAAATGCCCGTCACACTCGGTAACGCTCAATTTAAAGGCTGCACAGAAGAATCTAGATAACATCGCAAACAGCTACCAGCATGGGGCTGGAACATTGTGGAAAGACAAGCGAGTGGCCGGAACCTTCGAGACAGATCTCGGTGCGTCTTGCGCTACAACAAAACTGATAAAGGTGTGACTCGCGACATCGAGCAGTAACAAACAAAGATTACGGAACTGATACGCGGTCCAGAATCAGAGTGATAAGCCTGTATGCCGGCGGCTGTTAAAAAACAACAAATACTGTTTGAAGGTTTCGCGGCATTATCCCCCCTTAAAAAAAAAACATCGCCTCGATGTTCCAAAACAAAGAAACTTAAACATAAACACTGCAAAGTTTAAACACCACAGATTATTTAACGCGCGTAATATAGCTTCAGTCGTACAACATGTACAATTTCTGGGCGTGCGCGTCGCCTTTGTGATGCTGACGTTCCGTCGGGAATGACTTCATAGTCCAGTGGTCCGACGCGGCGAAGGATTTTGTATGGCCCAAAGTATCGACGCAACAACTTTTCACTTAATCCGTGACGGCGAATTGGTGTCCAAACCCACACTTGGTCTCCTGGATTGTACTCTGCGTGGCGTCGTTGTAAATTGTATCGTCGTCTGTCGGTGCGCTGTTGGTCTTTAATACGCAGCCGTGCGAGTCGTCGGGCTTCCTCCGTACACTGGAGGTAGGCGGCGACGTCAAGGTTGTCTTCGCTGGTTACGTGCGGCAGCATTGCGTCGAGCGTCGTTGTGGGCTCCCTGCCGTACAAAAGCTTAAACGGGGTCGCTCTAGTCGTGTTGTCGTCGTGTGGAGCGGCGATGAAATGGTTGCGTCGTCGTTAGTGGTCGTCGGCGGCGGAGGATCTTCGTCTTTTCGCCGTTGAGCAACCTCACCTCCAAAGGTTGCTGCCTTTAGTTTCCCCTACGGGGGCTTGGGGACCTTCCGCGCACACTATCATCATAGTTACGTCCTGGCGACGCAAAGCGGGCCCTGTACGGCGATGGAGACCTGAATTGACGGCTTGGTGGCGCAATCTCACCGCTACGCAGATAGTTGTCGATTTCTTGCGGTCGTTCACCTGGGCGTGGTCGTGGAGCGTCGACTACAAATCCGCGGAGACCGATTCGTCGGTACGGGCAGTGCCGCAGAATGTGGCCGGCCTCACCGCAGTGGAAGCATAATGGCCGGTTATTCGCTGTCCTCCATGCGTCGCACTTCCTGGGGCTTGTTGGTCGTTGGTAGGCTTGGCGGGCGGGAGCCAAGGGGCGGTTTTCAGGAACAGGCCGGTAGCGGCGAGGGCTCGGAAAGTCATCACGTCGGGGCGGAGGGCGACGTAATGCACCAGCGTAGTTCATCGCTGTTGCCTCTTGTGCTGGAAAAGTCGCAGCCGTCGCTTCAGGAACGCCCAGCGCCTGCTGGACTTCTTCACGGACGACGTCCGCGAGCGTCGCCACCTGGGGTTGTTGCGATGATGACTGCATTCGGCGGAGCTCCTCTCGCACGATCTCCCGGATGAGGTCACGAAGGTTCTCTCCACTTGTAGATGCGCTGGGCTAGTGGTTTGAGTAGTCTGGCTGAAGTGGCCGCTCATAGTGGTGCATCCGGGTGTACAACGTCTTCTCGATGGCAGACGCTTCCGTTTCAAATTCCGCCACTGTTTTTGGCAGATTTCGGACAAGATTTCCAAAAAGCGATTCTTTGACGCCTCGCACTAAAAGTTTGACTCTCTCACCTTCAGTCATGTTAGGGTCGGCGCGGCGAAAGAGGCGCTTCATCTCCTCAACTTACGCCAGGACAGACTCGTTAGGAAGTTGCAGTCTTGACTGAAGGAGGGCCTGGGCTCTTTCCTTTCGGACGATGCTTGAAAAGGCAGTCAGAAACGCTTCCTTGAAAGTCTCCCAATCCTTCATAGTTGCCTCATGATTTTCGAACCAAACTCGGGCATGTCCTTGAAGAACAAAGTAGACTTGTCTAAGTTTCGCGGCGTCATTCCAGCCGTTGAAATCTACCACACGGTCGAAAAGGTCCATCCAATCTCCCGCATCTTCATCCGGTAGTCCATGGAAGCAGGGGGGCTCCCGTGGTTGGACGAAAATAACCGGTGCTGTAGGCTGGGCCATTGTCAGCGTCGATGCCTTCCGAGATCGACTGGGGTCAAGCAGCAGACCGTGTTTGGGTTGTAGGCCTTGAAGTCGGCGGCTGGCTCGGTGACCTGTAGGCTGGTCTTCCAGGGCGACATGAACACGGCTTGGGTCTTCGCTTGAAGGATCAAAGGCAGCACCTCCACCAGATGTCACGTAGTGGTGACGAGGTCGACGACACAATTGAAGGGTCGATGATTGCACTAAAGAAACTGTTTATTTGGGCTGACTTGCGCCCGCAAAAGAACTAAGCAACTCGGCGGCGGCGATAGAAACAAACGTGCTCGTCGATCGTCGAACAAAGAAATGCCCGTCACACTCGGCAACGCTCAATTTAAAGGCTGCACAGAAGAATCTAGATAACGTCGCAAACAGCTACCAGCATGGGCTGGAACATTGTGGAAAGACAAGCGAGTGGCCGGAACCTTCGAGACAGATCTCGGTGCGTCTTGCGCTGCAACAAAACTGATAAAGGTGTGACTCGCGACATCGAGCAGTAACAAACAAAGATTACGGAACTGATACGCGGTCCAGAATCAGAGTGATAAGCCTGTATGCCGGCGGCTGTTAAAAAACAACAAATACTGTTTGAAGGTTTCGCGGCAATATATATATATTGTCAGCCCTCCACGGATCTTCTTTCATTTGTACATACCATGATCTTCTTCTTCTTCTCGTACATACCATCATCATCGTCCCGCGGCGCCGCCTCCGGCGCGTGCTTGGGTGTTTTTCTCCATCAGATTAAACGCCGACACGGCATACCTTGCCTTGCCTTCCCGACCTTGCCGTCTGCACCTGGCCGTCTTTCACAGTATATATATATATATATATATATATATATACACGTTCGAGATTTGCCTTTTTATTTTTCTTGAGGCGAAGGCCGTTTTATATATATATATATATATATATATATATATATATATATATATATATATATATATATATATATATATATATATATATATACACACCGGCGGCCAGTGGGCGCGGCCACGCAAGGATGCATTCCAACCCTTTACTCTACCTTGTACAGGTGAGACAACGCTATGAACACGCTTTCCGCAGCAATGATACTTTTTACGGTTGCTGCCATGGCCACGGCTGTTGATCGACTTGTTGCATTCTGTGCACGACTTTTTGTTGTCTTATTTGTTATTGGGCGGCGACATCGAAACGAATCCAGGCCCACAGTTAAAATCTATCACAAATGATATACAGGAAATAAAGAATGAAAAAGATGCTACAAACCTAAATTAGATGCAATAGACAAAAAAAGTGGAAGGTCTCGGTCTGCTCGGGAAGCAAGTAGCAGGGTGTAATGAAGAATAGCTCAATTGAACACAACGTTTCATACCGTTATAAGAAGGCAGATGAACTTGAGAACCAATGTCGTAGGTCTAATGTCACAATTTGTGGGTTAAAAGAGCAAGAAGACAAATCAGCTGAAAGCCTTTACCAGGAAAATCTTCAAAGAGAAACAAGTCGACGTCGCAGGCATTGAATGAATTCACCATCTTGGACGAGTGGCAAGGGCTGATAACCAAATCAAAAGGCCAGTAATTATGAGACATCTTGACTATTGAGATAAAGCGAAGATTTTTAAGTGATGCTCAAAGTTGAAAGGCTCCGAATACTCGATCAGTGAAGATTTCACGTGTTCTATCAGGGAAGTCAAGAAGAAACTTTGGGGAAAAATCGTGAGTGAAATGAGAAGTTCTACCTTACTTACGATAACGTAAGCATTAATGGCCAGCTTTATAAATCGAATGAGCAGCTTAATGATATGGTTGAAGTGGGACAAAAAAGTGAAAAAAGGAAGAGGAAACTCAGTACCAAGCAGTGCACCAAGACGAACCACTCGCAACCGTCGCCGATAACGCTCTTGAACATTAATGCACGTAACCTTCTGCATTGCGGCGAAATCTTCCTTTTCATTTGCTTCAATTGTATGGCTGATTGTGTTCACATTGAAATATATCATTCCACTCCTGTAACGTTTCCAGTCGGGACTGACAGTTTCTTCAAATAAATAAAATATAGTAGTTGAGGTGCCTCGAATAAACGTACAGTGAAAATAAACCTGATATATATATATATATATATATATATATATATATATATATATATATATATATATATATATATATATAGTCTACTGTTGTATATTCGAGGTACCTCAGGTAGTATATATATGTATGTCCATATATATATATATATATATATATATATATATATGTATGTATATATAAATATATATATGAACGTTTGATTCTTTGGGCTGGGCTGAGAGGTTGAGAGCACGTTCGAAAGCAGACATGAAGAGATTGTATTCACGTTTTGACCGCGGGAACGGCCTTCGCCTGAAGAAAAAACGACAATTTCAAGCGTACACACACACACACACACACACACACACACACACACACACACACACACACACACACACACACACACACACACACACACACACACATATATATATATATATATATATATATATATATATATATATATATATATATATATATATATATATATATATATATATATATATATGTATATATATATATATTGTAACGGGTATTGCGCCAAACGTCCAGGCAACGCCCAGAGCCTAGATGACTGCCGACGTCCGAGAGTGGTCCGAGCAGCGGTCTGAGCGAGGTTCCAGGCAACCAACTTCGTCGTCTACGCCCACTATCCACTGATTGTCTCCGCTTCGTCGTCGACTATAGCTTGTATCACTGCCCCCCTCCTCTGTAGCATCGACTCGATGCGACGCGGTGCTACTTGAAAGTTAGCGAAAGGGGGCACAAAAGTGTCACAAGGACCCAGCGGCGTTGACGAAAAGTTCAGTCATGTACGATCATATCATGATCGTACATGACTGAACTTTTCGTCAACGCCGCTTCAGCCGAACCACGTGCACGACTTCAGGACGCTGTGGCCTTCGGGATGGAGCTGAAGCTGCCGGAACAACGGCGTAGGTGACGTCACTGATACGGCGAACAATCTCGTAAGGGCCGAAGTATCGGCGTAGTAACTTTTCAAATAGGCCGTGATGACGAACAGGTGCCCACACCGAGACGAAGTCGCCCGGTTCGTAAGCGACGATTCTTCGGCTGAGGTTATACCGAGCAGCGTCATTCGCCTGTTGTCGGTAGATTCTGAGGCGTGCTAGTTGCCGCGCTTCCTCAGCACGCTGAAAAAAGATGTCGGCGTCAAATTCGGCGTCAGAGACACAAGAAGGACCAACTGGCATCATGGCATTCAACGGCGTGTTCACGTGGCGACCGAAGACAAGTTGGAACAGGGTCAGTCGCGTCGTCTCTTGAGTGGCGTTATTGTACGCGAAAGTTATATAGGGCAAAATCGCATCCCAGGTGCGATGTTCTGCTTCCACATACATAGACATCATGTCGGTGAGGGTGCGATTGAGGCGCTCCACCAGCCCGTTGGTCTGAGGGTGATGCGCCGTCGCACGTCGATGGCTAGTGTGAGTCAGAGTCATGACCAACCGGATTAGGCGAGCCGTAAAAGCTGTTCCACGGTCAGTGATTACCATGGCGGGGGCGCCATGACGTAGGACATTGTTATGAACGAAAACTTGAGCAACTTCGGACGTTTACCATGGGACGCGGTCTCTGCGTACCGTGTTAGGTTGTCTGTCGCGACGACTACCCAACGGTTGCCAGACTAGGACTTCGGAAAAGGACCGAGAATACCCATGCTCACTTGATGGAAAGGAGTCTTCGGCGGAGCAATAGGCTGAAGAAATCCAGCGGGTTTCAATGGCGGAGACTTCCGACGTTGGCAGTCACGACATGAGCGTACATAGGCCCGCACCGATGGAAGTAACCTGGGCCAATAATGCTTTTGACGAATTCGTGCAAGTGTACGGCTCACCCCCAGGTGGCCGGCGGTGGGTTCATCATGACAGGCACTCAATATATCTCGGCGCAACTCGGAGGGCACAATAAGGAGAAACGTCTCTTCACTGTTAGCAAAATTTCGCTTGTAGAGGACGTTACCAAGCAGAGTGAACGTTTGAAGCCCACGATGAAAAACACAGGGAATACGGGCGTCGACGTCCTGCAGATAGTCGACGAGTGACGCTAACTCTGGGTCCATTCTCTGCAGCTGCGCCATTTGGGTTGTACTAATAGCCCCCAGAAAGGGAAAATCGTCGGCCGTTTCTTCTGGACATATGGCAATGGGCGAGCGCGACAGACAGTCAGCATCCTGATGCTTCCGTCCTGATTTGTATACGACTGTTACGTCATACTCTTGTAATGTAAGGCTCCATCTAGCCAATCGTCCTGTGGGATCTCTGGGGCTCGCGAGCCAGCATAATGAATGGTGGTCACTTATAACGCGGAAAGGGCGGCCGTAGAGGTATGGTCCGAACTTGGTGAGGGCCCATATTACCGCCCGACATTCTTTCTCAGTTGTTGAATAGTTGGTTTCGGAGCGGGTAAGTGTTCGGCTCGCGTAGGCGATGACCCGTTCTGCACCGTCTTGCCACTGAATTAGTACTGCACAAACCCCAACGTTGCTGGCATCAGTGTGAACGTCAGTGTGAACGGGGTGTTCTGTAGGCGGCTGCGAAGCTGAAGGAAATTGGCCTCTTGTTCACTTCCCCCCAGGAACGGCGTGTCAGCTCGAGTCAGTGTGGTTGGCGGTCCCGCGATGTGCGAAAAGTCTCGTACAAAGCGTCTGTAATAGGAACACAAACCTAAGAACCGTCGAACAGCTTTCTTGTCAGTAGGGTGCGGATAACCAGAAACGGCAGCTGTCTTTTCCGGCTCCGGACGAACACCTTTTGCACTAACCCTGTGACCAAGGAAGCGAAGTTCCTCAAAGCCGAAGTGACATTTCTCCGGTTTGATTGTCAGGTTGGCATCGCGGAGAGCTTTTAACACAAGGCGTAACCTTTCTAGGTGTTGATCGAAGGTGGTCGAAAATATGACGACATCGTCCAGGTAAACCAAACACGACTGCCACTTCAAACCGGACAGAACGGTGTCCATCATGCGTTGGAACGTGGCCGGTGCCGAACACAGGCCATACGATAGCACCTTAAACTCATACAAGCTATCGGGTGTCACGAAAGCCGTCTTCTCCCGGACTCTCTCATCCCCTTCTATTTTACAGCACCCACTTTTGAGGTCTAGCGAAGAGTAGTATCGGGCATCTCGCAGTCGATCGAGTGCGTCGTCTATGCGGGGAAGTGGGTAAACGTCCTTTTTAGTGACGAGATTAAGTTTTCTGTAATCGACAAAGAACCGCAGAGTGTTCTTTCTCTCTGACGAGAACAACCGGCGAAGCCCACGGGCTTGTAGACGGCTGAATGACATCGTCGGAAAGCATTTCGGTGACCTGTCTCTGAATCGCTGCTCATTCCGTTGGAGAAACGCGGTATGGGCGTTGGCATACTAGGCGCGTGGTCTCGTCTGTTATTATACGGTGCTTCGCGACCGGAGTTCGGCCCACTTTGGAAGACGTTGCGAAGCAGTCTTCAAAATCTGCCAAGACAGCCGACAGCAGATCCTTCTGAGCCGGCGATAACTCGGTGTTTATTTCGACAGGTGGCAGAACGTGGCGAGGTCCAGTGTTGTCTTGAAGGGCTTCTTCCACGGTGCACAAATGTGGACCCTCCGCGACATCTTGGAGGAAGGACATCACCGTGCCTTTGACGAGGTGCTGAAATTCGTTCGAAAAGTTGGTGAGCAGAACGGTAGTGCAGCCATCCCGTAGGTGGACAAGACCTCGGGCAACAATGAGGCCCCTCTCAAGCAGCAGCGGGATATGACCCTCCGCCATGCCCTCAAAGTCATGAAATAGGTCATTCTGCACGCGCATTACGACACTGCACGTGACATCATCCTCCACAATACGCAGAGCATGGCTACAGGGATCGCGGGTGTCGAAGCGTGCCACTGCCCGTTTAGTCGAGAATGTGACTCGTGCAACGTGTAGGTCGATCACAGCACCGTTTGCCTGCAGAAAGTCGAGCCCCAGAATCAAATCTCTCGAACATTCGCACAAAACAACGAATTCCCCGACGTAGACGAAACCGCGAATGCCAATTCAGGCTTTGCTCAGACAACTCTCGGACTTCGGCAGTCTTCTAGGCTCAGGGCGTTGCCTGGACGTTTGGCGCAATACCCGTTACAGTCTGGTGGAGGTGCTGGGTGCGCTTTCCCACGTTTACACGCATCACGACGGATCTGACTCTGGTCCACCAGCGACTCAGTCGCCGCCTCCGCGGACAGTCGCCTGAGGTTGGGCCCCTTTCCACCCATGCGAGGATCCCGCAGCCGCAACTCTCGAGCCACCTCGACATGGCCACTGATCCCAGGCTCTCATATCCGATCCTTTGCTACCCGCCACGAACACCACCATCTTTTCACGGCGACGTCTTCGAAGACGCTGAGGATTGGCTGGCGACCTTCGAGCGAGTGGCTCGGTACAACGGCTGGAGTGACGAGCGAAAGCTCAATAATGTTTACTTCGCCCTAGAAGAGTCTGCGCGTACGTGGTTCGAAAACCACGAGGGGGCCCTTACCACCTGGCGAGAATTTTGCCTTGAACTTCTGACCACCTTCCCCAACGCCGACCGCCGCGAGAAAGCTGAAGCTGCACTTCAGTCCAGAAACCAGCAACCACTTCATCGTCTACGCCAACTAGCCACTGATTCTCTCCGCTTCGTCGTCGACTATAGCTTGTATCAATATATATATACAAGGTGTTTCCCCTGAGATTTTACGTATTTCCAAACAATAGGAAATATAAATTTTAGTGTGGATTTTTTAACTATTGTATTAAGTGCCGAGAAAACTTAGCTCTAAAAGCTACTAATTAAACTAAAAACTACTTACGAATAACTATTCACCGTTTCATTTATACCAGCTAGGAGAAACTTTCAAATTGCTACAGTGATCTGCCGGTGGGAGAAGGCCAAATAGAATTTTAAAATACAAGAAAATTTATACCAGCTAGGAGAAACTTTCAAATTGCTACAGTGATCTGCCGGTGGGAGAAGGCCAAATAGAATTTTAAAATACAAGAAAAGCACATTTCGTCATATGTGGCGTATTTCAGGAAACAATGAACAAATGAGGGTAGTATGTAAAACCTCGTAGTCAGTGCTTGCGTTTACATAAGTTGAAGTGCCCCTGTAATGTCTGTGTAATGATCTGGCTCAGCTTCTTGCACCGAATGTTGAACTCGGCGCTTTTCTCGTAGCGGAGCTTTACGCCGGAGCTTGCGCCCCGGAGCTTTGCGCGGTTTCGTTTGGTCAATAGCTGCAATAAACTCGGCCATTGTGAAATGTTTTTGAATACCTTCAAGGTCCTCTTGGGTTGGAGGTGAGCCCGCTTCTGACGGGAGATTATTCGGGCTGGTGAACGGAGGTGGAATGTGGTTGAAATCCGGAAATAAATTCCTTACCACCACTGATGCAAACTGGCTTGGAGACTGTCCAGATGCTAGACAGGTATTGCGTGCGGGGTCCTTTGAATGCCTGCCGATTTCCATGGACCGGAATGTGCGCCATATTGATCGAGTAGTAGATGTTGCGTTAGGAGATGCGCACCAGTCCTGTCATCGTTGACGAGAAAGGCGCTTCTCATGTCGGCGTGCCGCTGCTGTTAGCTGGTGTAGTGTGAATCGGCGTTCAAAAGTTAGTTCTCTAATAAACGCCAATTCCGCCATGCGACGAGCCGCCCATAGCCGAAGAAGGGGAAGATCCGGAGGCGGTCTATTTTCCTCTACCCAACTGAAATGAGTTGCAGCTTGCAGTGCAGTCCGCAAAGCTTCCTGTGGATCCACAGTTGTGAGCAGGGTGTTGTTTAGTAGCGTTGTGAACAAGTCCCACTCTGTGACCAAGCACCAGCGTCTACGGCGGTGGTGGTAATGTGGGTCTAAACCAATGAGTAATGGATAATGGTCACTACCCCAACAGTCTACTTCTCGATCCCATGAAACAGCACGTGCACCACACCACCATGTAAGGTCTGGAGAGGAAAGTGGTTAACAGGAACCATCCCAACGTCGTGTTGCGGTGCCTAGGGAGTTAAGGAGCACAAAATCTGCATCGGTAAATGAGTCCAACACTGCACTTCGCCGCGCCGTAGAAGAGGGATAACCCCAAGTTTGATGCGGGGCATTAAAGTCCCCTCCAACCAAAATAGGCGATCCCAAGGTGCGCAATCCATCCCAGCTCTATTTTTGGTGCTCCACCGCTATAAGAACGTATGTAGCACGAAACAAGAATTATATCGGTTCGGGGGAGGCGAACTAGCACAGCCACTACCTCTTGCCATTTGTTGCACCATAATCCCAGTGAAACCTCAGTTTGGGTGTAACAGTCGGCTACATATATGGCCGCTTGGCCAGGTGTATTGAACTTAGCACTGCATCGACAGTCTGGAATGCTCGGGCAAGAGTAGGCAATGAAATCGGAAAGCCGGGGTAGAGCATTTGTTTCTTGTAAAAGCAATGCCTACGCACGAAGTTTACTAATGCGCATTCGTGTACGGATCTCGCTTGCCTTGTTGACGAAACCACGGCAGTTTCATTGCAACACGTAACTGTTGCTCTTCAATGTTGGATCCATGTTTAGGAAACTGGAAGAAGGTTAGCAATTAGCACCTTTGTGAGTTGTTGCAGTTGCTGTGCCACGAAATGGAGCAGTTGCACAGGAGACAATGTGGCAGGTGCTTGTGGTTCACAAGGGGCAAGCGAACTGTGAGCAGGTGATTGAGACTTCGTAGGAGGATGATCAGAAGGACCAACGGACGATCGTGCAAGAAAGGCTCGTCTTTGGGAGAGACGTTGAACCTGCTCCTGCAGAACTGTAAGTTCTTTGTTCAATTCGACAATTTCGTCTGTAGGTTCATCTGCGAGCTATGAGTTTTGGGGTCCTCTAGTGGAGCGTGCTTTGCCACGCCTTAATATCTGATCATATCTTCGTGTCGCGGAGGAATCTCCATTTACAGCAGGTTTTGCAATTGTCTCATTTTTGTGCAGCTGAAGCAGTGAAAAACGGTTCGATGTTGGCAAGGGATCATTTGGTGACTCTAATGTTGGCTTCACGCAATGTTTCTGGGAGTGCATGCAGCGTTTCCCCTTTGCGACACACATTAGAAAATACCCATCAAAAAAATTTCAAACTCCCTGTGCATGCTCTTGACAACCAATATTTTACTAAAAACGCTTAAACAGCCCGATACCTTACGTACTTTACAAATTAGGTCGCGTCCTCATATGTACACACTGACTCAATACAACTAAATCAGCCAAAAAGAACCGAAAGCTTTATTGCATGAAACTAATGGGATTTGAGCAATACACAATAGCTTCTGTGGTCGTTAGTGGTATGGCAGACATTTTGATCGGCCTACTTCCTTACTTGGTGTGGAATTGATAAAAACAATCATTAGTGGCGGACAGGCACAAGAAAACTTCTCACTTCCTGCATCGCACTCGTGATTTGGAATTGCATCCAGGTTTCCTGCAACGCTGTGGGAATCTTGCTTCCACGTGTTGTGGCCAGTGCGCTTTAGCATCTAAACGAACAGAGTTTGTAGGAAGGGGCCTACTATTGTGAGGTGCTTTCGGTGCCTTCTCCAGACTTTCCGCACTTGGTCGACCTCGCTTCTTCTACAAAGGTTTATTGGAAATGAGCAGGCTCAAGGCAGTGTCAGTTTGAAACTGCAGCATATCCATCGTGTTCTTTCGGACAAGACCTTCTGCAGAAGCAACTCGTAAATACTGCAACCATGAGTTTGCAAGTGCGAACGAGGTGAGGTGTGAAATGACCCTTACAGGCCATTTTTTGTTTTTGCTCTACTTTGATAGAGCGACATTATGAAATCCAACTTATCAACCCCACCTATGTGACGATTGTACTCCAGTATAGCCTGTGTACATTCCACCTCAATGCGCTCCTTTTTGGAAGAGCTCCATCTGCCCACAACCCCAGCCTCACCAGTGGAGACGTGTGTTGAGGCCACTGACACCAGATTGTTGTCCTTCCATTGCAAAAGGGCCACGTCTCCCTTTTCCGTCACCTTGATATCGGAGCTCCCACGCTTCTCCTTTCGCATTTCTTTTTCGCCCTTCAGCTTGTAACCGAGCAGCCTGTTGCACCTGATTGTACCAGTGGCAAGGATACCAATACTTTTCAGCTCCCTCAGAAGCAACACAGATGTGAAGTAATTGTCAAAAAATAACTTGATGTTGCAGTGCTTTGGGAACGACTCCCAAGCCTCATTACTACACAGCCCCCTAGCCCAAGGTACGAGAACCCTCTGTATATACCTGTGCCTTTGCCTTGATACAATTCAAAATCATGCGCCAGGCCACGGCCGCTCAATGGAGGCGCACTTGGGTGCGGCCCGTCGCGTCGCCCAGAAGAGCCGTATTGCGCCTAGTTCTCATCGCCACCGCTCCGGGACGAGTGCATTAAGCAACAGGTGAAAAACACAGAAGGTAAAAATTGGATAAATTCGACGGAAATGAAACAGAGTGTGGAATTATACCTAAAGTGGAAAATGCAGATCAGGAAGGAAGATTTCTTTGATAACTGAAGAGGCAGTGCCCTATTTTTTGATGCTAGATCAGGGTGCCTTAGAACACGCAGCTACAAAAAGAAATTTAACAATGGAGATGACGCATGTGCTGTATGTGGAAACTCCAGTGAAACAATTGCCCATATTATACTCGAATGTAATGGTATCCATCCGGAAGTTGGTGCAGGCGCAATCACTGTTCCTGAAGCTCTGGGGTTTAGAGATAACAGTGGCCGGGTGAATAAACCGGCGGTGGAAACTAGCAAAAACGACTGGAAGATTGGTGGCTTAAAAGCATAGAAGTGACATAATGCTAGTAATGTAGGAACAAAATTTAATAAATAGAATGATGGTTTAGTTAACCATTCTAAATCAGTAATTAAGATATACGGAGAAAAATGAGCATGATAGCTACTGCTACCACCCCGTTTCAAAGGGGACGCTCCTATATTCCATCCATTCCATCCATCCATCCGAGTCCGGGCGGAGAGCTGCGCGCAGCGGCCGTGGCTGTGCTTTCGTTTCGGCGTCCGCGTGGTCAGCGCTTGCTCAATTTAGGATTATGAGCGGCGTTTCACTCAGTATGTGATGCTATGTGCAAGTTTGCTATTGATAAGGTGATAGCGGCAAGTTATCATCACTAGGCTTTTCCAAGTCATTCGTGGTCTTCCGTTTACAACGAGAACGGGGCAGTCGTGTGCATTTAGTTGCGTTTCAACCACTGTAATAACGTATTAGATATTGCAATCTTGAAATCGGGACATGGTTTGGGGCCATTTATTCAGCGTGCACTTTTCTGGAAACTTACAATTCAGGCCTGTTCCTCCGTTTTCACTGGAAATAATATTCAAGTGGGTACCACCACCAAAACATACTAGCTAACACAAACTGTTGCAAAAGAAACATCACAAGACAGCCAGTTCAACGACACGCCCGCAGGCTCTGGCAATTTTTTTCTCGTTTGATTATGAAGCCGCGTGATGCACAGAAGACACGCAAGCTTATTTTACAAGCGAAGAACTTTTCTCGAAAAAGGTTTATGTGCAAGCGTGATTTTTTTCACTGTCTGATTGATGTTGCTGTCCAGTTGGTCAGCAGTGGTCGCATTAGTTTATTTAGGTCCTTCGTGTGACTGCGGTCTTCTCTCTCGCAAATCAACTCCGTAAATTGCACAAAATAGGGAAGAAGGGATGAAATTAACATGTTGCATAGCTTGCTGCTTCTTATGACCTGCAGGAACTTCATCACCTTGCTAACAAAGGTGCACGGTGATTTTCAGATACCTTAGGCGTCCATCATCAAGAAATTTGAT
Source organism: Amblyomma maculatum (assembly GCF_055883805.1). NCBI lineage: Eukaryota > Metazoa > Arthropoda > Arachnida > Ixodida > Ixodidae > Amblyomma > Amblyomma maculatum. Next base: position 9,901,861 of record NC_139350.1, read on the forward strand.
AAGTCCAGGGTTTTGGAGGAATCACAAGGCACAAAGTTAATAAATGGATGGGGACTAATAAAATAAAATTATTGACACTCTAAAGTAAGCACTAGAAGTTATTTAAACTTTGGTAATATATAAATAATGAAAACACGGGCAGGCACTGAAAACAGAATAAATAAAAATGTTTCATGAGGTTCTGTAAAACTATTCATACTTTCTCTTCAAATGGACGTGCAAGGTAACCAGTCAAAAATTCAATTGGTGCTAACTCTATGTCAGCTGCTGGTTCACACCACACATGAATGAATCCAAGCTGACTCGAAAACTCTCTCGCAGCAGACGTGATATGGCAGTTGGCAAGGTACGACTTTCATAATCACGAATGCCAAGTTTTATAGCTGTCTATTGTTGATAGGTGCATTTGCAGACTGATGCTTGCAAGATGCCAACCTGCACAAAGCATGGCAAAATGTGTATAATCTCAGTCGATATATTTTTTTTTCGCTAGTTGTACCTTCAGTATTTTCTCCGAGGTGAAAACTGCAGCCCTTGCGTCAATTAACTCTGTCGTTCCCGCCTTTGAATTGCCTTAGGCTGCTAAAAAGCCATACTATAGGCCCGCTGTTGAGGGCCTGCTTTAGGGCGTATCGGAAGCTGAAAATAAGATTCGGTTAAACGCAATGCACTTGTAAGGCACATAGCAGACGTTGTAAGATACTTGATGTGATCAAGAAGGTACTTAATTTGCGCCACCGTGGATCTGGTTGTCATGATTGTTGCTTCGTACGTTTGCTTGGTTAGCCTTTGCTTCGACGTGTCTCCTTGGACCTGAATGTCTTCGATATGGCAAAGTCCAACTCGAACCAAGAGAGTCACTCGTCATCTGACAAATAGAGCGGCTCCTCTTGGTGTCTCTATGGCTTCACTTATGCGATGTTGGGCAAGGCATACCATTTTGATATAATCGTCATAAACGTGATCGTGGCACAGCTATCTTGAAACACACATGCTTCAGGATGACACGGGGGGTTGTCCAGGAGGAAATGAAGTGTAGCTATAACAATTGGGGAAATTAAAGCTATTGACCTGCGCACATTAATTTTTTCAAGGTTGTTTGGCTCAACATGAGCCCGCGTGAGTAACTTAACTTGTAATGTGGGCAGTTCGGGAACACGGAGGGGACAGCTAAAGGAAGCAGGATCTTCAGTTTTGTTTTTCCTGTAACCGTCATCTGTGAAGTGCAGTGAGTATACCAGTGACTTGTCACTCGGCTCCCACTGGCTTCCTTTTCCGTCTTAACCTTCCCAAGCTATGTTTTTCAGCCATGCTGCTCGACGTTGTGAATCGCGTGGGAACCCATAGTAACCGATCTTTTCTTGCTTTCGTGGTGCACAGCGGCACACAGCAGTTGCCTGGCATGTGCTGCATACGCTTAGGATGCTGTTGACACAGGCACCGATGACAAGCATACAGAACTATCAGAACCACGTGGTGATGCTGAGTAGTCAAAACGATAACACGCGCCAAACCAGCCAGCGCGCTCCTTCCGCGTAGTCTGCTCGTCCGTGCCGGCGGCGCCTTGTCCTGGAGTGGTGGCGCCCCCGCGGAGAATGATGGCGGAAACTGTAACTTCTCCCAATACGCGCTTCCCCAGCCATTGACGACGGGCCGCACCAAGTGCGCCTCCATTGAGCGGCCGTGGCCAGGCCATCGGTGCTGCACCGCACGAAGATTTTGACTCCAACAGGGTTTGGCTTGCTCTTCACCACTTGCTTCGCTGGGACCCTACCAGCGAATTCCGCCATCTGCTCATCAATGCAGTTGTGTTCAAGCTCTTCAAGTTGAAGGCATTGGAACCGAATCACATCAAGAAGTGGCCTCACCTTCCGGAACGTGTCCAGGCTAGATACATTCCTTGGTTCATTCTGGTCGGTTATGTGCAGTGCGCTTCGCAGCCTAAATATCTATTTACTGGCATTGTATCTGCGACTGCAGGAATTCGGGTAACTTTTTGCCAATACATGCGGGCACGTGGGAATTTCAGGACTCCCATGTAAATCAAAATTCCAAAAAACACTTTCATCTCTTCAACGGAGCACGAAATGTCGGCTCCTGTGTTCTGCAAGGCGTAAATGTTTGTGTACTTCATGAAGCGCTCGAACACTTCGTCTGTGAAATACTTCATAAAATACTGTAGCGGTTCCTCTGGCGTTAACCAGCCAAGCGGCTGGTATGTGTAGCCCGTGTCCACTGGATTGAAATGTTTGGCAACCCACTTGACATGTTTCACTTTTTTTTTGCAGGCGGCTCTTCACTGTGAGTTTGATCATCGTCGGCGGCTGCCAGTTGCATTGCTGGGTCATGCTCGTCATCCGATGCAGTTTCCTATAAATGTGAAGGCAAATTTATGCAGCTGCTAACACGAGACTTCTCATCTTGCCACTTACCGCTTAAACTGGCTGTAAACCGTCGACTTCGTCGTGAGAGATCCGCATCTGACACATCTCCATTCAAGATAGCATCAAAAAGCTGGTCGATGGACGAGTTCGGTGCCTTACGTCTCGTTCTAGCATGATTCTTGAGGCCTCTAATAAAAAAAGTCTCAGGAATGCAGAAACCCTTCATTCGCAGCAGTTACACAAGGTTGAAGCAGCGGCAGCCAAAAGGGTGCACGTGACACGTTGCGTACAAATGGACACGCCATGGTAAACATGACCGCCGTTTCCTAACCAGATGTACAATAAAAAAACAATCCGTATTATTGTGATCTGTAACACTTATCTATTAAGACCACAGCTTTAGTTTTGCCTTAGTCAACGCTTTACGTACACAAAAAAGATAAAACCAAGAGCACTTACTTGACGCGCCGTAGAACGTCGAGGCGTCCATTTTGTTCTGTTGTTTTGGGTAACGCATTTGGCGCGGCAATAACGAGATGGCAGCACCGTCCGGTAGAGCGGGAAATTCGAATGCGGCTTGTGCAGCTCAAGCGTTGAGAACGACTATAGGAACACTCAAAACAGGTCGTAAAAACCGCGTGTACAATTGTGCACGCCGTGTCGCAAAGATATGGCACGGATCTTTACTGGGCAGTCTTTAGACGTAATGTCATGGTCGTCTTGACGGCAAAGGCCACAGCGATATTCTTTGGAATCAGAGTCCTTCGTAGAGGTGGGTGCTAGAGATGTGCAGAAAGCTCTCATGTGGCCCGGGCGGAAGCACCGATAACAATGTACCACTCCTGTTGGTACACGCGGTGCTGCAAGATTCCCCCATAAAGTGAGATGCGCGCCGGAGGAGACAAAGGCCCTTGCAGCGTAACCAGACATGTAAGTCCTTTATCCATGTAGCGTGCTTCTACCACCTTGTGTTTAAAACAGTCTAATAAAGACGCAAGATCTTTGGGGCGATATCTGGGTCGACACCAGAAACGACATAACGTCGAAGATCGAATCCAGATGCAAGATAAGCTTGTACTGTCAACACGGTTGTGTCGGGTATGTCAGAGACAGGCAGAGTTTCCAATTCCCGGAGCTGATCAACGTCGGAAAGGGAGCGCACCCAGATGGTTATACTGTTATTAGGACGGTGAACAGCGAAGCCTTGAAATCCCGTCGTTCCAAGGCATTTATCAAGGTTTGGCTGGAGAAGACGGTGGGACAAAGTTGTAACATCAACGCACTCACGCGACTTCACCACCACCTTGTAAAGCGGTGACTGTCCAGGCTGAGAAGAAAGGCGCCCTCTCTTGTGGGCAGTTCCCTGAAAGCATGTTTCTGACTCCGATGTCAATTGGGGAGCTCGTTTAATGGGAGACGTGGTGCCTGGAGGACGAAGGCTTTCCATGTGTTCGAGTGCAAGCTTCAGTGAACGACGACAACTATCACCGGTGCGACTTGGAGAACAGCTGATGGTTTATCAGCACATGCAGCGAAACTGCATCGTTGGTGAAATGGACGAAGCTGATGGACTGCAATGGAAACACGTCTTATTCAGGCGGCACTTCATCTTCCTTCCCAGATTTCTAGCCATCGGAGTCCATCGAACAATATTGACCGATATAACGCAATATGTATACATTGTTGGCCGGCCGCCATGAGGGGCGAGTAACTATTGACCAATGTATGCCAAGATTTATTGAATGTTGACAAGACAACCACCATGGCCGGACAATATTAACCACTCTCTGACATATGTGCAATGCTAGCCAGCCATCAAAGCTCATTAGACAACATCGATCACTATAAACCTAGATATCTACAATGTTAGGATGCCTCCAAAGTTGGTGGGACAATATTGGCCAATGTATACCAATATATAATATATGTTGACAAGAAAACCATAATGGCCGGACAATATTATCCAATCTATGCCATGATATGAGCAATGCAGGCTAGCCATCACAGTCCATCAAACAATATTCACCACTATAAGCCAATTAGTATACATTGTTGGCAAGCCACCACATCTGTCAGAGCAATAATGACCAATGTATGCCAAGATATGACGAGACAACCATATTGGCAGAACATTATTGCCCAACTTGTGCCATGATATGGGCAATGGTGGCCAGCCATTAAGGCTCATGTCAATATCGACCATTAGAAATCAAGATATATACAAAGTTAGGAAGCCGCGAAAATTGGTCGGACATTATTGACCACTGTATGCCTACATATATTCAATATTGAGAAGCCATTTTAATTTACAGGACAATATTTACTAGTCTTTACTGTGGTGGGGGAGATATTGGCAAACCATTGCAGCTGGTTGGCCAATAATGACCAGGTTGCCTCATTGCGTATACAATAACGGCAAGCTGTTCAATATGTATGGACATTATTGACCGCTGTTAGCCAGTCGAAGACCAATAACGGATATGGGTGAAGTTCACTGGGCCAATAATGGATATGTTATAGCATGGCTGTGAATTATTGGTAGCTCATTGGCACCATTGGCCCACTTTTTGGCCAGTGATTCCCAATCAATCCCCATTATTGGGTCGATGGCATGTGCTGCCTGGGAACTTTGAATGGATCTCCTACCACATCTTGCAGAGAATCGGGCCGCTCTAAGCACCAGCTATTGACGAAGGGTGGAGCACTCCTGGCGCTCGGAACGTACCTGGTGCTCAGCTCCTACCGCGCAAGCACTCGAGAAGCGGGTGGATGTTCCAGCTTGAGGAGCCTTGGAGTGGTCGGTGTCCTCATCATCATTATAGTCTCCTTTCTGGGACACGTGTTAAGCGACGCCTTTGAAAACTGCTCCAAAATAAAGGAGAAAGTGAACATCTACATGGCGGATTTCATGTAAGTATACCTGCTGCGGCTGCAAAATGAAGCCTGCGTGGGCAAAGATAGAATTTCAAGTTCGAAGTTTATTTCGAATACATCGATGTTTTCTGCTGTGAACAAATTTGAAACAGAAAGCGTCAGTAATCTTTTCTCAATGTAGGTACGGCAAAAACACTCTTCACAAGGGAGGGAACATATGGCTACGGAAGGCGCTAACGTTATAGAATGGAGATTAGCGCCATCATCAATACCGACGTTGGCATCGTATATGTAACTTTTCACTGTTCAAGCTGGTAGTTGTATTTACACTGATGGCGACATGTTTGTGTTTGGGATTGAAAACTCATGTCTCATTCGTAGTGCGTAAAATAGTAAGCCGTGGAGGAAAAAATGTCCCTGGTAAAGTTTTGGCTGGACGACATCGACGTGAAAGCCTAGTACACCTTGCGGGCCGGATTCAATCCTACCCCAATGGCGGGTAGTACACGATGAGGGTTGGTGAAAGCAAACATATTCTGCTCATTCACTGTTTGTGGATATTCGTGAAAACAGGGAGACCTGCCTGTAAATACTGAAATTTAGCATATATTGACAGCAAACAAGTGTAAACAAATGAGTGTCTGGTTACGTGATACAAAGAGAGGCAGTGGCCACCTACACTGGGCAAAGCAGAGGGCACTTTTTTTGTTGATCATGTGAGGTATTGGCGCAATCATTGAGAGGAATCATTAAAAGTAGCAGAAAAAACCAGTTGGTTCTGAACAGATGGCCTCTCATTGTTCCTGTCGGTGCTCTACTAACCGTGCTCCAGGAAGGGCTGTTTGACCTACTTTGATAGGTATTTACGCTGCTTGCAGCCTGTCCTTCAGCGTGTTCACAAGCGCGACCATTCATCCATAGCGGCGGACATGTAACGTCCTATGTTACCACGAGTGTCACGCGGTGCAATATTAGAGTTGGGAGCTGTGCGATAACACGTTTACACTACCTATGACATCAAGGCATTGACTCAAGGCTGGCAGATCCGAAGTCTCATTAGGCTAACTAGAAAGCAAATGTAGGTTAAGGATGGGCTTGTCGTCAGGTACATACAAATAGACCCAAACGCCATAGAGTCCAAAAAAGAACAGGGGATCGTTCTAGTGTACGTTTTTTTGTGTGTGTGGTTTGCGTGTGGTCTATGTGGGCGAGTGTGTGTGTGTGTGTAAAGTAACTATGGAGTCGGCAATGAGCAAACTAGAAGCAAAGAACCATATGTTATCGGTGGGATTCAAATCCACAGTTTCGGAGTTTCCCGTACGGTGTAATACTAAATGGAATACGGCAACCACCGTTGCATCTATGTCTTTCGTACGCATTTACGTCACAGGTGCTTTATTTGCTTCTGTAATTGTGAGAAATCGTCTCCGTGATAACGTTATCATTTAACATTGATCAGCACCAAATATTACCCTATGCTTTCTTTGGTGTCAGCGGCTGTGGGTTCTTTCTGTATTTAATAATGACAAGTAAGTTGATTTCTACAGACATTCGTAGCTTTTTATTACGCTTGTCATAAAACACACTACAAGAGGTATCAAATGAAAAGGCTATATACAGCAGTTATCTGAGGTAGGTGAGCAAGGTAATGTAGAGACAAATCAAGCCCATCATGCGTCTGAAGAATTCTATACAATCCTTGATGGCTGTGAAAACTATTCCAATATCAAAAAGGGCACCAGATCAAATATAATATTATTTGTGAGAATATGCTGATAAAGCAAGAGCCGATATGTTTAAAGTTATATTTAGATAATTAAGAGTGCCTTTTCAGAAAGACCAGTTCGGTATTTTTCTTTAGTGAAGAAAAATAAAGCCGGCCCTCAAAAATAACTACGGTACAAAGATGTGTTTGAACAATGACTACCGTGACAACACATTTCAGTGTTGCAAAAGGTAGTCGTATGAGCCCAGGGTCATAGGTTTCAAAAATTATATTCTTGTTTTTACCCTGCTATTATTGGTCGCGCTCGCTAGGGACTGCAAGTCAGGTATTAAAGTAAACAGCAAGCTGTAGGCTCTTGTATCAAGCACAACTTTAACTTGTGCACAAAAGAAAAACTAAATAAAAGGGAAGGAGTCGCTGCTAAAATGCCTATTCAAATTCCTGTCACGGCGACCATATCTGAAAAAGTATTTTAAATTTCCAAATAAAGCGGTATATACACGTCGAGGAAGGGAACGTCGACCATACTAAAGTCGAGCCTAGCTTGTCTGTCAAGTATAAAACCAGTTATGTAGTTCCTGTATACGATTAGGTCACGTAAACCAGGTGGGCGTGCTATTCACTCGCCTGGGCCTCTCCGCGGAACGCATTTCAATAGTGTAGAATGAGAAAGTCGGGTCAGCGGGAGAGGAGAAAGAACCTGTTGCGTACTAGCGCTGTTGAATCTTCAACACAGTAGTGGCACGCCCCAATTTTCGATGTCCCCTTTTCACTATTCTCGATGACTGCTGATGATGCAGTCAATCTAATATTAAAATACTCACTCGCCGAGATCTAATTCATGTAAACGCGCACTTGTTCAGTAGGGCTGACGATGCTCTGGGCCATGCATTACTCGGCCAGTTTCTAAAACCTTGATATAAACTAAGATGTTATTGTAATTTAGGACACTACTACTGATAGTAAATGATAGAACTGCAGACTTCGGCCCTGGCGTTCTAGGGAGACATTAGTGGTGAAATGAAAACTTAGAAGTGCGCGAGCTTTTCATGTCTTAACGATTCATTAGATTTTTATATTTCTGCATGTTTATATTATTGCAGCCATCTGCTCGATCTAGAAAATAACTGAGGCGCGGCACCGCTTATACCAATAGCACAATAAAAAGAGAATACAACTTGAGTTAAATCGCTATGTTACCTTGGCCTCGGCGTTTACGCTTCTTGAGTAGAATGCTTGCACTTTTGCCAGAGCTGGCACCAAGCAAATGCCAGTTTTAAATCGTGCAAAGATTTTAGTGGTGACGTTAAAATCACGAGGTTTCCTAAAACAAGTCCAGTTGAGTATGCACAGTTGGTACTTATTGCTGTTTTGCTGGCTGCACACAGGCTTTGCAAAGACAAGGCTTTTTCTCTCATTTTAAAACACTTCCGGCTGTTAGAGTGCGGAGAAGGGATTCGAGGACATGTAAAGGGAACAAATTTTGGTTGGCTAAAATTTATTACCAGGTTTTCATAGGGTCACTGAACTATATATCAGATTGTTATTCGTAACGATCTGGGCTCCAGAAGAGATTGCGAACACTGACCACCTGTACTCGCTCCCAGCACAGAGCCCGCATGGCGTACTCTGGCGGCGATGTGCGTGGGCCACATCGCCCGCGTAACCCGGGGTGAGATGCGTCGCCTGTTACCGCTCAGCGGGGCGGCGCTACTATTCTGCGTTGCCACGCTCCTCTCTCACGACCCGTCCAGGGTAAGCGATGACATTCCTGCAGCAACTAAGCCCGCTCACACTATTGCTACCGCTTGACGACGCAGTATTCCGTGTAAAATGTAGAACACGCAGTGGTGCATACCAGTTGCTGTTTTAATGAAGGGTATAACGCTCTGAACGTTAAAGAGTCATTTTCAATTCATTACGGGCGTAGAAACAATATTCTTACGCAGACATTTATCCACCAGAATCGTAGTGTTCATCAAAAAGGCGCGCAGCAGGGCAAAAGTAGCATTCACACGCGTCTCTAACTGGAAGTGTGAAATTTACAGAAATTCTGGACGTTTGAAGAAAAGGGGGCAATTTTATCTACGGTATCTTTGGAAGCATTCAAAAACGCAGTCTGGATAAGTACACGAAGGTTAATTATATGCAGGTATTCCGTACATTGGTGGCCCATGAAAAATTTACCATTCGCATTGGTACTGCTGACATACAGCACTCATTACCAGATGCTTTATTTTCTTGAAAGGTACCATTGGCTGGAATTTGCTGTCATTGCCGTTTCCTCAACACTGCAAGTCACGTTTGGGGCGAGGAATAGGGATGCAGAGCTCTGAAAAAGGTTTTAAAGTTGCCACTGGACACTTGAGTCATGTGATCAGTTTCTTCATGACGGCTTTTCAGCAGTCTGCTTATTCCATTATTTCCAGTGTTATCCAGTTTGTTAGCGAAGACTAGATCTATGCTGCAGAAACTAAGAGCCCCGACAGCAAAAATGAAGCTGCAAAAAATGTGTTCAATATAGACTACGTAAACGTCTATGAAACAAAGTGTCAAAAAACCTTCATGGCGAGCTACCAGAAATAATTGCATCAGTTTGGCAGCTTTTCTGCATAGAATCGATACAAGCTCATAAACTTCGGATTTCATTGTCCGTCACCTCTCGGAAATTTGATATCGCATGGGGATGTGGGAAACATAAGAAATAGGTATCTGGGCCTAGGTTAACATTGATTCCTTACCATTTGTTGCCTACGAACACAGAAGGCTGAGATCAGCTTTTCTGCTGGTGCATCTTACAGCCAGCGGGGGCAAAATGGAAGTTGCATTGGCTCCACTATTCGAAGTCAGAAGGCTACCTTGATTTTTCCAGGCGCATAGCTTTTTCCTTGCGGCGTTATAAGGATTAGGGCTTTGCAAGAATTGAAGATATGGGAACAACTATTTAAAAACTCTTGTCTAGAACCAGTATATTTTGAGCAGAGGAGAGTATTCTGTTGCAGTAGGATTTTCTTTGTCACCGGCAGCTTGACAGCTAACAGCTATAAGTTTTCCAAAAGTAAAAAATAGCAATCGGTGTAGTGATTCCAACGAGAGAGCGCGCCAAAAAAAAGGATTCGTGAGAAAGCAAGTATTATGTGTAGATAAATGGTACTGAGGACACAATAAGGATTAAACAATTTCAAATTTTTTTATGTGTTGTGGCGTTGCAAGACAGTGTGGGACCAAATAACCATACTGTAACGCCTTTGTCGAGGCTTCATATAAGTGACATGTAGTAGAATATGAATAGACCAGACCTTTATTTGCTACCGTAGTCCTTAACCATGTCCTCATTAACTGAAAAGCAAAGATAATGTAATGGCTCCATTTCAAATTATTTCTTAACGGAACCGTAGTACTTCTTGGACCTACATTTTTCGTGTTTTCTATTTTCAGGCAGTAGGTCATCGCAGGTTTATTTCTGAATACAGTAATTTCTGAGCGCCTGTTTAAAGGACCACCAATAGGCGACAAAATGTAAAACCATTTTTTTTTACGAAACGTCTGACGTTCTTTCGAGCCATCCCGCAACTATCTCCATCTTCCTAATGCATAATGCATAATGCATAGTCTGCTTTGTTTCCAAGGTAGTAGCTGCGTGTTTGAGCCTGAGCATGGCACATGGTAACCCTTCCGACAACCAGCTTATCTGGAAGTAAGTCCTTTATAAATACCAATATTAAAATCAAGAAATACGTAAAATATTCTTCGTGCACGTCCTCCATATTCGTTAGAAGTATTCGTTCTGAACATGGAGGGATGCTTTAATTTTCGTGTCGGCATTTTCTAATTTCGAGAAGTATTCCGCTTTACAATTTCGCAGCATCGAAGAATTATTTATTCACATGAAATCCCGCCTACCCAGCTTTGCCAAATTCATTAAAACAGAAGTTCCTCAATCAAAGGTTGTTACGTGCACTTATATAACAAAATAATATTACACTTTGAAAACATCAAACTGCTGAACACTAAGCGGCCCTTTAGCATCTTATTCCAATCTGTTTGCACATCGCCACAAGTTCGGAACGGGTTTTCTCTCTTGCCCTTGCTTTTTCAAATTGAAATCTCGAGATCACTTTCTATGGCATTACTCTAAATCTTAAAAGTTGGTTGAATGTTGTCGACAACTCCTGTGGCGCCTCATTCTGTCGTCCGGCTATGATAGCTCCTAGCTGGGTAGATTTTTTGGCGGGCGGACGGCGATCGTTACTTTTTTTTAAATCAACCTTAAAATGCATTTTCATAATTTTATATTCTTTTCTGCGGAGAGGACGGCTACAAACTTGCCCCTCGAAGGAATGGCTTTCAGTTTAGAAGGCCTTAGTTTTATATTCTTTTCTGAGTAGAAGACGGCTGCAAACTTGCACCTCGAAGGAATGGCTTTCAGGTTAGAAGGCCTTAGTTTCCCATTTGCAAGTTTTTGCGGGTCTAGGATTTCGTCGCATTCTACATCCATTCTGGAAAGTGCATCTTTATTTGCTCACTGGGCAGTCTATTTCATATTCAGGCATGGCAACACCACATTCAAGCGGGAATGGGCTCGTTTCACGACCGAACGTCCCATTTCAATGTCGAGAAAACCTGCCAGCCCGGCTGAGAGTTAGGCGAAGAATTCAGGTGTAAGTGCCACCACTTGAGAAACTCATTTCTGCCTGTGTAAAACCACTTGCTCACCGCTAACAAATAGAAAACACGAGTAGGAGGTTACGCTATCCCTGTTATCAAGTTAACATCTAGCACTGCTCTGCGGTTGCACCCGCGCTGCGGATCTAGTGTGAGCGCGGAATAAGTTTGGTGACGGCGAAATTTACTCGCAAATTATTTTAAGCAGGTTAGTTTGAGATAAGAACAGGTTTTACCACAGGTGCAACAGAAGATGGAAAGCCATTGAACATTTTCAGGGAGCATGCGTTGTGCCTCTGTCCCATTAAAGGTGCACTGGAGGCATGTCCACGCAATTCCAGGTAAAAATGCGCTCTTTCGATGGAATGCGAAATCACTCCTTCACATTGTTAAACCCAACCACTAATCTTGCGCGAAGCCTCTACCGAGCTTGAGGGAAAGAGAAAGGTATCAGAGTGGAGAATTCGAATGCATGTATTTCTCGTGGGAAGCGAGTACGCAACCGCTTTGTTATCAGCCCCACCGATCACCTCGCCTGTAATACAGTCTCACAACTCTGCAACATACTCTGCGACAACACTAAAATACACACAACGCTGCTACACACACTCGTGATGTGCATTAAACGTCTTCTCCGTAAAGTTCCAGCTGAACGTGCGTAAACGATTTCCTAAGTCCTGCTCGGTTTAAGGCCAAAAACCTCACTGTTTGTCTATATGGTGGTTTTTATTTAGAAGCGAAATATTTCTCGGTGCAAAAATTGGACTTGAATAGTTCCTGCTAGCTGGACGCAATTTATGACTTCCGTAAACGTAAAGGGCCTGTTCACAACATTCCGAAATCAATAGCGATGCAGAGTAGCCTACAGCCAGGGATAATAATCCGCGAATGATCATCGTGGTCGTCGCATGTAGCCACCCCAGTAGGCAGGCGCCCCAGCCGAAAAAGCTATTCTTCCTCCGCTACGCCACTGTCACCCTACCCCTCTAGTGGCACGGGCAGAGGCACAATATTTTGTTATTTTTGGGTAGCCTGACCATAATATATGTCACCCTACCCCCTATTGCTGCACCTAAGATGAAACGCAGCTTACGGACATGATTGTTTTATTCCGCTCACGTCTCCACTTGCTGAAACACCGGCAAAAATGAATTGCAATACATTAAATAATTTGAACTGAATTCATTATACAGCCTATAGAATATCCTAGGTAGGTCTTCTATGGTGCTACAAGAACGTTTTAAACCAGTTGCATCTAGAGGCGGAAGTCTTCATATACCTCTACACTTTATGAAGCATTCTCGGGGAAGCTCTTTCACAGTCTCTTCATCAATATACTTCATTCTAACGCTCGAGTTTCATTCGCATAGGACACAAGCGCAAGCCATGGCATAGGAGCAGTGCGCTCTACTTATTGTCGCCATTAGCTGCGTTTTAGCACGAAACGTGTGATCGCGATAAGTACACAAAAAGATGACATGGCAGCCACAATTGAGAAGCCTTTCTGCAGGCAGTTGCATATCCCAATTGACATCGACGAAAGGAAGAACTAACACCTACTTAGTGGAAAGCATAATCTACATTTATTTTTTCTATTCAGCGGAAAGGTTTTTAACAATGTGAGAGTGCGCAAATAAAAAAGCGTATAGTATTACTGATAGACGCCTATGGATTTAAGAAGTGTTTTAACCTCAGCATAGCTAATATAAGTACTGAATTGGTTGAGTAACGAAATTCTGAAATTCTAGAGGTAGGATTACTGGGTCGTTGTGGTTGTCAGTAGAAATGTAATTCATTGCACTACTCTGAAGTTCTACAATATAAAAAAAAAAAGATTTCAGGTATGTGATTTCAGTAGTTTGTTGTATTTTTATTTTTCTCTAGCGGGCAATAAAAAACCGAAAATTGTCTGAGAATTCTGAGTTATAGATTCCCACTTCTCTTGGCATTGATTCTGCCCTTGACGAATGTCCTTTCAATTTTTGTTTCGCCTCAGTTACTTTGAGGGCGAGACAGATATAACCCAACTTTGAGGAGCTGTCTAAGGCTTTGTGCGCAAAGTAAGCACGTATGATAAGTATGAAAAGTATTATCAACGCCGGGAGTTCAACCCAAGTGTCCGCGCGGCGGCTTTAATTTGGCGCTTCCTCGAACGCCGCACCACACGGCATATAGTAGAAGACGCAGTACAGCAGGCATTAGCGCTGTTTCAAATACGTTTACAGGAAATAAAATGCGCAGTATCTGTCACAACCTTCCGCGGGCACTTTAACCGAGCCTTAAGGAAAAGGAGGAAGGTTGGAGTGAAAAAGAGAGGAAGAAGTGCCTAGTGGAGGACTGCGGACCACCGCGCAATGACTTTATTTGCAAAACTGCGCACATTTCGCTTCAGAGTGCAGCCTCTTGATTCCACACCCGAGTTGTCTCTTTTGTCATCTTCGCGTCCACTGTAAACCCCCTTCCCCCCCTGAACCCTCTCTCCCTTCGAGAGCCTTCCTCATAGGGTCCGTGGGTGCTTTGCTTAGCTACAAATCCTCGCAGATCGGAATAGTTGCCAGAACACCTCAATCGTTGCAGGCAACCGCTCCAAGCCGCAGACAGCGGTAAGCTCTGATGACACGGCAGCGCCCCTGGCGAGAGCCCATATATTCTTCCTCCTTGTCGCTCTCCCTGCGCCGGTCCTTCGGTCCCCATCGCCGCTTCTCTGCCCTTGCTTCGAGAATATCTTTAGTCCGTCAGCGCTTAGCGGAATGCACGGCATACACTCAAAAACACTAAAGTTTGACCGTTTGTTCAGCTGGTGCTCAGAGGAAAACAGAGCGAGCACGACACCCCCATCGCCACTGTGATGCATGGCTTCTAGGAATGCCGCACAGTTTAGGAGCGGTCGCACGGCCCTGAAACGGATTAGATGTCTCGTGGCTCCATATCCAGCCCACCATGCCGCCCCAAATAATGTGGACAAACAAAATGAAAATAACACAAAAAGCCAAAAAGGGGCCTACGTTTTCCCTTTCCCTCGGACCGTCGACAACAGCACTGTCGTCAGAAGCCTGCTCTCTAATTCTGACCGTTACAGTTCCAGCGGCGTCTACTCTTTCTCTGCTTCCACCTTCCCCGCTTAGTGCGGCCGCCTCTACTCCCTAAGGTTGCAACATCTAACCGCTCCATATGTTTATGATCTTCAGAGATCGCACCAACCCTGGACTCTAGCGTGCCCGTCACTACACAGATACTTGCAGTGTCAACTCTGTCTGCCTCCGTTTCCTTCAATTCGTCCTTTTCTACCGCGCCGTGGCCAATAACTCCGGCCTGATTCCATACATCTCTCAACTAAGAGTCGTCTATTTGCACACGGCGAAAAACCTCATGTTCAGTACTACCGTGTGCCTCAGTGGTCGCAATAATAGACACTGCCACCGCCGCGTCTCTGAACAATTTATCATCGCTTTTGCCCTCCAGCATGGTCTCAGGCGCTCTCACTGTTGTTATTTCTCCTAACAACGAGAAGTCCGATGCTAACCGTGGCTGCGCCGATATTTTAGGGGCATCCAACTGTTTCAAAGGCACATATACAAACACTGCCGGCACCTGGGCTCCAAACACGCCAGTTAACTTTATGTATTTATGGTAAGCGGATCATGGTCTCTCAGAATTGACCGTCTGATAAAACTGGCTTCTGCTCCTGAAATCAAGTGCCCCTTGAATTTGTCCTTTCCACACCCGAGTGTGATCGTTTTGAGGGCGCGGAACGGCAGCTTTCTACCACCGGCGTTTTCGTTCTCGAAGTCGGCCCCTGCAATCTACGCTACCAAGCCTCTGTCATCTGTTTTCGTTTGCACTTGGATTGCCTGCGCTGACCTCCATTTCGGGCATTCGCGGAATAAATGATCTCGAAGTGCACACTCATAGCACTACTTATATGCCCTGGTATACGGCGCCGACCGTCGGCAATCGCCACACCGCGTTCCAGTCAAAAGATGCTTTTCTCTCTCTCCTTACCGGGCTCCCTTACTGACCAAGGTTTTCTGCTAAATTGATCTATGCTTCGCCATAATATAAATTTTTTTAGCAGATCTGTGCCATTCAAAATTATTACTTTTGATTGCGATAGTTTTCTCCTCAGGAATATAAATAATTTTATGGGATGGAAAGGTTGAAGAACTGTTCAGCTGCGTTCCAACTCCAAAAGTGCGTAAGACTTTCTTTTCTTCCAGTGTCACTGTCTTCGGGTGCCACCTGATTTCATCAGGTAGATTTTGTTCCTTCCGCAAAGAGCTACACGGAGATGTACCGCTGTGTTTTGAGCTATCTGGTGAAAATAAAACATCGGAACAAACTACGGGAAAATTAGCAGGCAGAGAGCTTCAGGTTATAGAAAAGGAAAGCGCTTGCAGTAACTGCATGATGAGGGGCATACGCAACAATGTTGATGGTGCTGACTCTGCATATTACCGCGTTGAATTACCTCGCAGCTCCCATCTTCGATGCGGAGTAACACTCTATTTGGTCCGAAGTAGCGGCTTAGTTCTTTCTCCGAAAGCCGGGACAATGGGAAGGGTTGACAAGAACACTTTGTGTCGGGCCGGTAAACGATGGGACTGGGGATTTTGTAGAAGCGGCGCGCATCCATTCCATTTTGTCGATTGATTCATAAAGACAGTTTGCTGTGCTTCCTCAGTGTAGTGGGTAAACTCCTCGGCGTGAGCGCCTTGTTGTCGGTATATATGGAAAGCGTCCGACATTGTTTGCACTTCATTACCATAGACAACGTGAAACGGCGTAAAGCGAGGCGTTTCCTATGCGTGTTACGCGAGCTGGTCACGCCAGGGAATACTTTGTCCTATATTTTGTTTGCCTCGTAGTACGCAGCCATCGAGTCCGCTATGGTTTCCTGAGGAGTTCCGTGAGTCTAGATGACATGTTTTTACGATGGCTCATGTGGCGCATCTGAAACTGTTCATGTATTTGAGCTGTTCTAGATTTTTGAGCGCTGTGCCTTAGTAACTGATTAGGTATGGAGCGCCGTGTCACAAAACTACATCGTTGATAAAGATTTTCGCAATTTAAGGTGACCTGCCATGCGGCGCATTGTTATATTTCTCTTGATGTGCCTCGTAGTCAATCCTCGCTATTATCCGCATATCCTGACAATGATAGGGGGAATGCAAACAGAACAATAATTCGGGCTTTTACAAAGGGAATGCGGGGTTATGCAAGTATTCGGATCAATTCTGTAAGCTTTAGGAGCGAATACCTGCGACTATGGTGTTCGCGGCAACCACTGGCAGAGCTATGCATGGTGGTAGCATGTTGACCAATAATATACCAGGTGCGATTTCGCTAGAGTGCGTGCAAACCCCAATTGGTCAGATGCAGTCTCATTGCGACTGGCTGCAAGGATCTGTCACGGAGATTAGATGGCACTTTTACGAGGTGGGCTTGGTACCCATTCCTCAAGTTTTTTGTCTAACATATAGCGCTGCTTAATTAATAAGAAAAAACGTTGCGGGATAGTTCTCGGGATACGTTAGATCAGCACCCCTTTATGGTTATTCACAGATTATAGGCCCGCGAGAGGTCGCAGCCTTCTCATTACGTTAGAATAGTTGGTCACACCGAGGAAGCTAGTATCAGCCTCCGGGCTGCCGCCTCCGAGGTGGGCAGGTGCACTCCCAGAGAGTGCTGACATCTTCGTGCTTACGTTGAGGCTAAAGGGGTCTCAAGGCACTTGAGGGAACATCTTAATGGAAGAAGCCCAGAGAGGTTGTCTTCATTAGTATTCGAGTAAAATTTGAAAGCATTGCATGGAGCAATAATTTACAAGATATTTTTAAAACGTGCTCCTGGTAGCCGGTCAGAGCTGAAGCTGTAAATTTCAACAAGCGAGAGCATAAGAGGTCACTCCACGGCTTCTTAGTGTTGGAGAAGGACAACATCAAGACCGATGTTGCTAGCATTTGTCGGATCTGAATGTGAGCATCCTCATCAAAATGAGAAAAAACAGAAGTTGTTTACAGCCGTGCGCCTAGTTATGTGAATGCGTCCTGCTGCTGCTCCGGCTAAACAAATGACGTGTCCTCTCGAGTTACAATGATCAGTGGCCGGCCGTCTTGGAGAAGTCTGAGAAAATCGAAGGTAGTAGTTGCACAAATGCCTACTAGGTTCTCCAGTGCCGTAAGGCCTCGATGGTCCTTTATCAACACGTTTGGCACACTCGTCGAAGAAAGTGCCGTAAATGGAAAGATCGAGCAGTTCCCGTAGGATGCACAGTTGATTGGGCACTCTGGGCTCCGGCACCGCGCTTCCTCAACCTCGTCGACATGGGCACCAGGCCGTCTGGCAACAGACCGCGGCGCAGAGAAAGGGTAAGGTAGGAGATTGGAAGGCTAATTGTGGCATTGTGTGTCGTATTGTTGTATATTTGTGGAAATATGCACCGGTATGATTGAAGTTTGCTCGATGTGTAAAGAAGGTGAAGCAGCAGCAGATGTGCCGAGTCGAAGAAGCGAAGCAGCAACAGAAGAAGACAGCGCTGCTGTTTCTTCCCGCTGCATGTGCGAATCAGCAGCGCGGCGCCACCTCCTCATGACTTGAGATAAAATATTGGCTGTGGATCACGTTTCCTTCTGCTTGGCTAGTAAAGCGCTTTAAACCTTTCGGAGGTTTTTTTCGGTTAAGTCCAGTTAACCGAGCTTAAGTGCTGTTAAGCCTGCCTACACACCAGCCTGACGCCAACGCAGGAACTTTCACGCATTTGCACTGATACTCGCCTCAATAATGTGTAAACAGTAACCAAACACCAGCGAAACAGTTGTTAAGCCGCCCACCTAGTCACGTGGCCAGTGCATGCTGGCAAACCGTGCTAAAAACCCTACATCACGGGATCTCTCGACTCAAGGCAAATGACCTTGAAAACCAAGTGGTCGAAATTGTCAGGGCTCTAACTGCGCAGTCGTCCGCCTCAAGTGTTAATTGCGTAAGTGTTAATTGCGCAAGCTGCAGCACGAAGAGTAGAGCCCACGTTGTAAAAAACCATCGGCGTGGATCGTCACGCAAATATTTACGTGGAAAATAAGTACAGAATCTCGCAGCCGATTATTCCACGTGTTTTATTGCCGCAATCTGCGAAATGTCGTTTTCGACATCCGCTCTTAAGTAACAGGTCCAAGTACGCTTCTATAAGGTGCAATTAATGTGAGAGATGGTCTGACTGATGAATTTAGACAACCCACAAGTATTACTTTGCGCAATTCGAAAACTGAGTTGACTTCCATTCATTGCGCATCACCAAAACAGAGAAGGTCTGGCCACGAGCGGGGTTCCCCACCCCAAAAAATAAAACGAAACCTTAAATGTGTACGGATTGTCGAGATTGGGTAGCTTTCCCAGGATACTACGTTGGTTGATGGATAAAAGTCTCATTTTTTCTTGAAACACCGTTGTGCAATAAATGTTCAACATTCTCAAAAGCAGAACAGCCTCACTCTTGCCTTCGTGATCAGCGCAATGTGCGCTGTGCGTGAGCTTGACGTCTACTAACCATAGAAGGGTCATTCATCTGGGTTTATATCATTGCATACTGCGCAGTCAATACAATGGCGCCGACCCCCCTCCCCGCCCCCCCCCCGAAAAAAAGGTCTCGTTGGGTGCTTCCGTTCTGATTATTGTAACTCAAGTAGCATCAAATACGGCAGACTGTACATAGTCTCACATCACACAGCCACACCTCTGTGTCATTTGTAATAGTAAAGCAGCAAAAAGGCGGAAAATACTTTTACGTGAGCCTTGCTCTGCTCTATATTGAACTCGAGCCCAGAGTGCCTGGGAAATCCCTTTTTTTATTTGATTTATTTGAAAAGTCAATCGCTCTTGAATGGAGTCGCCGCTGTCACATGGCACCTGTTATGACTGAATAAATATTTTATTCTTCAGACCGTAGCGAGAAGGACGAGTAATCCATAGTAATCGGCACTTTTTTTAGCACAGAGTCGGTCGTGACTACAGAAATATAAACTATAGCATAAATATCCTCATTTAGCTACGCCGTTGTGTGCATTGCTAGCGGCCGACAGATGACGCGAGGTGCACATTTTCATGCAGGAAATCTAGAAATCTGCGAAAGACAAGATGATGCCTTTGCACATTATGCATGTGTCTCTGAATCTTAGAGGACGAAAACTGAAGCCCTTTTCGCACTTTTGGGGCAGTGCGAAACATAAGTATGTTTCAGGTATCGGATCCTTGCGATATATTTCAGTGCAAAATAAAACACAGCAAGTACTAACCAAGACCGTGATATAATCTTTTGTCGCTTTCTCACTGACGCAGATCTCAGTGAAGTTCGTGTGTCGCAGCTTTGTCCTATGGTATGTGTCCGCTGTCGCCCTCCTGGAGTGGAAGACCTTGGGCCCCGTCCTCAGTTGCGTAAGCTCAGAGCTGAGAGACTGTGCCCAACTGGCATCTTCGGGCTTTAACGAGATATTCAACAGCTTCGCCGTGGGCATCAATTTTACCGTGCCGCCGGAGGACAGAGGCTCCGCGTTTCTTGATGCGATGGACATCGAAGCACCATTCCTACTCCGGGTAAACTGTTAGATATAGAGCCAAACAGAGTGAAGGTTATCGCCTTAAGTCGACCAGATGATTTTCAACTTAGTTTTGAAAGATTCACACCGTTCCTTATGAGGAAAAGGCCCAAAATATAGCGCTATTAGGTTCCCACGAAACACTGAGACCTCCTTGGTTAATATCGAATTTCATACCATTTCAAAGGTATACTTCTGGACTTCATAAAATCAGCCAATCTTTTTCCATTCATTTAATCATTCATTCATCCTTCATCTCATATCCTACTGATGCCCTGAGGAAATAAATATCGACTAAAAAAATAAAGGTATACTTATTTATAAGCAACAATAAGAGTGATATAAATGAACTAAAATCTTCCTCGTAGTAGAACCTTGTATTGTTGAGCGCAAAGGCGCGCAAAAGAAGTTTTATGCATCGTCTACCAATATGAGTTAAACATCAGAGTAAACGACTGATATATTGACTTCAGAGAGTTATGAGGGAAACCTAGTTTATGGGGAATTCCAATCACGCAGCTCTAGCACTTCCAGAACGACGTTTGCTGCTCTTTTCGGAACGACTGTATCTCATACTCAGATCCGGAACACGGATAGCGTCTTCCAAACGCAGATGGGGAGTGATCTCTTAACCAAGGTCACTCCGTGGAGCTGTCGAGACTACGGCGAAGCCGACCGGAAGTTAGCGTGACGTGTTCCTTCAGCGGCACTCTTCTGGCCGCTTGTTTCCACCTCGTCGGCTCCGCCCTCTGCGCTTTTTAGCGGACGATCAGTACTTGTCGCCTATATGGATTCAAACTCCTGTCATGAATTACCGGTCGCTCTTGATAACAGTTTGTCAGAGAGCAACCTCAACTCGGAGAACGACTGCCAACTTGTCCCTAAAACAGAGAAAACTATCGCTATATAGTCTGTATTGTTGACTCTAAACCTTCCAATCACTGCTTTGGTTTGCGAGACCGAAAACGTGGTACCGCGAAAAGGGGCCGAAGAAGTCAATTTTACCATGTACGCACACGTTCGGCTGTGCGACCATAAAAAAAATGATCGGGTGTTGGTTCATGATATGGTGTTGGTGTCAACACCATATCTTGAAGAGGCGGTAGCTACGAGGTGCGTTACAGCTTTGAAAATAGGTGCTACACTGCGTACATGAAGCGCAGAGAAGCGATGAATGATGACGATTTTCTCTGTTACTTCATGGGCGCCACTTACTTGCTCCAGCCGAAGCACGAGTGTTCCAAACGCAGAGTCTGAACGCATGCTTTCCTTTGGATTCGGACACGATTCCTCGCAGCGTGCAGACCATTCTTATTCTGTGAACTAAATTCTCCATCAGATTAGGCAAGAATTAGCGCTACTGTATTGTGTTGTTTCTTTTCCTCTGTCAAGAGAAAGGTAACAACGTATCAATCAGTATTTTATCGATTATTATTTATTACATGTAAACACTAATATCGATGCTTCAGCATCTCAAAGCAATGTGTATGCGGTGATAGATGCTTGTGAAGGGCTCTGAATTCGATCAGACCGTCTGAAACTATTTATGTTCCTAATCGTCTATTAGGAATGTTCGAAATATTTCTGATTAGAGATCCTTCGAGCTCCAGAGATCAGTTCAAATTTACGAGATGAATGACGTTGTGGCTGTTCGGGGCAAGATCATCTAAAAATAAGAATCAATCGGGAGCAAGAATAATCTACAGCGACGGTTCAGCTTGCTGCGTAACAAAAAATCATTAAGGATTACAATACTCTTTAAAGTGAAATTTGCGTTCAGCTCGTTACGTCGCAGAAAACCTTACCCCTTTGCTGATAATGACATGAAAGAGAAACACGCTTCCTTTCAGTGAACGATACAGTCCCAGATATGTATCAGAGTTTGCAGTACTTCCGGCTGGGGATCCTCATATAGCGGGCAGTCGGAGGAATGAAGAAGAATTTTATCTCGATTCCCATAGCTCACGGTAGAGCAGCATCGGCTAGCGACTAATCGGAGAAATAAAATCTTGACTGTGATTTAGCTCTGGTTAACCCTAGTTGAAAACTGAAAGCAACGGCTGCATGGCTACGCTTGTGGTTGTAGCTTGTGGTTAAGCGTTTGGTTTATCTCCATTGTATATGAAATACAAATTGTTCAGGTAACGACTAGGCTTTTATTTATATCAATGATGACGCTGCGAAGATCTGTGAAGTAGTGGGACTTGGTTTCCACTCTGTTGACGACGTCTTTCGTCCATTTTCTCGACACGTCGTGTGTCGGGATGGATGGATGGACTAAACTTTAATGTCCAACAGATAAGGTGATCTACCAACCCCCTGACACGCAGGTCAAGGGGCGGGTGCCGCCGCCTCTGAGGCAGGCCGGGAGGTCTTGGGTCCCAGCAGCCTCTTCAGCCAGTTGGACGAGTAGGAGCTGGAGCTCAGGGTCCGAGCTGCGCAGCAGGGTCTCCCAGGTGTCTCTACAGCCTATATTGTTCGTCCTCCTGGGAGAATACGGGCATCCCCATATTATGTGGTCGAGGGTCCCTCTCGCCCCACAAAGATTGCACTTGTCACTCCTAGCCTCAGGGAACATGCGGTTCGCCATAAACGGGTGCGGATATGTATAAGTTTGCAGTCGCCTCCACGCCACTGCTTGTCTGCTGTTTAATTTCGGGTCTGGTGGGGGTACCAGTCTACGATCCAATCTGTAGTGCTGCGTGATCTCCCCATATTTTAGCAAGCGCTCTCTGCTTCCTCGGTCATCAAGTGGCCCTGTAGCGGCTCAGCGGTAGAGATCTCGAGCCAGCTTGTGGGCCACCTCGTTGCCGGGGACGGCTTCGTGCGCAGGAGTCCAAATTATTTGAATTTTCCTATCCAACTTTTTCTGGCCTAGGATTCTGACTGCTAAGGGCGAGATCCTGCCCTTGCTAAAATTTTGTATGGCAGTTTTGCTGTCACTTATGACAAACTTCGCTTCCGTTCCGACGCAAGCTAACGCGATCGCAGTTTCCTCGGCTATTTCTATGCTCCGCCCGCGCAAAGTGGCAGCTGTAACGGGATTGCCCCGGCCGCTGACGACCGTTGCTACCGTGAAACTGCCACCACCTCCCGCCGCGTCTACATTGGCCACTTCATGTTCCGAAATTTCGCCGAATCTAATTTCTAATGCTTCGGCTCGTTTTTTCCTCCTGTCTTTGTTATATTCCGGGTGCATGTTTTTTGGCAGCGGGGGAATCACCAAATTTTGACTTCTCCAGCTACCTCCACCTTGACCGTGGGACCCCTATCCGGATTTATTCCAACTTTCGTCAAAATGACTCTTCCTGTCTTCGTGGTGCTGTCTCTCAATTTGAGAGGTTCGCACCGCTTCCGCAAGTTCTGCCCATGTGTTGTGTACCCCTAGAGCCATCAGTCTCTCTGTGGATGTGCATATGGGCAGTCCCAGCGCTCTTTTTACGCATTTTCTCATTGGTGACTCAATTTTTTCTTTTTCCACCGCTTTCAAATCTAGATACGGCGTTGCGTAGCTCACTCGGCTGAAGATGTAGGCCTGTATCAGTTTCATCAAATTTTTTTCCTTTAACCCTCGGCCTCTGTTGGCCACCCGCCTAATTAGGTTCAGGGTCTGCATCGCGTGATTCTCCAGCCTCTTGATGGTCTCGCCATTATGTCCGTGTGACTGGAGAATCAAGCCCAAGATTCTGATTTGCTCGACTATTGGTACCTCGTTACCCGCCACTTTAATTTTGATCTCCGACGGTGCCTTGCACCTTAAGTGCTACGGATTGTATATAAACAATTCTGATTTCTGCGGCGAGCACGCTAGGCCTCTCTCTGCCGCGTAATCTACTATAATGTCGGTGGCGGCTTGGAGCAGGTTTTCGACGCACGAATCACTTCCCCTGTTGACCCAAAGGGTGATATCATCCGCATATATACTAAATTTTAATCCTTCGAGCTTTGCCAATTGCTCGGGGAGTTCCCTCATAGCCACGTTGAAGAGTAGGGGGGACAGCACTGATCCCTGGGGCGTACCCTTACTCCCTAGCTCTATTGCGGGGGATTCCAGCGTCTGGAACTTCATGCAGGCCGTTCTACCCGTCAGAAAGTCCCTGATGTATCGATATGTCCTGGTACCTACATTAATCTTGTTCAGCCCTTCCAGGACCGCCTCATGTTTTACGTGTCGAAAGCCTTCGTGAGATCGAGCCCCAAAATTGCTTTCGCATCTTTAGACTTTGAGTCTATTATGTCATGTTTGATTTGGAGCATGACGTCCTGCGTACACAAGTGAGGACGGAACCCGACCATCTCATGTGGCCACAGATCACCCTGCTCCATGAAATTCATCAGTCTGGTCTGGACGACGCGCTCCATCAATTTCCCCACGCATGAGGTTAAGGAAATTGGTCGTAAATTTGCTAGTTGAGGAGGCTTCCCTGGTTTTGGTATTAAAATAATGCTTGCCGTCTTCCACTGTTGTGGGAGAGCTCGCCTTTTTCCCAACATTCCTGCATATACTCCGCTAGATACCTAATGGAGTCATCATCTAGGTTCCTGAGCATTTTGTTCGTTACTCCGTCAGGGCCTGGAGCCGACTTCGTTTTAAGTGTTACAATCTCCGCCCTCACTTCCGCTTGTGTGATGGGGGCGTCCAGCGCCTCGTTAGGCGCTCCACCATAGTCAGGAAGTGGGGTTAGTGAAGTTTCCCCCACATACGTCTCAATTAATTTGTTCATGAAATCATCATCATTCCCTTCGAAAGCGTGCCTCACTTTTGCGAATCTTATACCAGATTGCGTCTTCGAGTTGTCTGGGTCCAACAAGTGCCGGAGGAAGCTCCACGTCTTGGAGAGGTTCATGCTTCCCTCCATTTCGTCACACTTGTCCCAATTTTGTTCGCATAATTTGAAAGTATAGCCTTCGATTTCCTTATTATGTCGCGCAATCCTTCTTCTGAGGTTGTGGTTCCATTTATGCTTTTTGAGACGACGCTCCATGCTCTTCTTAGCTTCCCACATATGCAGAAGACGGCTGTCCGCAATCTCCGGGGCGTTATCACCTTCCAGCAATTTTGTTGCCTCTCTAACGTCCAATTTGAGCGCCGTCGCCCATTCCTCGATGCTTCTGATGGGCTCTAGTTCCTGAGCCCTCCTGATATCTCTAAATTCATCCCACTCAACGACGGCCGGCGCGCGGGCCCGGCGTGTTTTAACGCCTTTCCTCAGTGTGGAGACAATTATGTAGTGGTCGTGCCAAAATTTTGATCCGAATTATGCCATTCTAGACCTTTTACGTTTTTCGAGAATTTTAGGTCTGGGGATGTATCCTTACTGACGCTATTGCCCACCCTCGTTGGGCTCTCGGGGTCCGTGTGCAAAGTGAGCCATAGGTCATGCGTATCCTCCCACAGCTGTCTACCTTTTGGGCACTGGTGCAGGTACCCCCATTCCTGGTGATGTGCATTAAAGTCCCCCACTATCAACAGTGGCTGGTTGTTTGAAATTTTGAGGGCCTTTGCCTGGGTGAGCTGTATAAATTTAGAATGAATAGACTAGGTTTTTTCTGTTTTCCAGTTAAAACTTCTACAAACACGTTCTCGATCTCTCTCGACTCTAGATCGTGTTCAATGGCTGCAATGTTTCTTTTCACGAGTGTTGTGACCGAGGATTTCTCTCCCCTGCCACTATGAAATGACTGATATCCCGACAATTTTGCGGGCCCCCCGGTTTCTTGGAGAGCAATTGCCAATGGAGTCTCTTCTAATAGCAAAAGGTACTGTTGCAGAATCGGCCGCTTGCGCCGGAAGCCGCGACAGTTCCACTGCCAGATTTGATTTTCATTTGCGCGCCTGGCCATTTTGCAGTTGCGAGACGACCTGTTCTATATTTTGTTGCCACCCGTTTATGGCGGCCATCTCATTCCTTAACCTTTGGCATTCCTCGGCCTGTTTCTGAACTGCCCCGAGGACAGCTTGAATTTGGATGTTGATATGATTCATAAATTCACTCATCTTGGCATCTAAACATTCCAAATTTTCCATCCTTTTCTCCATAGCCTGAATAGGGTTGGTGTCTTGAATTTTGCGTTTCACTGGTGGTGGGAGGGACGGCTCTGTGACCATCTTATCCTGTCCCTGCGGCTGTTGACGTACCGCTTGGGAGGTCGTTTGTCTAATGGGTTGTTGCGGAGGAGGTGTTGCCTGCCTCGGTGATTTCTTTAAGTTTTGGATCTCGGACCGCTGCGATTCGACTATCCCCGTTAAGTTTTCGATCATTTGCTTTAATTTCTCAATTTCCTGTCTCGTTTACCCCTGTGATTATTTTCCTGGGAGACCTTTCCCGCAAAACTCACACCCTTACGTTCCATGCTCCTATCTCGTCTCCATGCGTTGGCAGTATCCCTTGAGCTTGAGCGTCCCCTGGACTGGCTCCTGGCACAAGAATCGGAGCGGTTTCTGGGCGGCGGCGGTGGTCTGCCTTGTTTCGTTTCCAGAATCGGGAAAGAGTCCTCGCGGAATTCGAAGTCTTCTTTTACTTTCGGTTCTCTTTTTCGACTCTGATGTCCCCCACCAGTCGTCGCTGCATGGTCCATCTTCTCCCAATGTCGCTTCTTCACTTCGTAGGGAGTGCGGAAAAGTTCTCGACACTTGGGGTCTCCTAGTGCATGGCCTTTGCCGCAGAGCTGGCATGTTGGAATGTGAATCACATTTGTGTTCTCTTGACGGGTTCTCGAGGCCGCAGCCATGGCACTTGACGTTCGTCGGATCCGGGCACACGTCCTCGCGATGACCGAGTCGGCCACAGGCGACGCATACTTCGTATTTTTTGCGGTACAGCTGGCACCTGTGCGGCGTCCCGTTGAGATAAATCCATCTTGGCACTTCTTTCTCCTTGAAGAGAATGAAGATCGACTTGGAATCTTTGCTCAGTCTGCGGACGCCTCGAATCTCGGGGTTGTCCTTGCGATCTAGGCGGTATAGAATTTCTTCGACAGAATATCCGAGCGGAACCCCGTGGATGACTCCCTTGCCGCAGTGCTCGGGGGTGGCCACGTAGGTAGAAGTGTCCACTTTTTCACCGTCGAACATGAGGTGTTTCGCGCTCACGTACTTCAGCTTCCTCTCCGCACTTGTAGTGATGACCAGAACGGAGTGCTGCTTCGCGTGGATTGATCCCCGCCGACATTTTGATGATGTCAGTGAGATGTGCTGTTCCTTAATTGGTAAGCCGAAGTAGGCCTCCACGACGTCGGAGAACAATTTTCTCGGCGCCATCTGGAATGCGCGTCTGCTGACGCTCGATCGACTTGGCCGCCATTTTCCTGCGTGCTTGCTTTTCCTTGGCTCGCTGTTTCGCAGTTTTCTGCCCGCTCTTCTCTAGCGGCACGTACCTTCCTCCTTCGCTCGTGAATCATTGTCCTGGTTCCGAAAATTCCTCCGGTGTAATCGTGGTTCCTTCCACAATATCCATGATTAACAGCTTTCGCACGACCACGAGCGGCAAACGATCCCCCGGTAGGGACGCCGTGGGCCCGGTCGGCCGTTTTAGGCTTAGCGCCGTTAAGCTCAACTCAGCTACGTGCTGCGTCGAACAAACAAAGTCAAAAAATGGCGAAATAAAGTCCCACTTGCCGAAAAAATGGTATCCTCGTGGTCCTCTTCTCTTCTGCCGTCGATTGAGCACAAAAGCCAGGAAAGCAAGATCGACAGGCTGCCGAAAAAGCCAAAATTCGCGGAGCCCATGTGAAGCGCGTCTGCCCGCTTCGGCTCTCCACATCTCTCTCCCGTGTGTCGGGGAAAAAAAACGGAGAAAGGCCAGAACCAAAGAGCGTGTAAGGAGACGGCGGTTTCGTCCCCCTGATCGCCGGCCGAGCGGCCACTCGCGGGTATGTTTGTTTGTGCACGCTTGTGTGTGTGTGTACGCGCCGCAGTGCTTTTTCGGAAATGGCACGGCAGCTCCTTGCCACTGCCGGCCAGTCTCCTCCCGCTTCACTGGCGCCGTCGAAGGCACAACCGGGGCCATAATTCTGACCAACCTCGGCGGGCCTACCACACGTGTCGGCAGAAGAGGTTCCTGGAAGCCCAGGCGTGCACAGCGATGTGCTGAGCCGCGTCCATGCCACGGATAGAAGGTTTCAGGTCTGGACATGTGTACGCGCTGGCGGCCTAACAAGACGCGGGCGCCCGCCTGCCCTGAAATTCGAGCCTGCGAAGGGACTGCGGGCCAGCACCGGGGACGCGAGGAGGATTCCTCTATAATCGACACCGCCGAACGAGCGCCGCGACTGCCGGCCTCCAAGGGCCCACGCAAGCGGGGGGCCCCTCTAAAGAAAAAGAGAAACAAGTGAATGCCTGGAGAGGGAAACACGGCCAACGGTCTTCGGACAATAGCTTGCAAGACACCCAACGAAACGGTCGTCGGTTTGAATTTCTGTAAAGTTTATTCCATGTAGCCATTAAATCAGTTTGTTAAGTTTCACCGGAGTTTTATTCTGTGACCAAATTATCTCAACGTAGACACGTCCACAACGATTACGACAAACATCGTGTACGCAGCGTTTCATTCTAACGCTTTCGAGTCTCTTCCGCAGTTTTTCTATCCGTATCTTGGTTACGACGCTTCTCGAGTCGTGCGGCGCATTCTTTTGTTGTCTTTTGAGTGCGATGTCTCTTCCTCGTTTCGTTCTGTCGTTGTTGCCTTTCCTTTGAGCTCTACATATCGATTAGATTCCACCGAGGCGCCGCGCGCATATTTTGCGCATCTCCACCAGTTTCACGTAACCGTTTGGACTCGTAACTAAAATGTTCGTTTTAATGGTGGGTTGATTCAGAAGCACCGAGAGATGGTCGGCATCGAACTTCAGCTTCTTCGCACCGAACGACACGAGACCTTCACGTCGGTGGACGAGACTAGAAACCATACTCGCTGTTTGAGACGAGCGAATGCTTTGGCAGCCGGCGACCGAGCTTTCCATCAATCACAACCAGCGTTCCATTGAGAGCATCAATTTCAATGGCGGTTTAGGTGGTGGCCACAAAGTTTTCATTACATCTAAATATGGGGAACACTTAAGCTCCGCCTTTAGGGTGTGACGCGATAGCGTAGCTTGCCAGCCAACATATAAAGCCCCGCTTTAATCAAGCCGTATGAACATGCCTTGATTGCCTATAGAGGTAACGTGAATAATAGGATCCTGGCTGATTCTGACGTAACCGTCCCAAGCCAAACGAGAAACCCAAGTTGGCAGCTCCCGCCATTTGCGGCTCCGGCATACGAGCATACGCGGCGAGCAGAGGTAGCTGGCGTAGTGTTGCTTTCCCAACAACAAAAAAAAGCGAATTCGAAATCAGTGTAACGCAATAGCGCTCCTAGTAATGTGTAGTCATGTATAAGCGCTGAGATTATGGACGTTAAAAGCAGTTGTCCGAATGTGCGGTTTAGTTCTTGCTTTTGGTTTTGCGTACTGGCTAATTTTCCGAGAATGCAACCTAATTTCATGGGACACTTCAACCTTGCCTTTAAGGGCAGGACTCGATAGAGGTGAGAGCTCGATCAGAACCACCGCCCTGGATTTCGTCAAATTGTCTGAGATGGTAATGGAAGGTTGCCGGAGTCCCAGCGCAAGGTTGATGCCTAGATTGACCGTTGCCATTCGAAAGATCGCAGCAACAAAAGGCGCCTTTTACCTGGGTAGACTTAAGCTTTCCTTTAACTGCAGGTTACGGCCCCGTTAAGGGGCTCCTTAGAATCCCAATTCTTCCATTCACCAGAGTGTCAAAGGCGTCTGTGTTTCAGATCACAGTGGCGGTTTGCGGGAGACCGATCACCCCAGAAGTCTAGTTCGACTCTGATAGAGTGATAGCCTCTGCCATCCTATAGCCGCCATCGGTTACGCCGATAGCACCTACGACACCACTAAATCCATCAAAGGGCTTCTAAGAGCTGCGCTCAAAAAAAAGATGCAACGTTCATTACTCCTTTGCAAAAAGACATGGTCCGAAACGAGTGAGGTTGATGAAATTAGAGCAAACACTACTCCGCGCCTCTATGGAAGGAAAGTAGCAGGAGTGTGTGACGTAGCGCTCAGCGCAAGTGATAGTTTCTGCCGGCTCGCAAGGAGAGTTCGGAGGTTCGGGCACCAGCCCTCCATGCAATGCAGCCTATTTCCCGTCTTGTGCTTTCATGGACTCCTTTGTGTACTTCGAACGCCATCCACCCCGCAGAACTCAGAAACATGCGTTAACTGCACTCGCAGTTAAGAAAAATACAAAGGCTTTTATCAGCTGCTCTCCTGGGATTATTGTGCATAATTATTAAGCCAGAGGCCTTTCGTTCGAAGTGGGTTGCGATCGTACTTAGCAGGAAACCAGAAAATATACGAAACGGGAGAAAAATGAAGGCATACACAAGAAGGCTAAGCTCAAAGCTGGTCGGAACTTTCGGACTAATCATGGGACTCTTACACCACAATAACGGTATTGCGATATTGACAGCCTTCATGTTAATGATAACTTGAAGTATTTCGCCTCTTGAATTTAATATGAATAGAAAGAACCCTTGCCTGCTTTAAATGGTGGCTGTGCCACCGCCAACACTACAAATTACGTTGTGGTACCCTCCACAGCACTGCAATGCTTTGGATTTTTTTCTTCGTGATGCTCGCAACCGCACTAACCAGTATATGTTTTTTCATGACAATAGAATTTTCTCTGTTGCAATTTTTATGATGCTTAGTTCAGTTAGTCTACACTGACAACTCAAGATCGATTTTCGGTTTAGGCGGTTTGGTCACACGCCCCTTTCCTAATCATTCCAGGCAAGAAATATCGAGTACTAGGTAAGGAAAAAGCTTGCCTCCGGCAGGAATCCTGAGCATAAAAGGCAACTCTGGAAAAAAAAAAACAATCAGCGAGCGCGTGCGAGAGAAATGCTTGAACCGTGAAGCCAGTGAAGCCTCATGCAACTGGCGGTGACCAAAAACACATTTTTTGAAAACGCTGCAGTTTTTTGGGGGGGTTTCGGAACGGGCACAGTGAGTTTGCGTGCCATACGTTAATATTAGCTGGAGCAAACGCTTGTAGCAACCATCGCACGCGGCTTTTTCACGCTAAAGCGTGCTTCTAGAGTCGGCATTTCTCTATTCGAGTGTCGTAATTTGTGTATCTGATAAGCTGTTAGCATGCTTCATGTGTCTATAGTATCTCACTGGCCATGTGGCGAATGCATCCTAATCACTGTCGTGGTTTTGATGGATGAGCAAACGCTGATGCAAGTGAGACATTCTGCAATGTATATTTATCTGGTCATCTGTGCAGATCCTGCGGCAATTTTTCTTCGTGTCTTTCTGGATCAACGTGGTCCATTGCTGCTCCCCTCTGCGAGCCGGTTTCGTCAGCGCGTTCCGCATGCTCGCACTCTGTTCTGGGGCTACAATCACTGAAACAGCTTGTGCAGTTTCTAACGTGTTTGTGTCAATGGTATGGAACACTTTACTACTTCTACCTCTTGACCAGTCAAAATCTAGCGAACAATTGTTGAGCTATTGTTGTTCCCTGCCGCATTCCTGTCAGATGATATTTAGAACGACTGTTGTGAGTTAATTTATGGCGATTCTTATGGCAGGTTCCAGTCGGCTATACAGAGAATGTTTTCTTACTCCTCCATCGAAGAGCTCTTTTCATGAGTTATCTGTAATCAGACAACGAGCTTTGATTGAACCATGATGGCATAGCTCATAGGCGTCGTAGAAATCTTACTCGTACGAGTATTTGGAGTGAAATTTGGACTGCCGATCTGAATTATCATTCAAATCAGTCTCAGACTGCGCCATAGTTGACACAGGCAGGGAGATTCATGTTTCAAGGCTTTTTGAAAAACGACGCGAGAGATCTTGATAATGTACGCTGGGCGTCGTGACGGTAATTGTGCTAAAAAACTCGGGATCGAGGTATGTGGGAGGCATCCTTGGTGCGCCATGTTTGCTGGTTTTATTTATTTACTGCTTCATTTATTAATATCCCAAAAGCCCCATTGAAGGTGCACTAGATGATGAATTGAGGTCTCTCTATTGATGATTCCCATCCTTCTCCTCGCTGTCATATCGAACGGCGTAGATTTCGTGACGTGGCAGTTTCTCACTGGCCAGCGCTGATTTTCATACGTATCTTCCCCTCTCGAACAGGCCAACGAGAAATCTTTAAGTGGCGCTTTTCCGCAACGGCTACACAATGCGGAGAGCCGTGCTACGAGCATAGTTGCGCACACGCGCAGGCAGTTGGCCTGGCTATAGACGCCCCACATGGCCTATACTCGAAGTCCTAACCAGTACAGCACTTCCTCAAAACTAACGAGTTGAGAGAATAGATTACGAGATATCGGAATTCGCAAGAAGTGATAGGCGTAAGAGATCTATGCGGCACGGAGCACAATACGCGAAATATGACATCTCATGGGATTTCATATATGCGCAAAAGATCTGTACGCGAACACCGCGCATAAGTGGAAACCAAGAAAGCAAATATGGTTTCGTTTGGTTTGTGGGGTTTAACGTCCCAAATCGACTAAGGCAATGAGAGACGCCGTAGTAGATGACGACAGAAATTTCGACCACCTAGGGTTCTTTAACGTGCGCTCACATCGCACAATACAGGGGCGCGTTGCTTTTCGCCTCCATTAAAACGCGGCCGCGCCGCACCCAGGATTTGATTCAGCATTCTCGTGCTCAGTAGCCGAGTGCTCTAATCAGTGCACCACCACGGCGGGGCAAGAAAGCAATTGTGGGAGGCAGCTGAAACCAATTAAATCAAATTATGTGTAGATAACTGACATGCTAAACTTTCTTCAATAAGTGTTTCAGTTGCTGTTGAGGAATGGTTTTGTGATTTTACTGCACAGTGAACTGTACGGAAGGTCTTTAACTGGCGGATGGCGCGAGGTGTTCCCCAGAAGATAAAACAGCTTGTGCCCTGCCGTTAATGCGGGTAAATATGAAAATAATATGTAATTGACGCGATAAATTCGAGAGGCATTTTAGATGCGCCAGGGATGACCAAATTGAATCGGTTTATTTTAAAAGAGTGATAAAATTGGGAGGCAGCTGAGGTCCGCGTATAAGTTATGATGCAAGGTTGTTAATGTGTGCCGTCCGCGGTTCCCCTTGCTGGCACAGACATTGAATTTCCTCTGTTAGAATGACACTAATTGTGTGAACCACCGCAGCGACATAGATATAAATCTCCTCTTTTACGAAGCCTACTGGCGTATCTACACAGTTAACAAAGAAAAGGCCCGCGTGGTCTAGCGGATGCATGTCTCACTCGCAACCTGAAAGTCAGATGTTTAGATCCTGACTAGCTCGCCCATTTTCTTTTAAGCGGAACTGATTTAGTGTGATATATACATGTTCTGACGATCTTTAAGTTATGCTGCCGGTTTGTAGTCCCTATATATGCAATGTTATAATCACTTTGCAATTCCACAGCTTCACATAAGGCGTCAGGCCTTTTCGGCCAATTCCAAGTTTCTCGACACGCCAGACGCCGTCTACGGGACGCCGTGGTTACCTCTTCACGACACTTGGCGCTGTCGCATTAAAAGGGCAATGTCTCGACTTCTTTTTAACGGATGAGTGAAAGTTCTCATTTTAGCTGGGCTCCTCTTTATGTTATTTGTAATTGCGCAAACTGATGGATTATTAATGGTTGGCATGTATTAAAGGAGACGTAAGTATAGGTTTATTTGTTTCAAATAAAACTATCTCTGATTACATGCCTATTCCTTTTATTGGCCCGTTCGTGTCGTTTTTTTACAATATTTCTTTAAAACCACGTCACCACTTCGCAGAACAGAACATTTGTTTCATCATTCCTGCGGAGAAAAAGAGCAGGTGGGTGAAAACATTGTCGTGGGCTTGCCCTTGCAGGGGGAGTCACTGCTGCTGGTGCACCCGTACATGTCGGCGATGACGCCATCGGAAGTGTTCACGGCCCTAACTTGCGGTTTCGCCACCTGTTCAGCCAATATCATTCCTGAGCTCGTGGACGCAGGTGTAAGCAGTGAAATGTTTTGCGCGCTTGCATCTGCAAGCATGGCTATATTTTTAATAACTTTAGCTCTTTATAGTTACATTTGCCGATTTCTCGCTCGTTTCTCTTTGCTCTCAGATTGAAGATGGCAGCCAAGTCTTGTAATAATAGCTAAAGAGTGCAAATAATTTATTACCTACAGTGGTTCCTAATAAGTTAGTCCACCACCTGGGCCACCATGTGTCGTGTCATGATTCCACAAAGACACGTGCACGAGATTGGAGCCTGGC
Source organism: Amblyomma maculatum (assembly GCF_055883805.1). NCBI lineage: Eukaryota > Metazoa > Arthropoda > Arachnida > Ixodida > Ixodidae > Amblyomma > Amblyomma maculatum. Next base: position 9,936,399 of record NC_139350.1, read on the forward strand.
CTACCACCGCCGCATTAGCTGCGATACTATCGACCGGCCTTATATACTCCCCCTAGAAATGAGTGTGTCGCCAATTGCAATTACCATTGATAGCAAAATTGTGGTCCAACTGTTTAAGTATAGGATTTTGATCCTCGGGCTTAATCTTAACATGCGCGAGGTATCCACACAGACGACCTTTGGTCCTCCTAACCTTGATTGAGTGTGACCTTCGGGGAACAGTGGCCGTAGAACCGATGGCCGTAGAAAGGTGCGGGTGGACCAAATGAATCGTTACTTTATGAGGTACACGATGGCAGCGGAATTGATGACATAGGAATAACTTCTGTAAAGCTCGAGCTAACGCTTTAAATCGTACGCCTGTCGAGCTTTTCTTTTTCAGCCTGAAAGCTTCCACAGGCAAAAGAAAACCCCTTTTATTGAAACCCCTGAAGCATTCTGGCAGCAAATATTAACGAAGAATTTCACCAAAGCAAATTGCCAGAGAGGAGCGCCACAAATTTGTTCAACTCGGTTTTCTTCGATTAAAATGTAGCCAACGCTGATAAAGACGGCCGACTGCCTTGTGCCACTCAGCGGAACTGACCGCATTTTCCGAACCCCGTCTACAAAATTTGACCATATGTTACAAGTTTAAGAAAGCAATGTTTTCTGTAAAATATATGCGGCATAAAAAGATGTAAAATACATGAATGTGATAGCAGTGAGTGGGGTGCTTGAAGACATTTAATTCAACAACACTGCGCATGACTATTTAAAGAAACAAACACTACAAAAAATAACGCAACATACCGCCGCCAACATGATAAAAAGGTGTTTTACACGTTGCATTCACTCATAGAGTATAAAGGTAGAAACATTGTGTCTGTTCTGCCAGCAAGTCATATTGTTTGTAAACCAGTACCAAGGAAACACCTGCGCAGAAAAAAGGCCAAAGTTTCGTCTTACTCTGTTGTCTTTACCAGCAGTCTTTAATCGACACTCTGCAAAACAGCAGGGGATGTCTAGCCCACAAATTTTGTGTTCCACAGAAAGAAATGCTTCAGTTTTGGGTAGGCACCCAATACAGCCTAATCTACCTACTGCAAATTAATCTACTTTAAATCCACGAATAAATTATCGCGATTGGCCAGATTCTACCCTTAACGAACTGTAGTGTAAACCAACACCTTTATTACATGTATTTCAACGAAATAAGCTGTTAATTTATTGCAATCCACCTTAATTCAAATTTATACGCCTTTTACTGGACGTACACCAACGTTTTGTGTTTTTACGTCCAAAAAGTATAATAAACGAACGCTACTTCTTCACCATTGTAATATGAACCACAGTTTTTTATCACTTTTTCTGGCCGCCGGACGACGCTGGAATTCATTGCTAATAGCGCAATAAGACTTTCATCTTAAACAAAAGATCGTGAAACGTTTCCAACAAATTCATGGACAAATAAGGGCCTGAAAAGTAGAGCGTACAGGTAGGGCTCGCAAACAGGAGCTAAGCGGGTTTAACGCCTCTTCTGGTTCCTTTTTTATGTCGGAGATTGCACAGAATGTTCTGGGCTACTGACGTTTCTTCATGCATAGCCGGCGATATCTGTAAGCAGCCACCACGTTTTTTCTTCCAGCGCCGGTGACAGCGGTGTCGCTCGCACCGCGCACGCACTTTTGACAGCGTGAAGAAGGTGACTCGGCACACTGGATTGATACAAGCTCCCCCGCGAAGATGCCAGAAACAAGTGTTGCGAACGCCGCACTTACTACCACATTGCCAGCGCGACTACGTCTCACGGGACACTTTTTCCCTCACCCTATATATCTTTGCATCAAGCACGCATGATAGACTGCCAGCGCGACTACGTCTCACGGGACACTTTTTCCCTCACCCTATATATATCTTTGCATCAAGCACGCATGATAGACAGGCGCGCCACCAGTCGGCCCGGCAACCGATCTGCCTGCCTTTACGGTGAGCTGCATATTGATGACGGGGGCTATATGTTCCACGATTATCCACAACCGTTCGAAGTCCCTTCTCAACATCGCAGAACAGCATCGATAGGGCTACGAGTCTTTCTAGAAGAATCCAACCACAAACAAAAAATTTCAGGAAATCACCAAGGTCCGGCTTTCCTTGCCGCGTCTAAATTATTTAACAAGCGGGTAAAAGTACTCGGGACACTTGTGTAGCATAAATGCGAATATTGCGAAAATATTCGTTTTTTTTTCGTGGCTAGTTTTCTGAATTCAGTTAATGAGTGTTATTGGCAATAATATTTTGTTTTAGTTTTGATATTGAGTGTTAATTGCCGGTAGGTACTAGTGGCGATTCCCCGCAGGGGGCATCTGTTAAAGCAGATGTTTGCGTGTCCTATGCGGCACCACAGACTCCGAGTACCCACACTTAGCCGTGCGTGGCATCGTCGTGTCTGGGGAAAATGGGACCCTGGTGGCTGAGCCGACGCTGAGTGTTTGGACCTTTAAGGCAGCTCGGCAGAGGCAACACACCACTTTGGATCACCCTTCCCATTGACGGCACCTCCGGGCTGACCCACCTGGGGGAAATCGGGAGTTGCCTTTTCCTATCCTCCCCTCCATCATTTACTTTCCTATATTCTTTCTCACAACTTTCCTGCCTTCTCCACCATTCTGGCATTTTCCTTTTTCCTGGCGGCGAGGGTTAACCTTGTGTGGCTAGCCCCCCTGTGTTACGCCATATTTGGTTATAGTCAGGATGTACAGCTACCGTGGGCGAAGGAGGGGCCGCCCGGCGCACTACGCCAGGTCTCTCATCCCCCGCCCCCTTTGTCGTTCCTGACCCGTCCCCTCGTTGGGCACCATGGTGGGTGGCTGATATCACGGTCGGACATATAATCTTTTATGGCTATACAGCTCCTACACACTGATCTCCCTGGAAAAAGGGGGCGCACCGAAGTAGAAGCTCAATTGTTCAAAAAAAAAAAAAACCTGGCAAGCTTTTCAAGATTCCACATCGTTTATAACGAGCATGCCGAAAAAACCGCCCGACTTGTCTTCCCATTCTTCGTTACCAGGGCTCTAACAAATACCATACGATAAGGATATAAGGTAAAAAGATTAGCAAATGGCGACCTTCTTCTTGAAGTATTCTATAACCAGCAACAAGAGAAACTCTCAGAAGTTAATGCCTTTGGAGACATCCCAGTCACAATAAGCCCACACCGTTCCTTGAACACCATCCGTGGTGTTGTTTCTAAAGAAGATTTGAAACATGCAACTGATGAACTGGAAGGCCTGAAAGACCAAAATGTGACCAACGTCTACAGAATAAAGATGAGATGCGATGGCAAGGAGATAGCCACCAAGCACATTGTCCTAACTTTTGCATCGAGAGTCTTCCAAAATCCATAAAAGTAGGCTACATAAAGCTCCAACTAAAGCAATACATACCCAGCCCACAACGCTTTTGCAAGTGCCAGCGGTATGGCCACGGCTCTAAGAGCTGTCGGGGCCAGCTGACATGCCCTAAATGCTCCTCCCACGAAAATGAGGCAGAAGAATGTGAAGCTGAAACTCACTTTTGCGCAAATTGTCAGGGAAAACACCCTGCGTATTCACGGTCATACCCAGTATGGAAACATGAAAAAGAAATTATAACCCTTAAAGGGGAAGACACTTTGAGCTTCAAGGAAGCACGACAGGGATTTTATCACAGAAACCTTCCTACTCTGTTGTGACGCAAGACGGCACGGCGTCACAGCAGCCTCCGGCGTCTGCTCAGATCACACGCAGTGAACCTGGAGCAGGGTCATTAGTGCCAATCGTGGCAGCGGCTAGCGCTGCGCCACCACCCAAGGAACAGCCCATGCAGATCTCGAGGTCTGTCGGTCCCAAGACCTCTCCTCACATGGCCAGGTCAAACAAAACACACCTACGCGTTTAACGCGAACGTCCAGTGCATCAGAAGATGAAATGGACACAACTGAAGGCAGTCCTGTGCTGTCAACGTCGGACGGGTGGCACAGCTCCTTAGACGGACATAAAAATGAGAAGCCTCGAATAAAAGGACCTGCAAACAGTACCTAAGTTTTAGCAATACATATACAATGGCTTTCATACATTCGAAATGCATAGGACTTTTAAATAACTTAAATGACATAAAAGACATACTAGCCATAATTTCACGTGTAGCCTTGTGTTTCAGAAAACTAACCTAGGATCTAAACACAAGAACATAATCAAAAACTAAAAAGTCTTACGCCGTGACCGAAAGCAGACACTCTGGCTTTCAGAAGTAGTTGCAGTAGTAGTTAATAATGAACTCGCATCGCGAGAACATCATCTTAAGACTAAATTAGAAGCTATGGCAGTTATTTTACAAACTTTTCAAACTTGAACAGTGTGCTGCATATATCTAGAGTCACATCAGAATATCGCAACCAACGAATTAGAGGACATTTTAGAGCAGCTTCCAGAACCTTACATAATATTAGGATATTTTAATGCACATTCCACTTTTTGGGGTAGCGACAAAACAGATTCCAGGGGTTAAGTTATTGAAAATTTGATTTTGTGTCATACCCTTTGCCTTTTAAACACAGGAAAACCCACATACTGTTCACCTACTCTGGAAAAATGTCCTTTTTAGATTTATCATTTAGTTCTCCCTCGGTTTTTATGGATTTTAAATGGGATGTCATTGACAACCCATATGGAAGCTATCATTTACCGGTTTCAATCAGTCTAACATTTTTACCGAAATTTACCCAACTAAACCAAGACATCGGAAGTTACGCTTAGCTAACTAGGCCCTGTTCGAAGAGAAAGGAAGTCTCAATAAAATAACCTTAGATGACTTGAGTGTAGACGACCTAAATGAAGCTCTTACAAACTGCATCATTGATCCAGAACGCTTAGCGATTCCTCTATCCTCTAGAATAGTAAAGAAAAATCATAACCTCTGGTATAACAAAACAAAACAAGGCCTGGGGAATTTTTCTTCGTTACGCCACTCAAGAGAATTTATTATACAGGGTCTTGAATATTTGGGGGCTGGGATTTAAAAAATTGCTATGCAAAATCTACTAACCCATTCGAGCTGAAATAACGTTCACAAAGTAGCAAAATATTGTCTACGTTATCTGATAAGTGATTCAACATCGGTACTTGCCTAGATTTCTCAAAATCGAGAAAAAACTGCTCTCCGTGGCGTGCACAATTTTCGCAGAAGAGAGTCGAAAAGCTATTTTAACATGATGCGTCATCTGTCGAGCAGTGAGACAAGCTCCATCCCGGCCGTTGGCGCGCTTGCCTCGCTGCCCGACAGATGACGCACCATGTTAAAATAACTTTTCGACTCTCTTCTGCGAAAATTGTGCACGCCACCGAGAGCAGTTTTTTCTCGATTTCGAGAAATCTAGGCAAGTACCGATGTTGAATCACTTATCAGATAACGTAGACTATATTTTGCTACTTTGTGAACGTTATTCCAGCTCGAATGGGGTAGTATATTTTGCATAGGAATTTTTTAAATCCCAGCCCCCAAATATTCAAACCCCTGTACTTCTAAAAGGCGAAAGTTGAAGCCCCATACATACGTCGCAGTGCGCACAAATCGTCATGGTAAAACTGCATATCTACTATAAATAGCTCAACGTCATCAAAAATAATGTGGGCAAAAGTACGAAAGATAAATGGCACCTATTCCCCTTTCACAGTATCCCTTCTGACAGGCGCCGGTATACAAACAACCATAGAACAACAAACATTTTAGGTCAATATTTTTCCGCAGTTTCCAGTTTATCACATTAAACACAATTATTTTTAAAACACAAAAACTCAGCTGAGAAAGAAAGACTGCCGGCAAGTGGCGGTACAAAAGAGCCCTTCAACAAATTACTCACCCTTCAAGAACTCCGTACAGTACTCTTGGCTGGCAAGCAGACCTTTGTGCCCGGCCATGAATTCATTGTCGAATGTTAGCGCACCTATCTTTACCTGCCACAGAAGCACTTTCAAAGTTTTTTAACAAAGTTTAGGTAGCGGGTAAAATCCTCGAGTTCTGGAAGAAAGCCATCATTGTTCCGTTATTAAAAGCCAAAAAATCACCAACATCTCCTAGTAGCTACATACCTATAGCCCTCACCAGCTGTCTCGAGAAATCATTCGAAAGTATTTTGAACATTCGGATAACATTTTTTCTGAGAAGCACACAAGTGCCTTGATGTCCATCAATGTGGTTTCAAAAAGGATTGCTCCACAACTGACCACCTGGTTCGTTTCGAATGTACCAGCAGAGAAGCTTTTATACACGAACAACACTGTCTCGCTTTCTTTTTCAATTTAGATAAAGCTTAGGATACCACTTGGAGGTATGGGATTCATCAAGACTTAGCTGAACTTGGCATCCGTGGCAGAGTGTTAAACTGTATAAAGAACTTTCTATCTGATCGCTCATTCTGTGTGCGCCTGGGCTCTACCCTCTCGAGAAGGTTTATACAGGAAAATGGCGTACCTCAAGGTTGCATATTAAACACAACACTCTTCTTTGTAAAAATGAATTCCATTAGAAAAATCATACCACGATCTATTATGCACTCAGTCTATGGTGATGATTTTCAGATAGCTTATATCTACCTGTGAGAGACAAGTGCAGTTAGCAAATAATAAACTAACTACCTGGGCAGAAAGAAAAACGGCGGCAGTTCTTTTTTCACTGAAACGAGGATTACTGACAATCCCTACACTACACTTAACGAGACAAAATAACCTTTAAGAGATGAATACAAGTTTCTGGGTCTAATATTCTACAAAAAACTCACTTTCCTGCCGCAGATAAATGCACTGGAACAGAAAGCATCCCGGTCATTAAATGTACTTAAAGTACTGTCACGTAAACACAGGGGTTCCGTTAGAGCTTCTCTCCTTCAAATTTACCGCTCAGTCGTGCGTCCTTCCTTGGACTATGGTTGCATTATATACGGGTCAGCAAGGCTGTCGTACGTAAACCGACTAGACCCAATACACACCTTCGGTTCGTGCCTGTCAACAGGTGTCTACAGGACATTGCCCGTACAAAGTCTTTACGTTGAAACAAACGAGCCGTCATTTCAGACAGAACAACCATGCTCACACTTCTTACATACCAAAAATTTGTTCCCTCCCAACCCAACTTTGTTACACGATAACTACAAAATACCCAAATAGGATAGTGTTCAACACCAAGTCCAGAGCAGTCAAGCCACTCTTGCTTCGTTTCGAAGATATGCACAGAGACTTGAACATACTAGATACACTACTTGATGTCGTGCATTGTCTCTACCCTCTGTCACCTTCGAACAATTCCCCAAATGCATTTCACACTAAAACAATTCAACAAAAACTAAACACCACATGAACGCTTACTGCAGGAGTTCCTAGCCCTCAAGGAGAAGTACAAAAATGCTAAAACATTGTATACGGACGGTTCTAAAACAGCATTTTATGTAGGCAGTGCCATAGTAGAAAATAAGAGAGAAAAAGTTGTAAGGTTGCCTCATTGTGCTTTCATTTCCACAGCGGAGTGTTACTCTGTCTCCTCAGCAGTCGAAACAGCAATAAACGAGAATGCAAAGAACAGTATCCTTTACACTGATTCTCTGAGTGTACTCCCCTGGAAATGCAGCTAAACCATTAATAGGCACTATTGTACACAACATAACAACTGCCAATGCACCGGGACTGTACATAAAATTCTGTTGGGTCACAAGCCACATAGGAATCAAAGGAAGTGAGAAAGCAGATGCATGTACGGCTCAGGCTCGAGAGGAACAAATAAAGAAAGTACGTTTACCATTTAAAGATTGCAAGAAGTTAGCTCATTGTAACAGAAAGGTAAATGGCAGTCCACTTGAAATATTGCAGTAAATAACAAATTTCATTTGATAAAGCCTGTGTTGGAAGAATGGAAATCAAGTACCCACTAGAAACGTTTTAAGGAAGTGGTTGTGTCTCCTTCGTATAGGTCACACTCATCTCACACATAATTTTCTACTTTCAAAAGAGGATAAACCCCTATGCGAAGTATGCAGTGATGGCCTCACTGTAAGCCATGTCTTATACTCATCTAAAAACTATGGAACACTAAGGAGGAAATATTTCACAAAGTTCTTCAATGAACGCATTTTTTTTCACCCGGCTTTCGTATTAGGTGAAAATGCCCTTGTCAGCTTATCCTGCATTATTAGTATTTTAATAGAAGCCAATATCATACATACAGTATAGCCCCGAACAATTACAATCCATAAATACACCAAACAGGTTTTTAACCTTGAGCTTGGCGCATGAAGCCTCAGGCGCATATGCGCCTTTAAACACAACAGAACAGAACTAGTGGCGATTGATTTTACCATGTGGTGATTTTATATCATGTATAGTGGCACTTCTTGTTGCTAACTGCAGTTAAATAGAAATTGCTATTAGCGATAATTAGCCTCTCGCTCTAACTACCATCATCAATAGCTATCACTCTCATTTATTTAATACATGTTTCTGGAAGCTCATTAATTTTTTTTGTGACGTTTCTGAGATATGAAGGTGACTTTTCAGTACAATTGTGCTAGTATGGCTCTACATCAAAAAAAGAAAAAATATTCGAGTTTCAAGAGGGTCAACTAATTGATGATGTTAACTTTTAACTATCCCTGTTAGGCGATTAGTTGCTATTACAGATTTCAAGCGTTTCATTTAGTAAGAACCGCATTAGTTTTCGGAATTCCGACGGCGCAAGTGCCCACGGTGCTGTGCCTGAAGGAATTTTTGCCGTCTGGCATCAAATACGCGCTTTCGGAGAACCCACGCTCTAAAGAGTGCCCCTATAGGGCCCTCAATCAATGATGCAAGTGACACCTTCTCTGCGCCGCCTGCGAAAGGAAAGGTGCAGTGTCTGTCACATTTCCTCTGCAAGTATGAGTCAGAACGGTACGCCATCGCTCCTGTCGCGTGGTGTTCCTTGCCGCGTGTTCAACTGTGGGCGTGCAGATGGCAGGAATGCCAGACAAGGATAATAAGTCACACGGAATCTTGTGTACAGGTCCAATAGGAGGTGTTGACAGATCTCGTGCGCACGTCTCGCGCACAAATCTCGCGACCAAGTCTTGCGGCCGGGATTTCGTTCAATAAGCCTAGAAAGACTTTCGCCTTAACAAAGTGGCCATGCCATGTGTATATGTAGAAATGCATCGAATAGGTGCCAACAAATTCGTGCAAACGCCGGCAATTTTGCATTGTCCCAATAAAGTTTCTGCACTGACCGCTAAGTCCATTTTCCTTTATGCTAGGTTTGCCTACATTCTGAACAACTTACTTTAAAATTTCAAGCAAGAACCCCCGCCCCCATTCAACACTTCGAGATTATCGGGAAAAATAAAGGGGGTGCCTTCTCGGAATAGGACCAAAATTCAAAATGGCGACGAGCAGAATCTCCTAGCACGCAAAAGATACTCTGCCCATGGATTCAAAATTTTATTAATCTCTGATTGGTCCAATCGGACTTACAAATGTGCGCCTTGAAGTCCGCGGGCCACCGCTTTCGCCGATGTAAGCTGATCGGAGCTGTGTTTATGTTAGCGGTTGTCCGATTCCATTTTGGGGCAAGCTCCTGCCTAGACAGCGGTCATCTGCTCCTTTGGCCGCCCGCATGGAATGTTTTGCTATATGGTCTTCGGATGTCAGGCTTCAGTCCTTCGGCACGAGTCAGTGCCATACAGATACCGTTTGTTAGGAATGTTTTGGCAGTTGAAATGGAACTGGATACTTGGATTGGATGGGGCTGGCAGTGCCGCGTAGGTGAGGCTCATGCTAATGGTAGAGAGCGGGGAGGTGCGGGTCCAGAACTGAAGGGGGGGGGAGGCCTTCACGGAATGGTGTGGAGATATAAAATATTAACTGAGAAAATTAGGTGTAGGGACGCTTCCACGGGACGGGGCGCTTGTTCGAAACCTTACAGTACGTAATATTCAGAAATTCTGCAATTTTTTTTTAATTTGTACGGTGCTGAAAACTACAAGAATTTTCCAGGAGTCCTATTTGTTTCTATGAATAAAGCCACAGCGTCTGAAAACATAAGGAAGGAGAGAAACGGTTTGAAATTTCAAACACTATGCTGTAGGAACAGTTTAGCTGTGGACAGCTGGAACAGGATGAGTGCTAAAATATTTTGTATGAATGTTCGTGAATAATTTCGCAAAGTGCTGAATATTTTTATATTACTCGGGGTCAGGTTTGACACAGATCTGACAATAAATATGCACTCGGGATATTTTTAGAAACAATGCTACCGTTTCGTATCATGTGAGCACAGTATATCTGCTGGGCTACTACTAACATACCCGGTTTAATTTAAGTGCTTCCTGCCTATGCTTTCTCGTTAAGGTTCAATTGAATGACGTCATAGCAAGCGTGCTCCTTGGCTCCGTGGGGTGTCTCTGCATGAGCAAGCTCGTCATCCCTGAAGCCGACAAGGTCAAAGTAAAGACCGGGCACTTCAGCGTCGACAGTTCGTGAGTGCTGGTCGTGTGAATCTTACAATAAAAGATTGCAGGCGCTGCATTTGCTCTGTCCGAAATGCTTGTCTACAGGTCGCTTCACAGCCGGTGATATCTTACAGATAATCGTGGAATGCCATAGGGAGGGAAGAGAGCAGCAAAACGTTTTACTTATTACCTAACTAAATAACTTTAGCTACAAACGGTGTGTCCTGTAAAAACGTCCACCAAAAAAGGTCACCCAAAGAATATTCCTATTTGCGAAGTACGAAAAACATTTCCAAACGGGTGCCTGAAATGTACCGTAAAATCTAGCTTCCGCCTCACCTGGTGGCCGGCTTATCAGTAGTGAATTTCTTTTACTGTTGCCGACTTCTCTCTCTCTCTTTCCCCTTGCATCATATTTCATACAGTTTATCTTGAAACATATTTGCAATTTGGTGGGCTGCCTTTTAGTACTTCACTGTGCTATAGGGCTTAGTACGCGTTAACTGTGGCATACCGAATAGCAATAACGTATGCTACAGAGCTCATAATCATGGGATATAAAGTGACCAAACATTAAAAGTTGCGTGTCGTGTCTGGCACTAACTATATCTAGAAATATTAGCAAGCTTGCCATCTTGCTCAAAAGAACGTTTTGCCTAGAGTGTAAAGATGTATATCGTTCTCACACTGCGAGTTTATTTGAGCAGCATTGCATAGTTCATGGTTCAATATCGTGTGATTACAGGCTATGGCACATGTTTGAACTTGGCTAGCATCATATTGACACCGTCCATTAGTCGTCGTCCTCCTGGAAACAGGGGAGCGAGGCATATGAGCGCGGACTCGCCTGGAAACGCTGCAGTGTATGAAAAGTGCTCTGCTTTTGGGCTGCTATCGATGTACGCTGTCATCGCCTTGCAGCTCTCCTCCTCAAACGTTCCCAACGGCACCTGATGTACTGAACCAGGCCTGACATCTGGTGGAGGTGCCGGGTAACGCTTTTCATGCCTGGGAGTTCTCCAGCAAGCAGAGATTCAAGTGTGCGAGGGTCATGTGCCATCGAGGTGACGCCTGTACACACCGGCAGCCGCCTGCTCCAAGGCCTTCATCCCGAGATTGGGCCTCTGTAGTTAGTACGTCCACCACCATCGTTGAATAGAGTAAAGCCCGAATTATGCATGCAGACGGCGATTACCTCTCCTTCAGTTGTGCTGTAGTAGCCTCGGGAACAAACAGTCTTCCACTGTTCCCCAGGCAAAGATCCCGGAAGACTGGCTGGAGAAATTAAAACGCGTGGCACGGCACAAGAGATGGGCGGACGACACCAAGCTTCAACACGTGGTTTCGCTGGAGGGAGCAGCTCGTACAGGGTTCGAGAACCGGGAATCTTCCATAAAGACGTGGAGTATATCTAAATAGCTATTCCTGAAGGATTTCACCACGGTGCTCTGAATAGAATGCGCCGGTCTGCTCCTTAAGTTTTAAGTTAAGCTCCCAAAAGAAAGCATGCTAGTGTATTTAGAAAAGATGAAGTTATTTCATCGGGCTGACGCGGATATGCCTGAAGAGAAGAAACCTTGGTACCTTATGCGAGGTATAAAGGAGACAATCTAAAGCACTGGTCTGCAGTCTACCATATACGGCCCAAGAGTTTGTGTCAGAAATTACCACCATGGAAAGGACACACGATATGCAGTTGCGACGAACGTCCGCCTTTGGTCATGACAGCAACAGCCACGACATCAATACCACCGATGCGCTAAGCGAAACCGCAAGAGCTGGCGTTCGCGACGAGCTCCAGAAGCTGTTCCCGGCTACGCCACCTGCACCAACGGTTTCTACTCTGACCTTATTCGGGAATAAGTGCAACAGGCACTTACGACCTCTGCTCTCTATTAGCCATCCACAGTATCACGCAAATGACATATACGCCGCTGTTTCTCATCTCGCAAGATCGCCACCGGGTCGCATTCAGAAAACTCCGGCCTCATTGCAGCCGCTGCCACATGCTCGTCTGGCTCTAGCGTACCCACCGAGAAGTGTGCTAGCACTGCGGTGAGCCGAGTCAGCTGTGCCGCAATTGTAAGTATCGTCACATGGGCCTGTAGGGGTCCCCTGCCGATGCACCACGCCCACAGCCTGGGCAGCGATCCAATGAAATCGACGAATATTTGGCCGAATCTGCTAGCGGGCAATGCAGGTCACCCTCTGCACGTCGTTTATCTTCTCCTCGTCAGTCGTATGTTCCCTTTCAGAGGGGGAGTCGCCAAGCCCCAGCCAGGAAAATTAAAAGCAGCATCCTTTGAGGGGGAGCTTCCTTATCGATGCATGTACAAGACCGTCCTATGCCGCAAATAAATGCCCATCTTATGCCACGACCAACGGGCGTACAAACCCTTGATATGCAGGCTCAACGCCACTGCCACCTGACAAATCAAAGCTAACCCGCGCCGCACCGCAGCCGTGACCGAACACCATGTCGCGTTGTACCTCTCACACGACGTCTATGCTAACAATCCTCAGCATTTCCCTCGACGAAACTAACGTCACTGCATTCGTCGACACAGGAGCCGATAACTCTATCCTCAATGCACATTTCGCCGCCACTCTGAAAAAGGTGACCACTCCTGGGAGGGCGTGCAGATTCGTGCAGTCGGGGGTTACTTGGCTAATCCAAATGGTACTTGCACATCAAGAGTGACAGTTGAAGGCGCCACCTACCTGGCAATGTTCGTCACATGCGAACATTGTTTACGTGATGTCAATCTGGGAATGAATTTCTCGGCATAGAATGGCGCTGTCATTGACCTTCAGTCAAAGGCCATGTGTTCATCCACAAAGAACACAATGCACACAGACTAAGACCACCCGTCCACACTTTGCTTCTTGGAGGACCTCGTCACCATGCCAACTACTTCGAGCCTAATGGTTTCTGTCGACGCTAATACTGTGCGGAATTTCGAAGGCGTCGCGGAAGGCAATCATATCTTGCTTTTTTTGCAGGAGCCTTGCTGTCGCCAGAGGAATCATTCGCCTCATCGACGGAGCAATAGGAATACTCATAACCAATATTGGTGGTGCACACCAACATCTGAACGTGAGAACTATTGTGGCTCACGTTAATGCCATTGCCCATGTCAGCAGTACACCCACGTCCCATTGTGTCGTTATCGGAACGACACCGTGATCTCTATGTACGTCTCTATGTATGGAGATATTGAACACAAAACGTTGGACGAAGTGCTCTGTTATGTCACCTTCGCCAATAATATGGCCATGCAAGAACCAACGAATGTCCCCCTTCCACCTAGTTTACAGCCGTGCAGCGACCACAATGGTCGATGCAATGTTACCATCTCTGAACGACTCTAGTCTTCACACTGACATCTACACCTTCGTGGAAGATGCCGAAGCGGCTCGCCAACTCTCCAATGTACGAATTCAGCACCAGCGACGTCGTGATGTCGACCCCTACAGTCGCCGCCATCATGGCGCCCATTATGTGTCTGTTGGCCGTGTGTGGGTGTGGTTCCCAATTCGGCGACGAGGACTAAGCGAAAAACTCCATAATCGCTACTTCTGACCATACCGTGCGACCTGGCCTTTGAGCGACCTAAACTACGAGGTTATTTCCTACAGATTTCAGAGTCCCGACGGCTCCGTGCTCTGAAGTGGTTCACGTGTTCCGCCTGAGGCCTTATCACGAGTGGTAGGATTGCTCGGTGTTCTTGCTTCATACTGTCGACATCTTACCTTACTGCCAGGGCCGGAACGATGCTTCTTTTTGCCGGGGTGTAATGACACTGTCCTTTCGTCGTCATCGTTCTCCTGGAAACGCGAGAGCGTGGCATGCGCGCGCGCTGGTCTGGAATAGCTGAAGTGTCAGGCAAGCGATCAGCTTTTGGGCTGCTGCCGATGTTCGCTATAATCGCCTTGCAGCTTTCCTACTGAAATACCCAACCATGCCTGACGTACTGAACCAGGCATGACAATATAATGGTCATAACAAATCTAGTACGGCTAACAGAAAAGTTGGTATTCCTAATGTACGCCCTCCTAAAAACTTGGTATGTTGCCAGATGCACATTCAAACTGTTTTGCTTTCACCTTGTGACTTTTCCTGGCGGAATAAAAATTTTACTATTCCATTTAAAAAAAATCTCAACTTGCCCCAGAAAGACCCCAGGTTTCGTCACGGGACTTTATGAAACAAACACCACTGAGAAAGATGGGCAGGGGGGGGGCGCCCTTGTGCCAACGTTTTGCGTGATTAACTGCAAGGGAAGGAAGTTCCAACGAACCACCTCTCACAACTTTGGCTGACGCGAAACCCTCTTTTCCTCTCGAGGCCAGCGTTGAATCAATTGCATATAAATACCTGAATATAACTGCTCTTACAATTTTCTAAGCATACCTATTAAGTTACAAAAAAGCTACATAAAATCTCAATGCCGATGCGCCCTGAGCGTTCTAGAAACGTTTCTAGTCGTTTGAAGGACTTGTAACTTCGCATCCTACCTGATGATCGCCAACCTTGCGCAATGCGCAAGATACGGACTCTTTATAAAGGATGACTCCTGAGAACAAGCTACATCAAGTCACGTAACCGCCATAGAATCAGCACTCCACCCGAACACGCAAGGAGGTAGCCGGTGCGCGTCACCATTCGCGAGCAATTAAGCTCGGATTTGGCAAAGGTACCTTACAACCCGCACCCCCGCAGATGCACTACTAGGGCTGTCGCGGGATGTGTGGTGCAGCCGCTTTATAACTCCACCCGATGCTGCAAGTACGTGCTTGCGTCATGGAGTGCGTATAATTTGTCGTAAGCTTTGGCATGCGCAGCTCACCTGATGCGTTGCGCTGCTTCTATATTATCATACGCAGCACAAACCATCAGCCTATTATTGTAGTACATTCACAAAATACTGATCCCACATGAGGTCGGACTTTGCCGACTAACTTCCAATATTGGCCGATATATTATGGTGCCTGGGAAGCCCTGCACGATGGGACGGAGGTTTCGCGTCTAGCTTTTATCTTTTTTTCTTGCGTCCCTTGAACAGCCTTGCAGTGGGTACTAGTACTACATCATGAAAGCGACAAACTGTCAGGTTCAGCGTCTGGAATCTGCACATGAGCCGAGAAAGAGAGGCCGCAGAAGATGGTTTTAATGCATTTCAGCCTTGAGTTCAATTTCTCTTTCTATCGCACAGTGCGCGCATAATGAGCTTGTTCATAAATTCTGTGCTGCTCAACTTGCTAGATACTGCATTGGTCTCAGCACTTCACACCCAAAGAACAATATCCGTTTGGCATAGCCTGCTTTACAGCCACACTAAATCAATGGGCAACATATATTTTCAGCCTTTAAGGCTATTACGCAACCCCGCGAATGCGTGTGGCATGCGAAGCCCTTTGCGGATGCTCGTTCGTGTACACGCATTCTTCATCGCTGATACCTTTATTTCTGCCTATTTTATGCCACGCGTATTTTTAGCAGACAGTTGTCAGCTGCGTACCCCATTATGGGAAATACCAAATGGCATAGGCATAAAGCCGCAGTTCATCAAGCCATGAGAGTTGACCCGCGTAGCATATATGGATAGCATGATTGATTCCGGATGCAAGTGTCCTGGAATGTGCGCTTCCCTCCCATCTGCAATGAAAAAAGACTCGTTGGAATGTAGTGTGACGTCACCAATCTATTCAGCCAACATGTTCTCTTCCTACGAATCGAGCCCTCTGGGCCCTTGAATCCTGCGTCTGCCTCTAATAATTCGGCTTGGTTAAAACTAGATTTCTTATATATGTCGCGTATTCTTAAAATTATGTGAATAAAATCAAGGGAATGTTTCAGGTAACAGACTCACAAATTATTGCATTATTGAAAAACCGACTGGAAAATTTCATGCATGCGAACCTAGACTCCCTAGGGGAGCTCCAGACTCAAAGCTGCTGCTTCGTACAATCACAGGCGACACTTAAGTTTCTTACAACGTTTTTTGCAACTGATTCTCTAACACACCAATGATAGTGTTTTGCCTTTGTTCGAGTTGTACAGGAGAATGCCAATCCGAGGGCTGCCTTGAGCCGCTCGCTCTGAACGGAAAGGCACCGACATAACTAAGAAGAAAGCACCTTTAAAAGAAACACTCCATCGTCTGATTGTCATGCATAATAAAGTAGATAGTCTTCCAAGACCAGCTAACGCCGCATCTAATTTATTGACTGGCGAAACGAGATCAATTGCGGCTTAACATAATTAAGGTAATTCAGCGTTATGAAATTTCGTCACCACTATCAGTGGAAAAACCTCGTTACAGGGGCATATGCATCTTTGACCTTGAGTAGTTGCCGACCATAATAACCTCACTAGGTTAGAATGGAGATCAAAATAAAAATGAACGAGCCTCGGAGTGCTGTTGAATTGTATTATAGGTAACCTAATGATGTGCGTATACCTGTAGAGTATGCGGGCGCTTTATAAGTAGCGTCGACTTCGCATCAAAACAGTCCATTCGTGTTATTTATTGTACCTTCGCAACACAAGCACGAAGCTGGCATGTTTCGCATCTTGTAGCTGCTTGAAATTTTGCGCCTCTTGGTGTTTCAAATTGGCAGTAACGTCTTAGGGTAGCAGTGAGATCTAGAATGTTTTAAGTTAACCTGTGGTTCTACGTATATTTCACGTCTACTGCGCAAGCATTAAACACTCCACTAAGCTATTTAAATTGTGTTTCATGTCTGTAGGCTACGTGAGCAGGAAACTGTAGGAGAAGGTTTAATTTACACGTCAAGGTCGGCGAGGAAGCGGGGCGATGCAGACCAGCACGGTGATCTGCGTGACAGAAATTCCACATACTGCTTCTTCGTCAACATCGAGCGAAGAAGTCCAGTCCATCTTCTTCACAATGCCCCCCAGAGAGAAAAGGAGCCATCCTGGTGACTGCACATATACAGTCTCGCGGCCACGGCATCGGAAATTTAAAGGTTGCGTATCAGCTCAACAACGTAATTCGCTGGTGAAGTGCGCTCGACGACATGGTAGCGCCCATGATACTTGGACATCAGTTTTGTTGAGATGCCGGGGCTTCCAGATGGAACCAATAGCCACATGAGTCCGCCGGGCTCGAACTGGTGCATTCTTCTGATCGGTGTCCTGGCGATTTTTTTGGCGCCGTTGAGGGTCGTTTGTGAACGTCCGGGCAATCTGACAGCATTCTTCGGCGTACTGTGCAGCTTCGGTCACTGTAGTAGATTCTAATTGGTCAGGGTTGTAGGGGAGGACAGTATCAAGGAGAGCAGATGGATGTCGACCGTAAAGCAAAATGTACGGAGAGAAACCCGTGCTGGATTGTGTAGCAGTGTTGTACGCGTAGGTGATATAAGGAAGGCCAATGTCCCAGTTCGTGTGGCACGATCCGACGTACTTCGCAAGCATGTCACCGAGGGCGTTTGTTTGCGGTTGGTAGGCGGTGCAAGTCCGGTGAATGATTTTGCACTGAGCGAGCAGGGCTTGAACGACCTTAGATAAGAAAGCACGGCCTCTGTCGCTGAGCAATTCACTAGGAGCACCGTGATGGAGAATGAAGTTCTTCAATAAGAAACCGGCCACATGTCGGGCTGTTGCAGCTGGGAGGGCGGCGGTTTCGGCATATCGTGTCAGGGGGTTGGCGGCGACAATGACGCAGCGATTGCCATCAGCTGTGTACGAAAGAGGGCCATAGAAGGTCAATTCCAATATGGTCTAAGGGTCTAAGCGGACATGTGAGAGGCTGTAAATCACCGGCCGAGCGGTGAGAGGCAGATTCGCGGCTTTGGCAAGTCAAGCATATCGGGACGTACCTAAGAACCGAGTTGTACATACCGCGCCAATATTAGCGAAGAGAGATTCGAGTGTACGTCTTAGAAACTCCAGCATGACCGCACTGCGGATCGGCGTGAAATGCTGTACATATTTGAATCAGTAGATGGCGAAGAATGACGAGGAGCCATTTTCGTCCACTTGAGTTGTAGTTGCGCCCCTAAAGGACGTGATCTTGAATCTCATAGTAGCAAGCTTGACGGCGAGGCGTGCGTAGAGGGGTGATTGCTGAATCGTTGGAAAGGTGGTCATTAAGAGATGCGATCCATGGATCCTTTCATTGTTCGGCGGGCATGTCACTGACTTCGATCGAAGGCTCCGCGGAGTCCAAGACGGAGAGGGTCGCAAGGTCGACTGGAAGCGGTGAGTGAGAGAAAGCGTCGGCGTCTTTATGTTTGCGGCCTGATTGGTAAATAACACGGATGTCGTATTTTTGCAGACGAAGACCCATCGTGCCTAGTGACTGGAGCGGTCCTTAAGTGATGAAAGCCAGCATAGGGCGTGATGGTCTGTGACTACATCAAAAGAAAGGCCGTAACGATAATGGCGAAACTTTGTGAGTGCCAATACAATTGCCAAGCACTCCTTTTCCGTTACAGAGTAGTTCGCTTCAGCTTTCGTGAGAGTACAGCTGGCGCAGGCGAATACGTATTCACCGACGCCAGAGGGGCGCTAAGCAAGCACAGCGCCGAGGCCGACACCATTGGCGTGTGCGGGCACTTCGGTGGGTACCTGAGGGTCAAAATGGCATAGGATGGGCGGGGCTGTGAGGAGGTGGCGCAAGGTGTTGTAGGCGTCGTCGCATGCTGGTGACCACAGCGAAATATCTGTATTATTAGCGAGGAGCTCAGTCAGCGGGGCGACAGTGTAAGCAAAGTTCCGTATAAAACGCCGAAAGTATGAGCACAGGCCCAAAAAACTCCTCAGTTGCTTGATGGTAGTAGGCTTCGGAAATTCAGTCACAGCTTGAAGTTTGAAGAGATCAGAAGATATACCCTCCGTGGACACAACGCGTCCTAAAATGGTCAGCTAACGAGCAGCGAAACAACACTTCTTCAAGTTGAGCTGTAGACCGGCGTTCGCAAGATATTGCGAAGACCTGCTTCAGGCGAGAGAGGTGGATCGAAACGTCCGGCGAGAAGTCGTCAAGGTAAAAGAGGCATGTCTTCCACTTCAGCCACGAAGTATAGTATCCATAATACGCTTGAATGTAGCAGGCGCATTACAGAGACCGAAAGGCATGACGGTATATTCATAGACGCCATCGGGGGTGACAAATGCGGTTTTAGGGCGATCTTCCACAGCCATGAACCCCTGCCTGTAACCGGATCGTAATTCGAGTGAAGGAAAGAGTTCAGCACCTTGTAAACAGTCCAATGCAATATCTATACGCGGAAGGAAGTAGACGTCTTTCCTCGTGATCTTGTTTAGGCGACGGTAGTCAACGCAGAAGCGAATTGAACCGTCTTCCTCACGGAGATAACAGGGGAGGACCAGGGACTGTTAGAAGACTCAATCACTGCATTCTGAAGCATAGTGTTTCTTGGGCTTCGATAACTCGCCGCTCGGTGGCAGATACTCAATATTGGCGCTGACGCAAACGAGCATTGGAAAGCGCTGTCAATATGGTGAGCAATAGTTGATGTGCGCCTCAAAGCATGCTTGTGAGAGTAAAATGAAGAGCGGAACTGATGAAGCAGTGAGAGAGGTTCAGAGCGTTCAGGCCCAGGAAGACTGGTATCGATGGAGCGGAGGAAACCGCCGGCAAAGACTCGCCCAGCACAAGAACAGGCGGTGTGAGTGCATCGAAGTCTGCAGTCTGCGAAGTGGGTGTTGCGTCTCCGGTGAGAATAGAATCAATGAACTGGATGGTGCCGAAGCATTCACCGCGACACAGGGATAGGGGAAATGAGAACAGATTAGAAATCCAGAGCGATACCAGCGGATATAGTAAGTACGTCATAAGCCAGAGGGAGATTTTTACGTTTAGAGTGGTAGGCAATGGAGCGAAAAGTACATCGGTACTGCGGGAAAAAACAAACGGTGGACACAAGAGCGAATGAGCACGCAGGGATATCAGTATCTTCGACAACGACTTTTCGAAAAGGAACGTCCGCGACGGTTCGTCTAGCGCAAAAAACTCCATTTCGGCACGAGCACAGTTGACCACCGCATTATGGCGCGACAGAAAATCTCAACCCAGGATAAGATCATGAGAGCAGGAAGGCAAAACGACGAACTCTATTGCGTATTCAATTTCTTGAATGATGACTCTAGCTGTGCACATCGCTATAGGCTCTACATGCTGGGCACTTGCCATGCATAATGAAAATCCTGAAATAGATGTCGTCACTTTGCGCAATTAACGGCAAAGACTTGCAGCCATGGCAGAAACAGCAGCGCTGGTGTCGAATAGAGCCAGTACTACAACGCCCTCAAAAAAACTTCAAGAAAGTTTGCAGGAGATTCGTGAGGCCTTTGACAGTTCGTTACGCAGTTCTCGTCTCAGGAACTGCGGCATTCAATTTTTCTCTTGAGCAAGATTGGGACGCCGTCGCAGACGAGATAGGGAGCGGGAACACGGCGACGTTGAGCGGCGAGGAGAATAGGTGGCATAGTCATTTGCGACACAACTTGCAGAGTGATCGGCGGCTGCGTACTGATTTCGGGTCAGCTGCAAAGAAGTTGACATTCGGCGCGGCAGAATATCGTCAGGAGCGCGGTTTCGGCACTACCTGGTAATATGGTCAGCAAACCCACAGAAGTAACAGATGGGACTACAGTCGTGCCCCGTTAATATGACCCCCGTTAATATGGACGACCCGAATTATAGACAGTTTTACTGGGGACGAAACCTTTTCAATATATTTATGCCTCGTTAATATGGAAACTCGCTGTCCGGACAATGGACAGGGGAAGAATGCACGCGCCCCACTTGGGCCCATGTATTTTTGTCTCGTTTATATGGACAGTGCTTGAAAAAAAGCAGAGGAGTCCGAACGCAAGTTAAAGAAGGGCGCACCACCCGCGAACCTACGCGACACCCGATACGGCGGGATGCCTGAACGAGTCCTGTGGGGTTGGAAAGAACCAAAGCGGGCGTGTCGCCGTTTTAGGGGGGGGGGAGCGCAAGAGCGGAGAGGAACGTACACAGCAAACCGAGGGTCAGCGTAAGAAAGACCCCGAAAGGGGGGAACCAGGAGATTTCTGGGTGCAGCGGGAGTGCCGCCGCAGTCGGGAAAACAGCAACATGTGGTTGCAATAAATTCTGCTGAACGTGAACAGAGAGGCCGGTAAAAGCGCAAGAAAGAAAGACAAGTGCCTACAGTGGCGGTGGGAACTGACGCTTTCTTTCCCAAAGCGCAATGTGTGTTCCATGAAGCCGTTAACGCTTTTCGGGGAAAGTTAAGACGCACTCACAAAGTAGAGCGACTAAAGAAAGGCGACGTACAAGCACGCAACCGGGACCGGGCGTCCCGTCCTGGACGCGTTTCCCTCTCATGCTCCTGGTTTTCGTCCCTGTTGCGCTGCCGAATTGCCAAACTTTGCACAGTAGGCGGTCCGCATGTCGGCTTCGCTTTTAGTCAACGATGCAGCCTTGACAAGGTCTGAGCTCTTCGTAGTCGGCTAGCCATCGTTCTAAACTGTACTTCAGCTTGCAGTGTTTGTTTTATGGGAACACATAAAAACGGCGCCAAGAAGATGGGATGTTCGATAGCCCTCTGCATAGCAGCTTGCTAACTTGACTCCCTTGCTTCCTTACAGAAACAGTACAAGGCAAAAAAAAGAAAGAATCAGAAGAACGGAAAGGCAGAAAGGTTAAGTAGGCAAAAACGTGCACAGCATCAGGAGCCTGTAACCCTCAACTTGAGTCTGGCTTTAGGCATGGCGGGAGTTAAACGCAAAAGAACAGAGCGGAACGTAGGCGCGAAGAAATTTGTGAATACAAGGGACTAGTATCGACAGCTGTTTCCTCGCCTCAGGAGAATCTCAAGCAGCTACTTAGTGGCTACTTTGCTCAGTGAAGAGGCCATTTTGGAAGTGGCGGTGATTAGAGAATCAGACGCTGATGCATCGGCCAGTGAGGAGTTCGTGCTCGAAAGTTCTACCAATACAAAGCCCAACATCACGGGTGTCATGGTAAGTGAGTCGCTTCAGACTGCACTACATTTTTTCGAAGACAACAATGACAAGGATAATGCACTCAAAATTGCCGGTGTTCTGTGAAATTTTGAGTCCAGTGCACACCGTTATGTACAAAAGCAGTCGTTAATTACAATTCTCTTTTCTCAATAAAATCCTTTTTATTTTTTTTATGACTCGTTATTACGGATGACTCGCTTTATGGACAGTTTTGGTCGGAAACCAAAGTGTCCATATTAACGAGGCACGACTGTATTACCACTCATTCGCTAAGGGTTGCGGAACCAATGGCTGTGGAGCATGAACAAATTCCTGAGCAGGCCCTGGAGGCGTAGCATATACCAAAGGGTAGCTAGGTGGCCTCGGTCGGGCAGCGACGGCAGCGTACGTCAGTGGTGCGACAGGAGCGGTGGCGCATGTCGTTGGTGTATCGACAGGGACGTCGGCGTATGAGAAGGGCTCCACGGCCGGCGCGGTCTAAGGCATGGGTTCTGGCGGAGGGACAGATGGAAGAGCCTCCGCCACGCGGTCTGCGATGACCTGTCGAAGGGGCGCAAAATTGCGGGACAGCTCGCCGTTTGTGGGCAGCAGTGATATTTGGCGAGCGACTTCCTCCCGGATGAAGTCGTTTTGCTGCTGCAGCAGCGAGGAGGTCTCAGATGTAGGAGAGCCCAGAAAGCGACTCCCCAGGTGCGGATGGCTGTCGAGGGAGGATGCGCTGCTTGCACAACTCATCGTAGCTCTGGCCAGGGTTGGCAACTTGAGCAACAATAGTCAAATCCCGGGAGTTTAACATTTGAAAGACGTCATATTCGATGCGCTTCAGGATGTGCTTTATCGTTTGTGGCTGGGACATCTGAGCGTTTACGCGATTGTACAGGTGGATCGCATCTTCAATGTAACTTGCAAATGTCTCGCTGAGCGGCTGTGATTGATTCTGCAGGCGTTGTTCGGCGCGGAGCTTGTGTACAGCAGGACGACCAAACATGATGGTAAGGTTCGCCTTGGACAAGTCCCAGTTTGTGATATAGCTTTCGTGGTCACGATACCACTGGTTGGCAACTCCGGTCAAATAAAATATAACGTTCGTTAACTTTGTGGCGTCGATCACTTATTGTGCGAGCCCACTCGCTCGTATGAAGCAAGCCAGTCGTCACAGTCGGTGTCGTCAGTCCCACTGAAGAACGCAGGGTCTCGCTGGCGTAAGGGGCCAGAGCAGACGACTGGCGGGATCATCGCGGCGGTTGGTGGCCGTTTGTCATCGGCCATGTGAATTTCCTGTAGCATGCGGGTGCGAAGCTCCAGCGTGAGGCAAGGGTATTAAGCCGCACCTCCACCAAATGTAGGATAAGGTGTAATTTACACGTTGAAGACGGCGTCGAGGTCGGCGTGGAAGCGGGGTGATACAGACCAGCACGATGATCTGCGCGACAGCAATTCTACATACTGCTTCTTCGTCAACGTCCAGCGAAGGAGTCCATCTTCATCACAAAACAAATGACTACAAAACACGTCATTGCTGTGACTGGGTTTCCACTCTGAAGCGATAAGAACGGAAGAGCTTCGCTAACCGCTACATTGCATTTCTAGGCAAGCTTTGTTTTTTTGTTCTGTGCTTGTACATATGCATAACACAACAAAAGTTTACCAGTACAATGTCACTGCTGCCGAGCACTCCGGGTGTTTACCTGCCACTCTTTCACGCTGTGCAGTGCGTGCCGTTATCTTGATAAATTTCCCGCCATACGCAGGAGATACAGAAAGAACACACCGCTATCGTATTGCCTTCTTAAGCTGCGTCTTTAGCTGTACTAAGTTTCTAGTATGCTACTACCGATATCGCCAATCTTGCTCTGAAGCCGGCTGGACCTTGAAAACTGAAGCTCGATCAGAAACCAAAGTGAAACCCGCTGTGCCTGACACTCAAACCGCGTTGGGCCTAAGCAATCTTGTTCTGTAATTTTTCTGCTCCCTCAGTGCACCACTTCAGCAACTGCTGATCAGTATAATCTAAATATGATCATCATTCAGGAGTGCTTTGTAAGGTGGTGACTGCATGCAGTATAGCGTGGTTAGGGGAGTGCTGGCCGAGATTGCTTGATCTCATGTGCGACATTAGGTCGACTTCAAAGACGCATGTCTACTTTCGCCGGACTGAATACTGCTGAATACTGAACACCTGCTATAATGAGCACTACAGTGAACCATCCTTGTTCGCTGCTTGCTAGAGGACATCTATGTGGCCAATACCCGAGCAATCTTCATGACCAGGTCAGCGATATTTGGCCCCTTGGTGACGTACGGAGTCACAGAGCATGTAAGATGTCAGAGCTGCATCCAGTGTATTGGGCCTCAGGGTCCCTTCCAGATTTGGAGAGGGTGCAGTTGAGCTCTTCCGTGCGTGAGTGGTATGGGGATGAACGAGGTTTTTGAGGGGCAAAAAATGCTAATGTTGCCTTCTTTATGCGTTCTCACCTAATTGACCCAACAATGAAAACTGGATAAATTGCGTGCTTTTTACCATTCTAAAACTCGAGCGTTGCCCTGCAGTCCAGAGATAACGCAAGAACATTGACCTTCTTTTCAGGCATGGCTTTTAGATCTTATGTTAGTGTAATTAAACATTTGCTCTAATTTCTCTAGCTCTTGATAAATTCAGCCAGGGTTTATAGGCCGGATAGATTACCTTGCAGAAAAATATTTAGTGTTAAGAATTGCTGTTTACAGGAGCTTCTTTTAAATGACGATTTTTAACATTGCTTATTTAAACACGAATGTATCTTATATTTTAACCCTGATAACGTAAAAGGTGGTCCAAAGAGCCGACCATCACTGCGTGCTTCATTACCTATGCGCAAACATCTACACAAAACTATCTGTTATGCATTTTGTCACATCCGCAGGCAGCCCTTCTGGTTCGTGGAAACATTCTGGAGCGAGCTGATGTTAAGTCTGACGCTGGCTACCTGCATAATGGGAAGCCTGGTCGCCTTCGTGACACTCCATGCGGCTGCTGACACGATCATAAGTTGGATGGCTGACACCGCTGGCATTCAGCCATTCGGTGCCGAGGTCAGTATTCCTTGCTCGCGATGTTTTCATGTCATGCACATTTATACTGTCGCACCTCGCCTTTGGAGCATTAGCCTATGCATATAATAGACGCTTCAAGAAGATGACTACTAATTTTATATTAATTCTTTTGGTCGTAAAAATGCCTGTTTTAGCCAAATAAATACCAGGGGCGGGCGTCAGAAAAAAATGAGAATTACGTCAACCTTAAAATGTGACTATATTCAAGCCTCTAGCTTTTTAACAACCCGATTCCATGAAATTTCCCGCTATAAATTATTACAACTAAGAACACCTTTAAGTCAGTTATACTTCTGTCACACGGGCAAGTCCCAACTCCCTCGAACTTCTTTTCCATAAAGGACCATGGAGGGAGTTCAGCCCTAAAGGAGTTGCCGCCGTGTCACACGGCTAAGAACCAGCTTCTCCGAGACGCCGTCGGGGTCCCATTAGGCGCTGTTCGTTTTGTGTATGCATATAAAAAATCAAGTTAAAAACATGTAAAATCATTTTTAGCTGCTTTCTTTCCAACAGTTTGAATTGACTTTAAAATATAAATGTATCTTCATTCATATGAAAGGAATGCGATGTTACTTTTACTAGCATATTGGGTTTGTCTGTTCTACTGGCCACAATGTGTTTGCGAAATTCTTGCGTGCATGCTTGGGTATTTGCACATTTACTTTTTTCCATGCTTTGCGTTGTGCTACAGTATTAAAATTAGTTATAAACTCAAAATTAATGCATATGCGTTTTTTTAACACCTGCACTGAAGCTCACAGGGAACCAGAGTACTCCCTTTACCTGCTCGAGGGAGATGATCAGAACTCCTTACGCTAGGAACTTCCTTAAACTTCCTTTCCTAAAGGACTGCCGTGTGACACGGCGCGTATCTCCATTGAGATAAAGACTACCTTGGTTGAAGGGAGTTAAAAGGAGTTCAGCCATGCCCGTGTGACAGCAGTATTAGACAGAGCATTGGTAAACCGTATAAATATGGAAAGTTCTAATTATGAAATGCCAATGCATGAAAGCATCAAATAGAACATGCAAGTTAGAAATCGCATCGCTCTGAAAGCTATTCTGCAAGCATTTAGTGTCCAAAATTAGCAAGTATACCATGGAGAGAATTTTTAAACCCCTTACAACAGTGGTAGACTAAGCGCTGTCAAAATAAACCAAGGCGCAGGCAGAAATCACATTTATACGCTAAGAGCCAAGCAGTGCAGTATTAAAACCAATGTAAGGCAGTCAGAGTGGCCAAGGAATTCTAGACTCATATATGCGATAGCCGAAACAATCAGGACGCATATAGTAGTAGCCGCACTCCAAAGGAAAGAGACGCTTCACCTGTATCAAGGAAATGAAGCATTAGAAGCAAAGAAAAGGGGAAAGCAGCTGAGAACGATCAAGTATTCAAATAACAGCAGAGAGATCGAGCTACGTCTCGCCATGCACATACACATTCCATCAAGACCTCGCAAATTCTAAAATCTTAGATCTCTAAGATTATCTTTATTGATAGAAAAGTGACGTCAAAGATTTCAATTATTGCAAACCAATCACGTTATTATTAATTACGTATAAGGCATATATATATCAAGGTAATCGCTAATTGCATCAGGGCCACCTTACTCTTCAGTCCCTTACAGGGCACAATCTCTTCTGCCATCGGTACGTCCCTTACGGAAATGCCATATCTGGACTTATAAAAAAAATCCAGCTCAGGTATATCGGGAATTGGGCAGATATGGCATATTAAGACAGATCTGGGTCAGATGAGGCATATCAGCCCAATTTCTGATTTGAAGTACCAGATACGGCATATCTGGTTGTATGTGCCTTATCTGCCCAATTCCTGATTAAGAGATCTAGCCCGCATGGCATGTAGGTTTCGAACTATAGATCTATATATATGCATATCAACATAACACCTTATTACAACATACAAAAGACAATTTCAGTATTCCAGCTAACCGTCCCGCATGCTCAATCAAGTTTGCCAAAGGAAGCCTGAATTTCCCCTTTCACTTCAAACCTTACAGGAAAACAGCTTTGAAACCACAGGTTTTCTTTTTTCCCTGCCTATATGGAATTGCTCAAAGACGGACCTTAATTACGTGGGTACTGAGGGTCAAAGACATGCTAATCCGTTAGTAAATATTGAGATCCTACTCATTTACGCCGATACTATAACAAACTAATGAGGTATCTGAACAGAATAATGGACCTACCTGTCTACACGAGAAGCTAAAGTGAAAGACATTAACCTGTTAAATTAGATATTACAGTTTTAATCTACCCTTTTACATATAGAGCTTTAACCAGGAAATGCTTTTAGTTTGAGCTGGTTTGCTTGCGAAGCTTAACAAAATAAATAGAGAACGGTTATTGAAATCGAACTAGACTATTGAAATCAAATTTAAAGGTTGGTCGATACCCGGAAAAGGTACCGCTAAACCGTAGGACGGTAAACCACACACCGTTGGGACAGCTGCTAATACCTAAACCTTCAGTTGAGTTCAGTCATTCAGTCGCGTTCGACTCTTCGTGACCCTATAGACCATATCACGCCACGCTTTCTGGTCTCTCACTATCTTCCTAACATCACATAACTTCATCTGCAGCGCCTCGAGGATGCCATCTAACCATCGGGCTCGCTGCCTACCCCTTCTCCGGTGACCCTCAACCTTTCCCAACATCAAATCTTTCTCCAGCGACTCCTCCCTTCTCATCAGATAACCAAAGTAGCTGAGCTTTAATTTTAGAATTTGATCCTCCAATGAGCTGTCAAGGTTTATGGTCGAGAATATTGACTGATTTCATCTTCTGGCAGTCCAAGGAACTCTCAAGAGTCTCCGCCAGCAACCTAAACCTTAGCAAAGTACATATAGGCTGGGAAGTACTGCCGTTACCTTAAGCAGAGACTGCAGTGCAAAATGAGCGAAAGCGCCTAACTCGTGGTTGCTTTTGAAATTTAGAGAGAAAACAAAGAAAAAAACATGTCCGATGGCATTTGTCGTGGCAGCTACAGCTCTGCCCCTAAACCAAATCAAGCATGACGCTACTTAGATGGTGAAAATAGCAATAATAATAAACAACGACGGATCCTATCCACCCACTGAAATTTGTCAAAATTGCTGGAGCGGAAGACAAATTAGCAACGAAATGTACGAAAAGATACCACATACTGGCAATTGCCATCCAATTTACTGATTGGAAAATTAAAGTTGAATCAAAATAATAGTGAACAATATCCTGAGGCTGGGAAGTGCTAGTTCCCGACAAGAAGTCTCATGCTGACGGTCTTGGTGATCTGGCGTGAAGATGAGGCGAAACAATGAGGGTGCGATCCGCTGGCAGTTTCTACACAATGGTGAAGATTTGGCCGGGGCCACCCAGGGAAGAAGCCCCGAAAAGCTCAACCGACCATCAGGTTCGCTGCCAAGGCTGGGCAAGCAGCTACCACCGGCAGTGGGACACAGTAACTTCCTCTGTGCCGGCGGTCAGACTGAAGCTCATGCAGGTTTGCTGTCGCATTTTTGTTACATCATCATCATCATCAGCCTGACTATACCCACTGCAGGGCGAAGGCCTCTCCCATATTTCTCCACTTAACCCGGTTCTGTGCTAGCGGCATCCACTTGATCCCCGCGAACTTCTTAACCTCATCCACCCACCTAACATTCTGCCGCCCCATGCTACGATTTCCTTCTCTTGGAATCCAGTTTGTTACCCTAAGCGACCATCGGTTATCCACTCTTCGCACTACATGTCCCGCCCATGCCCATTTCTTCTTCTCAATTTCCACTAGAATGTCGGTAACTTGAGTTATTTCTGTGACCCACTGCGCACGCCTCCTATCTCTTAATGTTACCCCTACCATTTTGTGTTCCGTAACCCTCTGGGTTGTCCTCAACTTAAGTAGAACTTTCTTGGTTAGCCTCCACGTTTCAGCCCCATAGGTGAGTACAGGTAAGATGCAACTGTTGTATACTTTCCTCTTGAGGGATACCGGTAAGCTGCTAGTCAATCTGCGAGCGCTTGCCAAATGCGCTCCATCCCAATTTTATTCTTCTTGTTATTTCCTTTTACTGGTCCGGATCTGCGGTTACTACCTGTCCTAAGTAGACATAATCGCCTATACTTCCAGTACGTCGCTACCTAATGTAAACTGCTGTTCTCTCCCGAGGCTGTTGAACATTACCTTAGTCTTCTGCATATTGATTTTCAAGCCTATCTTTCTACTTTTCCTGTCTAGGTCATCAATCATTTTTTTGGCAGTTCATCCCCCGAGTTGCTTAGCAAGGCAATGTCATCAGCAAATCGCAGATTACTGAGGTATTCTCCATCTACCCTTATCCCTAACTGCTCCCATTCCCAGTCTCTGAATACTTCCTCTAAGCAAGCTGTGCATAGTACTGGGGAGATTGTGTCTCCTTGCCTAACACCTTTCTTTATGGGAATTTTGTTACTTTCTTTATGCAGAACTATGGTCACTGTGCAGCCACTATATATATATTCCAGCACTTTCACGTACGGCTCGTCTGACCCCTGATTTCGCAATGCCTGCATCACCGCCGATGTTTCAACTGAGTCAAATGCTTTTTCGTAATCAATGAATGCTATGTGTAACGGCTGGTTATATTTCGAGCATTTTTCTATCACCTGATTGATGGTATGGATATGATCGCTAGTAGAGTATCGTTTCCGAAACCCTGCTTGATCCTTTGCTTGATATAAGTCTAAGGTTGTCCTGATTCTATTAGTGATTACCTTAGTAAATACCTTATACATAAGACAGTAAGCTGATTGGTCTGTAATTTTTAAGGTCCTTAGAGTCTCCTTTCTCACGAATGAGGATAATGTTTGCATGCTTTCATTGTTCCGGTACCGTCGATGACACCAGGCATACAGGGTGGCCAGTTTTTCTAGCACGATATCCCTCGCGTCCTTTAGCAAATCTGTAGTTATCTGATCCTCTCCAGCTGATTTCCCCCTTTTCATAGATTCTAATGCTTTCTTGACCTCGTCCTTCGTCACTGGTGGAACGTCTGACTGTTTTTCCCTGCCGCCAATCTCGTTACGGTCCTGACTACTTTGGCTGCTGTAGAGATCAGCATAGAACTCCTTGGCTACTTTGACTATCTTGTCCATATTGGTGATGAAGTTGCCTGCCTTGTCCCTTATCGCATACATCTGGTTTTTGCCTATTCCCAATTTCTTCTTTACCGCTTTAAGGCTTCTCCCGTTCTTTACAGCATGCTCGATTTTCTCCTTGTTATACTCCCTTATATCAGCCACCTTGCGCTTATTGATTAGTTTTGATATCTCAGCCAATTCAATCTGGTCTGTTGGATTGGAAGCTTTCATATTATGGCGTTTCTTAATCAAATCTTTAGTCTCCTTAGACAGCTTACCGGTATCATCTCTAACTATCCTACCGCCTACTTCTACCGCACACTCCGTAATGATATCTCTGAAATTATTGTTTACTGCTTCCAGGGTAATGCCGCCATCCTCGGTTAGAGCCGAATATCTATTCTGTAGCGAGATCCTGAATTCGTCTGCCCTCCCCCTCACCGCTAATTGTTACATTTTGTTACATGCACACCGCTAATAGCGAACAGGCGCTGGCACATACACACACCCCAGAAAACACGACATGCAGCTCGCCCGTCAGCCGCACCAAACTCAGATCTCTGTCACCGAAAAGGAACGAGACAGCAAGAAGGGCTGACGCGCCCGGAGTTGAAAGGGGGAGGAGAAAGACGCAAACACACACAAAACGAAGTCCCATCGGAACCTTCAACGAGAGCGGACCTCCGTCGCTCGCTCCCTTCGATTTCGTGCGCTCCTCTCGTCGCCGCATTTCGCCTCCAGCTCTCGGCGCGTTCGGACGCGTGCGCGGCTCGTTTCGACGAGTACGCGCGCGCTCGGCGCGCCGCTCGCTCCCCGGCCGTGCTCCTCAACTCCGCGCTGCCTCGGAAGCCTCCCCTGTGCTTGTGGCGCGTTGCTCGTGTGTTGTGTGAGTGCCGTGGGGCCCCTGTGTGCCCCCTCTGTGGATTTCCACCTGGAATAATCGCCGAGAATTCCACCACTCGGATTTTCACTGTGGTCCACTGAGGAAGCGCATCGCCGCCGCCGGCCCCATCGGGGTTGTGCCGGGCTTTCGGCTGCATGGCCCCGCCTTGCCGCTGGGACCAACTCATCGTCCCACCTGGATCCCATCGGACCACACTCCTGTCCTACCGTCGCTATCAAGGTGAGTCTATAGCGAACTAATTCGCGGTTTCAGCGACTTTTCTCGCTTGAAGTTTTTTCAGGTTTTTGCTGCTATGGAGCAACATACCGCTCGCCGCGGCGGCCCCCAACCGGAACGCCGCCGTACTGGCAGCCTCGGCCGAGATCCGGCATCCTTTCGTGCCGATATCGAGTGCCATGTCCGGGGACAACTTGAGGACTTCTATGACAGTCTTCGGTTGCTGACAACCCCCTCCATTGAGGAGTCCCGTCGCAACCTTGTCCCCCCTCCTGCCTCAGGGTCTCCACCGCCCCTGGTCTCTTCATCTCCGACTGGTAGCCGCAGCCCATCTCCCCCTGTGACCCGGTTGAGAGCGGCGCAATTCCTTAAGGATCCTGCCGACAACAACCCACCTCCCAAGCCTCAGCGCAAGGGAGAGGCCAAGCGCCAACAGCGCAAGGTCACCGACGATGCCGCTGCGACAGCCGAGTCGTCCGACTCGAGTCGATCAACTTCCGTT
This sequence comes from Amblyomma maculatum, assembly GCF_055883805.1. Classification (NCBI taxonomy): domain Eukaryota; kingdom Metazoa; phylum Arthropoda; class Arachnida; order Ixodida; family Ixodidae; genus Amblyomma; species Amblyomma maculatum. Next base: position 9,968,734 of record NC_139350.1, read on the forward strand.
TTGCTCCCTACCGGACAGCCAGAGGCGTCTCTCCAGGCACTCGAGGCTGTCATATCTGGTGAGAGAAACACTTCATCTACTACCTTCTTCCCAGCTGGAAAAGAAGACCTTGCTACCCAGTTCAAGGCACTGGACGATGTACTCGCAACTGCGAACCGTCTCTGCAAGCCTCGTTCCTCCGGACCCTCGCAAGAGCTCACTTCCCAAGGTGAAGTAACTCTGCATAACTCTTTTGCAGCCTTAGCTGAGGATCTTGAACATCAAGATTCTGACAAGACCGCTGCCCTACCACCCTCCGATTAGCCTCCTGAGGTTCCCTTGTTCACCTCCTCTGATTTAACTCAGGACCAGGCTAACAACTCCACCTCGGCACAACAGCCTTCCCACTCTAACCATCCGGCTCCTGATCACGATCGGGATACCGGTGGTTGGACTACGTTCACTCGCCGAATCAACCGCCCCAAGGTGACTCGTGTGTCCACGGTGCTGTTCACCCCTCGAGAGAAGAACACTTCTTTCAGGGCAACCATCAAGGAACACATGAGTGCCTACCTGTAGGGCCAGCCAGGGGTCATCGAGGTCCGGCTCAACTGGAAACGAAACATCGTGGCTGCTGATGTTTCATCGCATGAAGCCCGCGATCACCTCCTGACCCTCAAGTCCCTTCTCGATATTCCCGTTCGCTCGTTCGAGGCTTCCGGCATGGACTTCCATGTGGGCACTATCTTCGGCGTCCATCGCGAAGTCCGGGAACAGGACATTGCCGAGGGCATTGAGGCTGATGTAGAGATACTCGGCGTCCGTCGCCGAGGCCACCCTGTCTCCGTACGCTTCGCTGCCCCCCCACCTGACCATGTCTACATCAATGGGATGAAGTTTGGTTTTCGTCCACTCAAAGCTCGTCCCCTCCAGTGCACCCGATGCGGAGCCTTTAATCATGTCTCCGCCGCTTGCACCAGGCCTGATCGCTGCTCCATCTGCGGCGGATCACACCACACTCGGAAGTGCACTTCGAGCACTCCCAAGTGCTTCCATTGCGGAGATCGGCACCGGGCTGCTGATCCCTCGTGTCCCAAGTGGCGACACCAACAGCAACTGACCACGGCACTCCGAAAGACAACACCAGAAGATCGGCAGCAAGTGCTTAACGAGCTCCGCCCTCTTCAGCCCACTGGATCTACCCAGTTTGAATCCTATTCTAAGGTCCTCCAGTCACGGAGTCCCAAGCTCCCCAGCGAACCAGCTCGGGAGCCCCCTCAGCAACCTGTGGCAGTGGATATCCAAGCCACACTCACTTCGGTAACCGAAGCGCTACGACTTGCTGTCCAAGCGCTCATGACCCAGCTCCCACCCAACTCTGGCGCTCGCCGATTGGGAGAAGCTGCTGCTCTCATTACTGGGAGCCCTACTACTCGCCATCATGGCCAGACGTAGGAACAGACGCAACCCTGTTCCCAGGAGACCGCGTGTCTTGTAGTGGAATACCAATTCCCGGCGAGTACGACCTAATCTAATGATCTAATCCTCCAGAAATCTCTGGAATTTGATGTCTTTGCTTTACAGGAGACCCGAGTCCCAGCTGAGAACCTCCATCTACCAGGATTCACAGGGTACTCTGCCGCTCATGCTGTTCCAACCAGGACTGCAATGATGCCCCCTGCCTGGATCCTTCGCATCCACAACACAGGCCCCGCATAGCCATCTATGTGAGGAGTGACATACCCCACAGACTGATGGATGTTGCCCAACCTGACCTAGGACAACTGGAGATCTGTGCCGTGCACGTCCGTATGGGTGACACGGACACTACAGTCGCTTCAGTATATGTCCCCACAGGAGTTCCTTGGGACCCCTCCTGCCTCATTGCCCTCCATTCCCGTCTAGGTAAGGATGTTCTTATCTGCGGGGATTTCAACTCCCACCACAGGGCATGGGGCAACCGGTCCAGCACCACCCGAGGCAAAAAGCTCTTGGACGCCATCAACGCTGCGGGCCTTCGTTTCCCACAGCCTACCTCCCCAACCTTCATTCGGCCAGGACGGTCTTCTTTCATCGACCTGGCTCTCATCTCTGATGCCTGCCACTAATCGTGGGCCAGAGCACCTGACTCTTTGGGCTGTGATCATTTTCCCATCTTCCTTAGCCCCTCTGTGAGGGGTAGGAGAAGGGAAAAGCTCTACCCCATTACCAAATGGGCCGAGTTCAGAGAACGAGTTAAAGACATTCCACTTGCAGGTGACTTCCTGGATCTCCTTGGACGTTGTGCCAAGAACTCCACAATCCCCTGTGCAGCCCCACTCCATGCGCCGGTCCCGGACCTACGTCTACTCGGACTTAGGGCCTCCAGACGAAGGGTTGAGCGAGTGGCCGAACGCACCCACCATCCCGAACACTGGAAGGCCTTCCGCAGGATCGATGCTTGCTGCCGTCGACAGGCCAATCGCCGTTCCCGGGAAGGCTGGGCCAGCATTTGCCGGTCCATACAGTCAGCCAGACAGTCCTCTGCTGCCTGGCGCATCCTCAAATCCCTTTTGCAGGTTGCCTCCAGTCGACAACCTGTCCTGGGAGCAGCCATCGCAAGAGGCATTTCCTTTCACGACTTGGCAGAGCAACTGGCTGACTTCCTTGCCAAGTCAGTCACGCCCCCCCTTCTGCTGGACTTCAAGTGGCGAATCCCCCTTCACCCCTTGGGGCTACCCCCTCACCACCAGCATCCTTGGCACAGACCATCTCTGCCCAATGATCCCATTGCCCCTCATGAGCTTCACCGTGCCCTCAACCGCTCGAAGAAAAAATCAGCGCCTGGCGCTGATGGACTCACACTTCAAATGCTCCGTAATATGGATGCCCCGGAGAAGAAACGCCTCCTCACAGTCTTCAACGACACATGGGAGAGCAGCATACTACCAGACAACTGGAGGAATGCCGTCGTTGTCCCCATCCTTAAGCCCCGTAAGGTGGCTAAACAACTATCTTCCTACCGTCCTGTATCTCTCACCTCTGCAGCCTGCAAGACCATGGAGTTCATTGCCCTGGAGCGACTCACATGGATCGCCAGAGCAACCAACTTCCTTCCGGAGATGCAGACAGGATTTCGGAAGCACCGCTGTACTGCAGACTCTATAGCGGATGTGGTCTCCACCCTTGAGGAAGCCAAATATGCGGGCGACGTTGTTTTCTTGGTCCTTCTGGACGTCCAGTCGGCTTTTGACAACCTGCCCCATACCATCATTGAGCAGGCTCTGGATGCCCTAGGAGTGTCTGGAAAGCTGCGTCGCTGTCTCGGCATTCCTCTCCAATCGCTCCTTCCAAGTTCGAGTTGGGCAAACACTTAGCTCTCCTCGTCCCGTTACATCTGGGGTTCCCCAAAGATCAGTCCTCAGCCCTTGGCTGTTCAACCTTGTCCTAGCTGGCTTGCCGAACTTCGATCAGGAAATCAGAATCCACAAGGTTTCCTGTTTCATCTATGCAGATGACATAGCCCTCTGGATCCGCGCTCCAAAGAGACCTGTTGTCTCCGCTAGGAAGGCCATGCAACAGGCACTGGATGGCGTCCAGCACTTCCTATCATCCAAGGGATTGACCCTCTCGGCTACTAAGTCTGAGGCCCTTGTCTACCATCCCAGAGGAGCAAGGAGTTCCCACCGTCTTGCAACTTTGCATATCGAAGGAACCCCCCTTCCATGGAAACGCCAGGTGAGATACCTAGGTCTCACAATTGACGACCGTCTCACCTGGATCCCAGCTGACAAAGCCCTCATTCCCCATCTTGACCGTGTGGGAAAAGCAGTCCAGCGTCTCCTTTCAAATGGCAATGGTTGCTCATCCACTTGGGCAATCAAGCTCTTTGAGGCAGCGGCGACATCTGTCATCCTATATGCCCTTCCCTTCGTCTCCCTTCGGTCGACTCGAGTCATTCGTCTCGACACGATTCGAGGGCGCTGGATTAGAAGATTCCTCGGAGTCCCTCAGTCCTCACAGATTCCCGCTACCCTCGCGGAAGCTGGTATCTACCCTCTGGATCTTCTCCTCGCCGAGAGGGGACTGACCCACATTGATCGTCTCAGCCATGCTCCAGATGCTGCCTCACTCCTAGCACGGCTGCACAGCAAATCCCATTCTCGTATGGGTAAGCTGTATACAGTGTACAGAGAAATCATTGGTCCCGTTCCAGGTTTCTCAGTCCTACCCCCTCCACCCAATCGACCCCCAATTCCTGTCTTTTTGGATATGGACGGTCACACCAAACGTCACACCCCTGCAGCTGCCTTCCAGCAGACAACTGCAGCCCTCCTTGAGGAGTGTAGAGGATCTACACTCCTCTTTACGGATGGCTTGGTTCGACCCGCTACCTTGCAAGCAGCTGCTGCTATGACAGCACCACAGCTAGACCAGTCTAGGTCCTGCCGCCTTTCATTCCCTGCCAGTTCAACAGCTGCTGAGCTGGCCGGTCTATATCTAGCCGCACAGTTCATCGCTTCCAGTGTCCCTCCTGGACCTGTGAATGTTCTGTGTGACTCCAGATCTGCTCTGCAGCTCCTGACTATCTACCACGGCACCAACCTCTCGGTGAATATTCTCCGAGCCCGTCTCTTAGCCCTTCAGGACTCGGGGTATCAACTGGCCCTACATTGGGTTCCAGGACATACTGGAGTCCAGGGCAATGAAGAGGCGGATGCCCTGGCCAAAGCAGCGCACGATAACGGCGCCCCAGTCACTGAGGATGTCACACCTTTCGACTTTTCAAGACCCCTCTTGAGAAGGTCGATAAGGTCATTCCATCCTGACCGATGTATCGCCGCTTGTGAACATCTCCAACGGCTCTCTGACAAACTTTCACGGAAGGACAAATCCCTCCTCCTAAGACTTCGAATTGGCTGCACGTGGACTCCGTCCCGCATGTATGCCTGTGGCCGAGCTCCCAGCCCAGCCTGTCCCTTTTGCAGCAATACTGGCACACTGGGACACTTGCTCCTCGTGTGTCCAGCCTCCGCTGGCTATCGCCAGAAACTTCTGACTGGCTACCGGTATCTTGGTCTCCCTGCTGATACGGAAGGGCAATTGCTCTTCCCAGCTCGGAACCAACTTTCTGCTCACCGGCTCCTCCTGATTTATCTGGAGGAGTCTGGCCTCAGCTCTGTTCTGTAGGCCTGCATGGGCCTATAGTGCTCCGTGCGGAAATGACGGCGACATATGCGGCATCAGCAACCTCCCCCTCCCCAACCTTCCCCTAATTCCAACTTCCCCTTTCCCCTGGTCACCAAGAGTGATGCCACAAAGATGGCCAACATAAGACGTGACCAGTATCCCCCCCCCAAAAAAAAATAAACCATAGTCACCACCACCACCACTGCTCACTGAGATGAAATGCTAGCCCGCGACACATCGACCGCCACTGTCTGAGAGGGAAGATGGGAACGCCGGAGAGGATGAGTCACTATCTAGCCAGCGCGGCCTGCGACACAGCAACCGCCAGCTGTCTCTGAGGATGTCACCGTCTAGACAGCGCGGAGGGGCCGTATACTTTACTGCCATTCTTTTCTTGATATTTTGAATCACTCAACTTAACCGACGATGCTTTGTACACCGGACTTCCGCCGCATTTTAAATGAAAATGCGAGTTAGTAGGCGGAAGGAGGGGCATGTAGCCATAACCTGGGCACTCCTGGAGTAAGGAACACATGGTATAATAATTATAGTGCAGCGAAATCTGCAGAATAATTGAAATATGAAGAGTCATAGCTATTTTCTATATTGGATACAATTATGTCAAAACTAAGCATGCAGGCCATGCTGAGTGTAGAAAAATTTAAGCTCGGCCGCATGATGCCAATATTGGATATTTGCAGAAGGTAGACGAAGGCCACATATTGCTAATATACAGTCACTATGGCGCCTACATAATTAAGGCCCCGATGAGGCTGTATAAAGTCCCGCCAGGCATATGGCACTGGTCTGTCTATATAAGGTCATGACGACGCCATATATGCCCTTTATCAGGCCACATAGGGTCGCGAGGATACCATATATGCCCCTGAGCAAGCCATATAAGGTCCTGTTACCCGTTCAGTTATGGATTATATGTTGCATGATATGGCCAAATCTGAGCCAAATAAGGGCAACAATTTGCACATATATGATCTTATCTGGCCTGATTTTATATTTGATTTGCCCATATAAGGTCTTATTTGCTGTCTTCTATATTTGTATCTGGCGACATATGTTCCATAACTGGAGAAGATATGGAATTTCCGTAAGAGGTAGGTTTAGTATTTAGGGACATGAAATGGGGAGTAGAATACGAGAAAACATTTGACTCAGTGGAAACCACAACAGCGATGTAGAAATTTCGAGACATGGTGTAGATAATCGATATGTGAAGGTACGAGAAATGCTTTGTAGTGGCTGCGCAGCAACAACACTTCTCCTTAAAAAAGTGAGGAAATTCCTTCAAAGAACGGTGTTTTGCAAGGGCGCACAATCTTCCCAGTACTGCTTGTCACTTGCTTAGTGGTAGGGTCTTGCATCCAGAGACTTAAATTGGGAACAATTAAGGATAAGGGTTCATTCAGAATGCCCAAGTAATCTGCGATTCGCTCACGACTATGCCTTGCAAAGTGAACCCTCGGTATATTTCAACAGTCACATAACAGAAAAGCAGAATTGTAGTACTAAAATAATATGCAGAATATTACACTAATGTATAGCAGCGCGGAAATCACCAGCACTACAGGTAGCGAGGTGCTGGGTGTTCTTATCGACAGAGAATGGCAGCAGACGGGGACCACGAAGCGCACATAACTAGCGTAAATATTACCTTTTCGCAACCTATCATGTCAACTCCCCTGTTCTTTTTCTTGTGCGAATCTCAAGTTTCCGTGCCATGTAAGCACCTCTCCTTTTTCCACTACAGGTACAGAAAAACAAGTCCATTTTTAAAATGATTTTTTTCTATGGGTGTATGAACGTATCCAAGCCTACGTCTGTGCGTTCTTTTGGGCCGTTCCAAACATATGTGTCTCCTGCAGACAGTATATATGGTCCAGTATATGCAAGGCAGTATAATGCGTACTCCGAGCAAAACAGTGTATAGGTCCACGTAATGAGGGGACAGAACGGGTATCCAACGTCAATAGAGTTTCAGTTCGATCTCAAGAAAAGGGCATAAATGGGGCTAGCTCAGTGTGCTGAGGACGGCGAGCCGCACGATCGGCTTGCCGAGAGTGACATCGTTGTCCTGAAGGCTGCGACGCGTTAAAGAGCGAATGCGTTGACCTCATTATGTTTTTTATACAACACACCCCTAAGAGCCCTCTGTTCTAGGGTATTACATAGGGGGGGGGGATACAGGCATGTAATCAAAAGTAAACCAATAAACCACAATTACAAGAAACTACAACAAAACAGATAAAAGCAGATTGTGTGAGCCCTCCACGGATCTTCTTTCATTTGTACATATCATGATATTCTTCTTCCTCTTGTACATACCATCATCATCGTCCCGCGGCGCTGGCTCCGGCACGCGCTTGGGTTCTGTCCATCGGAATAAAACGCCAGACACGGCATCTGTTGCCTTGCCGTCTCGACCTTACCGTCTTGCCGTGGCCTTCTTCCACAAGTGGTGGAGGTAAGACTTGATCCCCTTGCCGTTTTGTGCCCTGCCTCTCGCTGGAGCTGCGTTCCGGTCGCTGTTTACCGCCTGCCACCATCGTTATGTCTACCGAGAGTACCCACGAATCGGCAGGACCCTCCACGTCGGCTGCACCACCCCCTCCGACTGCGCGCACACGACAACGCGACCCGCCGCTGTTCGCTGGTCGTCGCGATGAAGACGTCGATGATTGGCTGGACACCTATGAACGATGCAGTAACTACAACCGGTGGGACGATGCTCTAAAATTTCTGAATGTTTCTTTCTACCTCATTGAGGTCGCCAGAACCTGGTTTATTAACCGCGAACCCCACACCACTAACTGGACCACATTCAAGCAGCAGTTCCGCCAATATTTCGCGGACCCAGCAGTTCGGACTGAGGTCGCGAAGAACAAGCTCGCCTCTCGCCTCCAAGGTCCCGATGAGTCGTACGCTTCTTACATAGAGGCCATACTTGCACTTTGCCGGCATATTAGTCCCACCATGCCGGAACCTGAACGCGTACACCACATCTTGAAAGGAATTAATTCTGTGGCTTATAATACCCTGATTGCCCAGAATCCTTCTACCGTGGACGCCATTATTGCGACCTGCCAACGCATCGACCAGCTGCAGTCCTCCCGATTGCAGCCCGGCATTGCTGCTGGCCCGACCTCTGCTGACCTGGATCTGCGGGCACTGATTCGAGCCATCATCCGGGAGGGGCTCCAAGCCCTCAAGCCTGTCTGTCGACATGGGTGCGATCATTCTTCCGTACCTTCTAATGACGCCGGTCTCCGCAACATCATTAAAGATGAGCTTGCAACCATCACCCGACCTATGGCGTCCGACCCTCCTGCACCCCGCCCAGCATCGACTTACGCGCACGTCACAGCATCACCCCCTCCTTTTGTTCCGCCGCCCCAACTGGCATCGCCCTACAACCACATCAACGCCGTGACGACGGCTCAGCCTACGCCACCCTACTACGCACCTTGGCGCCCCTCTCGCCCAGTGTGCTACTACTGTGGAATACGAGGACATATATCCCGCTTCTGTCGTCGACGCATTCAGAACGAGCGGCGTGGTTACGACGCCTTCGAAAGTGACGTACCCTCATATTATCAGCGACGACCTAATCCCGGCCCACCTTGTCGATCCTCTCCACCGCCGGTATCCTCGTCTGAACCAAGTGGTGCCCATGTATCCCGACGCCGGTCCCTTTCACCATACCGCCGCTCTGTTTCTCCACTTCGACCAGCAACAACTGTTCCTATCCGTCACTCGGAAAACTAAGCGATGCAGTTTCCGGAGGTGAAACTGCACTCTGCGAACTAACCAAAAGTCCTCCTCATCGCCCGTACAATATGATTTCCGTTTCAGCTGAAGGATTACCGGTCGAAGCTTTGATTGACACAGGGGCTGCAATTTCTGTTATTCGCGCTGATTTGTGCCACCGTTTGCGGAAGGTAACGACACCATACGATGGACCTCAACTTCGTGGAGCAAATGACGTCCCTCTACATCCTTCAGCAAAGTGTACAGTTCGAATTGTTATAGACGGCGTCCGCCACCATGTGCAGTTTGCTGTGCTTTCACCGTGTGCGCATCAGATCAGTTTTGGATGGGATTTTTTGTCGACCGCTTCAGCGTTAATTTCTTGTGGCGACCGTGTAATTCATATGACAGACAGTGATTTTTCATCTGACATTTCTGAAGGACGTCATTCCCTCATTGCCGCAGTTGATACTGTATTGCCTCCACAGTGCGAAAAGCTTGTTACCGTTGTGTCAGAACACATCACTGACGGGGATGTACTCATCGCACCATCTCATCATCATCTTGCACGTAGAATTACCTTCCCATCAAGTCTTGTACGATTCCGCAGCGGCTCAGCAATAGTAGCTGCCACGAACACATCCCGTGAATCCCTCGTGCTGACTAAAGGAACTTCCCTGCCATGCATAGTGGATGCTCACCCTATGTCCATGATGGTGCTCACCGCCCCGCTACCTCAGCAACGTGATTCATCGCACGTCTCTCTTCTCATGCTGTCGAAGACAATCAGTCCGGACCTCATGCCGCACCAACGCAAACAATCGCTGGAATTGCTTCAAGCCCATCAAGCCATTTTTGACGCCACTTCCCCACCACTGGGACGGACTAGTGTTGCACACCACCGCATCATTACTGAAGGTAACTCGATCGTACGCCGACGACCTTATCGAGTTTCTCTCTCGGAACGAAAAGTAATCGAAGAAAATGTGAATGACATGCTCCGTCGCGATATTATTCGTCCATCAACAAGCCCATGGTCCTCCCCAGTAGTATTAGTTAAAAAAAAGGACGGATCGGTACGATTTTGTGTTGATTATCGCGCACTCAACAAAATTACCCGTAAAGATGTCTACCCTATGCCGCGAATAGATGACGCCCTTGACTCTCTGCAAGGCGCCGAATATTTCTCGACCTTGGATCTCCGCTCAGGTTATTGGCAAATACCTATGCATGAGAGCGACAAAGAAAAAACCGCTTTCGCAACTCCCGATGGACTTTACGAGTTTAATGTTATGCCCTTCGGCCTGTGTAACGCACCAGCGACATTTAAAATAATGATTGATACGGTACTTCGTGGCCTAAAATGGAGAACTTGTTTATGTTACTTGGATGACATTGTTATCTTTTCGGCAACTTTTAACGACCATCTCACGCGCCTGAATGAAGTCCTGACGTGTCTTTCTTCAGCGGGCCTTCAGCTCAACACCAAGAAGTGCCACTTTGCACAGAAGGAAATTAAAATATTGGGACATCTGGTTAGCCATGATGGCATTCGTCCAGACCCTGATAAAATCAGCGCGGTCGTGAACTTTCCTCGCCCACAACGGACTACAGATTTGCGCAGTTTCCTCGGCCTGGCGTCATGTTTCCGGCGTTTCATAAGGCATTTCGCAACTATTTTGGCGCCACTTCATGAACTACTTAAAGCACGAAGCTCTTTCGTGTGGACTGAATAGTGCAACACTGCTTTTACCGACCTAAAGCTTGCCCTCACATCAGATCCCGTTCTTGGCCACTTCAGCGACAGCGCTCCTACCATCCTGCACACTGATGCCAGTGGTCACGGTCTTGGCGCTGTCCTTCTGCAGCGCGATGCAACTTCGCGTGAGAAAGTTATTGGCTTCGCCAGTCGGACCTTGACTCCAGCTGAGAAAAACTACACCATTACCGAGCAGGAATGTCTTGCCGTCGTCTGGGCTGTTCAAAAGTTTCGCCCCTACCTCTATGGTCGGCACTTTACAGTTGTGACCGATCACCATGCTCTTTGCTGGTTGTCTTCACTGAAAAATTTGACAGGCCGACTTGGCCGCTGGATTCTACGCCTGCAAGAATACAGTTTCGACGTCGTTTATAAATCGGGTCGCCAACACCAAGACGCCGACGCTCTTTCTCGCTGCCCACTTACGGAATCAGCCTGCTGTTTTTCTTCGCAACGCATTTCTACCTCTGACCACAGCCGACCATCTCTTCCCCCGACGCATATCACAGCAGTTTATTTTGACGATTCTGAGCACAAACACGCACTCCGCTCGCAGCAATTAGCTGATGCCTACTGCCGGCCCATCATCGACCGACTTATCGGCGCTTCGAACCCGCCCAATGCTAGGCTTCGCCGACAGCTTCGCAATTTCAAGCTCGAAGATGGCATACTACGCCGCTACGTATATTGCCCTGATGGAACTCGTTGGCTCCCAGTCGTGCCGTGTGCGCTTCGCCCGCGTATACTGGCGGCTTTCCACGATGACGCCACTGCCGGTCACCTTGATTTTAACAAAACATATGACCGCGTGAAAAGACGATTCTTTTGGCCTGGCCTATCTTCTACCATAGCTAAATACGTCGCTTCCTGCCATCTGTGGCAACGTCGCAAGCGGCCGACTTCTTCGCCCGCTGGCCTCCTACAGCCTCTTCCATGTCCCGCCACGCCATTCGACGTAGTCGGCATCGACTTATATGGTCCCCTACCTCTATCCGACGGGGGTAACCATTGGATTATAACAGCTGTCGACCACCTTACACGCTATGCTGAGACGGCCCCTGTACCGACTGGTTCCGCTGAAGAAGTAGCTAATTTCTTTTTGCGGTCAATTGTATTGAGTCATGGCGCTCCTCGGGTGCTTTTAAGTGACCGCGGGACGGCCTTCTTATCGACAGTCGTATCCGAAGTTCTTCGGGCCTCATCCACCCTCCATAAGACAACCTCAAGCTACCATCCCCAGACTAACGGACTGACTGAGCGATTTCATCGCACCCTATCGGACATGATATCCATGTACATCACACCGGATCATCGAAATTGGGATACTGTTCTACCATTCGTCACATTCGCCTATAATACTGCAGTACAGCGGACTACCGGTTACTCCACATTTTTTCTCGTTTTCGGCCGTCCTCCCACTACAATCCTCGACACTTCCTTCTTCTCTACGCCCGATTACTCCTCATCATTACCAGCCCAGTTCTTATCCCGTGTGACCCGATCCCGTCATCTTGCCCGCCTCAACACAAAAGCGTGCCAGCAAGACCGCAAGAGTCGCTACGACTCGAAGCATCGCGTGGTCTCTTTTCGTCCTGGTGACGAAGTACTGCTCTATACACCACTGCGCACCCCTGGCCTTAGTGATAAATTTCAGCGCCGCTATGTTGGTCCCTACAAGGTCATCAATTAAACGTCCCCAGTAAACTACTAAGTCACACCTGTTGATCCCCCCGCCGACCGACGCCACCGTGGAGCTGAAATTATTCATGTATCTCGTTTGAAGCCGTTTGTGCGCCGCGGTACATCGGTTGATTAGGAGCGGCCAGATTGGCCGCTTCCGACCCCCCGGGCAGATTGTGTGAGCCCTCCACGGATCTTCTTTCATTTGTACATACCATGATATTCTTCTTCCTCTTGTACATACCATCATCATCGTCCCGCGGCGCTGGCTCCGGCACGCGCTTGGGTTCTGTCCATCGGAATAAAACGCCAGACACGGCATCCGTTGCCTTGCCGTCTCGACCTTGCCGTCTTGCCGTGGCCTTCTTCCACAATATGAAAATTTGCAAAAATACATAACACAAAATAAAACATTGAAGCTTAAAAGGAAAAACAAAACATGAACAGAGCGGCAGACAGTAACGTTGATATACACAATGTCTCACAAATAACGGCATGAAAATAAAACGAGAATTATTAATAACAGAAATACAAGAAAGAAACCTAATGAACTAGTAAGTTAACAATGAACACAAAAAAATGTAAGCAGAGGTAGTGGCAGCCAATAGATTATAAAATTTATCCGCACCAGTGACGGTAGCAACATGTGAAGGCAGATCGTTCCAGACAGTGGTAGTACGTGGTATGAATGAACGTGCATAGTTAGATGTAAGACATGACAAACGCTTAACCTTAAATGGATGGTCGCGGCGGTAAAAATTGAAGAAGGTGAAGAAAAAAAGTCATTTGGAAGCGTTGGGTGATGATACAGTTTATGAAAAAGTGATAAGCTCTCAAGCTTACGACGGGGACATAGATCCTGAAGATCGGCGCGTTTCTTCATGGCTGTGATGCTGGTATGACGCGAATAATCATAAAAGGTAAACCAAACTGCGCGATTCTGCAATGATTCGATGTTACTTATTAAGTATGCTTGGTGAAGGTCCCAAATAGTCGACGCATATTCAATTTTAGGTCTAATAACAGTGGTGTAAACACGCAATCGGAGGTGGGAGGAAGCATGCTTTAAGTTATGTTTTAAGAGGCCTAAAGACCGACTGTGTCGGCTGTCCAGTAGCCCTTCGATAGGCTTTGCCGAGGCGAAAAGACAAAGATCCCAAAAAAGCTGTACTCGAAATCATCAGTATCGCTTAAACAGTTCAGACAGCAATGCACACATTTAGTGGCCACCGTTTTCTTCAGTCGCCAAATTGAATGTTTGTGCGTAACTGAGGAAGAGCCCCCTTCATATTTGCTTGATTTTACTCATGATAAGGGAAAGGGGACTTTTTCCAGTATTTCAGTACAACAATCAGATTGTCATAGGGCGCATTTTACACATGGTTAAAGTCTGTTATCTAGTATCCTCAAAAGGAAAGCATGCACGAGCAGTACCTTACTTCTCCTCATATATGGGGCAGAAATGTGCGGGCTAGCTAAAAGTGTTCAGTTAAAATAAGGATAAGCGACGGAATGGCAAATGGTAGATGTTCAGTTTGGAGATAGGAAGCCTGCAGAGTAGGTCAGTAAATAAACACTGGTTAATTGTGTTCAAGTTAAAATCAAAGATACGGCAATGGGGAAGTCACGTAATACGCGACCAAGATAACCGATGGTTGCTATAGTTTACAGAGAAAGGCATACGCTGTAGAGGAGTGTCGGTGCGCGGTTAGTTTAAACATTTGCGAAGATTGTTAGTGCAGCTCGAACTGGACCGAGTTCAATGGAGGGATGTTGGAGAGGCTATCGGCCTGCAGTGGGTGTAGTCAGGCATATGATGATGATGATGAATGTTTGAAGATTTGAAAAACGTGATTTGCATTGACGTCACGGTACAATAAATGTCGGCAATTTCTCGCATTTGGAGGCTACGCACCGGCAGTGAGTTACCCTCATGGTGCGGTGTGCAACCGCAGGGCTATTTCGCTACCGCGGGTAACGTGGCGGAAAGGAGAAGTTCCCATATCACGTTCACAAGGGAGTTAGGAGGCTTTATAGACTCGCTTTGCGCTTCCAGCGTGGTCATCGTTCTTTACCACCACAGCCCTTGTTTCTCCCTTAGATGATGCCCTGACCTAACATATTGTTACAAGCGAAGTTTCAGTTGATGCAGGACGAGCGTCGAAGACTAAGCTGTGTCCACTTGCGAGTCCCGGCACGAGCCGCTTCTTCGTCGACCTCATCTTCTCTTGTCTCCATTTCTGAGTGTCACACTTCCCCAGACGCAACCGAAGCCCGCTGGGCGACCTAAACATCGTCGCGTGATCGCTAAGGCTTTGAACAAACGACCTGGGCGACTTCACTTGTGCAAAGCGACGGCCGCTTTTGGTGAGACGAGCGATGCGATAATTGAGCTCGCTAAGCAAGAACGACAAATGGTCCATTGTAGTGGCACAGCAGTTTTTGTGACAATATTAATAACGCAAAATATCTTAGAAAAGTACTGAAAAAATGTCCATAGGCCGCCTTCCGCACTAATTGAATAAAAGCGCAACGTAGGATTCGCTTTAAAAATCGCGCACATGGGCGAAGGATACACTTCGGCACATGCCAAACCATGCTCGAAATTTCAGAGCATTATGTTCGCTCTCTGCACCGCAATTGTGGTCCAGTGGCATTGACAATCGGCTGAATGAGTACATGGAAGCAATCTCGAATCGCAGCCTGGACGGTCGCATTTAGATGCACATAGAACTCATAAACGCTCATTTAATGTCTGTTCGCGTCAAATAACGTCAATTCAGCGTCGCCTACGCGAGGCGCAGCAAAGAATCCGGGAATATCCGGGCGCAAACAGGGATACGCAAGCGGCTCGCTGGGGATCAGAAATGCACCCTGAAACGAGGCAACTCGGTTCAAGCAAGCGAAGCAAACCGCACATCGCGGCGCACACCTCTGGTTACTCGGCGCTGCGAGTGGACTTTGTGTCTTGGTGTGCGCACGCTCACAGGCCGCTTAGATGGCTAGCGGTCTTCGCGTGAGGGAGAAGCGAATGTTATCCACATATAAAGGCACTCGTGTGACGGTTGCCGTGCTGGCTGGCCGTCGCTTAGAGCTAACTCCCTTCTCCACACTCCATACGATACACTAAAAACCTAAGAACGACCAGGAAGCGTCGCGGCATTATTACCAGTTCGCTCGGCTTGGTCGGTCGTCCGAGGCAAGGCGCGACAGCAAGTAAAGAAAGAGAAAAGCATGAGTAGGTGCCACTTTCCAAATAATGTTATAAGTGCATTTTGAAGCGGTGCCCTCCGATGCACCCTTTCGAAAGATGAGAAACACCCTACGCGCATGACTTTGAAAGTGAAAGCGATGACGCAATCACGTAACACAAGTGACTACATTCAGCGCTACAAGTAAGCATGTGAAAAGAAGGCGAATGTTAATCGCGGAAGTTACGAGACTTCTAACTCAGCCGTCCTGAATGTCTTTGCGCAAACGAAATGGGTCATGATAAAGCACACAGGTAACGCGCCGGCTTTGGCAAAAATGTGACGGACGGACGAAAAGGGACCCAAATATCTAACGCACGCGGAAGATTGACTCAGCGGACGTAGCTGACGGCTTCTAACGTGCGCATTGGATATGAGCAATGTCGCGAGCAAATCGTCAGGCCAGCGTCACCATCAAGCTCGTACACTTACCTGTTCAGCAGGGAGAAGAAATCCTTTTAGGGTGAGTCTATCTCACGCCGACTGCACGATGCCGTCGACACAGCAAGCAACATGTGTAATATCGAAACTACTGAACGCCTCGAGACTCGAAAGAGCAACACGTGCTTCCCGTTCACTTCACCTCAGCTACTAAATTATTTCAGCTTGAAGACTGCAGACAGCAAGCAGCGCCGCAACTATCGAGTCAAGACTCATGAAAGCAGAAGAGCCCAGGGAGCGCCACCGTTGAGCTCGACTGTGCCCTCGCCAACCTCTGTGTCGGTTTCGATTTCGTATGGGTCAGAACTAAGTGGGCTCATGGGATGATTGGACAGGCATGTTAGCAGAAACTGTGGACAGCGGGTGTCCGCACAAACTAAGCCATGACTACGTGGGAAATGGTTATAACAGTTGACTAAGGGAGAGCGTCGAAGTTCCCGCTGTGCCCACTTTCGAGTCCCAGCACGAGCCGCTTCTTCGTTGACCTCATCTTCTTTTGTCTCCGTTTCTGGGCGTCGGAAGTGTGACGCCCAGAAATGGAGACAAAAAAAGATGAGGTCGACGAAGAAGCGGCTCGTGCTGGGACTCGCAGGGGGACACAGCTGGGTCTTCGACGATCGTCCTGCGTCAACTGAAACCTCACTTGTAACAATATTGCAAGTGCATTAATTGTGATTATGAACCAGCCCTTTCAATGTTCCTTCTAATACCGTTGAATGTGAATGCGGCCGAAGGGGTTCACACAGGCTTCTTGCTCCCATTTATTAAACAAACATTCTTGATAAATTAGCGACGAGAAGGCTTTGTGATGTTACTTTTCAGTATCTGCAATAAACGTTTCTTCTGAGTGCAGTAGCTGTCACTTCATTATGATTAACGTAAACTAAAGGGGTACAGAAACTACTGATCTGATTGTCAGCACCGGCATTTGGCACACTCCTTCAGTCTACAGAACCTGTTTATGCTTGTGCGAGAACAACCAAATACAGGTTAAAGAAAATTTTTTCAATCACTTGGATTCCTTTAAGTAGTATCTAAGGCATTGTCGTTCTAACTATTCATTTGTGTCAGGCACCATATGCATTGCAACACCCTCAATGCTAGATAGCCACAATGATCCGTCAGTTCTTGTTTTTTGTTTAATTTTGTAACTCTGTGCTTTTCGTGCTCAATTATAATGGAGAGTATTCTCAAATGCAGATGGCTCTGGGAATTGCGCTCACGCCAGTTGCATGTGTCTTGGGGCTGCCATGGAATCACACGAAGGTGGTGTCACGAGTAATGTCACTCAAGGTGTTGCTGAACGAACCAAAGGCAGCCATATACCTCAAGGACCACACTAGCGCAATAGGGGTAAGACGCTCTATGTGTTTATTGCTGCCACAGCATGATCTATGTTGTGTTGCTTTCACAAACATTTCGCAGAGATTGAACAGTTCTACCAGACCACAGCTCAAAACAAGATGTGGCAATGCTTACAGGAATTGCTTTAAATAACAATAACACATTGTTCTCAGCCCCTGTGTTGCTTTGTAACCAGTAAGTTAGAGCGATAAGGTGCCGAAAACACGCGAAAAACGCCAGAACGGGGAAGAAACTTTTTCGCGGCCGTACGGAAGGGATTTTCTTAGGCTCCATGGCACTTCAGTAGGTAACCTCGCATGGCAATCCCGCTGACTTGACGAATTCTTGTATACCTACAGCGCAATAAAATAGCCAGTGTTAAGACAACATACTGTGCAGCTTTTCTGTGTACCCTAGCTGGCTACTACGTTCTCTTGTATACGGGATGTGTAAAAAAACACATTTTTCATAAGTTTTCTTGGCCGCGTGCTACACGGCAAACTGCTTGATCGCACGAGGTAACTTTGTTTGCTTTCTTGTACCAGTCATTTCAGCGCCATCTTCTCGCGTGTGCACAGGTTCGGAGCCGGGCAGTGGCCACCCAGTGCATGTGCGGCTTGGCCAGCCTCTGGTCGAGTGGGGTGGCGCTGTCAGCAGTACAGTTGCTGTTGCCACAACGCATGGACGAACTGGCGAACCTTGTTCCGCCGGCAATGCTCACCGCCAGCACGGTGGCCCTCGTCAACGGCTGCTTCGCTAGTACGCAAAAGGGAATTAACCTCATGAATTGTTGGGGCTTGTGTTCGTCGGGCTGTCGTTTTTTGTTTTCCCTCTAGGCTATATTTGTTTTACAAATTTCAGCCAACTCACCCAACATTCGATATTAAGCAAAATGCAGAAAAGAAGACTCATATATACACTCAAGTGTGAAACAGCTAAATTTTAAAACCTGGTTTTCCGATGTTCCAGACCTAGCGAGCATGTTCACTCTGCCGGCATGTACCAAGAGGGTTCAATGTTCTCATGAACACGATTTAGCGAAAATATCTTGGTCATAATTCTAGATCTAACAAAATATTTCCTATAGTGAATCAACAGACTGCTTATTTTCTTATTTTTGCCGCATACTTCTCTATTTCGCCTTTCTCGTATATTACACCTTATACACTAAAGCCTGCATTTACCATGCGATCTTTACAATATGGCTGGAAGAATTTGAGTAGAATATTGGCACGAACTGTATTTGTTTTTTTTAACAGCCGCCGGCATGCGGCCTTATCACTCGGATTCTAGATCGCGTATCAGTTCTGTATTCTTTATTTTGTTAATGCTCGATGGCACGAGACGCACCTTTATCAGTTTCGATGTAGCGCAAGATGCACCGAGATCTGTCCCGAAGATTCCGGCCACTCGTGTGTCTTTTTACAATGTTCCAGCTTGTGCTGGTAGAAATTGCGACATTATCTAGATTGTTCTGAGCAGCCTTTAAATTGAGCTTTGACGAGTGCGACGGGGATTCTTTGTTCGACGATCGACGAGCACGTTTGTTGCTATCGCCGCCGCCGAGTTGCTTAGTTCTTTTGTGGGCGCAAGTCAGCCCAATAAGGAGTTCACTTCACTACCATCAAGCTTGTGTCTTCTTTTGGTGTCAACGTCCTTGTCACCACTACGTGACATCTGGTGGAGGTGCTGCTCTTGATCCTTCAAATGAAGACCTCAGCCTTGTTCCAGTCACCCTGGGGGACCAGCCTACGGGTCTCTGACCCAGCTGCCGACTCCAAGGCCTACAACCGGAACACGGTCTGCGGCCTGACCCCGTTTGACTCCAGAAGGCATCAACTTCGGAAATGGCCCAGCCAACAGCACCAGTCGTCTTCGTGCAGCCCAGGGAGCCCCCCATCTTCCAAGGATTGCCCAGTGAAGATGCAGATGACTGGATGGACCTTTTCGACCGTGTGGCAGAATTCAATGGCTGGAACGACGCCGCGAAACTCAGGCAAGTCTACTTTGTTTATCAAGTACCTGCCCGTGTTTGGGTCGAAAATCATGAGGCAGCTATGAAAGATTGGGAGATTTTCAAGGAAGCATTTTTGACTGCCTTTTCAAGCGTCGTTCGAAAGGAAAGAGCCCAGGCTTTCCTTCAGTCAAGACATCAACTACCTAACGAGCCTGGCGTACATTGAGGAGATAAAGCGCCTCCTTCGCCGCGCCGACCCTAACATGACCGAAGGTGAGAGAGTGAAATTTTTAACGCGAGGCGTTAAAGAATCGCTTTTTGCAGGTCTTGTTCGAAATCCGCCAATAACTGTGGCGG
Organism: Amblyomma maculatum; assembly: GCF_055883805.1. Lineage (NCBI taxonomy): Eukaryota > Metazoa > Arthropoda > Arachnida > Ixodida > Ixodidae > Amblyomma > Amblyomma maculatum. The sequence continues at coordinate 9,988,433 of NC_139350.1, forward strand.
AATTTGAAACGGAAGCGTCTACCATCGAGAAGACGTTTGGACACCCGGATGCGCCATTACGAGCGACCACGTCAACCGGACTACTTAAGCCACTACCCCAGCACATCTGCAAGCGGAGAGAATCTTCGGGACCTCATCCGAGATATCTTGCGAGAGGAGCTCCGCAGATTGCTGCCATCATCACAACAACCCCAGGTGGCGACGCTCGCGGACGTCGTACGTCAAGTCCAGCAGGCACTGGGTGTTCCTCAAGCGATGACTCCGATGGCTCCAGTGCATGAATCGGCAGTGATGAACTATGCTGCTGCATTACGTCGTCCTGCACCCCGACGCTACCTCCCAAGCCCTCGTCGCTACCATCCTGCGGAACGTCAGCATCACAGCGGCGACGCGCACGCCCAGAAATTGTACATATTGTACGACTGAAGCCATGTTACGCGCGTTAAGGAGTCTGTGGTGTTTAAACTTCGTAGTGTTTATGTTTAAGTTGCTTTGTTTTGGAACATCGAGGTGACGTTTTTTTTAGGGGGGAGTAATGCCAGGAAATCTTCAAAACTGTATTTGTTGTTTTTAAGAGCCGCCGGCATTCGGCCTTATCACTCGGATTCTGGATCGCGTATCAGTTATGTATTCTTTGTTTGTTAATGCTCGATGTCACGAGACGCACCTTTATCAGTTTCGTTGTAGCGCAAGATGCATCGAGATCTGTCCCGAAGATTCCGGCCACTCGTGTGTCTTTCTAAAATGTTCCAGCTTGTGCTGGTAGCAATTGCGAAGTTATCTAGATTGTTCTGAGCAGCCTTTAAATTGTGCGTTGATGAGTGCGACGGGGATTCTTTGTTCGACGATCGATGATCACGTTTGCTACTATCGCCGTCGCCGAGTTGCTTAGTTCTTTTCCGGGCGGAAGTCAGCCCCAATAAAGAGTTCACTTCACTACCATCCAGCTTCTGTCTTCTTTTGGTGTCAACGGCCTTGTCACCACTACGTGACAATATGCACTGTTAGAATAGGAAGCGTCTCTAATTCTGGGCAACTGCACGGCTCACCACATCTAGGAGGCGCAGTTGGACAGGTTGAAGCTTCTGTTGGAGCTGCTGTCGCTTTAGAAAGTTTCGTATGGTATGACTCAGCAGTGTCTTGATGTTTATTCTTCCTTGATATTTTCCAGGCGTTTTTAAACGGAGTTTCGTTTTTTTGTATTCCTTTTGTTCACATAAAAATGTTGATTCTACTGTTGAAACCTTCTCGCGCCACCTTTGCAAAAACTCGAAGCAGGCACGAGGAGTGATAGTTCCAAAAGGTTATTCTTTTCCCCGCTTCTTTGTTGCATTGCGCATGCATGAGCAATCAATATTTCATCATGGGATGACCGATGGCGTATTCTTCATTTGCTGATATGGGAAAGTGCCCCGTTTAAAATTTCGCACGATTTTTTCACCAGATAGGCCGGAATATCGTCGTAATCACATGTACTGGGGAGGACGAAAGTAAGTGGAGCACGCTATTTCCTTCTAACATTTTAGACATGTTGCATAATGGCAACTGGGAGTGGTGGTATGTGCGAACTGGTAGTAGACAGCAGCGTGATGTCACTTGGACAAATATTGTTTGCTCCTCTGCAGTGCAGAAGGCATGATTTTAATTTTAGCGGTAAAGCGCGTTCCGTCTACTCATCTCCGCACCTGTGCACATATAATCGAGGCATTTCATAACTATTTCAGTTTCACTTGGCGAGGCTGAAGACTGAATATGAAATTATCTTTTTTCATAGTGATATATCTTCTAGATTTACAAGCTTCGTGCTCAGTCACCCACAAGATGCTAAGAATGACTTATATTTGTACGCATGTGAAGGACCCGAGTAGGCTTTGAGGTCGGTGACTGTTTTCTGTACAACAAAATTGTGCTTTTTACAAGCGATACAGCGCATAATAATTGCCCGTGTGTTCTTTTTCAATATACTTATATGTTGTAAACTTATTCATGTGGAAAGACGTACGGGCTGTTTTCAGATCAGTATTTAAGGTATTCGTAACTTTTATATTTTGTGAACTGATAGGTATATTTAGTACCAACAAAGGTACAAAACATGTGATGTCTACAAATCACTCTTGATTTATTCATTTATTCACCTTTTTCTGCCTTTCCTAGCTGTTTAAATCGGAAAGAATTCTGCTGGTTCCCGAGGGAACTGAATATTATTCCTTTACTCTACTAAGATACGCAAAGATACGCATTGTTCTGGTTGTCCCCACGCAGGGCATTGTCCCATGGTCTGTGTCCCAATTTACTTCACTTTCGCTCAGGTACCTGGCTTGGACGTATAAATCGTTTCAGTCGTGGGCGGCACGCTTTATTTCAGTGGCACTTCCGCTGTGACTTTAGCAATGAACAACAGGGCGTATGCTCGCTAGATTTAAGAGTTTGGTTGACCTCCTTGGGAGAGTGTCAGTGACACTTGGACCCTCTCTCACCTACAGACTGCATCGCCACACCGAACTACGTGACCTTGCTCCGTATTCGTACAGATCACTCGTTCTGGTCAGTGGCTTCTGCACTGGTAACCGCGTAGAAAGGTCGGTGTGATAATGTTGTCTTCCGGTAGCGCATAATTATATGAGACAAAGACAATGACTCCTTGCAGTAGAGACGAAGCTCCTCACATTGCAGTAGCCGTGAAACTTCAGAACGCAAAGCAGTGCATCTTGCTTCACTCGAAGCCCACTTTCAATGCGCTAAAGTCGCATCGGTTTCTTGCGTTTTTTCAGGTGCTTACAATTTCAGCGCAGCATTCACGCTAATATATACTTAGGCTAATCAGCGTCATTTTAAACACAGGTCTCCTACTGCTCACATATCGAAATTTTTTGCTTTTCTTGATGCTATCTTTTTTCTTCCAGGTCTTTTGGTGGATGACGAAGAAACGCCAGACCTCCGCTCGTTTACACGCAAAGGAGGCCTTCAGTAGATACCAAGAAATTCTGCAGTCTAAACATATCAGTATACATAGATCCATGGCGCGATATCATCGTTTTGATAGAAAAATACTAAACAATAATGGAATACTCATTTGTTTTCGTTAGCCTCCACGTGCACGTGGTCGCACGGCCATACAGGGTATTTCCCCTCAGGATTTCCCCAATTCTTTAAACTACATGTTTTTAGTTTAAAGACAGCTTTCTTCGGCCTAGCAGTTACAGCAGTATTGTGCATTATAATCGAGCATGGAGATGCTAACCAGCAGACTGGATAACTACTAATAAATAGGTAACTAGTTTTTTTACTGTTAGGTTGTCTACTTATCAGGAGGCGTGAAGGCCACCGTCAGTATTATCCACATCTGTTTTTATATTTCTGATGATTTCATCCACATGCCCGCTGCAGAACAAATATATTCGGACTCGCATTAAAGCGAAACTGAGCGGGGATGGGAAGAGGGGGGGGGCAACGCCAGTGACGCTTATGAATTTAGGAAACTACTGTTACGCTCACGCCTTGAGATTCAGGTAGGTCGAATCCGACTGACTGATCACGTGACCCGGGTCCTAGGACTCCAAGCCACCGTCGAGGCTAAAGCCTATCCTGTATCTGTTGGATAATAAAACTTTACCACTACCACATACGAGCTTGCCGCACATAGTGATGCGCCTGCCTATATACGTTCTCCTTTCAACGCACGCAGGTGGGAGCATTGAGCGGGCGACCACGCTACAGTTTAGTTTTGTCGTTGTTTCAGTGCGACCCCGAATTCTGACGTGGTAGCAGCGTTGAAAATATTGTTTATTCTTTATTCAAATATTACGCCGCGGTTTTTAAAGGCATCACAGTAGATGCATTACAGCATGGAAAGAAAGGAATGATTGCTCTCCTGTCAATCGGGTCTATGCTGAAATCATTTTCAAAAAGACTAAGTTTGCGTAAGACCCTGTGCATAATATTTGCGAATTTTAAGACTCTGGTCATTGCGCCGGGAAACTGAGTTTATTCATGTATATGCTTCTATTAATGCCAGGTGTTCGTGGAATATTGAATACAATAGCTTAAGCCTTAATTTCCTTCATCGGGGGCCTAGTAGTTGCAATCTCCACTCACCCTTAAGGGCTCTCACGCTGTCTCTCCTACTGAAACATCTGAAAATGAAGCTGGCTACATATTGTTTTAATCTATTTAACGTCCCAAACAAGCGCCTAGTTCGCAGGATGGTTGGTTTTTGGGGATTAACGTCGAAAAGCGACCCAGTCTATAAGCGACACCTCTAGTTGGAAGTGTCCCAAAGCGCAGAGCCATATCCCAATACTAGTCGAACGCAGCTGACAGGCAATGTTTTAGAGCGCAGCTCTGCTGCGACCGTTCAGCAGTTCAACAGCTTTGCCGTTGATGTCTGCCACAGTAGCCATCATTGATAGATTCTTCTCAGTAGTCGAACTGCGCCTTTACAAGCGGCCGCGTTTTGCGTGTGGGCACTGAGATGGCGCTGCAGTCAAAGTTTGTGCCACATTGGCCATGCGTTGACACGGCAGCGCTGCGGACGCTGCAGCAGCTAGGTGCACTTAATTTTTTTATTCACGTATCTTGTTTTTTTTTTTCAGTGAGTATCTGTGCATTTTAGGCTGTATGGCAATTGTTACGCTGCAGTTCAGTGCGACGCTGGCATTGTCCATGAATTATTAATCGACAACCTACAGGTAGCATGCGCTAGCAGACGGTAATTCACGAGTAAAAAATTTTTAAAATAATTGGCGGTGTCTTTCACTTCTCTTTTCTGGAACGTGTTAAGACTGCGCAACCAAGCATATTTCAATGCGTTTAAAGCGTAATATTTAAGTAGGCACCAGCGTAACAGGAAGAGACACGTCTCTTCCAGCCCGAAGGTTGGTTCTCTTGCAACTGGGATAGACCGCTACCCCGCGCAGACAAAGTTGAGAACATGCAGGGTATGCAAAACACAGTTCTAGGAACGGGATATTGTTGAATTGAATAGAATGGCAATCAAAGAAGGAGCGGTCAGAATATATCGGGAGGCATGCTCCCTCAAACGGGATGCAATTCCTAACATATTCCTTAATCACCCGTTGTAGTTAACTCTAAATCATGAACGGGAAAAAATTCACCTTCTCCGCACGTCGCTTTGTTGTCACACGCAGTGACAACAAAGCGACGTGCGGAAGTGAACTGACTAAATTTAAGCGTAATGATGAAAAAAAAACAGCACTTTTGTGTTTACCTACAGATCGGCAGCTCTCGAATATGATTGGGCATCGACCTTACGTTGTTTTTTTCGTGGAAGTAACATTATTAAGTGTGCTGGGGTTTCTGAAATCACGAGATGCGGAATATTTCCCCGCGGACAACTATAGTGTCGATGGCGGCCATATGAATCTGGTAATTACTTCTCTACAAAAATGCAGAGGAGATGGTGCAGGATTTACAAACTATGCAAGGCATGTTGCGCCTCGAGCCGTGGAGGGACTGTCTACCAAAACCACTGAGAATTTCTGAAATATATAGGACAAAAAGAGGGGGGGGGGGAAGTGTTAAGCTATTACAAGATGTAAAGTGCACCTGTAACCGCTATGACGGTCTAGTAAATAAGTATGGTTACTGTTCAACATCGATCACATCGCATTGCCCATGCCACTTAATCGTTGCTCAGGGATGCCGAGGAGTGATGAGGTTCTCTTTCAATGGCGCGAACATGCTGGAGCCGTTGGGCGTAGTTTGAGAGATGCACCTGTAATCAGTCGTCGTTAGTTAGCTAGAGCTGCCAGCTCAACGAAAAAAAAAGCGGGCGCACTGTCACACTGGCGCTCATCGACACGCGGCACCCTGTGTCGTTCATTCGGCGCGAAATCGCAGGTAGTCGAAGTCTGGTCCCAAGCTTTTCCTTAAGAATAACTGGGAAGTTTCTTCCTGACGCCATCGAACTCTCACGCCGCGTCCTGATCAGTTGTTCATACAATGCGAACTCAGGCGATCTGGAATGTCGAAATTTATCAGACCTACGAACGTCAAACTCGCCACCTCTTTCCCTATGTGGACAAATGGTAGAAACATCATTCCCAAATTTCAGCGCTCTGTGTTCGTGCTGCGACATCACGAAACGCATTTCTGTTTTTCGTCCACATCAGAAAGCGCCAATTGGCAGTTACAGGGGTTCGCGTCAGTAACCTGGAGCCAAAGCGAATAAAGCACCGCACGAACAAAAACAAAACAAAAAGGACCCGACAAATGCAACCAGGACACAGAAACGACGGACGCAAGCAGAGCGAGCTAAGAAAGTGTGGTCGGAATACAAGAAAAAGCGAAACAATTCGTGTCGCAGATTCCTTTAGGGTAGCCTTCTAATTTTCATTTCCTATACCAAGCGATTATTTCCTCACGAAAAAAGTGGCTGGCGAGGTAAGCGGAAAATACCAACACTCTAAACCACGCGAGTGCACACCAAGTAAATTTTACACAGCGGCTTCGCAGCACAAGCGAGAAAGCGCTGGCGCGAGGGTGGAGCATGTTTCTCGTGCAGACGGATCAGACGCACGCAAGTCGTTAGGCGAGCACGTTGGCCTATCTACTAGGTCACGCGGAGGCGCTCAGAGGTGGCGCTGCACGCTGGGAAGTTACTGTATATGTTAACAAAAACTCTAGACCTCGATGTAGTCGACCTCGATTAGTGTTTTTCTTCCTAACTCAGCGAATAAGCTGCAATTTTCTGCAACGTTGCATTGGTTCCGGTTGTAAAAACATCATCTTACAATAATATTTATTCATTATTTGTGCAAGAAACTTTAGTAAGTTTGTGCGTTTCTTTAACTTCAATTTTTTTTCTGGGAGTTTTTTTCATCGCTTACTCAATAAATATGCTGATTGTCACTAATACCATTGTGAAAAGGAATTCCTCCTTACAATTTGATACTAGACAGTCCTGAACCAAGCAAGTTTATTTTAAAAAAATTTTTTAATGGCATCACCCAAAACCCACCAGTTTTCCCGCGGGCAGGAAAGAGCTAAGGCACTTTAATTGCGTCACGATCTATTTCGTTAAACCTGAAACTTTGTATATTCGAGTAAGGTATTTGGCTGTCACCAAAATTCACTACAGCTGATTATATGGTGAAGTGGCGTAAAAAACGGTACCATGGCATCATATCGCCAAAGCATAACTGTACTAAAAATGAAATTGCGGCCCCCAGACAACACCGATAACATTAGAGGATATGAGAAAAAAAAATGTTACCTCACCAAGAAGAAACCCAGAAGACAAAAATTTATCCCCGAGAAAAGAAATCGCTTATTTTTGCTTCCACAGGCTTTATAAGCAATTCCTATGCTTAAAGTGCGTTAAACACGTCTTTGTCCCTGGTTAAATAGAATTTTGACTCTACTGAAAACTAGTGAAAATATTTAGCATTCTTTTTGTAGTCAAGTTTTCCGATTTCAAGGCAGATTTAAGTCCTCCTTCTAGATAATAACCTGATGCGACATCATAAACATTTGTCACACAGCCAGATAACAGCGACGCTATGCGGTAGCCGTTTGCAGTCATTGTTCTTGTGTCAATATATGTTCTGTAGGTGGGCAAAATAGCCACTCTATTCTGGGCACTCTAATCTTTGTAGGCAACAAATTTATATTTTTGAACAAGCACAAAGACAAGCAAACTACCATATGAAATAAACATTGCACCAAAAAATTTGGTGACAAAATAGACATATCGGAAAATATAACCGGAATAGGGAATAAATAAATTTATACTGTTTATTCATTCATAAGGAAAATATAGGCACAATTGTAAACGTAAACGGCAAACACAGAAAGCTGAATAAAAAAGTGGAACAGCTTTATATCTGATGACAATGTAAAATTAAAATGCGTGCATAATTGCCAACAATAAAATTGCAAATTTTAAACCAGCCTCCCGACAATAAATCATTACCAGCAGTGTTTTATGTTGGAAAGATTTTTCACATTAGAGGCAGATGTTTTACTGCAAGAATATATAGTAAGAATATAGATTATATAGAATATAGGACGTGCAGGCCCAAAACGACTTGGTCGAGTGCACTTGGGCAGCGGCTGACGCTACTGGGGTCCCGCACTAGCGACCCCACCTAGTATTTGTATCTTCAAAAATCGGGCTTATGGTTACCTCACTCCTTTTGAATCATTAAACGTTTTTTCACCACCACCAGCACTACCATGGGTACAATAACATTGAACATTTTAGTTTATTTTGGTCTTGGAACATCTGTTTCAATATTCTAGCAAGCTGAAGCTAGCCTTTTACTAGCCCAATAACTGCTCAGCCATATTTCAATAACGTTTTTTTGCCATCTGGAAGGATTGCAGAGCATGTGAAAAGCCTTGGGAAGTCACTCGAGCTAACAGTCATAAGCTCAACTAGGACCTGCGCCACCTGCACTTGCATGACACATTGGATACAATTTTCAGTTGATGAAATTTCTCTGCCCCATGCAAAAATTGAAACATTACATTCATGCCGTTGCGATTAGAGAAAAAAGCTAATATTTCGTGATTACTATCTGTTTTGAGAAATTGATTCGCATATTTTCAGAAATCAAAGCCCGCTTTGCGAAGATCTGAATGACCAAAGGCACTTTACCCAAAACACTGAAGCAGTCAAGATCATTATGACGCAGTTGATGATATGTCTTATGCTTCATTAGTTTGAGCCATCAAAGCCCACAACAATTTGAATAATGCTAGTTCTTATGTGATGAGATCAGTATATTAACAAAAACACTGACCCATGACACATACTTCAGTAGCAATGAAATTATAGGCACAAAATGGAAATGAACTGCTAACCGAAGAGTTTCCGTCCAATACAATTAACAATTACACCTTTCAAATCAATTGACCACGCATTCTAAAGCCATATATATATATATATATATATATATATATATATATATATATATATATGCACACGGCAGCAATTATTTATTTCTTTATGATGCAGAACTGCTATGTGAAGAAGCAACACACACCAACATTTCAGCTTCTCTGTACCCTCCAAAGACTAATGTAATATTAATATACCCATACGTGGGGTTGGGGGGGGGGAGGAATGTGTAGTGAAACCAGACTAAAACACGCTAGACGCACAGTGACATACACCATTGCTGCATGTCTTAGCTGTCTAACCCGAGTGCAGGGTTGTTATGAAATCCTGGAGCACAGACATGGATTCTCGAACACAAAAACATGTATACTGTTACATAGAGGAAAGCAAACACGCTCCTTGAGGGCTACCTCTTAATGCCACCTGACAGTAGCAGGCATGTTTGTAAACTGTCAAGCCATGGCTTTAGCACAGGGAAGGGGCTGGAGGTTACAAAGATGATGCAGCCACAGCAACAGCGGATGGAGGAATACTGCCCGCAAATGTCGAGTTGTCGACTGAAGCAGACGCACACTGTATTCCTTCCTGTAATGACAACACGTTCCTGTTTTTTCTTCAATGTTTTCAAGAATTAAGAACCCATAGTTGAAAGTCATGCCAGTAATGTTAAATGCTACAATTCAGATAACAAAATAAAGATATGCTGGTGTTATATATGTCACTATGCATGATGCTTAATTCTGGTTCCAGCAAACTACTCATTGGCTTGCAGTGAAAATTATGAAGTTGATTATAGGGGGTTACAACTTCACCACTATATCACTGCTATTTATTTTTCAAGGTTGTTCCAAGGTGCTCCCAAAGTTTTATATGCAAAAGACACATAAAAAGATAAAGCTCTCCAAAACAACCACCACGGTCACAACTAACTTAGAGTACTATAGTTCGCACAATGAGTGTAATAAGACATACACCTCCACCTTGCTTTTTGCCTATGGAGACAAAAAGCAAGACGTCGATCTAATGTAATATGTTAGTAGATGTGAAAAAGCACAAGTCAGTCTAAATTTCTGCAACTCTTAGCCAAGCCATCCCCTATAGTGAGAGTTGCCTTTGAACTATAAAGCCTATAAACCATACCAAACGAAATGATCAACCCCAAACAAACACTTGCTTTCTGATGTCGAGCATGCGTAGTGCGACAAGCAGGGTGTCGAACAGGAATTTTTTCGGATTCGGTTCGGGTTCGCCTCCGGAGACACATTCCATTCCGGTTCGAACAGGTTCTCGAACCCGTTCAAACGGGTTTAAATGGGTTAATTAAAAAGAAACACAGTTTCGGGTGTATTTGTTTTACTCCAATTTTCGAATACTGAGTTTTATTTCTTCTTCCAGTAATAATAAAAGGTTAACATTCATACATAATCCATCTGTTGGTTTTGTCGCCAGATATGACTAGCTACAATTTGTTGTACAGCCCTCAGAAAAACCTTTATAATGAGTGATTGATGATTAGAGTAGGATGGGGAGGAAATAATGACTATTTTGATTGGCACAAGCCCAAGTCAAGCTGTCATGCTCCCAAAATTACAAGCAAATAATGTTTCCTGCTGCGCTTTACAGGTACATATAAATGCACATAAATGTTAGTTTAGAGCGAAGCCTCTACTGTATGTTTCGTCAGGCTCCCACTAAAAGACTTTGAAGTTAGATCAAAGCCGAACCAAGTCCACACCCCAAGGTTGATGAACTTCTGACGTCTGACTGATGAGAAGCTCTATACTTCTGTGAAAATATATATACCCTATGTGTGACTATATATCGCACAGCACGCGAACGCCTTTGCATTTCGCTCTTGTAGGTAGGTGATACACAAAGGTACCTGTGTGTTGTGGCCCAAAAGGCGTTGAAAAAAAGTCCCCTCCGCCATGGATTGCGGCTAGAATCATTTCATTTGTCGGAAAACCGGATTAATTCATTGTTTTATTCCTGTGGCAGCGACGCGATAGTACCACCGTCCTGATGTGCGTCATGATTCCATTTATAGGCGCACAATGTACCTTCTTCTAGAACCGCTGTGAGACTAGACTAGTATGTTTAGTAGCATGATTTACAACAAGCATGACGTGACAACATGGCTGCTTGCAAGTATTTTATTATGTGCTCAGTAAGTGCTGTCAATAACATTTCTTTTTGCCAGCATCGATAGATAGAAGGAATGAAACTTTGTCGAGGGTTGTTAAAACCATCGTTAATGATTGATGACCTAGACAGAAAAAGTAGAATGGTAGGCTTGAAAATCAATATGCAGAAGACTAAGGTAATGTTCAACAGCCTCGGGAAGGAACAGCAGTTTACATTAGGTAGCGAAATACTGGAAATAGTAGGCGAATATGTCTACTTAGGACAGGTAGTAACCGCAGATCCAGACCATGAAAAGGAAATATCAAGAAGAATAAGATTGGGATGGAGCGCATTTGGCAAGCACTCGCAGATTATGACTAGCAGCTTACCGGTATCGCTCAAGAGGAAAGTGTACAACAGTTGCATCTTGCCTGTACTCACCTATGGGGCTGAAACGTGGAGGCTAACCAAGAGAGTTCTACTTAAGTTGAGGACAACCCAGAGGGCTATGGAACGAAAAATGGTAGGGGTAACATTAAGAGATAGAAAGCGTGCAGAGTGGGTCAGAGAAATAACTCAAGTTAATGACATTCTAGTGGAAATTAAGAAGAAGAAATGGGCATGGGCAGGACATGTAGTGCGAAGAGAGGATAACCGATGGTCGCTGAGGGTAACAAACTGGATTCCAAGGGAAGGAAAGCGTAGCAGGGGGAGGCAGAAAGTTAGGTGGGCGGATGAGATTAAGAAGTTCGCAGGGGTCAAGTGGATGCAGCTAGCACAGAACCGGGTTAAGTGGAGAAATATGGGAGAGGCCTTCGCCCTGCAGTGGGTATAATCAGGCTGATGATGATGATGATGATGATGATGTTAAAACCATCCGGGTTTGATCACAAGAAAGGATATACTTTAGTGCAGAAAACGCTCTCTCGACACTGACTTGTGTAGATGGCACAGCAAGTGCTACCTACTATAGCTAGTGAATACAGTTCTGGGCATCGCAACTTCTTCTCATCCTCCGAACGTTCAAAACACTGAAGTTTTTGGTTATTCTGGGCACCTTTCAAATGAGTAGAACAAACACTCTATTTTTTCAATTTTAAGAGAACTTCCGCGGTCTCCGAGTCTTGCAGGTAGTCTTTTCGTTCCATAAGAAACGTTTCAGGCTCATTCTCAGCTGGTACGCTCGATCTTAGGGGCAGATTCTGCTGCCGCCTGTAGCGGTATACTTGATCGCCGCCGATGACAACGAAGCCAAATGCTGTTCGTTTTGCGAGTCAACTTTGCTCGCTAGTCAGCGTAAAGTGATATCGAGGGTCTCACGTTGCAGATCACTGATTGCATAATTACCACCATTCCCTCTTCTGATCTTTTTTTTTTCTAAGGGCCTAGTCGCAGGCTTCGGTTCGCCATACCTCGCCCCTCTCCCTGCATTTCAAGGTTTTTGTCCCGACCTCCCTCATCCCCGCGCAATCTGTAGACCAGGTTACTGATTAGTTGCGCTTTCTCTCATATATAGGGCACGTCTCGCTTTCAATGCCACCTTTCTAGACTGTCTAAAGTATTCGCACCAGTAATGGTGTTCAAGCAATTAAATGCACTCTTTCTTTTGACGCCCTAGTTGTACGGGCCGGAACGATATCGCACCAAATTGATCTTGTGAATTAATATTCCTGCCAGTAATTCGACTGAGTTCCGTGCTTCCCCCACTCTTCACATTTGAACATTCGAACTACACTCCTGGCATAGTTTAACTTGTAAAGAGAAATAGAACAAGCAGACATCGCTAGTGATACAAGGAAGAGAAGACAAAATGGTAACGTAACTAATCAAATCATCTGTCTGTTAAGTTCAGATGCAATTGAAGAACAGACCGGTGAATATCTGCCTAAGGCGGCCTTCCCATCGTCATCGTCGGCGTATCATTTTGAAGTCTCGGCCAACCAAACTGCATATGCTGGCGCATCGCATCGTATATGGCTGTTATGCACGTCCCGTACTCATTGCGACGTCGTAAAACGATAGGAAAATAAAATCATTTGGATGAAAATGTTTAATATTCGGTATTTCTTTTTATATTTGTACATGGTTATATATTCATTTATCAAATTGTGTAACCCAACTTACGAATTATCTGCTATTAGTTTAATGTTTTATAGGGCTCTCGAATGGACCAATTTTCTCAATGAGCGGTGCCATTGCGCAGTACAGCGGCCATCCGTGTTCGGGATGAAACGATAGCCCGGCTACCAGAGATTGGCGCTATTCAAGTGGCAATATATTTCCCCTTGTACTTGTCATAGTTTTTCATGGGGCAATTTTTCAATATTGTGACCTTTGCGGTGTGCAGTGGGGCGCTTTGGAAATAAGCGAGGAGAGCACTTTATAAGCAGCGGTAAAAGAACAAATAATGAAGGTGAGATGCCAGCGAAAGTGGGTCGGAACAGTACCGCGAACCGGTTCGGAACGATTCCTCCGATTCGTTCCGGTTCAGGTTCAATTCCAAGATGGCGGAAAAAAATTCAGGTTCGGTTCGGTTCTGATTCCGAGTGAAAATTTGGGTTCGGTTCCGCTTTTCGGTTCGGTTCCGGTTCGACACGACAAGGTTGTGCAGGTCAGACTGCAAAGGCTGTGTTTGAGCAGAAGCCATCAGGTGGTGATGAGGTTCATACAGGGAAGGCTGTCTGTTACTGCCCTTCATCTGTGGAGCATTCCATTCCGTGTTCCGCACCTGCAAGATCAACGCAGCGCTCTTTAAAAGTAGCATTAAAAAAATTGCAGGATACCCAGGCTATTTTTACCACCGCCTTTTCCTACCGTGAATTTTGTAACTATTTTTTCTTTAAGCTGGTTTGGTGAGGTGAGGAGAGCACTGTATCTGTCTCACGTTTTCGTAGACAAAAACCTAATTTTCATACTTGTTTATGAAAATTATCTGTCACAGTTCTTAGTGGACACCAGGACAGTGTAAGGGAGGGGACAGCATTTCTACTTCAGGCCTCTGTTTTTGCACTAGCTTGTATATCGGGCATCATGATAGGTTAAGATGTATGCATAATAGGCAACAATGAAAGTGCAAATTGTCAACAAGCATCCCTACAACAAATACTTTCCAGCAGTTCTTAAATTTCAAATATGTTGCACAATAAATGCAGATGTTTTATTACAGTAATAAAATATTATGTCTTATAAAATCATCTGGCAACTGTGAAAGCAGACATTTCTTAGTGCAAGCTTAATAATATTGAACACTTAATATGGTTAGAAAGGTTTCACATTTCTAACAAATTTAGGACCTAATTTGAGATAATCACCGAGGCAAGATTAAATACTTGTCACAGAGCCTGTTGGTAGCTCCCCTATGCGGCAGCTACTTGTAATCATGGCTCTTATTCCAATTTATACCCGTTGGTCCGCAGACTAGCCAATATATATTCTGTGCACTCTTATAAATAAATGTAAAAACTTTCGTTTTGATCCGAAAGCAAAAAAAAAAAAAAAGACTGGCATGATCTGACGGACAGAAAGCACTGCGCCGACAAACCTGGAGCAGAAATATCGACGTCTGGCAACATGACGGGTAATTTAATCTTCTCATTCGAAGGGTCCCACAACGGAAGGGTCCCTCACTGGTTTCCTCTCAGAGGGCTAAACGGCGATACAATTACACTCACTGAAGGCAGGAAATGATTACGGTGATGGCAATTGAATAGTGTTACTGTTGTCATGCCGTCACTTCGTGGCTCGGTCCACCGCTGGTTTTGGGGCTGTTAAGAATCAAAAACATCGCATTATGAAACCTAAAGGGGAACGCACCCCAAGTGAGATCCTAGTAGCCTAATTTAACGTTGCGATTTTAAAAAAATTTGAAAACAGTTGCACTTACAAGATTCGAACAAATGTTTTATTTGCTCTGTGGGCAGGTAAGTAGTGTCAATCTGTTGCGCTAATGAAGTTCTTTTTCCTTTATTGACTGGAAAAACTTCCGTTAAAAAAGAAAAAACTCTACGTTATTTTGGAACATACTACAAAGAACTCTTAAAAAGGACTATGTTATTTTGGGACATACTACAAAGAACTCTTAAAAGGACATTAAAATGACACCATATACAATTAGATTTTTGCCTCCTAACAAAAACTATGTCGTGCCTTACGATCTATTTGTGTTGATGGGACAGTTCAGTCTTTGAAAAAGCCGCATGATCGACAGGCATGCCGAGCCACCAAGATCGTCCAATTCCGTGTTTCGGGAGCAGTGTGCTTTGGTGAGGAGTGTGTATGCTGCACGTGAAGAACCTCCAATCTGGTTGTGCTTGCCTCCCAGAATTTTGATGTTTTGATGATGGTGCATTGTCGGGCTAGGGTTATCGCGGGCTCGTATTAAGCAGCCCGGTAACTTTAGACATGAACAAGTTTAATTGCGCCACTGAATCAACGAATGCCACAGGCTTTAAATGCGCTCTTATATATGTTTATAATATTTCCGTTACCCGTCGCCAGGTGACGCTGCTCAGATGACCCTACCTACGGAGGATGTCAAAGTATGCAAAGGATTAAGACAAGGCTGTCCTCTATCACCGGTGCTGTTCATGCTTTATATGATAAACCTGGAACGGAGGTGTAAGGCCGCGGTGGCCCTTTCTTTAATGATTCGGCGCGCGCGCCGCAGAAAACTGCGATGGAACGTTCTCCAAGCTACGAGAAAGCGACGCGACCGATTACGTCATCTCGGCCACCGCGCTGCGCCTCCTCGCTCTCGTCGCCATGCGCGGAGTCAAGCGTGCATTCCCCCGCACGGTCCCGGCCCTCCTCCTCGCTTCGCGCGGGAGGGCCGCGCGTGCTGACCATGTTCGAGAAAATTCGAGGCCTCTCCAGAAGGCCAAGGGGGGAAGGCATAGCTTTGGCAGCGCTAAGCTGTTTTCCGTTCCTCCTCCGCGTCTAGAAGGTTCTGCGCTGGCTATTTAAGAGCGCGCCGCGCAGTCACCGACGGTTCTGGTTCTGATTCGATTCTCGCTCGGAGAAGACAGCGTAGCAGGCAGGCCCCGAGTGAGAAGTCGTAAAAAGAGCTATGCGCTCGTTTTGCCGTTAGTTATTCGCTCAGTCTCTTTTGTGAAGTGTGTCGCCTCTCTGTCTCGTGTAGATAAGTTTTCTGTACTCTGTGCTTCGTGTTCTTGTTATATAAAGTTAATTTTCGTTTTGTTACGGCAAATTCGTCGGCCTTCGTCTCAGTGTGTTTGCGTGTGAACTACACGTCGCCTGCCGAATTGAGGAGCACCTTGGAGAGGTGCGGAAGATTTGAAGAACCTTTGACGTTTTACTGGAGGATACAAGACAGTAACCTAGGTTTTAACCTGTCATATAGATTAGGTGGAAAGGCGGTAGAGCAGCGCCTCCCCGGTTTGATGTATGCAGACGATATTGTGCTGCTAGTTGAGAGTCTGGAAGAATTGGAAACTCTAGTTAAGTATCGCGGAGACGAAGGGGACGCTGTAGGCTTTAGTTTTAGCGCAGTTACGTCGGGTCGGATGATTTTACACGGCTCAACTGATCAGGGTCTTAAAATACAAGGCCTTGAAATACCTAGAGTCGCAGAATATAAATATCTGGGGGTATGGGTAAACGAAGGATTGGCATACATTGGAAAGCATGAGCAATCACTTAAGGCCAAAGGGCGAAGGAATGCCGGGATAATGAAGCATAAGACATTGTGGGGATACAATAGGTATGAGGTTTTGAGGGATATTTGGAAAGGAATTATGGTGCCCGGACTTACTTTCGGAAATGCGGTTTTGTGCCTAAAATCAGAGGTACAGTCGACATTAGAAACAAATCAGAGATTCGTTGAACGATTAGCACTAGGTGCCCACGGCAAAACTACAAATGAGGCGGTACAGGGAGATATGGGCTGGGTATCTTTCGAAGTACGGGAAGCTCAGAGTAAAATATTATATGAGGAACGCCTGAGGAAATTGGACAGTAACAGATGGGCAGCTAAAGTATTTAAATACCTGTACCTAAAAAGCGTTGGCTCACAATGGAGGAAAAGAACTAAGAAACTAACTTGTAAGTATGCTAGTAACAAGGACGGAGAAATAAAGATTAAGCAACAGGTGAAAAACAAGGAAGGTAAAAATTGGATAAATTCGATGGAAAAGAAACAGAGTGGAATTATACCGAAAGTGGAAAATGCAGATCAGGAAGGAAGATTTCTTTGATAACTCAAGAGGCAGTGCCCTACTTTTTGAAGCTAGATCAGGGTGCCTTAGAACACGCAGCTACAAAAAGAAATTTAACAATGGAGATGACGCATGTGCTGTATGTGGAAACTCCAGTGAAACAATTGACCATATTATACTCGAATGTAATGTTATCCATCCGGAAGTTGGTGCAGGCGCAATCACTGTTCCTGAAGCTCTGGGGTTTAGAGATAACAGTGGCCGGGTGAATAAACCGGCGGTGGAAACTAGCAAAAAACGACTGGAAGATTGGTGGCTTAAAAGCAGAGAAGTGACATAATGTTAGTAATGTAGGAAAAAAATTTAATAAATAGAATGATGGTTTAGTTAACCATTCTAAACCAATAATTAAGATATAGGGAGAAAATGAGCATGATAGCGACTGCTACCACCCCGTTTCAAAGGGGACGCTCCTATATTCCATCCTTCCATCCATCCATCCATCCATACCGTTGAGAGAATGGAATACCGCCAACATGACTTGATGAGTTACTAAATTAGGCTGCACTGTTTATTTTACCATACGTAAATATAGGCGCCAATATAAAATAAATTTAAAATATGAAAAGCTGATGAGAACTAATTGAAAAAGCATATATATATCTGGGAACCATGTTAAGTAAAACTGCATGTAAATTAGGAACAATGAAACTTTGTCAATCATCATTTAGAGGGAGATAAATCATTCGCAGCTATTTTTATATTGGAAAGATTTTACCCATTCTAAACACACGATTGACCACGAGAATGAAAAAAAGTTGCGAAATTTTCTCATCTGGCAGCAGTGAAAGGAGAACTTTTAAATTACCCTGAGACCAGAGATCTAACTTAAACCGTGCTTGGACTTGACTTTGGCAAGTCACCGGTAAGCACCGAGCCTATTTCAAAATGCCCAACTTAGCCAGCGCGTTTCACAGATTCACATGCCGACTTGCTTCCTCAAGTGAAGCAGGTGCACAAACCCGGTGGCACAGATTTCGCTGTGATCGAGATTACCGGAGAGTCCATTACAATAAAGCGCACTGTACGGCAATAGCATTAATTATTTCACTAACACTCATATACGCGTAAACAATATAAGTGTTCTTAAAAGACGCGACTAACGGGTGATGCAAATAGCATTTCTAGCTTGTTTGTTTAATGATCTACGCTTTTTTCTGCCAAAATTGTACATGACAGCTGATGAGCTCATAGAAGATAGGATAGAGTGCAGTGTGCTGAGGAGAGCTACGCATTACTCGCGTTCATTTTGAGCTCGGTGCTCTTTTTAAGACAAAACGACACCACGATTTACGAAAGAAGAAAATGAACTCCTGGCATCAGTCGTAAATAGATTTTCCCATGTGATAAAAATGTTACTTTCTTCACAAATAAAGTAATGAATTATTAAAGTCAATTGCAAAAATATGTTATTAAAACCATGAGGTGACGCGATGGGATTCAGCTCAGCTTAAAAAATACTGGATGAATTAAAAGCAAAAGGGGAGGGAAGAGGCAGCAAAGAAAATCGGGAGCGCCACAAAACCGGTAGTACACGTTGAATCTTTGCATGACTGCCAATTTGTGTGCTAGTCTGCATGTTCTGTGTTCCATGCATGAGTGCGCGACAGCTGGGTGCACCATGAGCTTAAATTGGTGGTTAGCGCTAAGTGCTGAAGTTCATGATTGTGTGAATAGTAAGGCAGGTAGGCTCTCAGTCATCCTTGCTGACGTATGTCGTATTGTTTCTTCAAGCTTACACGCGCAGTCGGGTCGTAACATGCGGAAAACTCATATTTCTCATACCACCACAAAGCATGGCCTCGGACTGAGTGGTACTAATTGCCGTCCCAGCCATGCTTTGTACGCTCGAGTCGTTTGCGGTTGATGGTACATATTCGTTCTATGTTGCAAAGAAATGAGCCTTCGTGTCCGTGTTTCGTGTTGATCTGGCTGCTCAGGCAAGCTGCGTTATTTGAGCAAACACTTATCCAGTGGTGTGGTATTCAGGAAGCAACCAGGGCCCGCTTGCACGAACGTGAGGGTAAAGGTCCTGTCTTAAGACCGAGTCTAGTCTTATCCGAATCTAAAATAAGACTGGGCTTCCCGGCGGCCGCTGGTAGTTCTATATGCGTACAAGCAGCAGAATTAGGAAAGCCACAGCATCACAGGGCGATGTATTCTACGTTTTTTGCGTGTGAGACTATTTCAGGAAAATTAGATTTTACTCAGTGTAGGGGAGTGCTATTGACTTAGCGCTACTTTTGTTTCATTGAGCGCTAAATACACTTCATTTCTGTTTAGGAGGAGTGCCAGTAAATAGGCAGTTGGTGGGAACATTCGTTGGTCTCATGGCGACCAGAATAGATAATGAATTCGACAGTGATCGCATTGAAAAGCAGCCCTATGTCTAAAGCTTTGGTGCTGTTAAGTTATTGCAACCAGTGATCAATGGGCCAAATAACATGAATTTCGACTTGTACAGGTAAGATGCTTTGCATTCGTGATGTACTAGACTAATAAAGAAGCATTTGCTATACTGTGGTCTTCTTTCCAGATTGCTGACTGCATGCAGTTTCAGAATGAACTGCACTTTCTCACGTCTGCCTGTAATGCCCAAACCTTTCACAATGTACCCAATAATGTAACAAATATAATTAAAGTTGTATGCAAAGGTTATCAAGAGTAGTCACTTTTCAGTTATTTCAAATTTTGGAGCTCCTTTATAGCATTGGTCCTTTGTATTTTATTGTAGTAGGCAGCGGCTTCACACACCTCTCAACAAGTTAGAAAAAAAATTTAGATTCCGAGACGGCATGGACACACAGGAAAGCTGCATGGTAACGGCATGAGCACAAAAAAGAGGTCGATCAGTGAGGATGGCAAAGTGATAGCTGTGTCGATGACATTATTGTATCCTTCATTTTCTTGCAGTGTATACATTTCACAATTCTCACTGGGTTTGCATGCGTTATTTCAGTACAGCACATGTTTTGTGAACGGTCACATTCAGCAGACAAAAAATAAAGAGTACGGCAGAATCTGCATTAGAGTAATGCGAATGCGAAATAACAAGAAGAATAAGATTGGGGAGGAGCGTATATGGCAAGAACTCGCAGATTATGACTAGCAGCTTACCGGTATCACTCAAGAGGAAAGTATACAACAGTTGCATCTTGCCTGTACTCACCTATGCGGCTGAAACGTGGAGGCTATCCAAGAGAGTTCTACTTAAGTTGGACAACCCAGAGGGCTATGGAACGAAAAATGGTAGGGGTAACATTAAGAGATAGGAAGCGTGCCGAGTGGGTCAGAGAAATAACTCAAGTTACTGACATTCTAGTGGAAATTAAGAAGAAGAAATGGGCATGGGCAGGATATTTAGTACGAAGAGAGGATAACCGATGACCGCTTAGGGTAACAAACTGGATTCCAAGGGATGGAAAGCGTAGCAGGGGGCGGCAGAAAGTTAGATGGGCGGATGAGATTAAGAAGTTCACAGGGGTCAAGTGGATGCAGCTAGCACAGAACCGGGGTAAGTGGAGAAATATGGGTGAGGCCTTCGCCCTGCAGTGGGTATAATCAGGTTGATGATGATGATGATGATGAATGCGAAAGCACAGATGCTGCTTTTGGTTGCTTGCAGTTGCTTTATTCCCTCCTGTTTTGCCCATTTTAGTCTTTCGTATTTTAAATTGAGTGCCATTCTCTTCCTGCGCCCTTTTTCTGCTCTACTTTCAGTTGCGTGATGTCACATCCTTGATGTCACATTAATTCACTTCTTGTTTACCTATTTTAGTCTTCTGTACTTTCAAATTGCGCGCCAAGCCCTGCCTATGTCCTTTTTCTGCTCTAATTCTGGTTGTGTGCCGTCACATCCTTGACGTCAGCCTAAATGACTGCCTTAACAACTTTAGTCTGGTACATTAAAAATGCGCGCTAGTCCCTGCCTATGCCATAATCTGCTCTACTTTCGGTTTCGTGACGTCACATTCTTGATGTCACATTAGTTCACTTCTCGTCAACCCGTTTTAGCCTTCGATACTTTCAAATTGCGCGCCAATCTCTTCCTATGCCCTTTTCGGCTCTACTTCTGGTTGCGTGCTCTAACATTCTCGATGTCAGCCTAATTGACTGCCTTAAATAACTACTTTAGTCTTTGGTACTTTCAAATGGCGCGCCAATCCCTTCATATGTTCTTTTATGGCTCGACTCAAGTTCCCTGACGTCAAATCCTTGACGTCACTCCAGTTGTTTGATTTAATTAACTATTTTAGTATTTGATATATTCAAATGTGGCCCCAAGCCATTGGCTAATGAGGGTATATTCGCCTTTACTTTTATATGTTTTGCCTCTAATTAATTACCTAAATAACTTACTGGCCTAATAATTTACCTTCTAATGTTACCTTCTATCGATTGACATAGCTGATTAACCTCTACCACTTTTCAATTACTCACAAACTGCTGTGGACACAATTTTGCGCCTTTTGCTTATAATTTATTACCTAACTTACTGGCCTAATCATTTTTTTCGAACACAACTTTATGTCACCCTCTATCGATTGACACCACTCATTAACCTATACCACTTCTCAATTACAACAGCTGTGGACACGATTTTGCTGACACGGTCTGCGGACAGAAATCTGTGAACATGGCGAAGTAATGCCTTCGCATTAATAAATTCCCAGTGCCGCAAATATTTATTCCTCTGTGGTGCAGGAGTACCATGTGAGGTAGCAGGAAATCGCAATATTGCTGTCATTTGCAAAGAGATAGTACTCACTTGAATATACCTTATTGCACAGATTTTCCCTTTTGTCATTACAGATGACCACTGGGAACCTGCCAGCCCTGTTGATGAGCGGCAGCCACCAGCAGTTTTTTCAGTGAAACTGGGCAATCTGCAGCAGCTTTAGAAGCAAATTGTGCACTTAAGCTGTGAAGCAAAATTCAGCATCAAAAGCACTTGCGACAGGTTGCACCAATACTCCACTTGATTTTGGAGCTACTGCTTGTACCCTTGCTGCATCAGTAGCCAACGTTGGCAATGCCATAGCCTCAAGGGAGGAGAATGGCCATTTTAAAGAAACATCTCACAGATGAAAAAGAAGTCTGAGCTCAAATTCTGTAGAACAAGTATGCTATCTGAATACGGTTCCTCCAAGAGCGCTACAAGACACAACGACACCGGGCAGCAAAGCAAAACTTTGAGGAGCAGGTGCAGAAGTTTGAACTCGTAAATCAAAAAATCAAAGTCGAAAAGCAAATAGTTAAGCTCAAAAAGCAGAAGTAGCTGGAAGAGTAAGAAGTCCAGCGAAAAAAAAAATGTGAAAAAGGAGATTGAGATCTTCAAAAATGGAAACCAAATCAAAGAACTGCAGCTCCGCACGCTGCAGTGTGCAGCAACATAAAAAAATGAATAAAATATAGTACTTGTGAACACAAATGTTTTGTAATTAGCCCATCCAAATGCATGCTTGTATGCATGCAATTTACTAAGTGCATGGACGGCTGCAGGAAAGCATGCACTGCCGCTTCAAAAAAATTTGTTATGCTTTAACAAATTTCAAGCTTGCACGCCTGATCACTAAAAGGTCGAGTGTTAGCATACTTTGAGGCAAATGTGCCCTGACAAACTATCTGCGAGCTTTTAAAGGGTATGTAGTGAACCTCCCCCTAAAGATAAGGCATGATTTACCAAGTCCAAATTGTTTGAAGCAACAGGAATGCGGCAAAATGAGTTGCAATATTTTTTTAACTCATTGCAAGCCAACAATTTCCAGCCAATTCGGTAGCCACTGGATGCTCTTGCCTATTCAAAAGCGCCAGGTAAAAAAAAAATAATCCACAAGTGTACATAGGCGTTCATCAGATTAACTTGTCAATGTTTTTGACAGCAATGCGAATACTGCTCCTAATGTGTGCAAATGTTTATGCGGCGAACAGCAAGCCAGCCAAACAGAGCATAATCCAGCCAGGTAGATTTTACAATAATAAAGAATGAAACTTCGGTCTCTACCATGGGCACGACAGGATGATGCTTGCTGTTACTAGTGGAGATAGCTTTTCGGCATTTTTATTCAATGAAGCGCTCTCAGGAGTATTTTTCATATTGTTTCCGTGTATATATGTGACCTCTGCAGCCATTTGTAACATTCATGCCTGATCGCATAACTGTGCGCGCACACTTGCTAGAGCTTATTATTTTTAACTGATTGATCTATTTAAAGGCTACAAATCCCAGGAGAAAAACGTTTCTTAAAGTGCGTGTTACATGACGTGATTTTGTCTTGTCGGACATAAGTGAAGCGTGTTCTTTAGCTTTCAAGCAAAAACTGTCATGAGCACAGGTTTTCAGAAGTTCAATTATGTTCTTAATCGCCATAGTTTGAACTTGACCGTTTCCTGTGGCAACTTCTTTTTGCGAATTACACTTCATTGTCATGAGTGAAAATGATTGATATCTTGCTTTTCCGTCAAGCTAAATAAATATTTACGACCTAGTCCCATCTTCACGCGTTTACCTTTTCCTTGTTGGTTTATTGTGTTTGGGCGTTCGGCATTCTGGGGAATACTGCGCTACTTGATAGACAGGGACAAGTGAAAGTCGACACATGAATGAAGAGCAACAAAAAATATTCGTGTGGCGCAATAGCTTCATTCGTGTGTCGTCTTTCACTTGTCCCTGTCTATCAAGACGTAGCGCAGTATTCCACAACACGCAGTCTTGAGCCGACTCGTCATTAGGATGTAATCAGTTAAGGCTCCCAACATTGCATAAAGTTTTTCGCCACCACCACCACCAGTATTCCCCAATATGATCAACCAACTGGCCCCCGTGTTTGCATCGTTCGGCACTGCTTATTTGCTGTGAAATGCAAGTCCACAGTCCAGGGCGTAATTGTGGGAACCGCGCTTTAGTTATCGAGACACTGTTGCACCCCACGAAAAAAAAATTGAGAACCACTTCATTCATTTGCTACCCCATGCCCTTAGCGCATTTTGGCATGAAACTAAGAAACCGTCATATTTTCTCTACGGCATACAGTGAGAAAGTTTCAAATGCAGAATCGTGCTACCTCAAACTTTCGCCACATTTTTTTATGTTTGCTCGTGCTTTCACAGTGTTTTATTCAATTTCTGTATTCTATTTTTTATGGTTTTGTTATCAATGCTACACTTGAAAAGGTGGCAAATATGTGTTCCTTGGTTAAAAACTCGATGCGGAGCATGGACATGTATTTCTTCTATCTGGTAAAATTTTTTTTTTGTTGTAAAGGAATGTTAAAATAAAAGCGCTTTTTACACGTTTTTTCAAGTTACTTGTGTTCCTGGTAATAGGTGTAATTTTTACAATCGTGCAGTATACCCAATAGAGCCGGTTAAACGTTAATATGGGAGATTTTGACGGCGACCACTGCTCTTGCTGTTAGGTTCGAATACATTTGGTAATTACAGAGAGTATATACTACACCACGGGTGTTGTTTTATTTTCTCTCGAAACGGCGATAGGCTGCGTAATGCTGCGACGTCGTGTGTAGGTATGGCACCATGATATCGCAAACTCGCCACCCAGGAGGTTGTTTTTTTTAACTATATTTATTGCCTCAGGGCATCAGTAAGGTACGAGATGAAGAATGACCTAATGATTAAATGAATGGGAAAAGGTTGGCTGATTTTATGAAGTCCTAGAGTGAGCGATGATGTGGTCCCTGAGTCCAAGCGAGATACGAGGCAGGATTGTTGGCTGAAAGGCCAGCTATCGTAAAGTGCCGGATACGTGTTGTTTTCAAAGCTGGGCAGACCCACATCAAAAGGTGAATGTCGGCTTCAACATTTCCGTCATTACATATCGGACACCCTGGGCGGGGATGTAAGTATCGAAATGAGACCACGTCCTAGTGACAGCTGGTGTGAGGGCAACCCCTACCCTGATCCTCCTAAGCGCAACCTCCTCTGCACGGGTGAAACCGCGGGGGAGGGATACCGCACACGGAGGGATAAGAGCACATGTGCGACGCCAGAGGTGTTCCGTTCTTGATAAAAGGAGGGTAGTGTCGTCCACATCAAGAAGCCGCGGTAATGATGAATCGTGGGTCACGAGGCGCGTCGCTAAATCAGCTTGACTTTGCGAAGGCATTAAGTCCCGTGGGACCAACTCAATACCTACTGACTGCGGGATGCGCCCCGCAAGCTGGTGAATGTCTTGACATATTTTTGGGCAACGGCTGACACGCCGGAGTAAACGTACCGCTTGAAGTGCGTCAGTGCGGATGACAACTTGGCCGGTAGGGAGCATAGTAATGGTGGCCATGGAGCAAGGCGCCTCCTGAACGGTCACGAGCTCAGCGCATAAAGATGTAGGTTGTTCCGAAAGTTTAAACGTGGATGTCTGATTCAGGCTAGCTCTCAACACACAATAAATTGCTGTTTCTGCTTTACAGCTTTGAATGCTTGCATCCACGTGCATTACAATGGATCCTTGAGGCAGGTGAGCATCTTGCTCTTGAAATATCTGGCGAAGGGACGATGCTGAGTTGCCAGACGTTGGTCTGCGGTTATCTGTTGGCTTATTGTCGCCTAACTGTACAAACTTCCAGTGAGGGAGAACAGGCGCAGTTAGCTGGACCCTGCACAGAGGACGACGAAGTTCCTTCTCGGAAGCATTCCATTCGCGGCTCAAACTTAGTGCATCGGTTCGGTCCTGCTAGACTACAGTTTCAAATATGCTTTTTGGCTATGCGATAGATTTTGTTTGCACGGCACTGTGTTATATCTACCTCCTATGTTTTTAAATAATTGTTATAACTCGCGTCTTAATATGACTTGCATGGGATAAAATTTCCATTCTTCAAATGCCTGATTGTGTTCACGATAAGAGGAAGACGGCCAAAAACACGCTGTTGGGGACTGTTGCAAAGGAGCGAAGTTTCTCTCGGCTTATCCCAATAATTCCTTGTATTCATGGTTTTCGCTAAACATAACACGTTTTTTCGGCGGCAAGGGCCTTATTTTTAACGGTCTCCAAAACACCCTACCATTTGCTGCTAACCTTTTATGGAATCGCATTTCGAATTCTTTCCTCATATGGCCCTGAACCTGAAACATGAAGATGGAAGTGTCAATAAAAGAACAAACTCTATGCAGAACTTCTAGCGCGTGGTGTCTGGTTTCAACTGACTCGAGTTTCTCCGTTCTTTCTTATCTCATCGCTAAACAAGCAAGCGTTTTCCACGTCAGGCCTTTGCACAACTTCGACGCCTTTCAACAGAAGCAATATTTTTATCTAGACGGCAAGAAGTTTGTTACGAATATTACTTTTAGGCATCGAGAGATAGCACCCGTACTGTATATTGCTCCGCAGCGTGCTCGATCATTGTAACCAAAATTGGACTATTACCTTAAGGGCAGAAATGTTTCCGCGTATCGACCCAATGTAAACAAAAACTCTTGCCTTACTTACTCCATCGCTCTATGCGAAATGCACTGGTGTTATTGATGCTATCCAATTTGTCAAATCTCAGTACACATTCCAAGACATAAGCGCTAAATGCACGTACCTAATAGCGCTTTTTTCACTGAAATCTCCCCATGAACAATTTATTCTCTTTTGTGGACCCCGTCGGCAAGTACTTATGGGTGTGAAGTGACCTATGGGCTATGAGGTAGGCGGTAGTGAAGGGGCCTAAATCGTAAGCACCTGAAGTTTTCTAACCTGTGCAGATATTACAGATCACATGGGCGTCTTTCAAGTGCCGCCTGTACTGAAATACCATCCATAACTGTGGAGGTTTAATCCGCAATTCGGTCTTCTGATACTTATGGCAGTTCACATCTACAAGGAGAAAGGTTGGCCGAAACGGTGCTCATAAGGGCACGCAAGAAACTACGCTTACAGATGGAGACTGCAGGGAAGGAATAAATGAACTGAGGAACCCTCACGTGTGTGCGAAGGCGTCACATGATTCCAGATTGATTGCCATCGGTGGCGACGGTTAATATATCGTAACAATGGCCATGACAGCTACCAGAAAGGAACTCGCACGTGGCACTTTGTCTTTGCTCGGTATACACAGAGCTGCAATGTGGTGTTCTCGGTGCTGGTGCCGGCTAGGTTGCACCGGACTGCAGATGTCGTCTGCTCCACGGGCACATGGTCGCGCAGCATGCTCTGCATTACCGGCCTGCTGCCGTCGACCATGCTCCCCTACTGCTGCGCCCTCTTCAGGAGCAGACGTGCGATAAGGAGGTCTGGTTTCGGCAACTTTTGGGGGATTCTAGGCGGCAGTCACAGAAACGTTTGAGCTTCAGTAACTCTTGAGCTAAGTGCAAAATGTGTAAATCTCAAGTACTAATACTATAGACACATTTAAAGGAAGGCTTGAATCACTTCAAACTGACACCTTGACTCTAACATCTCTGCTACAGATTGTGTATTTCCACGATGTCAGCGCAAAATTGACATCAATACGCTTACTGCTGTCGCGGATCTCGTCTTAAATTGTGGCTGCGCACCAGATAATATGCCGCTGATAACACCATCAGAAGCAGCGATATTAGAGGAAAGATTATTTTTCACTGCTGGTTTACGTTGAGAGATACTCTTAAATTGTCAGCGGTGCACCAATGAAAAACATTTTTGTGGTTGTGATGTTTTGAAGTGTATCGATGATTTCATTAGCATCTAATACTGCGTATATAATTGTGTATTATTTAGTTTGTGTATGAGGAGGATAAGCGAAAAACAAACCAGAGGAACGCAGTGTTTCTTACTGCAGAAAATACACGTGGAAGCTATTGCACGAATAAGAGGTGTGCATGAAAACCAGTTGGAACAAAAGAAAGGAGAATCCTCTCAACCACCAAATAACCATCCCCATTTTTCTGGCCCGCATGTGTTGAAAATTATGGGGTGAGGTTTTTGCAGGGGGGGGAGGGGGGATGTAGTGGAAGTTTGTGAAATCACCCAGCGTTTCGCGATAATTTCTCGGTGAACATCCCGCGAAACGCGAGACCCAAATCTTGCCGCTATGACATTTCTGACAGCCTATACCATAGCCACATGATTCATATAAAGACAAATGAGCAAAACGCATGTATTCATTGTAAATATATAATCTCAACAGTTGGGAGGGACAAGCTCGTGGCGAAATCTGTGCGGTTTCGCACTCGTGCCGCTGGCTAAGTTTTATCTTCTTAATATCTTAATTATGTACTGCTCATATGCGCTGAATGTTGTGGGCGATTCCTCTGCCCGAGGGATGCGCACGACAAACACACAGGAAGCCGTGTAACAAACACCTTTAATCTCACAGGGGGTCGTCCAAGACGGTGCGGGGTCGTCGTCCGGGGGGCTGCAGCCGGCGGGTCGTCTTCCGTGGAGAAGCGCCAGGAGCGAAGCAGGAACGAAGAGCAGGAGCGAAGAGGTACGACACGGCGGCACTAGCCTTCCTTTATAGCCCCCTCGCTTGGGACCGGTTATCCCCGAACGAGCGGGGAGAGGGAAACCGGCAGCGCGCAGGGAGCATTGGGATAGTGGCGCGGCCTTCGAATACGCGGCGCGCCACGGGCCATACGGATATGTGGCGCAGGGCCCCACATCTTCCCCCCCCCCTCAGCGTCCGACCCAGGCTACGCCAACAGCCGGGCCATGTCCATGTCCGAGCCCGGGTCGGCGTAAAATAGGGAGGCTTGTCGCCTGGCTCTGGCGGGATGCCCTCTCAGCTGGTCCGTGTGACGGGAGAAGCAGCAGGCCTGGCGGGACTGTTCCGTCTGGTCCCTATCCGGCACCGGCCACATCCTCGGGGTCACAGCGCCGCTGGGCTCGGCCAGGGATACGCCTGGCAGCGGCCCTGAGCTGCTACTCTACATCGCTGACCCCTTTCCACGTGGCGCCGTGCTGGATGCACTGGGACCCCTTTACAGCAGGCGTTTCCGCCCCAGGCACACCTGGCTTCCTGAGGCCCGTACTCCAGGCCTGGGCAGCGGGCTCTAATCCAGACTCGTTGAAGACGGCCAGCATGGCCGCGCTGGCCACAATAATGAGCCACAAACCACGACAAACTAGTGGGGTACCCCCTGTTTAAGTGGCCCCTCCTTGAACCATGCGCTGGGTGCGGTTACCCGCCCCAGCGACGGTGGTTCATCTGGCTGCTGCAAAATCTTATCAGAATGCATTCTGAAAGAAGCAAAGACGTTAGACAAAGTAGTGCACTACCTTGTCCTTAGGTTATAGCGTCGGTTGCGAACCGGGTTGCTACCTGTACGCCTTACTTTGGGGGAGATCGCTGCATCGCTTTGAGCTTCCCCCGCTTCGCAGTTATCGTCCTTGCGAAGTTGGTAAGCTTTCAGATCTGCGACGTGCACCGGACCAGCGGTTTCACCGCTCGTCAGCAACCGCAGCTGGTAGGTGAGTGGCGTAGTCCGTGCCGTAACTTCGAACGGTCCAACCCACTTGTGCGCTAGCGAGGCGGCGAAACCACGCTCTGCGTTACTAAGCGGGTGCGTTCTTTTCAGTACCAAGTCGCCCGTGTTGAAAACGACGTGACGACGACCTTTGTTCTACTGATCCGCTTGCTCCATGCGCGCGACATCGAGGTTTTCACGAGCCGCGCGCTACGCTGCCTCAAGGCGCTCGCGGAGCTCTGCCGCGTACTGCGTAAGCGGAAGGGGCGCGGGCCCCGCCGCGTCAAGTAGGGCGTCCTCTAGCGGAAAAGCGATCTCTTTCCTAAAATTCAAGTAAGCAGATGTGACACCCACCGACCTGCTCACGGTTGTTCTAGTGGCGAACGCCAGTTCGGACACCCGTGCGTCCCAATCTCTGTGCTGCTCGGTCGTCGCGACCAGCATACTCTTAACATTCCGATTCACTCTCTCGGTTATGTTGCTCTGAGCGTGGTAGGGACTCATTTTCATGTGGCGGATTTGAAGCGCCCGACAGGAATCAACAGACTTTGCTTGTGAAATACGAAGCATTGTCTGTAATCAGGTCGGAAGGGAAACCGAAACGAGTGAATGTCTCCAACAGTTTCTCCCAAATCCGTTGTGACACAAGCTTTTTAAGGGGGAAAACCTCACCCACTTGGAATAGTGGTCCGTTATTTCCAGGATATATTGGTGTCCGCGCGCGGAGCGTGGGAGGGGTCCCATGATATCGCACGCGACCACTTGCCACCGATAGTTGCTAACTACCGGCTTCATCATGCCAGCGGGTTTCCCCGCCCGAGGCTTGGCTACCTGGCAAACAGGACATGTACGGGCGTAACCCAGCACATCCTTTCTCATACCTGGCCAGGTCGCGACACAGCATAACTTGTCATAAGTCTTACTGCCGCTGCCATGGCCTGCCAGCGCTGAGTAATGGAAGTACTGGAGGAATCGTTTCCGCAACTTCCTCGGGACCACGACTCGGAAGTGGGATGCAATCGCCTCTTCCTCCTCAAGTTGGGGGATGTAGCGGAGCAGTAAGCCATCATCGCCCACCAGATACGCGTCGTACTTGCCCTCAGTGTTCCCGGTGCAAGCTGCACTATTCGCAAGCTCTGTCAGCACCCGCTGGCATAGACCGTCTGCTTTCTGGGCCTCAATTAGCTCTCCCCTACTGACCGCTACTCCCCAAGACAGATTTCTCTCTGCCTCGCTTCTTGGAAGGCGAGTAGTCGCCGCCACCAGCTGCTGCGCCTTCTCTCTCTCGCAGCACAGCGCGGAGCCTCTGTCCGCCTCCTTTCTCTCTTTAACTACGCAGGGCGTGACACTCGCGTCCGCCCTCTCCTCCTCTCCAGTAACGGCGACGCCGCTTTCAGCAATGCTGGTCTGCGCCTCTTCTGCGCTTCTGCCAGCCTTCAACGGTGTGCGCGATAAAGCATCGGCCACCTTATTCATGCTGCCCCGGCGGTACTCAATGGCGTACGCATAACGTTGCAACGTCAGCGCCCATCTCGCGAGTCTGCCTGTGGGGTTTTTCAGCCTCTTTAACCACGAAATTGCCTGGTTATCTGTCTGCACGGTGAAAACCGCTCCGTCTAGGTACATGTCGAACTTTGACAATGCGAACATTATCGCCAGGCATTCCTTTTCGGTCACGGAGTAATTCCGCTCCGCCGATGTGAGCGTGCGGCTAGCGAACGCGACAAGGCGCAGCTTGCCCTCGTGTTCCTGCAACAAAACAGCTCCTACACCGGCATCACTAGCATCTGTCTGCAAGACAAACGGCTTGTTCAGGTCGGGGAGGCGCAAACTAGCGGTATTCGCTATCGCGCGAGCCAAGGCAACAAAAGCGTCGTCTGTTCCTTGCCCCAGACCCACTTCGAGCCTTTCCGCAACAGCTGGTTCAATGGCCTAGCGAGCTCTGAACAACTAGGGATGAATTGTCTGTAGAAGGCAACCATTCCCAAAAACCTCCGCAAGCTTTTCACGTCCGTCGTGCAGGGGTAGTTCAGAATTGCCTGCAGTTTGTCATCGTTCGGTCTCACAGTGTCATCATCAACCACAAATCTCAAGAGGTTCACTCTCTTTGATGCCAACTGCACTTTCTTTGGGTTGATCGTTACACCCGCACGTCTCATTCTTTCAAGAACGGAATTCAGGTGAATGAGATGCTCTTTGAACGACTGTGAGAATATCACGACGTCGTCGAGGTACGCCATCGCGTAGTTGAACCCTGCATCGCCCAGCACGATGTTCATCAATCGCATGAACGTGCTCGGTGCATTAGACAAACCAAACGGGAGTCGAGTAAATTCGAAGAGCCCGCACTGACAGGTGAATGCGGTTTTCTGAATGTCACCTTCCGCCACCTCAATCTGCAGGTACCCTCTGCTTGCATCCAGGACTGTGAAGAACCTTGCGTTCCCTAACACGTACATCACAGCCTCGATTGACTGGAAAGGGTACGTAACCGTAGGCGTCAGTGAGTTGAGCTTTCGATGATCAACACACACCCTGACCGAACCATCTTTCTTTGGCGCTAGAACCACTGGGGACGCCCAGGGACTTTGTGAGGGTCTCACCGCGCCGGTATCTATCATCTCGTCAAGGGCACTATCGAGAAGCTGTCTCTTATGCGCGCTTAACGGCCGCGGGTTACATCTGAAAGGGCGCGCATCACCCGTTTCGATCTCGTGCTGAAGCAAGTCGGTTCTGCCTGGTTTCTCTGTGAAGCAATCCGAAAACGGGAGTAAAGTTTCCACGAGCCTTCGGCGCTGACTACCGGTTCCTGAGAAGGACGCGATCATTGCTTCTAATGGGCTACCATTCAGTGTCGCGGGGGAGCCGTCTGCCACACAAGCGTGGACGCTCGCCCGCTGGGCGACGATTTCCTGGTTTGGGTGCGCTATCAAAGGGAATGAGGGGGGTGAAGGGGCTGTAGCGATAGCCGTTCTCCCCCATGTCAAGCACAATGCCTTCGCTCGAAAGAAAATCTCTTCCCAGAATAACTGGTATGGCTAAGCCGGGCAGATAGACGACGCGATGTCTCCGCTTCCTGCCATCAAAACGCAGGACCAGACGTACCGCTCCCTCCGCTTTTGCCGTCCCTGCTGCTAAGCTCAAAGGGGTTTCGGCTGGCCTGACACGGATGTTACATCTACGGCAGGCCTCGAACACATCATCACCGACCAGTGACAGAGTTGAGCCCGTGTCAACGAGTGCCGAGTAGCTTTGACCAGCTAACCGCACCAGCATAAAAGGGCTCGAGCGCGACAACATTCCTTGCGCTCTACAGGCGAGGGGGACAAGAACCTCTCTGCCCCCGGGGCGGTCGCCCGGTGACGCGGCGTGGGAGTACATTTCCCATTTTCCGCCGCGGCTACCGCGAAATTCTCCCGCCGACGGCGCCAGGCTGGTGTTACCAATTATAGCCGCCGGCGGTCCGCGTTTCCCTGCATACGCCTTGCTTGACACTCTCGTGCCACGTGGCCCGGCTGGTTGCAATTCTAGCAAAGCCGATCGTTCAGCTGCCGCGCGTTCGGGGGATGCCGCGTTCCACGAAGCGGTTGGGGACGTCTTTCCCCTCTCTCCGCGCCTATGCGGACGTCGCTGGCGAGCCCAGCTCGACGCCGCTGCTCGAACGCGTACTGGTCAAGAGCGCGAGGAATCGCGGAGCCTTCCGCTGGCCTTTCCTGCCCTACCGTCATTACGTCTGTGCCACTGGTGCGCGGCGCGGAGTCTTGGCCTCCGGCCCAGGCGCATCGTGGCTCTAGCGATTCGGCTGGCCTGGGGGGTGGCTGGTAACGCAATTCAGCGAGTAAATCCTCCTGCACTACCTTCGCTTCCTGTGCTAGGGCCTCGAGGTTTGCAAAACCACGTCCCCGCAAATACGGCTTGAAGCGCGGATGGCATTACCTGATCACGCGCGCGACCTGTTCAAGGTCGGTTGCCGTGGGATCTGCCCTCTTGTAGAGCTCCTGCATTGCGCGTACATACTCAAGGAGGCTCTCCTCTGGGTGCTTCGTGCGCAACGCTAGCTCCTCAAGCATCCGGCGCTCGTAATCGGGCGGCAAGAACTCGGCGCGGAAGCGATCGGTGAAGTCTGCCATCGACTGGAAGGCCGGCTGGCAGCGTGGCCATCGCGCCGCGCTCTTAACAAGTGCTACGGGAATTACCTGCGCTAGCACCACGTTGTCTGGGCAACCCAGTGCCGTCTGATAGTCCTCGAGTTCTTGCAAGAGCTCGTGGACTGACTTCACGTCCGCGTAGCCGGAAAAGGAGGGAACCTCTACATTTATCCGCGGATGCGAGACTGTCGCCGCAGCTGCGGCTTGGTTAACGCTAGCCACCGAACCGAGCTGACGGGTGAACACAGACAATATTTCGTTCATCTGCCTCATCAGGGCGGCCGCATCGGTAACAGGCGCAGACTCTACCGCGTCCCTTACCTCACTTCCGGACGCACTGGCGTCCGAAGCGGCGGCCCTATCTGGCACGTCTTTTCTCGGAGGCATTGCACTCAACAACTAAGGCCGGCCGAGAGCCGCAGAGCAACTGCACGCGCACGACTACCACCTAACCCGTATCAAGAGGCTAGTCACAAAGGCTAATCGCGGCGACAACCCTTCATAAAACTAACATATGCGAAAAAAAATAAAACACAAATCGCCCGACACTAAAAAACACATACATATCCCAGAACAAAATAAAACACTGTACAAAAACTACTATACTCCACTCCGCCTCATATGCACACACGCTAGCCCTAAACTCAAAATGGCGTCGCGCCTAACATACAAAGAACCGGCCGGTCGTGTTGCCGTGCGCTGCCACATTGGCAGAGAAATCGTCCACATGGGTGCTAATTCAGCCCCACGTTCGGCGCCAGTTGTGGGCGATTCCTCTGCCCGAGGAATGCGCAGGACAAATACACAGCGAGCCGTGTAACAAACATCTTTATTCTCACAGGGGGTCGTCCAAGATGGTGCGGGGTCGTCCTGCGGGGGGCTGCAGCCTGCGGGTCGTCTTCCGTGGAGAAGCGCCAGGAGCGAAGCAGGAACGAAGAGCAGGAGCGAAGAGAGACAAGACTGCGGCACGAGCCTTCCTTTATAGCCCCCTCGCGCGGGACCGGTTATCCCCGAACGAGCGGGGAGAGGGAAACCGGCAGCGGGCAGGGAGCATTGGGATAGTGGCGCGGCCTTCGAATGCGCGGCGCGCCACGGGCCTTACGGATATGTGGCGCAGGGCTCCACAATGTACTCATGGTTCTTTGTCTCAATGACAACTGACAATTTTGGACGTACGTTTTACCAAAGCAACACATGAAATTAAAAAATTAAGTGGCCTGGCCTCCCAACGCGCACAAAAATCAATAAAAGAATCACGAAGATCAGTCGAGCTTAACAATCGCACAGTAGTGTATGCGTGAATAAATATCTATCCAATGAGGCTGACAGTTAGTGTGGGTGCCAAGGAATATGCCGCGTGCGAAAACTCGTATGCACTTTGTAATAAGTGATGCATCTTATAGTCACTTCAAAAAATTACGCGCTTTGTGCATCTGTTAATTGTATATATAGATGTTTTATATTTACTGTCACAAATAATTGCAGCTCATAATCCGAATTCGCTGGAGAGCTTTTCTATCGCCGCAGAAGACTTCATTTTAACATACCTCCAGCTTTATAACAGCAACGATATAATTGTGGCTTGGCCTAGAATCAGTGATCGAGGTACTAAAAAGAGAAACTTAGAATATAGTTTATCTGCACAGTATATTTACTCTGTGTTCTCCTATTCGCCAGGTAGCATGTAAAAGTGGGGACGGTTTTCTTCTTGGTAGTAGGAAGTAGCATGGTCCATAGGGTCACGAAGAGTCGGACACGACTGAACGACTGAACTGAGTAGGAAGTAACTGTGTAATATTATGTATCTAATTAGCGCGCACCGTATTCTCAGTCCACTGGCCGGGGCTCCGTCTGTAAGTCTGTGGTTTCTGCACAAGTGCGTCGTCCTACCACAAGTCTTTGTATCGTGCCATAGTGGTTTCCGAATTTCGTTTGATTTCAGTTCTAAACTGGGTGAATATGTTGAGTAGAGAGCAAATGCATGGACTACGTCGGCAGTTGGCGGAAGAGCACCATGCCAGAGTGAGTGCCTTTCACCAAGTACATAAGATCGCTTATAAAAATAAGATTTTAATGCCTTCTTGTTGGAATATTCTAGCGATACAGCATCGAATTGGTGCCCGGGCGTTTCTAGTTTCAAGTGCACTGTCCTCGGGTGTTCAGGTGGGCGTGGAGAATTTCCTACGTCCAAGTCTTGGGTTCGTGTGGGGAGAAGCGTTTGAAAAACTATTCGGTTCGACCTCAACCCTTCAGCGAAGACCTATCCGCTATGTATACTTATCCTTTTGCTGTAAAGGCCATTGTGCCGCCATAATTAGTGCGAAAGCATTCACACGCTCACCGCTATCGCACGAGAAATATTGTACGGGTTTGCGTCTTCGCTTTTTTGCTCCGTTTAGCTGAGCTTGTTGAGGTCACAACACGTGCCCTCACGCTGGTTATAAAAACTCTGTTCGATAAACGGCTCCAATGCGTGAGGCTCCTGACGAGTTTTTGAAGATCGCCGGCCAACAGAGACAGTGAGCAAGGCAAAGACTGAAAAATGATTGACTCTGACTTGTTTCTGTGCACTAGTTCTAAAAAAATAACGTTAGAGCGGACTGGAACCGACTGGAACCGGCTGTTGAACCCAGGTTCTAGGGTTCAACAGCCGAGGTTCTAACCACTGAGCCTATGTTTGACAGCGCACCTTGAAGATGACGTTACAAACAGGGCCAAAACCATCATCTCCTATTGGAAGAAATTGAAGTGGTTCCATGCATTTCTATCCCTTAAAGATTGAATGTTTGATTGGATAATAGATGGCACAATTACAAAAAAAAATGTGCGGCTATACTGATTAGGATGTTGGGAAACTGGTTTTGGGATGTTTTTCCCTGTACCTGCAGGATAAACTTTCAAAATTAAGCTCACTGGTTGCCCCCTGTCTCTGTGTATAATTTGTGGGAGAAGGAACATTCCAAACAGTAGGCAATGCACAAAGCACGAAAGCAGAGTTCTTCTACAGCATGACAATGAGGTGTTTATTTAATTTCTCCGTTTCGCTTTTTTGCTGTTTATTACTGGCTGTCTCCTGTTTAAATATTGTCACGTAGTGGTGAGAAGGCCGTAGACGCGAAAAGAAGACACAGGCTTGATGGTACTGAAATTAACTCTTTATTGGGCTGACTTGCGCCCGCAAAAGAACGAAGCAACTCGGCGGCGGCGATAGCAACAAACGCGCTCGTCAATCGTCGAACAAAGAATGCCCGTCATTCTCGTCAACGCTCAATTCAAAGGCTGCTCAAAACAATCTAGATAACGTTGCAAACTGCTACTAGCACAACCTGGAACATCGCAGAAACGTGCGCAAATGATCGGAATCATCTAGACAGATTTCGGCGCATCGTTCGAGACAAAGAAAATGATAACGCGTCGTATCGCTACAACGAGCATGAACAAACAAGGGAGACAAAATTGATACGCGTGCCAGAATCACAGTCATAAGGCCGCAAGCCGGCGGCTGTTAAAAAAAACATACAGTTTTGAAGGTTTCGCGGCATTACTCCCCCTTAAAAAGCATAGCCTCGATGTTCCAAAATAAATAAAGCAACCTAAATAGAAGCTGACGTTGAGAGATTTTATGCGGACCTACAATGCCTTTTAGACCGCACCCCATCATCAGACATCGTTTTTCTGATAGGAGACTAGAATGCTAAGGTCGGGAGTGAAGAAATATCCGGAATTACAGGCAAGTTCGGTCTTGGTGAGCCAAATGAAGCTGGGCAGAGGCTAGTAGAGTTTTGTCAAGAAAACAACCTGACCATAGCGAATACTCATTTTAAACAGCACAAGAGGCGCCTGTACACATGGACTTCACCCGACGGTCTGTACAGGAATCAGATCGATCATATTCTTTGCCGGCACAGATGGAGAAGCGCTATACAAGCTGTAAAAACAAGGCCTGGGGCCGATTGTGGCACCGATGATCTGCTTCTTGTTGCCAAAATTAAGCTTCGATTGAGGAAAACACAGAAAACTAGAAGGCCTTTCAGATATGAGCTGGATCAAATTCCATTAGAATATGCTGTGGAAGTGAGGAATCGATTTCAAGAATTAGGTCTAGAAGACAAAGAGTCCGAAGACATGTGGACTGATGTTCCTGATATAATACAAGAAGTTGCTACTAAGGTAGTTCCAAAGCAAAAGAAATGCAAGAAAGCCAACTGGTTATCTGAAGAGGCTTTGCAAATAGCTGAGGAAAGGAGGATGGCAAAAGTTATGGGGGAAAGAGAAAGATACAAGGTTCTCAATGCGGATTTTAAGAAAATAGCATGGAGAGATAAGAATGCCTTCCTGAACATACAGGAACACAAGAGCTCTGTATAAGACAATCAAAGATACCAAAGGAAGCTTCTTTGCTAAGCTGGGCGTGATAAAGGACAAACAAGGCAAGGACCTCACTGAAGCCTCAGAGATAAAGAAGAGGTGGCAGGAATACACAGAACTGTACAAGAAGGACCCGAATGTGCAAACCCAACATAAGACGGTAGTGATTACTGATTTCGAGCCGAGCATCCTGGAGAGTGAAGTTGAATGGGCCTTAGCCAGCCTTGCTAAGAACAAAGCTGGCAGAATTGATGGCATTCCAGCTGAGTTGCTTCAAAACCTCAACCATGACGATGTTAAAATTCTGCATACATTATGTCAGAAGATTTGGATAACCCTGCAGTGGCCACAGGATTGGAGGAGGTCAGTTTACATCCCCATTCCAAAGAAAGGCAGTGCCAAAGATTGTTCCAACTACCGCACGATCGCGCTTATTTCGCATGCTAACAAGGTGATGTTGAAAATCCTCCAAGGCAGGCTGCAGCAGTATGTGGATCGGGAGCTTCCGGACGTGCAAGCTGGGTTTCGCAAGGGCAGAGGTACTAGAGGCCAAATTGCCAACCTTCGCTGGATCATGGAAAAAGCAAGAGAGTTTCAGAAACCCATCTACTTCTGCTTTATTGATTATGCGAAAGCGTTTGACTGCGTAGATCACAGCAGATTGTGGCAAGCTCTCCAAGAGATGGGAGTTCCATTTCACCTCATCTGTCTCCTCAGGAACCTGTATGAAGGGCAAGAGGCCACAGTCAGAACTGGACATGGTCTTACTGATTGGTTTCCGATTGAGAAAGGAGTGAGGCAAGACTGCATACTGTCTCCCTGCCTATTTAACCTATATGCAGAGTGCATCATGAGGAAGGCCGGTCTGGACGAGTCATCAGCTGGAGTGAAGATTGCTGGAAAACGTATCAACAACCTTAGATATGCGGATGATACCACTTTAATGGCAGAAAGTGAAGTGGAACTGAAGAGACTTCTGATGCGCGTACAAGAAGAGAGTGAGAAGTTTGGGCTTAAACTGAACATTAAAAAGACAAAGGCCATGGCGTCTTGCCCTATCAAGTCCTGGAGCATCAAGGGACAAGAAGTGGAGGCGGTGACAGATTTTCTCTTCTTGGGCTCCAAGATTACCTCGGAAGGAGACTGCAGCCATGAAATTAGGAGACGCCTGCTTCTGCGAAAGAGAGCAATGGTTAGCCTTGACCGCCTAGTTAAGAGCAGAGACATTAGTCTGCCAACCAAGATCCGTACAACTCGTGCTATGGTCTTTCCAGTTGTGATGTGTGGAGGCGAGAGTTGGACTGTGAAAAAGGCTGACCGCCGAAGAATTTACGCGTTTGAATTGTGGTGCTGGCGAAGACTCTTGAGAGTTCCTTGGACTGCCAGAAGATCAAATCAGTCGATATTGTCGACCATAAACCCTGACTGCTCATTGGAGGGTCAAATTCTAAAGTTAAAGCTTAGCTACGTTTGTCATCTGATGAGAAGGGAGGAGTCTCTGGAGAAAGATTTGATGTTGGGAAAGGTTGAGGGTCGCGTGGGAAGGGGTAGGCAGCGAACGCGATGGTTAGATGACATCCTCGAGGCACTGCAGATGAAGTTATGTGATGTTAGGAAGATAGTGAAAGACCGGAAAGCGTGGCGTTACATGGTCCACAGG
Source organism: Amblyomma maculatum (assembly GCF_055883805.1). Classification (NCBI taxonomy): domain Eukaryota; kingdom Metazoa; phylum Arthropoda; class Arachnida; order Ixodida; family Ixodidae; genus Amblyomma; species Amblyomma maculatum. Next base: position 10,028,219 of record NC_139350.1, read on the forward strand.
GTCACGAAGAGTCGGACACGACTGAACGACTGAACTGAACTGAAATAGAAACGTTACAAAGTTTAAACACCACGGATTCTTTAACGCGCGTAATAAGGCTTCAGTCGCCGTTGTGATGCTGTCGTACCGTCGTGAATGACTTGATAGCCCCGTTATCCCACACGGCAAAGGATTTTGTATGGCCCAATGTATCGACGCAGCAGCTTTTCACTTAGTCCACGGCGGTGAATTGGAGACCAAACCCACACTTGTTCTCCTGAATTTTACTCTGCGTGGCGTCGTCGTAAGTTGTATCGTCGTGTGTCGGTGCGCTGTTGGTCTTTAATATGCTGCCGTGCGAGTCGTCGGGCTTCCTCTGCACGCTCGAGGTAGACGGCGACGTCAACGTTGTTCTCGTTGGTTACGTGCGGCAGCATTGCATCGAGCATTGTTTTGGGCTCCGTGCCGTAGGCAAGCTTGAACGGGATCGCTCTGATCATCTCGGGGACTGCCGTGTTATACGCGAAGATTACGTACGGCAAGATGGCGTCCCAGGTCTTGTCTTGAGCGTCAACATACATGGCGATCATGTCCGCGATCATTTTGTTCAGGCGCTCGGTAAGGCCGTTGTTCTGGGGATGGTATGCAGTTCTTCGTCGATGGCTTGTATGACTGTATTTCAGGATGGCTTGCGTCAACTCTGCCTGCCGTAAACGCGGTTCCCCTGTCCATGATGAGCAAGTCTGGGGCGCCGTGTCGCAAGAGAATTTTTTTAACAAAAAATTTGGCAACTTCTGCCGCGGTACCATTGGGCAGTGGTTTTGCTTCGGCGTAACAGGTAAGGAAGTCAGTGGCCACGATTTTCCGCTTGTTACCCATAGACGAAGATGGAGAGGGGCCGAGGAGATCCATCCCAATTTGTTGAAAGGGCAGGTCTGGGAGCGGAATCGGGTTTAGTAGACCTGCTGGTCTGATCGGCGGCGTCTTGCGTCGCTGGCACTCACGACATGTCTTCACGTAGTGGGCAACTTCGGCAGGCAGTCGCGGTAAGCAGTACTTCACCTGGATTCCACGCAACGTGCGTGCAAATCCAAGATGGCCTGCTGTGGGCTTATCGGGCAACGCCTGCAGAATTTTCTGCCGGAGTTTTTTAGGCACAAGAAGCTGCGCGGTCCTGTTGAGTGCGAAGTTCCTTTTAAAGAGGAGGCCATTGCTTAACGCGAACGATGATAAATGTCGCCTGAACACAGTAGAAGGGGGAGTGGTCTTTTATTCTAAGCAATCAGCTAGCGCTTTGAGCTCAGGTCTGATCGCTGTTCTGCGAAACTGCTGGCGCTTACCGGTCCCAAACAGGCGTCTTTGTCTTCTTCTTTCGTCGGCGCATCAACGGGGGATCTTGAAAAGCAATCTGTATCGGAGTGCTTGCGGAGTGCTTGCGGCGTGACTTGTAGATGATTGGGATGTCGAAATTGTGAAGACGTAAGCTCCATCAGGAAAGGCGGCCGGAGGGTTGCTACAAATTTGCCAGCAAGCAGAGCGCGTGGTGATCGCTTACCACCTTGACTGGTCGGTCGTATGTGTACGGGCGGAACTTTGAAGTGGCCCAGATGATCGCAAAGCACTCATTCTCATTGGTCGAGTAATTCGCTTCGGCTTTCGAGAGGGACCTGCTAGCGTAGGTGATTACTTTCTCCTGTCCGGTATTCTTCTGAATGAGAACGGCGCCTAGCCCCAGACTGCTCGCGTCGGTATGTATCTCAGTCTCGGTGTTCTCATCGAAGTGGCCTAGCAGAGGAGGAGACTGTAGGCGGCGCTTATGTTTCTCGAAGGCTTGCGCTCGCGGTGCTTCTCATTGAAATGGCACGTCTGCCTTCGTAAGCTGCGTTAAGGGTGCAGCGAGGCGGGAAAAGATTTTCACGAGTCGTCGGCAGTATGCGCACAGTCCGAAGAATCGGCGCACAGCTTTCTTGTCACCTGGCTGTGAAAACTGTGCGGTCGCAGCTGTTTTCTGTGGGTCTGGGCGAACTGCTCCCTTGCTGACAATATAACCAAGAAACATCTCGTTGTAGGCGAAGTGACATTTCTCTGCTTTCAACATTAAACCTGAGGACCTGATTGCGTCAAGTACTGTTCGAAGCCTTCTCAAATGGTCTTCAAATTTTGACGAGAAGACAACAACGTCATCTAAGTATACAAAACAAATCTGCACTTAAAGCCCGTGAGGACAGTCTCCTTTACCCGTTGAAATGTGGCTGGTGCGGAGCGGAAGGCCTTGAATCACCTTGAATTCGAAGAGGCCGTCCGGTGTTATGAACGCCGTCTTTTCGCGTTCTCTTTCGTTGACTTCAATTTGCCAGTTCCCGCTCTTCAGGTCCATCGACGAGAAGTACTTAGCATTACAGAGCCGGTCCAGAGTGTCGTCGATGTGGGGAAGTGGGTAGACATCCTTCTTAGTTATGCTATTCAAGCGGCGGTAATCAACGCAGAAGCGAAGTGTGCCGTCTTTCTTCTTCGCCAAAACAACTGGTGCCGCCCAGGGGCTGTTGGATGGCTTATCACATCATCACGCAGCATTTCCTCAACTTGATCGCGTATCACCTGGCGTTCTCGCGGTGATACACGGTAGGGGCTTTGACGTAGCGGTCGAGTGTTTTCGTCCGCGATGATGCGATGCTTTGCTAACGGAGTTTGCCGCACCTTCGATGCTGAAGAAAAGCACTCGCTCTAGGTTTCAAGAAAGTGCGAATCCGGTCTTGTTTGTCTCGTGGGAGCGATGGGTTATTGTCGAAGTTAGGCTGCTTGGCTCGGTTGGGTGCATCGTCTTCAAGTTGGCTAGGGAGGGCGAAGGCTTCTCGGCTGTCCACTAGCTCGTTAAGGAAAGCAATCGTCCTGCCCTTGTTAAGGTGCTCGGTGAAGTTCGTGTCGAGCGCATCAGCTTGTTTATGACGGAAAAGGACGATGCGTCTTGCGATGCCAAGTCCTCTATTCAGTAACAGAGTGTTTCCTTCGACAACCCCTTCCGATGACGCTTGATCGGGGCGGTACAGTCAATTTTTCGTCGAGGACGTTGAGAGCGACGTGAGGCGTCGACGTTCTCGTAGCAGGTATGGCTTTGTCGGTCGAGAGCTTGAGTTTGAATCGGAGGTCAATGATCGCTCGATGTTCTTTCAAAAAATCCATGCCCAGAACCACATGCTGTAGGATGACAAAGCTGGTAGGGTAGGTACGTTCATTTACTGTAACCATTGCGGTGCATCGCCCCGATGGCATGATAAGGTTACCACCAGCAGTGCGGATTAATGGGCCGTCTCAAGTGGTCGTCACTTTCTTGAGGTGGGCGGCGAAAGTTCCACTGATGACAGGGTAGTCGGCACCGGTGTCCACTAGGGCGGTAACCGTGAGGACGTCGACAGCAACCTCAAGGTCGCTTGTTCGAGTCCTAGTATTGCACGTTGACTTCGGTGTTCGATCTCTGCTCCATCTTGTGCGGAGGTCGTGGCCGGGGCACACCGTCGTAAAGTCGCTGGGCGGCAATGTCAACTTGAAGTCTTGTCGTGATCTTGTCGACGTTGTCGTCTTGTGGATCGGCGATTTAATGGCTGCGTCGTCGTCACTCATCTTCGGCGATGGGGGATCTTCGTGTTTTCGCCGTGAAGCAGCCTTACCTCCACAGGTTGCTCTGTCTACTTTCCCCTGCTCGGGATTCGGGACCTTCCGCGCATACTCTCATCGTTGTTACGGCCTGGCGACGCAAAGCGGGCCCTGCACGGCGATGGAGACCTGATCCGACGGCTTGGTGGTGCAATCTCACCGCTATGCAGATAGTTGTCGGTTTCTTGCGGTTGTTCACCTGGGCGTGGTCGTGGAGCGTCGAACGCAAATCCGCGGAGACCGATTCGTCGGTACGGGCAGTGGCGCTGAAAGTGGCCGGCATCACCTCAGTGGAAGTATAATGGCCGGTTGTTCGCTCTCCTCCAGGCGTGGCACTTTGCTTGGCTTGGGGGTCACTGGTAGGCTCGGCGGGTGGGGGCCAAGGGGTGGCTTTCATGAACAGGACGGTAGCGGCGAAGGCTTGTAAAGTCAACACGTCGGGGCGCAGGGCGATGTAATGCAGCAGCGTAGTTAATCGCTGTTGACTCTTGGGTTGGAACTGTCAGAGCCATCGCTTTAGGAACGCCCGGCGCCTGCTGGACGTCTTCTCCGCGAGCGTCGCCACCTGGGGTTGTTGCGAGGATGGCACCAATCGCCGGAGTTGCTTTCGCACGATCTCCCGGATGAGGTCCCGAAGGTTCTCTCCGCTGAAAACTGAAACACCACCTGAAAACTTCATGCTCTAAAAACAACTGTGACGACACGCAAGCTCTGCATTTACAGCTAATACACGACCGCTTTGTGGCTCCTGTCTACAGATCCTCGTTGGTGTGCATTGACTTTATTATGCCCTAGTCTTGCCCTAGTCTTTATTATATGATACATATTCAGTCTCTAACTTGCTACCCAATTATGTGAAAGGCCACTCGCCTAGATACCTATCAAGCCCACTCTAACCAAGCTGTACGGATGCGTTTTCATAGCCTAAGGGTAGCCTGTCTTACTTATCACCCAAAGATCCTGCAAGGTTTATCATCTCAAACATTCATCTGAAAGGTGAAGCCAGAGATGTCACGCACCCCATTGACTGTTTAGTATTCATCAGTATTCGGCCATGTCACCTGCCAGAAACATGCCTAAGATGTTTCGCTCACAATGTCAAATTTTCTGCAGAAGAGAGGCTTTAATGTTGCTGCATTAAAAAGCAAGAAGCCAAGAGCTGAACATCTATACTGCATTAGGCTCTGCTGGCTCACAAGATATGTGACCAGGGTCACCATCAGCAACAGCCTGACTATACTCACTGCAGTGGGAAGGCCTCTACCATATTTCTCCAATTAACCCGGTTCTGTGCTAGCTGCATCCACTTGACCCTTGCGAACGTTGTTGTTGTGTTGGGCTTAGTGGCGCATAAGCAACTTAGGCTATCATGCGCCAACTTCAAGGTTAAGAGTGTTGTATTTATGTAATTTAAACTTACATTCTGTTTAGGACGTTTGCTTCTATTAAAAACCTGAAAACACAGGGCAAATCAACGAGCGCATTTTCACCTAAAAGCAACGCTGGATGAAGAGGAATGTGTTGTTTGTAAAACTGTGTAAAATGTTTTTTTCTTAGTTGTTCAAGTTGTCTGCATGAGATTAAAATGTGGGTGACTGTTAGCTAGTGTCCGCATGAATCACACAGGGGCTTATCCTGTTTAGTTAAAATGAAGGTATGTGTTAAATGTGTGTGTCCTATGCGAAATCGAGTGGACTGCCATTTTTGTGCGAAGGCCTCTACCATATTTCTCCACTTAACCCGGTTCTGTGCTAGCTGCATCCACTTGACCCCTGCGAACGTCTTAACCTCATCCGTCCACCTAACTTTCTGCCGCCCCCTGCTACGCTTTCATCCCTTGGAATCCAGTTGTTACCCTAAGCGACCATCGGTTATCCTCTCTTCGCACTACGTGTCCTGCCCATGCGTAACCCATTAATAATTAGGGGAATTATTATTAACAATATGGATGCGCCCTTAATGGTGCACACACTCCCAGACACCCTTAGAGTGAGGGGGGGGGGGGGTTGCTGTTCCGGTCGCTAAGGAGATGCCCTCGACCTGCGTGGCAAGCTCAGCCGGCATTCAACTACCTTGTAGTGACAGAAGGGAGTGGCCGTTTGGTGCGCAGCTGTCACCGGTTCAAGCCAGAGTAAGGATAGGAGTCAGAAGTAACAAACAAAACAAGCTTTATGCACAGCAAGAGACGATACAGAGGAATACACAACACTTGAAATGCACAGACGAGAGGTTCACAAAAACAACGCTAAGCATGCAACTACAGAGGTATACAATAACACAGAGGCTTTACAACACAAATCAAACACGAGAGAGTCACATAAACAAACGCCAAATTTTTCACCGGTCACTGTTGCAGTCCGACGCCTCGACAGTCACGATGTGGCCGCCATGCAAGACGAGCGCCGCTCCCTCGCAGTTCCGTGGGCGTGCCAGCAGCGGGTGATGGTTGGTTGGTTGGTTCACAGGAAGGGAAAGACGCAGTATCTTTCACACTTACTCTGTGGACACCTGTACCGCGCCGTAAGGAAAGGGAGAAAGGTGGGAGTGAAAGTGGAAAGAGAGAAAGGGGAGCCGTAGTGGAGGGCTACGGAGTAATTTCCCGGGGGTCCGGCCGAAGCACTTGCGAACACGCCGCAACCACTGACTGACTGACTACACAAGCGGCGCGGCCTCAATAAATAGGACGCTCCGCGTCTGTCTGTTAAGGCACGCTAAGGCTAGCGCACACACACACTTAGCTTCGCTGGTCAGAGCGCTCCCTTTTCCTCCCGTCGAGTCGAGCATTGTCATTGGCTAGGACCCGTAGAAAATTCTGGAGAGCTCTGGCATATTCCAGACTGATGAGTCACCGTCATCGCCGGGTGATGAGAAAGAGGGCGACGGTGACGCGTACAAAGCTACGCGCTCTCTCGCGCGGGGAAGGAGACTTTTCTCGAACTTTGTGGAAACTTTCATGCGGTGACGCGCGGGCCTCGCGCCGCACCGGCTTAGTAAAATTGTTTGCCGATTTCGTGACACCATGCGCATTTCGTCTTCTTAATTTCCACTAAAGTGTCAGTAACTTGAGTTATTTTTTTGACCCACACTGCACGCTTCCTATCACTTAATCTTACCCCTACCATTTTTCGTTCAATAGCCCTCTGTGTTGTCCTCAAATTACGCAGAACCCTCTTGGTTAGCCTCCACGTTTCAGCCCCATAGGTGAGTACAGGTAAGATGCAGCTGCTGCATACTTTCCTCTTGAACGGTACCGGTAAGCTGCTAGTCATAATCTGCGAGTGCTTGCCAAATGCGCTCCATCCCAATTTTATTCTTCTTGTTATTTCCTTTTACTGGTCCGGATCTGCGGTTACTACCTGTCCTAATTAGACATAATCGCCTATACTTCTAGTACGTCGCTACCTAATGTAAACTTCTGTTCCTTCCCGAGGCTGTTGAACATTACCTTAATCTTCTGCGTATTGATTTTCAAGCCCACCTTTCTACTTTTCCTGTCTAGGTCATCAATCATTATTTGCAGTTCATCCCCCGAGTTACTTAGCAAGGCAATGTCATCAGCAAATCGCAAATTACTGAGGTATTCTCCATCTGCCCTTATCCCTAACTGCTCCAATTTCAAGTCTCTCAATACTTCCTCTAAGCAAGCTGTGAATAGCGCTGGGGAGATCGTGTCTCCTTGTCTAACACCTTTCTTTATGGGAATTTTGTTACTTTCTTTATGCAGAGCTATGGTTGCTGTGCAGCCACAATAATATCTTCCAGAACCTTCCGTACGGCTCGTCTACCCCCAGATTTCGCAATGCCTGCATCACTGCCGATGTTTCTACTGCGTCAAATGCTTTTTCGTAATCAATGAATGCTATGTATAAGGGCTGGGTATGTTCCGAGCATTTTTCTATCACCTGGTTGATGGTACGGATATGATCGATAGTAGAGTACCGTTTCCAAATAGCTGCTTGATTCTTTGCTTGATTGCAGTCTAAGGTTGTCCTGATTCTGTAAGCGATTACCTTGGTAAATACTTTATATTGTCACGTGGTGGTGACCAGGGTCTATGACACAAATGAAGACACAGGCTCGGTGGTACTGAAATTAACTCTTTATTGGACTGACTTGCGCCCGCAAAAGAACTAAGCAACTCGGTGGCGGAGATAGCAACAAACGTGCTGGTCGATCGTCGAACAAAGAATGCCCGTCACACTTGTCAACGCTCAATTTAAAGGCTGCACAGAACAATCTAGATAACGTCGCAAACAGCTACCAGCACGGGCTGGAACATTGTGGAAAGACACACGAGTGGCCGGAATCTTCGAGATAGATCTCGGTGCATCTTGCGCTACAACGAAACTGATAAAGATGTGAGTAGCGACATCGAGCATTAACAAAGATTACGGAACTGATACGCGATCCAGAATCAGAGTGATAAGCCTTTATGCCGGCGGCTGTTAAAAAACAACAAATACAGTTTTGAAGGTTTCGCGGCAATACGTAACAGGCAGTAAGCTGATTGGTCTGTAATTTTTAAGGTCTTAAGCGTCTTCTTTCTTATGAATGAGGATGATTTTTGGTGTTTGGGGTGCGACCACTGGTTTGGGATCCGACCTGATGCCGGTGAACACCTCCGGCAATGCACTCCCTCAGCAGAACAAGAGTTGGCCACCCTACCCATAACAACCAAGTTATAGATGCTGCTGTGGCAGAGGCTGTACCACACAAACAAAAGATAAATGTGGTCATGATAAAATGAAATCGCTTTGTTCACAATTTATTCAATACATCACGAAAAAAAAGGTTCACTTAATAATATGATGTCCATTGTGTTTAATAAGATTGCAACTTCATGAATTTATCTTTTTGATGCAATCTTAAAAATAAATTGTGGTGTTCAATTCAAGTTGGCTTTACACATAGCAGACGTGCAAATTATGGAACAGGTTCGGAGGGTTAAATTCAGACTAGACAGTGCAGACAATATTGCTGAAACTGGCATAACTAAAACAGAGAATTGGTAAGGTAGAAAACAAATGTGAAAATCGGGTAGGTGTAAGTGAAACTAGAGCTACTGTCATTAATGAGAGCGATTAGTTATACAACTCACACTAGCACAATGGTACAAAATGTTGAAAAGTGATGATAAAACAAAAGTGTCCTTGAATGTATTTCTGCATTAGTGAAATTAAAGTGAATTACATAAAATTTAGGTTCCTTCCTTAAAATTCTCAATTTGAAGCTGGCAAAAACAATCAAGGTAAGGCTACAAAAGCAACTAACAGAGAACAAAATAATAAAGAAGCAGTTATATACACCTGCAATCATTTGATAAACATCTAGAATGATGAAGGCATGTTCCAGCGGATTCGAGCATGAATATGTAAGCTTTACCAACACTCTTTACCAATAACGTGAGTGCCAGTGGGCATGTGGAGCAGCAGCATTGTGTCAAGACGCAATTGGCCCAGATATCAGCCGCATAATAGGGGTATGGAAGGCCTGCATATGACGCTATCATGGAGGGAGATATCTTCTAGAACAAGATATTGTTACGGACGACATCAAGGAAGAAAAAGCGGGCAGTGGCGCGGACAGGAGCGCTCGCGCTAGGCCCGGCAACATTTTCATTAAACGTCATCTCCCTGTCATCGACCATCTCTCTGTCCTCTGTTCTCCTGTTTTCATCGGCTTGCAGCATCGTAACATTTGGTTGGAGGTGCTGGGTACTTCATCACCCCCCCCCCCCCCCATCCTGGGCCGGAGCATCAGCGCCCTGCGACTTCTTGCGCCTTCGGCGAAAGGTTAGGAGGCACTGCATGGCTGTTCCGCAGCCTGCCGGATCCAGCAAGACCTTGCCGTTCCTCCGCCCCGTCCCCCCCGCCCCGACCACAAGACACGACGAAGGAGAGACTGACCCGAGACGCCACACATGACCACAAGACACAAGGAGAGACTCGAATGACCTAATGTGACCCCACTGACCTGATGTGCCGACCAAGGACCCTACGACCCAACACACCGCTACACTTTAAGATATTTCTCCCCTGCCTATGCCATGCGGTGCGTGCCTTGGCCTCCGCCATCGAGTCGTGGGAACGTGTGGCCCGAGAGTGTCCTGCCAAGGTTCATCGCGAATCATCGTGCCGGCAAGCCATTCTATTCTTCCTTCTTCCTCTTCTTTTTCAAGCATCTAGACACGCCCATCATCATGCCATGGAATCATCAACATCGTGCATTTCCTCGTCCACGATCGGGACGATCGCTCGGTGGCCCCGGGTCATGTTACGGACGACATCAAGGAAGAAAAAGCGGGCAGTGGCGCGGACAGGAGCGCTCGCGCTAGGCCCGGCAACATTTTCATTGAACGTCATCTCCCTGTCATCGACCATCTCTCTGTCCTCTGCTCTCCTGTTTTCATCGGCTTGCAGTATCGTAACAATATGTTGCAATGCGCAAAAGGAGCTCAGCATTTTCAAGAGCTGCAGTCAAGCTTTATAAAAGACCTTTTCAAAAAAAAATTATTTCTTTCCTGCGGTTGTGCATCGTTATTGTGACTATGGGTTACATAGTGTAACATGAAATGTAAAGCAATTTGTCTCGTACACAAATGAATACATTCTTTCCCCTGCGGAGCCGCTATAAAGAACTTTTGCCAGTGGATGCACACGTACCGTCTTTTCAAAAAGTGACCAGGCTGCATGTTTTTATTCTCGCGTGTATTCTAAAGCCAACATTGACTCCCAGAAGGTCACAACTTGTTGAAAAGTGAGGAGAGGAGCTCGCCTTTACTTTTCACTGATTTACAGCTTCAGAAGTGGTACGAATTCTCTGCTACCCGACCTAGAAATGGAACACGCAGCCTGGTTACTTTTGGCTAAGACGGTACATCAATATTACCTAGTAACTAAACAGAGAAGTCATTAGTTGTCTTTGTAATCAAACGGAAGAATACAAACCTGTTCATTTAGCCGAGCCACTCGAATTGCGCAGAACTTAAATTGATATCTGGGATATTGCTTAAAATCAACAGCGTCAGTAATTGCAGTGAAGCAAATTGTAAATGGCAAATTTCGGAAAAGCGGAATATAATATCGCCAAAATGGGTCGACATGTTTACTGAGCTCTCATCTTTCGTGCAAACAACAACGAAAATGATCACCAGATAGGTGCACAAAGTTTCCTTGGGAAAACTAGTTGATGTCTGTTTAACTGCATACAGCATATAACAAAAGCAATAGAACACAAGTACAAAGGCAACTAAATATGAAGAAGCACAGCTCGCTTCACTCTGCAGTTTCTGGAAAAGCACAGTGGCCACCTCTCGTAGTAGCACAGAAGATAGGTGTAAAGGAATAAACTCTGCAATGGTAAAATACTACAGACACATCCACCAGGGTGCGTGTAGGTCAAATGTTCTCACTGAAGTAGTACACCGCAGACTGCCTGCTTGCCACAAACACCAATGTGAATTGTAAAGTATTGGTGCATGCACGTCCTACTCAGAATGGCCCTTCTGGAGCTAGAGAGAGAATGATTTTATATCTTCCTGTGTTTTATGGTTATGAAGCACCTAATAAAATGCACACTGAGTTCAAGCAGAATACACAAAAGCAAAGCATACAACGAAGAATGGCAATTCTTAACAAGGGCAACAGTATTTGTAGAGGAATACACTCAGTATGTCTACAGATGGTAGACAATAAATTATAGCACCAAAGAAATATGAACTTGGTTCTTGCACATGCTATCAACAAAATGTACATAAAAATATTGTTATATCCCAAAACCACAGAAGCAATTAAGACTTCGATGGCCTCTCCACAGCATGGTATCGAACATGAAGCAGTAAGAAACCGCACATTGATCACTTGTGGCATATATCAAAATCATGAGAGCGAGTGCAAATCCCAAGTGCAGGTGATCATTTTATTTCTGTCCGAGTTAATATAAACGTTGCATGTACGTCTTCTTTTGTACTTGTTGGTGTTCCTGCGACAATCACCATTTGCAGATGGCGTCAATGTCATAGGATCTGTCACACACAACTGTAACAATCTTCAAAGAGCTTCTGTCCATGCTTTATAGCACTTCACATCTGATGGGGCCGTTTAGGAACAAGGTGTGACATCCCAGATTATACAAGCCTAGCAGAGAGGTTCATGATGTTGAATATGGCCCCAGGATTTCTCATCATATGATGACTCAGGTTGGAAGTGCTGAAACGGCTGCACCCCCCCCCCCCAATGTCCATACCTGCAAATTACCACATTGTTTAGTGCCTAATTTATATGCAAATAAAATTTCAAACAAGCATGAGATGGGACTTAGGAACATTCAAAACCATCAAAACTGCAAGCCAAGCTGCGGTCAAGTTTAAACTATGAATAGAAAAAATGGTTAATGCAAAACCAATCACCTAAGTGAACAATTCCCGTAACAGTTACAGACGGCTGGACGGTATACAATGTCCAATGGTGGACATTATATACTGACTTTTTCTTGCAGTTAAATGACCGACTTATATCAGCGACTTTCACTTATTTTTTCTTTCTCGGTCGTTGAAACCACCGCCCAAAAAATTGTCGCAACTAGCTCAGAAGTTTGCACTCCTGAATTACGAGCACACTCACTATTTTCGTTGGTGCAGTGTAAAGAAGCTGACGAAGATTATAATGCGCCGTAGAAGTAGCAGCAAAAAGTAAAGTAAAATTCTGATTAAAAATGCCGGATTTGCAGCATGCGTCCAGTAACTATCGCTTTATTCTTCAGTCATTTCCCGCCTGCGTACAACTTGAATGCGAATGACGCTGTGCGAACAGTCACCTTTGCAGTTTTTTCTATTTCCCTTACGTTAGTGATGCTCGACGTGCTGCACCATTTCCAGCAGATTGCGATGCCTTGCTGGTCGATGCCCATCGAGAAGCCCGACACATTCCGAAGCTCGTTTCTCGTCAGCACGAATACCTTTTGTGCCATCCAACCACCACGCACTAAAAGACGGTCAGTTCAGAGGCGTTCACCGCTTCCGCTCGCACCCGAAACACCTGCATCTCGAAAGTTCAACACTCCGAGTTCTGACCGCGGGGTGATCCTCGCTTGCAAAGCCAGCCACCACACTACACACTTCATCAGACGACTGTACTGAGCAGCTATCTTGTAAGACATATTGAAGCATTGATGTGCTGCAGCGAATCCTCGATCACTACATGCGTACGACGAACGGCATGAAGACCACTCACAAGCGCGCCTTCCTCCATGGCCGCCGCCATTGCCGGGCTATCAAAACCATCATAACCGCGCAGACCAAAGATTTCTTACCGTGGGAAGAAAGAGTTTGAAATAAGAAAGGAGTTGGGGCCGTAACGTGGCCACATGCTTTTGCCCCCTCTACAGACGGTCTCAAGCGTCCTTTATTTCATACGCTCTCATATTTGGCCGTTTCATTGCGTTTAAAAATCCAAACAAGTGTTTACAAAGTTATCTTTTTACTTCAAATAGGCTAAGAGACTACAGTAAGCTAATGGCTGCATATATCAGCTTGCCTGTCGCCATCATCTCATTTGCATAATTCGGGTACCACGCCGCTCGGCTAAATTATGGCGGCCAAACATCAGCATTTTCAGTAATGGCTGTACACAAATTACACACGACGCGTCAATTTGATGTCATCTAAATATGCTTGTGTTTCACGTGATGTAACTCCAGCCAATCAAATTTGAGTATCCGCTCCTTCCCAGTATGCAATTAGTTTCATAATATTGGTTAATCTAGCGTAAGAGTTCTCCAAACCACCACCAGTAACTTTGTTTCCATTGCAAAATCACTCGTATTTGTCATCCAGGCAACAAGGATAGCTCCGGTCGAAATCAATATTCGTGGCTACGTCATTTTCATGTAGCCGCAAAAAGTGCTCACCTCAACTGACGGTTTTGGGCCACAGGTTTGAAGCACGTGACTCTTTTCACTCAATCAGAAAGGCAATATGGGGCGGCCAAGTGAAGTCGAATTTCGAGGATGGGGCCCCGGTTGTATTGTCACGTTGTTGTGACTATGCCGTGCGCTCCAAAAATTCGACAGGCGTAGCAGAAGTTAGCAGAGATGTTTATTGGGCTGACTTCCGCCCGCAAAAGGAATAAGCAACTCGGTGGCGATCATAGCAGTAACCCTGCTCGCTGGTCGGCAAACAGAGAAGGCCCGCTGCATTCGTCAGCGCCTATTTACATTGGGGGAAGAGCCATCTTGATAACCAGCCAAAGGAACATGGAAACGTCTCGAATGATACAGCAACTGTCTTACTTCGCTTTTATCACGCGAGAAAAATCTGGGAGTATCTGACGCTACAAAGAAAATGTTAAAGCCACGTCTCTTGGACAAGGCCGTTCCTTGCACTGCAATCACAGTGATAAGGCCGCGAGCCGTTGAAAACATAAAAAAAAATGTTTCTAGTTCGCAGCAATATGTATTATTTTTGTAAATCAGTCCAATTCGGCGGTTTCTGGCTCTTAAAAAACAGTAGCAGCTGCATTTTTTTAAATTTTGTTTTTACTTCATTGTATTGGCATAAAACGTAAGCATAAAATTCACGAGCGTTGAAAAATTTCTTTCCCTGTGGGCGTGTCCACAAACCAAATGAGCTACTGGCGCCACCTTGTATTTCCTTGCAATGCAAAAGATTCTTAGCATCACGTGAGATTCATCGCACGTCAGACGAGTTCAGCCTGAGTGGTCCTGTCATAGGCCTCTCCACAACGCTGACAGGCGGATGCGCTAAAGCTCGCCTCCCTGTGATCGAGAAAATGGATTTGCTTCGCGATTCAGAGGTGCTCGTCCAGGAGGACGACGTCCGGAAACTTGTGTACGCCTTCGCCAACGTGTATGGGAGAACAAACAGAGACACTGAAACGGTAAGAGAACTCGGAACAGAACGCTTTCCAGACGCAAGATTTGCTTGCAGTGCCATTCACCGCCCATGCCTCGCTGCTGCGTTGCAGTACTTTTTGATATCGCCTGTGAGCTCCACATTTTCTAAAACAGGAGAGTGTATATTATGACAATTTTCTTTTAAAGGCTAAACGGGTGGCGGGGATGTAACAGCCTTGAAGTACGTACCAGCTTCACGTTGTAAGGGTGCGTTCTCGCAGCCCCTTTGCTGCGGTCTTTTATTGCTGTTATTCCACCCTCCAGAGGCTTAGCGTAGAACGTGTTCAACAGTATTTATGCAGACAGTGTTGTCATTCCATCGCAGCGGTACGCGTGACAAAAGAATGGGGAGCAAGGGAGATGCGAGGACAATGTTTTATTGCTTAAAGCTGGCTGTTCACGAATTTTTTCACTGGGTTTTGATGCTGACCGAATTCTAGCTTCGATGCAAGGAACTCCTTCTATAGGGCATATTTTCCTGTCGTGAGAGTATTGCAGGCTTCTTTATTTCCTAGCATCTGCGCACCCTTATTTATTTGAATATTTATTTGAAGTTCAAGAGTGTACAGGTGAGTCAGTACATCAGGAGTGGGCGCGTTAATGGTTGTTAACAATAACTGTTTTGTGGTGATCAGGATGACATGAATTGCTCGATGAGCCTTAAGAGCAGGGTCAGATATTAGCGTTAGGCCGCTGGAAGTCCATACTGTAGTCACGGGCTTTGTGGACAAATAGACCTTCTGGAATATAACAGTGCCTGCACAATGCAGGATGACGCTGTTAGGATGGCCGCCGTGATGTTTCCGACATACTAGCAGTATGCGCTGGTTGTCTAAGGGTGCAGAACGAAATAAACCTTTGATAGAGGCAGATATGTAAAATGTTTTGGCAAAAAGCGAGGGCAAGAGGTTGCAGGTAAAAATTGGGGAGGATATGCTAGTAGTCTGAAAGAATGTAGAAATGTGCGGTTATGAACAGATTCAGAAGCCTAAATATGGTTAGCTAGGTAGAGGTAAATATTACCCTTAAATATTAAAACTGGGTCTGACAAGTGTTTCATAATTCCATAATTTTATTGAAAGCGTAATGCGCAGGTTACAATTTAATCATTTGTTCGATTAGATGAATTTATGTTCTTCACGTGGTCATAAATCACATTTGAATATATTAAATAATTACTGAAAATGGTCATACCGCCGTTTACTTTTTAAGCAGCTGGAGTATAATTTCGATGCATGTGAAAAGTACGTACTATAGTCTGAGCGGTATTCAGGGAAATTGGCCACGTTGAATGCCATTGTTGTCTACTATAGAATGTGATTTTGGCGGACAGAAGCATTGTCGGCGTGACCTATATGGCAGTATATTTAGTACACGCATCCACGAGAGTTGGGATTGTAGATCCTACTGTGACATTATGTCGTGAATATTTATAAAACGTACAATTGTCAAGAAGTGTAATTTGGAATATTGCTGAAATTGCAGCGCTAGTAAGAAATGAACAGCCATTTGCGGAAACTAAATGCGGGTGGTTAAAAAGGTTCAAATGTAATTTCAGATATTTTAGCAAAGGTTGCAAGGAATTCCACACAGATAATTGGTTTCAGATGAGCATCCTTTCAGGAATCAATGTTGGTTTAGATGAAGAGTTGATCAATGTTAGAGATGTTGAAACTCGGGTAAATGACGTGTTCTATGATGGTAAAATATACAGTAGTTAGTGATATAGGTCTGTAATTACTTAGGGATGTTCGGCCAAATACTTTAGGCTAAATCATTTTCTTAGCTAGGAGGGTCAAGAAGGTTTGTTTCTCCATTAGAGACATATAAGCTCGTAATACGTGAGGTTAGCTGTCTCGAATTCAGTAAAGCGTTTAGAAGCGATACCGGTGGGGGAGGGGGGGGGGAGAACTTCACACAGTTCGCGGAATCTTGATTTGAGCGGCTAAGCTGACATCAAGACACGTTCTTTGTCCTTAACATTCCGAAATTTAACTACTTTTGGACGTTATTTTTCTTCTTTGAAACTGTAAAGCGTATGCGCTCGCATATTATTTCTTTCAAGGATCACACTCGGCTTTCCAGAGAGTCGTCTATTACCAAACTATCAGGTCAACTTCGGCTTTCTTTTCATGTATTTTTTAACCGGTGGAAGACTAAATGTCTTCAATATGACCTGTTCCCGAGCCATCAATCTCAGTAATCAAGAGTCGAAACATGAGCTGTTCAATTAGAGTTAGTGCTTTAGGTATTTTCTATTTGAGACTTCAAATTTGAAATCAACATCAATCTTTGGAAAGTCTAGTGTTTAGGTTCATGAAAGCTTCTTCATATCCTCCAAAGGTTGACTTGGTCAAGCCTACATGGTCAAGTACTGTCCATTGCCTATATCGTAAAGCTGTTAGGGAGAAGATGGCCGGTTAGAGCCGGGGCTGGTTTCCACATTTCCGGCCAGCAAAAGGAATACTTAGTGACACTCTTAGTATAGTCGTGATGAAATGGAATGCGCAAGCGTGTGGGAGATAGCCTCGTCAATAACTAGTGGCAAAGCGCGGCGACGGCTTTGAAAATGGAAGTGGAGACAGCGGTGGATCTTCAGACTACTGGCAGGACTCCGTGCACTCCACACATTTTCATCGGCAGCTGAATATCACTGCAGCGTCGTTGTTGCCGTCAGTTGATACTACCGCTAACTTCGCAGGAATTCGGGACAACGGGTGATAGCGAAGAAAGGAAAAGATTGATTCGAAAACAGGCACGACATGTAGTGCGAATAGAGGTAATCGATGGTCACTAAAAGTAACCTCGTCGATTCCAAAGGAAGGAAAGCGTAGCAAGGGACGGCATAAAATTAAGCGGACGGATAAGGTTAAGTTCGCAGGAGTCAAGTGGATGCAGCTAGAACAGGAGCGGGTTAATTGGAGGAATATGGGAGCTGCATTAGCCCTGCAATGTGTAGGGTTCGGCTGATGAAGATAATAAAACATATGAACGGAAAGAGCATTTCACAGTGCTTTCTATTCGGCCATGCTTTAAGAACTATGGCGCCATTTGCAGGCTTTATTTCGCAGTGAAACCCCGGGTGTCAGGACGCTTGTATAGCGCTAGTGAATTATAACACTCCGAACACGCACTCGTTGCGATAGAATATTTTATGGCAAGCATATTCTATAGCCAGCTATAGAATATGCTTGCGGCGGTACTGCACCTGCAAGTGAAAAAAAAACAGCCCGCAAAAAACAGCCAATGAATGTCGTTGTTGGACCGATACCGCATAGTCTTGTCAAGGCGGCATTTGTTGGACACGCGCACTCAGACCACTTGACTAACACTCGTCTGCGCTGATTGTGCGTAATACCACATGCTCTGTTGTTGACATTCCTCGCCATTCAGGATCGCAAACCTCTATGCTGTTCCCAACGAGCGACGCATATTAAGGGTTCTCCTTGACGTGGCAGAAGGGAACGCTCTTTGGACATAGCGAGTAGCAGTAACATGCGTTCCGGGGCAAATTGGTTTAGGCTCGTAAACTTTTATAAGCGCACTAGAAACACACAACAGGAAAACATAAAAACCCGGCAGGGCGCTACTTGCAACCGATTCATTCGGAACAACGAGGACGGCTTAAAGACTAAAAGATAATAGCACACTCGTATTAATAGCACGTGCAAGAGCAATAATTTTTTTTCAACTGAATTCATTTATTTTTCAGAGCAGTTATAAAGAACCTTTGAATAGGAAATAGCTACAACTCATCTAGCCTTTTTACAATCATGAAATGCAAGCTCTTTATTATAAATTGCCACGGACGGCTTGCTAGCTATCATTCACATACAGGTTGATGTGATAAGCCTCAAACAGCTCCCACGCAAGTATGTCTGAGCTTCTTCGCAAGACGCTTGTTTTTTGGAGACTAGCATTACACTTTAGCATATTTTCTTTATTTTTACCCCTATTTTTTTTTTTCACATTCGTTAATGTGAGCCGCAAAGTGAGACCCAGTACCGGTCCATAAGGGCAAATTATGCTCCCGTAGCGCTCAATAATATACCGGCCTGACAGCCCAATGTATACATTTCAAAGGAATACTATACACTACTTCAGATTCCGATGCTTAATAGGGCAGTCTACATTATTGTCGTTGTCGCTTTACACCAACCGACACAGGGAAGAAAGGCTGAAAAAGCACAGACACATCGTACCTTTTTCCACGTGCTTATGCTGATATGAGATAAACACTAGCCACCATTTTGGCATTTATTTTTTCTTTTAGTTTCAGCCTCCTTCCTAACAATTCCTCCATCGTTCCTGGCAGTCCAACAATTGCAGACCGTTGTCCAAGCAACTTCGAAACTGTAATCTAGCTTGAGTAGCAGATGTGGGCTAAGTGGGAATCCTAAATGGTACGAGACCACTCTGAAAGCTGCACAAAGGACGATTGCATAACATCATTGATGAAAAATCACGTATTTTCTCCGACAAATTTTTTCACGATTCTGGGCAACGGTGACGGCGATGCCTTTATGACAGAGCGAGCTGTGTACGCTTCGCGTGAGAACGGACATGTTGCTGGGTCACTCTTCTTCATTGTACGTATTACGCCCACTGTGGCGCCCAGCACGACTTACAATATGCAAGCTGTGGCTGAAACGTGGTAATTGTAGCAGCTCTCGGGGTAATTTAGCGTTTCCCCTAACCCATAATATTTTAACATGAGCGTCAGCGGGCGCCAGAAAGTGGGAACTTTGAACTCGCGGGTCTAATTTAGTCAACTTGCGAGTAACAGCAGACATTCCGGGCTTCGCTGTTCGCAGCTCAGGCCAGTCTGGGGTGCGCAATTCCTTCGGCAGGAGCATCAATTGATGCTTTCTGGTAGATGTAGTTTCGTACTTTAAAGGCCATATGGTTTTTTCGACGTGCCGAGAAAAATCAGCATGCGACTGTCATACTACCAATATAACGTTTTTTTTTTATTTCAAGCGATTGCGTTTACAAGTAATGTAGATTTCATCATTCATAAACAGCAATTGTTTTCCTCTGTGTGGCTGTGTCGCGTCTTCAAAAGGCCCTGTTTCGGATAAAAAACTGGATCGATTCCAAAGTGCATACCTTAATATCGCGGGCCGTCGCCCGCCCCGCTCACCTCCAGAAGTTCATAGAAACGATGGGTGGGCCATGTCTCAGCTACAGATGTCAGTATACGTTAAAGAATCTCGGGCGGTCGAAATTTCCTCTATTATCCTGGGTCGCTTGGGAACGTTACGCCCCACAAACCAAACCACTTCTCTGTTACAAAACAGTGGAAAATGCATATAATATCTCCTAAGGCATAAGTATCTCCTGTGAGGCCTCACAGGCGGATAGTAACAAAATTTTATTGCAAATAACCGTGGAGGAAATAACTTTCATCACTGAGCTTTTCTCACGTGACATTATCTTGATCACAAGAAAAAAAATAATTTTCGCGAAATGTACTACCTGCGTCGCGCGAAGGCAGGTAAGAAAACGAAAGCGGCATGTATCAGACATACTTCTCAGTGAACACCTGACCCGCGCCGTAAGGGAAGGGAGGAATGTGGCAGTGGAAGAAAATAATGGACGTTTCTGACAGGCTATAGCATACTTTATACCAACTGGTGATAGTTAACAAGCATCTACATCGCACAGCGCATGGACGCCTTTGTCTCGTAGAAATGTAAGCGTTCACAAACATGAGACAGAACAAAGCTAGCGACCGAAAGTGAACTAAAGTGAACTTCTTCGACCTTGGGGGTCGCGAAAATACGTGAACATGAATGCACGACATACTTTATTCGTCTCCTTTGCTGCGATAGCCACGTTCGGGAGGGTCTTTTAGAACGTCCCTAGCGAAAAACCCCGTATGAGTTACAATTACCTCATATAGATTTCTCATACTAAACTCATACAAATCTCATTATTTTCATATATTTCTGATATGATGAATGAGTTCAGTATGAGATTATATGAGATTATATGAGATTTGTATGAGTTTAGTATGAGTTTCGTATGAGAATTTGTATGAGATTATTGTGACTAACGGATTTTTTCATTAGGGGTAGGCTCTAGCACTTGCTGGGCAACTTCAGAATTCGCGACATTGGTTTCGAATTTCCTTGACCGAATTACGTGAATGCGCCGTGCCAGAAGTAAGACAGATACTGCGGCTTCCTTTACCCAAAGACCAAGTGAAGAAAAACAAAACAAATCGGGCAGTGCAAAGGCAGTGTACAATGCGTCTACTCATAAGGCGAAGTACAGACATCAAACAGTGAAACCATCCACAACACTGCCAAACCTTGCAAAACCATCCTTGACAGAGGTTTTGCTTATATAACCAGGTGCAAGTAATGGTTTAACTCTCGTTTTTGCAGGTTACGAGACTCTGAATTAACGCTTTTTAGGTAGATTTGTTCGTAAAAAAAATGTACAAGGAAATATACAGACCATTTATTCATACGTGCTTGTGAACGGAGGTGGGCAGTACAGCTAAATTGCATAGGGGCCGAGCTACGTACAAAATAAACATTTTTCAAAATAGCATTGATACAAAAAAACATATGAATTAGAATGAACATGAAAAAACGTTAACCGGTAACAATGCAAAATGAAAAAATAATTTACAAAGCATTTATAGAGGGTATTTATGAAGACACACTACCTATGATGAACAAATTTTACCTGAATTAAAAAGCCCAGGTGAAATGTAAACATTCAGTCATGTTGTACAGGTTACCAAGTGGGTTATTGTATTGTGCTAATTTTCCGAAGAGAGTAGTGACGGATTAATTACGAGCTATTTGAAGCTTGAAGGTAATGGAGAGCTCGGGGTTTCTTCCCGTAGTTAATATAAACACGCGGAACCACGAATGTTTCTGTACGGCGTAAAGGCAACGTTTTTATATTCTTACGTTTGAAAGCGCCAGAAAATCAGTGTTTGTACAAAATTTCAACTCAAATCTCCACAGATATGTCGAAATAAATCAAATAATCATGCTGAGTGATATTTTCACTGGGAAATTCAATGGCATTGTACAGGTTAGTCAATTCTCGTTAAAATGCTGTGTATACAGTTTATATTGTAGGCGGAGGCCCACCCTTACACTTTGAGACCATATCGTAGTATCGACGCACCTAAACTATTGTAAAGGATTTTGCTTATTCATGCATCACACAGCGACCTAAGGCAGTATAGGTAAGCATATACCGTCCTTAAACATCTGGCCACATCAGCAATGTGATATATTACACGGTAATGTGATTTCAAATGTCCTTCCTTAGCATTTTATTCTGTAGCTAGTGGAATGGAGATACATGAACAATTTGCAGAGCAAGTGTAATGTAAGGAAATTAGCTTGGTAGATAATGACTTTATGCGGTTTTCGGCAGCATATAAGGTTTGTAAATAACTTTTCGGGGCAAGGACTTGATAACGTCCACATAATCGATATTACGGCAAAACGTTAAAGTGGGCGATGATTTTAGGATGGGGAATCATGCCGTATAGTATGTTGGTTTAGTCAGTAAGTATTATATATGTCCGATTAAGAGAAAAGCCGTCGGAGATCGTAGTCTTTTGCGCTTGTATACAGGATGGTAATAAAGATCCGAGCGGTAGTAGGAAAAACCTAGATGGTCCCTTATGTCTCTTAAGAGAATGGCGAAAGCATGCCCTTCCTCTTCTGTCATTTGTCTCTCAAATTTTGCCTCTCATCGGCGTTCGCCGCAGTGCTACATATAATTGTAATGGTTTACAGGAAATTAAAAACTCAGTATCTGTCTCATTTTCTGCGGCAAGTCGGAGTTTGGATGGTACAACATAGTTCCTGTCGCATAGTTCCTGTCGCGCACGGGACTCCGTTCCATGAACTTGAAAAGGATTTCGCCTTAAAATACGGCCACGGCTTCAGGCGGCCGAAGGACGTGCCGTTCGCTTTAATGCGCGCAATGACTGACATCCATGTGGGGCCGGTCTCACGACTTTCGTTTCAGAACTTGTGAAAGCGTGCATCGTAAAAGGTTACGGCTGAATCGTATCTCTCGTTGCATATGTAATACTCCTTATATGCATGCTAGAGCCTATAAGCTCTATTTTCTGGTAGTTCTCTGTCATTTTTACGCCTCATCTTATCACTGAAGGGCTACAAATTCCGTTCTAAAGGCCCCCTCAAAATTGTTACTCCCAATATCCCGCCGCTGTCCCTCAGTGCTTGGTTCAATCAGTGTCAATTGGCGCGCGGCGCACAGCGTCCGCGTGCTGCGGTATGTCAAAACACGTTAAAGAACCCGAGGTGGTGAAAATGGATCCGCTGTTCTCCATTACGCTGTCCGTAAAAAAACAAACCATGTCGCTTTTGGACATTGAACCTCCAGTCCTATATCTGCTTACAATCGCTTGTTATATTAAGCGATAACATGTGAATCACCATGTCAATTATCAGTGGCGTGCGAAGAGAAAGTTTTGGGCGGGCCTAACATTGCACTACATGGCAAATATCCGCCCTAACTGTGCTTCAATTTTTCCCGCCTAGGTTCGAGAGTTCGCTGAAATGCAAAAGACTTGTGTGCTCCTGCTTGCCAAGGACTACATGGTCAGGGTAAGTGAAAACGAAAACTCACCCATTGTTGTCTAAGCTAGCTATTTTACAATGCCTATTCATAGTACTTTCTGGCTGTGACGCACTTCATTCATTCAAAATAAGCTAAGTGCCAAGCTCCCGTACCCTTGCGTAGAGCTGTTGCCTTTAGAGTCGCACGTCCTCAAAGGGGTCGATCAAAACAAGCGTGCGTAGTTTGTGTAATTATGTTAGTTATCTACTTTTGAGAGAGCCTAGGTATATAGTAGTTATGCGTATAACACATATAATATGAACCGTAAAATCATGCGGTGCGGTTTATTTCATAAGAGTTTCAAGATTTCAATTGATGACGTAACAATATTTATCAATAACTAAAAAAGTTTAAAAAAGTTGTCTCGGGTTTTTTTTTTTGTAGTCTTTCAGTTGCGATTCGATTGCGACCGTTTCACACGTACCCTTAATGACAGTTCATCTTTCACTGTCTGTAGTCTGGATCAGAACTTTCCTGTTGCCTCTTTCCTTGACATTTTTCCTTTTTCCAGGAGGTGAGGATTATTACGCTTGTGTGGCGATTCCCCGTCAGTTCAGCCTGAACTTTGTTTCTAAGTTCTGCTCTGCTCCCCTCTTTGGACTCCACGCTGGCGGCCGCTGAAAAACACTAACAATTTTGAAATTACCTATCGCACTTCAAACAAAAGAGGACTGGGCGATGCAACTGTCTAGATTTTCCAAAGAACAAAGAAAGTATTTATGAGGTACCACATCACACAATTTTTGAAGCCGAAAACCCGCTTATATAGTCTTCCACTTTATGACGCTGGATAGCTTACCGACAACCTAGGCCAAGTACATAAACAAAGCTAGAAACCTCTTGCTCGAAGTATGAACCATACACTAGTCTCCGGCTTGAAACCATTGTCTCTTGGAGACATCCCGCGTCTCCATCACTCCCTACCGATCCCTGTATACATCCGAGGCGCTGTATCCCAATGCGACTTACTATCACCACTGAGGAAGAAATACCACAAGGAATTGCAGATCAAATTATTGTAGATGTCTACAGTTAGAGGTCTAAAAATTAACAAGTAAATTCCGACAATACATCTTGTTTTTCCTTTCAACAGCTGAATACTTCAAGCAATAATTAGGTGCGATTCATCAAAGTAAATATTCGACCACACATAGCGAATCAAAAATTTTTGACACACCAACTGTATAGCTACGGAGCGCAGAGCTGCATCGCACAGTAGCTTGCCTCACAACTGCACCATCGTGCCACGTTGGGCAATGTGATGAGGAGCATCCCGCCTAATGTAGGCATTATCAAGCTTAGAAAGGTGAAAAGTGCTTAATTACTAAAAGAACGCATAACATAAAAAAGGCCTAACCAGATCGTCCTCAATAAAAAAATGACAATATTTCAATTTGGCAAAAAATTAAATCTCGCCGATGTGACACGATGGGGCGGGGCTTCGCATCGGCCTTAGGAACATGCCGAGTCTGCACCATGTCAGGATGAGGACTACCTCCACCCCCGTTGGAAGTGGCTCAAACTACTCCATGACCCCTAAATCTGGTTACGCATCATCCTCGGTTTAGCGGGTCTCAAGGCCTCCAACAATGTGTCGTTATAAAAAAAAAATGGCTTTGACACTGTCCTGCAGCCTCTCTTGGGACGGCACAAAGCTGTTTTGGCTTGTGTCCATCGCCTCTTCAGAGACAGCGGAGCTCATTGAAAAATTACGCTACGTGAAAAAGACCATCTAATCTTCCAACTCATAAAATATACGAACCAGTTCCTAGTTGTCGCGAAACTATAGGACGTTTAAACAGCGTAAATTAATACAATATCCAGTCTACACTGTCAACGCTTGCGCAATGTTACAAGTAAATGTTCCAGACAAACAAATTCACTTACGATATATCAAGTATTTTGAGGAGACAGAGCGAGAGGTCAGCAGGCTTTCCTGTGGCGCCGCCATTGTAATGGAAAGGAGGATTGCAGTTCAGCAACACAAATAAACGCCACGTGAGAAGCTACAGTAGTCCCACCATTTTTATGAAAACCAGTATGTTCCTTGTGTATCTCATTAACCTTCACTTTAACTTTAGAACAAGTCTCCATGATTTAGAACTTTGGCCAGCTGCCAGAGCAGTACTTCGAAATCAGATTTTAATGCACAGTTTTCTTTTGGCGGCGAACTCAGAAAACACGCAGAAAGCCAAATGATGAGGACCCTGTCATTTGTGATATTATATACCTACTAGCTCTGGTAAACAGACATGCCCTTCCACACTTTCCTGAGAAATATGTTTTACATTACTGTGACTTCACCCACTAATTCTAACAAAATTGAATTGAATATGTATATATGTATAACTTGAAGCAAATGCTGGAAAATGGTTTAATGCGTCGTGACACTGGGGAAGCGTCGACCCGGGGTTATGCCCTCTTCTGCATAACCTCATTATGGCCGTTTGTGGTGAAGAAAAGAATGTATTGACGTTTCGGTCGCAAGACCAGTCTTCGTCGGAAGAAATGATCTCATAAAGAAGATCACGTGCCTACACTAATCAAATTCTCATCACCCACCCTAACCAAACCGCGACCGTGGAAACGGTACTACTGGCTGCGCAAGTCTCGCCGTTCAACAAAACTCGTGTGATGCAATATAGTTTTGATGGGCACAAGAATGCGAGGAGGCCAAATAACAAAGCTAGGTAGGTTTTGCAAAGATAGATTTAAAATATGGAGGGCTAAAGCTCGATGTTTATGTTCTCTCAACGCCATAAGTGAATTCTGTGGGATGATTGTTATCAGTGACCAGATGGATATCTAAAAATTTTGAAACATGCTCTTACACTCAATGGCAGCTTTTCTATCACCACTGAGGAACAAATA
Source organism: Amblyomma maculatum (assembly GCF_055883805.1). Classification (NCBI taxonomy): domain Eukaryota; kingdom Metazoa; phylum Arthropoda; class Arachnida; order Ixodida; family Ixodidae; genus Amblyomma; species Amblyomma maculatum. The sequence goes on from NC_139350.1 coordinate 10,054,259, forward strand.
CCACATGGAATTGTATATTAAAATTATTGTAGCTGTCTACAGTATTGATGTATGAATATAACTGTCTATTTATTCTGCAAGAAGAAACTGCCCATATGTTGGTAGATTTTAATTAAGTGCTCGCCCATCTATTCTACCTCTCTGTAGAGGCATATGTGATCTTAATACCAAATTTTGGCCCCAATGAAAAATGCCAGAGCCTTGGAAGCGAGCTGTTAGTGTCATCTTCAACGAGAATATACCCACTGCAGGGAGAAGGCCTCTCCACACTCCCCCACTTTACCCTGCCCTGTGCTAGCTGCATCCATTTGACCCCTGCGAACTTCCCCTCATCACTTTCTAATTTGTTACCTCTCCGCTCTACATTCCTTGCGCTAAAGAACTATAAGTGCACCATTCTTAAAGCCTTGAAAGTCATCGACCCTCCTGGAAGTTATAGGACCAAACCTCTCACTCCTCTTGGCGAAATGCTTTTAAAATGTTTTGAACATTACAGTAAAACTGATTTATAATTTTGTGAGTTGCTAGATACCCACCAGTGTTGTAAATATAAAGGCTGCCGAAAGCAGATCATATACTGAGCACGATTTCTGTTTGGGAGGCGTTCGTAAATGAACAGCACTTTCCGGCTGTTTCCTTCGACGTCGCGAGGGCGTATAATTCAACTTGGAGGCGCAGAATCCAGCGCGATCTAGCAGCTTCAGGCATCTGTGGCTGCATACTGAGGTTTAAACGACTTCCGGTCGAACCGTTATTTATGTGAGCATCGGTGCAACATTGTGGAAGTACTTTTGATGATAATAATGACCCCACAAAACAAACCAAACCTATCACAGTTACACATTTATATGCCTGGAAATATAGCGCCAACACCGCTTTTGTTGAGATCAACCAATGAACATGTAATGCATCTTCAAGAGCCACCTTTCTTTAAAATTGGCCGCGAACTTCCTTCTTATAAGCGACGGAGCGGTCAGGTTTCTGACTTCCTTTTTTTGTACAGAAGGAAGGCGTGAAACTGTTAGTGGGTGTGCGAGAGGTATGAGAGCGAAGAAATTTTCAGGTATATGCAGTGATGTATTAGCGACTTCGCTTAAGGTGACGCAAGCGTTTTCTATCCTAACAAGTAGGGCCCGTGCGGTATAGAAAGTCCATCTGAAGGGATGCAGTCTACTTCAACCGCTTTGTGCCCGCCAGCCTGTGTGTTCATCGGCCAAGCAACTCGCCCAGACTATTTGAAACAAAGTTCACAGCCCAGTTTACCAGATAGGAACTCTATTAGATGCATTCAGATTAATGCACTCATGCTGTGTTTAGTCTTGCAGCTTCAAATTATAGTGGTACATTTTCAACCACGAGATCAGATGCAGTGCAGCCCTCTGCGTTGACGTTTTCCCTATTCTAGAATATTCGGGCTGCGTGTTCAGTCTTGAATATGAACTGAGCAATTTCAGCCCTCGTGTTTGAGAAACGTGCAGTTAGTCACTGCGATACTGAAACAAACTCATATATTCTTGATTTTGTTCGTTTGACATCCGAGTCACGCTAACTTAAGGTTGCCTTCGACTACTTATTGGTCATTTTTCATTTAAATTGGTTCTTTTATTTATCTTAAATTGGTTTAGGCCTCGCAAATATTTACTGGCACAGGCTCCCTCTTTCTTTTACGTCCCGTTTTTTTTTTCTAATGAGAGGGCAATCAAACGGTTGAAAGTCTTGCTATGGCTGGGGGACCTTGAAATAAAAAACAGAATATACGAGAATAAGCGAAAACACTCCCTTATTTTCATACTGCAAGGGGTGTTCAAGAGAACAGAAAAATATAGGCAAAAAAAAGTCTCGGAGTTAAACTCGTTACTGATCCTGGACGCCTGATCCTAGGATAGATGAGTGACAAAAGCTGCGCACACGTGCACAATGAACACAACTGCGGTACGAGCGCAATTCGCATAGTGCGTTTAGCAACACAAAAAACCGAGCTGTTCAATAAGACATTACACAAACGCAACCAGTATTGTGACATGGGAGCGTGGTGGCAACGCAACTCCTTTGTTCTATGAGTGGATCAGTTTTTCTCGAATGAACCGAGGATGAGATTCGCCATCAGGACCAAATTATCAATGAAATTGTTGAAGCTTCCAAGCATTTTCGAACCGGTACTGAAGGTGTCTCCTCCCCGTCGATTACTTTGTCTCAGAGAGCTTGAATTTGTGGCACAAACAGCAGGTTCCAGCACAGTAGTAATGTTTTGTACGACGCTGTCACGGCTCTTTTCCTCTCATTTGCATTTGTTTTCGGAACAGAGTACATACAGAGCGTTAAATAACTGCTCCAATGAATAAAAAAAGCGGCACAGCGAAGTTTGGTCAAATGAACGTCATATCATTTGCCATTATGTTGCACTCTTACGCGCATTTTTGCTTTCTGCTCAATTAGTGGCATAACTATGATAAATTCAGCAAATTTCATTATTCAGTTTAGAGACCATTAGGCTCGATCAAGTTGTGGAGAAATCAGGAAACAACCTATCCAGTTTTTATTTACCAAACTTCCTCTAAGTGTCCGTTTTCAACGGCATTTGTATAAAGTCCGTGAAATGGGCAGATACGAAGAAACAAATCCGACGTTACTGAGTTCGTGCGTTTGGATGACCGAGATGTGGGCTCTGACAGCACCGAATTGAGCGTCAATCTCTGTTTGGCGGACTGCACCATGACTCAATGTAACCGAGCCTGCCTTGAATTAAGCTACCTTAGTGGTTTTTGTTAGTTTTGTCTGTCAGTTTGATAGCTCGATGAAACCTCCGTCTGAGTTGGCCGATGGTGGCCGGCCCGTCGCTTATCCCTGATAGTGGCTCGGGCTTTCTGTGCCCCCCGACAGAATGTGCTAACGCATGTTTTGAGATTACGCTGAACGTGTCGTCGGCCGCTCATTTCGACAGGTCTAGCGTGCACGCTTCGTTGATTCAAAACGCGTTTGGCAACTTTACAATACAGTAACACAGCACTTCAGTCGCCTAGTGGTATTCATATTTCCCGCGCTTTCTTTAAATTCTGGGAAAAAAACATGTAGGAGGTAGACTTTAGTAGAAAAAACTGTGTCCGTTGTATCGGAACCCTCTTCTACAACTTAATAAAGGCCACTTACCCCTAACTTATTTTACTTAACCCATCCTAGTGAATAACCTATAAACATGAAATATAAAAACTCCGAGGAAGAGTGCACGACGGAAAACAATACGTCATTAGGTTCAGCCGACTGCAGTGCTCTTCTTTCTTTAAATCCTTGGTTTATGTGAAGGACAATACATATGTGGTCCTGATTTTTGCAATGTACATCTATTGAAAGTTAGCACCTGTCTTTGTCCCTCGTCCTGTCTTAGCTTGTGCGCTAACTTTTTCCTTTGGCTATTAACAACCAACATGTCAAAACTTATACCCTGCTTAATTGGAAAGATAGCTCTTTGCTTCGTCCAAATTCGTCCAATTAAATACCACTTGTATTTGTTATGCACACCTTCTTTAGCTGTGTGCGAAATGAAGCCGGGCTTTAATTCAGCCATTAAATCCCTGTGTTTAATTTTTCTATCGCATATTCTCATTTGTCATGCATATTTTTCACTGCATGTCATTAGTACGCGTTGTCTGCTCGAAAAATCGCTAGTTGCGCAGGAAGGGCTTAGACGAGTTCGCTCTACTGCAGGACTCGGGAGAGACTAGAATGCCGTGTCTCACATTCTACAATATGAGTTGGGTCCCTTGACGCTTCTTGTGATGAGATTTGGTGGCTTGATTGCTAAATCTATAAGCTTGTTGCTCGAGGTGAGTCTCCTGGGTCGGTGTTTTTGAGAGAATGGCCGTAAACGGGCAGCCAATCTTCTGCGTCTTTTCTGCAGAAGACTATATTGCATATATTATGACTGTCCCCCGTGCATAAGGCCTATTTTTTGAAAAAGTTCGTATTTCTCACATTGATAGCATTTTTATATGCTCGCTAGGCACACGTCAGTTATCCAAAGGCTGTATGAAATTTCTGTTGAGATTTAGGGTCGTAGTCTTCTACTTTAAGGCCTAAAATCAGACATGTAACCGTATTGCACATTTGTACCCTTCGAGATTCGTTGCCAGTCGTGGCGCTTTCACTTGCGAGAAATAACCTTAACAGCGCTGAGACGAGGTTCATTAGAAGGACTTTAGGTTCACAAGTGTCACGTGTTGGTGACAATCTTGAAACCAGCAAACGAAAAGACTGGCATAGGACTGAATGGACCATTTACTAGGCTGACTCGTGCCCGCAAAAGTATTCAACTCTGCGGGGGCGATAGCAGCAAAAGGGCTCGTCGGTCGTCGAACAAATCATTCCCGTCGCACCTGTCAACGCTCAATTCAAAGGCGCCGAAGAAACCTCTACGTAAATCGGCTATCGGTAAATAGCACAACCTGGAAAAATGTATATCGAAGAATCCAGCCACTCTCGTGTATTTCTACATCTCAGCGCATCTTGTGCAATAAAGAAAATGATAGCTGTGTTTCGCGACAATAAGCATGAACAGAGTACAGAATCGATCTATGCGCTGCAATCGCACTGATAAGGCCGTATGCCCAGCGGCTGTAACAGATTTCAATGGTACGCGGCATCAGAAAAAAAGTACGAAAAAATTTGCGCCGGTCCTGTTTTCGTTTGAAGTCCTCATGATAGCCCTGCCATTTGTCGCCAGTGGCAAGAATGGGCTTTGGCAGCGATATATATTTCATTCCTTGCTATTTTCTACCGTGCTGCAGCTTTGTTCTCAACACGTATGGTCTTTTCGTGATTAAGGGCTGGCATTCTATTCACACCACATAAGTGCATTTGTCCTCAGTTTTAGGGCGAAAGCCTTAATGGCTCATACTCGCGGCCATGATCCTGTGCATCCGCCATGCCAAGTGTCACGTCTTTGCCAGGTACCACGGGATACCGCTAGATTGTGACGTCATCACCTTGTTCCATTTGCTTCTCTGCCGTGACGAAAGTATAGTGGCGATGACAGCGACGCTGCAATAGACCAATTCCACCGGCCAGTTGCGCGACGCCACAGCTTCCGCGGTGCATGCTGGCGCACGTAGTCATCAGGCCGCTCCAGCCGTCGAGAGTGCTTGTGCGCCGCGTTTTCAAACTACTTTTAATTCATGTACAGGCCTGAGTGCACACAGGAAAATTCCCCTGTTACGTTTCTGAATTTTATAAGTACAGCGCAAGCGACAAATTATGGGTTTCTTTTGTGTTAAGAGATTGTTTATACAGCTCGTTCGGTAGACTAGTCATCGGGGCCGACGTAGCAACTGTAGTTGTCGGCCCCGCATGCCTCAACTAATCGGGGGCTGCGAAAAAATTCGTATCATAGGAATTTGTGCCTCTAGAGATTGATGATTGATTGGTGTGTGATAGGTGATGACGAGTTAGTGAAACCGTTGTAGTTTATTTATTAATCGAATATATAGAGAAATAAAAACTGGAAAAATGGGATGCAAATGTGCAAAATGCTCGTAAAAATCAATGCGTGATGATTTTAATTAAAAAATCGTAGGTATGTAATTGGTCAATTTTTTATTGCAATGATACTTCGAGACAATATTTTCTTATTGGCGTAAAGTGCTTAACACGACACTTTGCAACCGCTTAACCGGGACTCTCTCGCCCAAGGTCAAGTAAACTTTCACGACTCATCCTCACATTTAGCGGTATCTTTAGAACCTCTCTTTTCGTAATAATCCGTGAACACAAATAAAATACGTATGGTAGTGTACTTAAGAACCTTAAGTCTGTTATTTAATAATGGTTGTGTGCGAAATACACCTAACTACTCTTACGACACGAACGTCTTGGTGCCGCAATTTAGAACTGTTAGCAAATTCTGTTGTATCCCGATGATGTCCGCCACTAAGCCTACATGACGTTGCAACTACGCGTGCTGAAAAAGCACCTCAATACGGTCGTTTTGCATGAAAGTTTATTGACAGATGGCTGAAATGGTACGATACTTTGCGTGCAATCAGATGGTAGCAGCGGAAATAATACCGACAGCACTGCAGAATCTGCGGTGGAGAAATGAGAAAATCTGAGCATTGCTGCTGCACACGGTACTTCGCCCCTCCCCCCTCCCCCATCGAACACAACCAGCGTTCCGTTGAAAGCGTCAAAGTTCACCGACGTTCTATAATTTGTTTACAGGAAAGGAAAGGCGCAATACGTGTCACCCTAAGAATCTCGCTACTATCATGCTCACGGAAGACACGAATTATGATATGTACGATTCACGATCCCGGGTGTAGCTCGCTGGAGATCCGATGCATGAAGTTTCGATGTTTACTTATCTGATGACGTCATCATGATGATTGACAAGTGGAATTCCGCATTATCCCGTGGAATCTCGTGAAGAAGTGGGACTCTTCTGGCGGACGCTCGCTGCTAATCCACGGACACATGCGACTTTAGCCTAAAAATGAGGGGGAACTTACGCTCATCGTTGAGGGTATAAGGCGATATCTATGCACACACATGTAAAATGTTTCTTTTTGCCCCTTTGCTTTTAATATTCTTTATTTCTGTTTTTTTTTATTGTGCGGCAATGCCTAGCCTCAGCAAACATTTTTTTCCAATTCTGAGCAGTTTGACACCTATAAACGATTTTTAATATTATTCAAATGTTTCAGTTATTTGCTCAATTAGACTGCCTGTTTTTTTAATTAGCATCATCAAGCGTCGAAAATAATTCTGAGGGTTTACACTTTTGCACGCCCTTTTTCAAATTTATCATTTTTATCAAATATTTTCATTATACAATGAATGGAACACTCTCAGTTTGTATAGTTACTATTATGAAGCATTGGCTCTTGATTCTGAACATTGTGGCACTTTTGAGTCCCTTTTTGTAATATTGTTTATTTTTATTTCTTTAATTCACTTTGAACATTTATTACGATTTATTTAACTCATCACCTACCACATACCAAACTATCATTAGTCACTAGAATCCGCAAATTACCGTAAGATTATTCTACGCATTACTCGTTTTTTCTGACCCGACTTGCCGTTTACGCCGATGGCTTATGGAACAAGCTGTGCCAACTATCGCTTAAGAAACAGAGTGACTCTTAGGCCATTTTCCTCGCAGGTAACAGTGAGTGGAATTTTGTTAAACAATGCGAGGACGAATTTTTCTCCACGGTGAAATACAAGAAAAGTGCAGGTAAGCTTGTGTGCCGCGGAGATTCTGTAGTGCAGTTGATTAGGAGCGCGCTAGCCAGTCGACGATACCTAACGTGGTGGCGGTGCAAAAGCCGGCGCCTGCGCAGATCGGTCCGTGGGATCGGTCTATTTTAGCAATAATAAAACGGCCATTTAGTTGATAATAATGACAGGAAACGGGATGCACCGTGTGCATCACCAACGCTTCGGCTTTCGCATTTCTGCAGTGTAGATCCATGTGCAAAATCGGGCCATGACGCAGTAAAGCAGAAGTCAGCGACCAGGATTTCGCCTCGTCGCAGTTTCGCGGTCAAAAGTGCTCCCTATAATTGTGATTTCAAGGTCGCGTTGAGCTCAAACTCACGCGTCGGTGTTGTGAGCGAAAAATCACGAGCGTGCCCCTGGCTGGTGGTAGTTGGCAAGTGACATGACGGGACATTGGTTGGTCGGTGATGTCACAAGGCCACATGTGCGACCAAGATGCCAGCAGCTGTACACTGGTGTAGCTCCTGCGAGACTGGAATCGAGCCCTTCTCTCTTAGATTCGCATGCCACCTTTATACGGGGCATTCAGGCACAATATTACACTTTCGTTAAGCCGTGGTTTAACTCTATTTCACGTAGCTTGCGATTGCATGCTAAAGAGTATGAGAGACAATAATGTAGGCACAGTAAAGGATTACCAATTGAGCCAGTAGATGTACCCTGAAGGGGAGCCGCAGACGGGAGGAATTAAGGCTGTCGCGTCTTAAGCGTAGGGCGCAATTTGCGTTCACTAAACGTATACGAATGGCACGATTAAAGGCACTGAAGGATAGACATTTGGGAAAGTTGGTATTGGCTCATATTGGAAAGCTACAGCGCAAGAAGACACAGGTCGAAAAAAAGACTGACATGCGCTGACTCGCACGTCTGTCCATCTTTTCGTCTTGTCTTTTTGCGCTGTACTTTTCCAATATGATTAAAGGCGCCAGTCACATTATTATTGAAATACTATGAAATGCCGCTGGTTGAGGCCTTCCCCTAGTCAGAATCACTGATGGTCGATATAGGCACTCCATTTTATTGTACTATGCAAAATGTTTAATCGCTGTCGCCCTATTAGTTTCCTCTGTTAATTTGACTGTGGCGCCTTAGGTGTAGTTGGCTGAGAAACACGTGCATTTTTTGCATCCACGGTAACCAAGTTCCTTGACGGCGGAACTAAGGCTCGGCAAGGTCTCGCAAAGCATCGCTCGGACGGATGAAGCAACGGCAATCTGAACAGTTAGGAAGGACACGGTGGAAGACGCGAGCAGCCCAGGAGACCAGATTGGACGAGGAAGATTTTTTTGGTGCTCAGAAAATCTCGTCTAAGGCCACCACTCGGTGCTACCGAAGTTGAGCTCTCGCAAAGATGCCCTTGCCAGGTCAAGTACCGCGTACTTCTGCCATCGTAAGAATAGGCGACGAGCGTTACAGGAAAGTATGAAGGTTCTCTACGAAACGGGCGAAGCTTGCTTTGAGGGCCGGCCTATTCATTGCTTCCCCATTGCTTTCTTCCCACAGGTAATTGACGATGAGAATGGTTCCCTTCGCTCCTCGTGCCCTGGAAAGATCGTGTCCTTGGTGCTTCCTAGCGATGGCAGCGCCGATGAAACTGATCAAAGGCAAGTTATTTTGTAGCCATATAAACTGCTGGTCATTGTCAGCACATCGCTATTTTAAACTTACACGCGTTTTTCTCCCGGCATTCATTTCAACACTGACTTTTTATGTGGCGTTTTCAATCACGAGGTCAACTGATTTGATACGGAGTGCATAATTTCAAGAACGGAAGGTTGGTTCTAGTGGTTCTTTGCAGCTGGCTGTTTGCTTTGCTATGCATCGTCAACATTGGAAGTTTGAACACTTGTGCAGCGTGATGATCGGGTCGTGCTTACCTTGCTGCTGTTGGCCTCTTGAAAAGGCTCCCGCAGGGGCATCTGTCAATACAGATGTTTGTGTGTACTGTGCGACACCACCGACCCCAAGCACCCACGTTTAGCCGTGCGTGGCATCGCCGTGTCTGAGCCGATACCGAGTGTTTGAACCTTTGAGGCCCCTCGCCGGAGGCAAAGCACTACTTTGGCCACGCTTCCCATAGACGGCACCTCCAGGCTGACCCACCTGGGGGAAATCGGCAGTCGCCTTTTTCTATCCTCCCCTCCATCTTTCGCTTTCCAGGGTAGTTACTCCACACAAGGTTAACCCTCGCCACCGGGAAGTAAGGAAAAACTAAGAGTAGAGGACAAGAGAGCTTTAGGATAGACGATAGTCTACCCTAAAGCTCTCCTGTCCTCTACTCTTTTCTTAGTTTTTCCTTACTTCCCGGTGGCGAGGGTTAACCTTGTGTGGAGTAACTACCCTGTGTTGCCCCATATTAGGTTAGAGTTAAGCTGTACAGCTGGAATGGGCAGGGGGTTCTTCAAGCTCCTGTCTCGTCCCCTTGTTGGACTCCATGGAGGGTGGCTGACATCGTAACCGAACAAAAATTGAATTACATGGCCTCTTCCATATCTAAAACTGATCGCCCTCCCAGTAAAAGATGGCGCACCGATGTGAAAAATAAGTTCTTTACGAAACCTGTCAACAGCTTTCCCCTGCTTCCACGTCGTGCACTCTGAACACCCAGAAAAAACTGTCCGTCAGATCTCGCCATTCCCAGTGACAAAGACGCTCACAGGTGCCATAGTTCAGGGCTACAAAATTAAGAAACTACCAAATGGTGACCTCCTCCTAGAAGTTCTGTATAACATTCAGAGTGAAAAGGTAACAACCGTTGCGTCGTTCGGGGACATCCCTGTCACAATCAGCTCCCACAGGTCACTCAATACAATTCGTGAAGTCATTTCAGATAATTATCTCAAACACCTGACTAAGGAGGAATTACTAGGACTAAAACACCAAATTTTACCAATGTCTATCGAATCAAAACCAGGAAAGACCATAACAAGATTCAAACTAAACACATCGTGCTAACATTTGCACTGAGCACCCTTCCTGACTCAGTTGAAGTAGGCTACCAATAACTCGAACTCAGACTACATTCTCAACCCACGCCACTGCTACAATTGTCAGATACGGCCACAACTCCCAGAGCTGCCGAGGCCGCCTCACCTGCGCAAAATGTGCCTCCAACGAACGTGGCACTACAACTCACACCGAAGCAAACGTTTGCGCAAACTGTGAGGGTAATCATCTCGCCTGCTCACGACCTCACCCTACATGGAAAAAGGAAAAAGATCGTATCCTTGAAAGTCACTGAGAATATTACTTTCGAAGAGGCAAGAAAGCAGCTTTCGTTGGTGCAGAATCCAACTTACCATGTGATGACGTAATAGCGCGCAGCGTCGTCACAGACCTCGGCATCTGCCCAGGTCACGTCTAGTGACCCTGGCGCAGGGCCATCCGCACCCCCTGTGGATGTAGCTAGAGCTACTCCACCACCCCCAAAACATGCCGCGCCGAACCCCAGGTCAGCAGGCCAAAAGGCCTTGTTCCAAGGGGCGAGGTCAAAAACAAGTGTATCTGTGCCTTCTGCACGAAGGTCCAGCACATCTGAGGATGTGATGGACATCGCCCCCTCGCCCTCGCAGCAGCGGCGGCAAAGTTCTCTTGAGCGTAAAAGAAGGGACAAAGTCCAAATAACAGGTCCAAAAGACCCAACATAGATTTTAACCCTATCCTCAACTAACCCGCCACCACGGCATTTCTAATTAACTGGAACTGTCGCGGGCTTTTACATAACTACACTGATATAACTGACATTTTAAATTCATTTGCTCCTATCGCGTTGTCTCCAGGAGGCTAATCTCGGACCACAGATCGAAAACGTTCTTAAAAAGTATCATGTCTTCTGTTGTGACCGACAGACTTCAAGCAGGCTCTCTGGAGGCACTGCTATCGTGGTCCAAGGTGGCGTTGCTACGAGAGGAATCAACCTTAAAACCTCGTTTGAAGCTGTTGCAGTCACCTTGGTGCATTTTAAAACTATAATATGTTCTTCATACATCGAACCTCATTTCACTATTACAATTAATGACTTGCAAGCAATTTTATTGCAAGTAGCGGAGCCATATATTTTAGTAGGGGATTTTAATGCTCATTCATCCTTTTGGGGAACTGAAAAAATGGACGCCAGAGGTTGGAGTTTAGATTTTATTCTCAACAACGTTTGCCTCCTGAACACGGGATAACACACTTACTGTTCTCCAAGCACTGCAAGAATGAGTTGCATTCATTGGTCCTTTTATTCACCAAGTCTTTTCACTAATTTTAGATGGAATGTTATTGACAACTCTTATGGCAGCGATCATCTTACCATCATTACCAGTCTAACGTCACCATTAATCACTTTTACTAAATCACGGCGTTCGAAACTATCTAGCCAACAGGGCACTCTACCAAAAACATGCAGGTTTAAAAAAATCTTTCCCGACAGCCTCGATGTAATGAGCAAAATGAAAAGTTCACAGCATGTATTATTGCCACTGCTCATTTAGCAATTCCCCAGACTTCGAGAGTAGTACGAAGGAATGAAAAGATCTGCTATACAAAGGAATGTAGAGAGGCAAAAAAGACTCAGAACAAAGCGTGGGGAATTTTTCGTCGATACCCAACACAGGAAAACCTATATAAATATAAAAAGGTAAGGGCTAAGGCGCGAAATATCCCATGTGATGCTGAAAAAAGATTTGGCAAGGTTATGTGTCTGCAATAAACAGTTCCGTCGCAGCAAAGAAAACGTGGGAGCAAGTCCGCCAACTAGTTGGCAAATTCTTTCCTTTTGCAGTTCCTTTCCTTACATCCCCTGTTGCACAAAAAAGTATTCTCGAGCAGGCTGACCTACTGGGAGAACACTTCTCTCAATATTTCCAGTTCCCTACAGCACACAGATTCCTTCTTAAAGCTTAAAAACACAGCAGAAAAACAGACTTCCTACAAATGGTTACACCAACGAACCGTACAATAACTTAATTATAGTTCGTGAACTTCATAGAGTATTACCTAATGGTAAGAAAACTGCACCAGGCCCGATTAGATACACTATAAAATGCTAGCCCATCTACCCGAACTTGCAGTAGAAGCACTCCTGAAATTTTATAACAAAATCGGGTTGTCTGGCAAAATGCCCGATGCTTGGAACAAAGCTGCCATTGTACCATTGCTGAAACCTGAAAAACTTTCAAACTCTCCTACTAGTTACAGGCCAATAGCCCTAACTAGCTGCCTTGCCAAATCATTCGAAAGCATAGTCAATACAAGGTTAATGTTCATTCTTGAAGCTCGTGAACTTCTTGATGCCCACCAGGGCAGCTTCAGAAGAGCTTGTTCAACACTGGTTCATGTAGTTCGGCTTTTAAACACAGTTCGAGAAGCATTCATACAGAAACAGCACTCTCTCGCAGTTTTATTCGATATAGAAAAAGCATACGACACCACCTGGAGATTAGGAATACTTCGCGATCTGACAGACCTTGGAATCCGCGGCAGAATGTTGAACTGCTTAAAAGATTTCTTCTCCGACCGCTCGTTCCAAGAACGCCTCGATTCTACACTCCCGAGAAACTTTACATAAGGGAACGGAGTACCGCAAGGATGCATATTACGCACTACGCTTTTCATTGTAAAAACGAATTCCATCGCCAAATAAATCCTACAGACCCTTATGCACTCACTTTATGTTGATGACCTCCAAATCGCATGCACATCATTCCGCCTATCGACGTGTGAACGACAGATGCAACTAGCAATAAAGAAACGTGATAATTGGGCAGAAAAAAAATGGATTTAGGTTTTCACCAAAGAAAACAGTTGCCGTTCTTCTCACTCTCAAGAGAGGCCTGCAGCTCAATCCCACCTGCACCTAAATGAAACCATACTCCCGATAAAGCAAGAACATAAATTTTTAGAACTGACGTTTGAGAAGAAGCTCTCATTCCTTCCGCACATAAACAACCTCAACGTCAAAGCCTCTCGAACTCTCAACATCCTTAAAGTACTCTCGAGGAGACGCTGGGGTTCTGATAGGACATGTCTTCTCCATATTTATCGCTCAGTAGTACGCTCCTGTTTGGGTGCGTGGTCTTTGGGTCAGCAAGACCGTCATATCTTAAACGACTCAGTACATAACCTAGGTCTGCGTCTTTCGACTGTTGAATAGAGGGCATCGCCGGTGACAAGTCTGTATGTAGAAGCAAACTAACCGCCACTAAAGTACAGGAGGACCATGCTTACACTTTCATACGTTCTGAAAATTTGTTCGTTGCCAAAATATATCTGTCACTTTATACTTACAAACTGCCCCTCAAGATTACTGTACATCAATAGGCCTCGATCTATCAGACCTCTCATACTCCGTTTTGAAGAGCAGTGCCGGGAACTCACCTTGCTTGATGCACTACCTGATATTGCTCGGAGACCTCACCCACTGCCACCTTGGTACTTCACTGCTGTATGTGACCTCACATTAACTCAATTTCGCAAAGCACAAACACCGCATGAACACATTATACAGGAGTTCTTGGCACTAAACCAGAAATACAATGATTACAAGGCATTTTATACAGATGGTTCGAAGACAGTATTTCATGTAGGCAGTGCGGTAATAGAAAATAAACAGGAAAAATCAGTAAGGTTACCACAGTGTGCCTCAATATTTACTGCCGAATGCTACGCCGTATCTCTAGCAATAGATAAAATAGTCCACAAAAACATTGAAAACAGTATCATCTATACAGACTCTCTGAGCGTACTCGCATCTTTACATAAAAAAAAATGTAACATCACCTTTAGTAGGGAACATAGTCCATTACGTAGTGATAGCAAAAACACAAGGGCTTAATATCAAATTTTTCTAGGTGCCAATACACGTTGGAAGCAGCGGTAATGAGAGGGCTGATGCATGTGCCGCGGCCGCCTGCAATGCTGAAGTACAGAAAGTGAGAATTCCACACAATGGTGCCATAAAATTCATGCGAAGAAAACTGAGAAAAAAGCGACAGGATGCATGGTATAACGAAGTTAACAAGCTACACCTAGAAAAGCTAGTTATAGAAGAATAGAAAACATACAACCATCAAGTACGTTTTATTGAAGTAATATTATGCCGCCTTCATATCAGACACTCCCACCTGACTCATAACTTCATTCCAGCAAAGATAGACAAACCCATATGCGAAAACTGCGGAGAGGTGGTCGCCATAAACCACATCCTAATATCCTGTGTAAAACTCGATCAACATAGAAAACAGCATTTCCCACAGTTCTAAGACTACATTCCCCTACACGCTAGCTTACTATTAGGAGAAAATTCACTGGTTAAAACGTACTTCTCTCGTTGATTTCTTAAAAGATGTCAACATCCTAACCCTACTCTAGTGTATTAAAGCAATCGCTTGCTTTCTTTCGCCAAACAGATGTTTAAACCCAGAGTTTGGCGCATGATGGCCTTGGCTGCCTACGTGCCATAAAACACAACTCTTGAAAAGGCAACGCCAGGGTGTTTCGAGATTCACGCCTTCTAATTACTCTTACTGGCACTCACCTTCCAGTCCTAGATGCGATGTCAGTGCACATTAAAGAATCCCAGGTGGTCGAAATTTCCGGAGTCCTCCACTACGGCGTCTCTCATAGCCTGAGTCGCTTTGGGATGTTAAACCCCACAAACCAAACCTTCCAGTCCTAGACACGTAAACATAATCTGGAAGTCATATGAAAGTCCATTTCTGCACAAATCGGTTCTAAAGTTGACCATTTCCATCGCCTCTATTCAAACTATTTCGGCGCGCAGCCATGCTAGAGAGACGAAAAGCATTTTTCGCGCAGATGCTCACTGACTGTGAGGGCAAGTTGTGGGGCAGTTATATATCGTGCTATTTCTGTATATTGTATTCATCTGTAAATTTCACTGCCATTCAACGGCCATAATAGGTTTTTCTAGCGTCTGCAACATCATAGCTTCCTCGGGTAGAGTATACGGCCTGGCCAGGAAGCCAATTTAAATTTCAGCGCTTGTTCTACTTTTTTAAAGCCGTGTTCCTTCATAATCGCAAAAAATGTTTTTTTCGTGCAGGCAATGTGGCATCAAGGAATGTAAAAAAACAAATGCTGCCACACAAGTTTTCATTTCCCGTTAAGCACCCCACCGCAGTGATTAAGTGATAAGAATTCTCGCATGCTGAACCCAAGGACGTGAGCTCAAAATGAATGCGCGGCGCTCGTGTGCTGTGCAACTTAAGTGCACGTTAAAGATCCTCAGGTGGTCGAAATATCCGGAGCCCTCAACTACGCCATTCTTAAGTCTGATTCGCTCACGGGTGCTATACCATTAAATAAAACCACTCAGAGTTTAATCTAAGCATAGAATGATTGTTAATTACGCTGGAAGCACGGTGAATCACGACATGTGGGCAGAAATTCAGAAGACAAGAAAAATGCGTCATTATTTATTTACGCGTGCATAGTTTAGCACCGATGGACACTGTAATGAATAATAAATACATTAACTTCAAATGCAGCTAAACTGTCCTGTGCCTATTTAAAAACACTTAATTCGAAACTTCACTGGTTTTTTCGGGTGAGTACAGTTGGCCTCTTTTGCTTAAGTAGCAATGAGTGACTTGCAGCGGCACTGAGGTGAAGCACAGCGGAAATAAGGAGGACGCCGGCTGCTGGATCCAACAGTTTGCTTTGTTTCTCTTCTCTGCGCGAAGAAGCCCCTCGTGGCAAGTTTTATGACTGAGTTTTTCAGAGCATTTGTTTCGTTTTCTATCTATAGCTCCATCTGCTCCATTTTTGTTTTCTCTGTAAACTCGTAACGTTCCATGCGTGACAATAGCCCCTTCTGGAAGCAATGTCTACATGGTGCCTGAAAACAAATTAACGTGCAGATATTGAGAACCCTCTTTATAAGCGACTATAGCAACCGGTTTCTTGGGCACTCAAGGTTGGTTATCGCAAGTGTGCGATCTTTCCGGATACGACCCATAATACATAGGTACAGTATGAAAACAGCTGGGCGCAGATTTTTGAAGCAACTATGCGTTATTGTGCATTACGGGCAGGGGTCGTTTCGCAGTAAGCGGAACAGCCTTGTAAGCGGTGCTCAATTGAGCTGAAGGATTGGTGGACATGCGCTTGACCTCGCATGCTTTCTCTTTTGTCTTTCGGCTGGGATGGGCCAGCGAGTAGATTCTTGTGACACACATTTAAAATTACCCCCTGCGCTTGTTCTGCCCTTCGATTCATATGCGATTGAAACCAGTTGAGGTGGCCTTTGGTAGGGACTTACCTCAACAAAATGCAGGCGTACGCAGCCCATCACACTTGTCGCTCGAGCGTTACAGTCCAGAGGATGTAAAACGAATTTGAGGCTGGTTCTGAATAATACATAAGATTTAACACTGCTGAGAAGTTCCATAAAGGTCATACACCAGCATGCCGTGGTGGCTCAGCCCATAATCGCCCGGGAACTGACGGCGGTTGCCGCGTTTTTAAGAAAGGCAAAACGTTAGGGCGTCCATGTGGTTGTGCGATGTCAGGGCACGTTCAAGATCCCACGTGGTCTAAAAAATTCCACAGCCTACCACTACGGCACCTTTTTTTCATTTTGTTTTCCCTCCCACCTACTTTTTTTTTCATATAGCGTGGTTCAAGTGCCGACGGAGAAGTGACAGATCGGCCTTCTTTGCCTTGAACCAATTTATATATGTTCATTTACATCATAAAATCGCATAGATTCTAACAAAGCAACTTCTTTACGATTTAACCCCGCCGGGGTGGCGCAGCGCTTGCGGCGCTCTACTACTGTTCCCAAGGACGCGGGGATCGAATCGCGGCCTCGGCGGCCGCTTTTCGATGGAGGCGAAAAGCAAAGCGTCCGTGTGTTGTGCGATGTCAGTGCACGTTAAAGAACCCAGGTGGTCTAAATTTCCGGAGTCCTCCACTACGGCGTCTCTCATAGCCTGAGTCGCTTCGAGACGTTAAACCCCACAAACCAACCAGCCAACCAACCAACCATCTTTACGATTTAGGTTTGAAACGTTGGCCGCACCCTGAACCCTCGAGACAAGTGTGGTGGACTCTGTACTATAAGATCTTAGTTCACGCGGAAGAATCCTAGATGGAGAAAATTATTCGCAGCTCTCATCTATTCACTGCCATAGGCTGAAGCGTTCTGGAAAGTTGTACTTCATAACCCAGAGTGTCATTCACGTTTTGCGAAGCTCCATTTTTCGTTGGTTGGTTTTTATGGTGGCGCCGAATGTATGAAAACCAGTCTAAATCGTTTACAGCAACCATCCTGCATCGCGTATCCGGTCTGCTCTGAACGATATCAGGCATGGTGACAATAGTCTCCGTGGTATGGCCGGAATTCTTTCGATGGACTTCAGCTTCTTCTTCCGTCTGCATAACGGGAGAGGAGCTAAGACCAGTAATGCACCACTCCGCATGTAGCCCCCGTCCAAGCGGCCAGTTGTTCCTGGTTACTGGTTACAGAACACCGGTCTTTTTAAAATCATTGCAGAGGCGCTCACGAGATGCACACTGAAATGTTCCGCGATCCCACGGAGGAGCCACACTGGGTGAGAGCCCGCACACGCTTCGCTCTTCCAGTCATCATTTACGGCAGCAAGGTAAAGTCAATTTCTCGGCTTTGTTAAGTACAAACTTTCATCTATCCTGCACCGCTTCAGCAAAGCCTACCTACTATGCTGGCTGTTGACACAATTTGTTCGTGCATTCCAGCACATTTGCAGGTTAGCTACGCTTACTGGCAGACTGGAAAAGCACTGGCGCCGTATCATCAGATTCTTTGGTAAGAATTGCACCTTGATTGGGCGCTACCCGTCAAACCTGCGAGGACTGTTTGCAATTTTATCCTGCCATTGTCGCAACATCTATGTTGCTTGGGCACGAACTTCACGCTCGTCCCAGTCTCTCTACGGGAAAATCATAAGCGATGCTCTTGGATCACTGCGACAGAATTGTTAAGGTGTCCGACCTCCTCTTTTTGGTTTACTTGTCTGGCCGGGAAGCGGGCAGATGCAGCGGTAAATAAGTATTACGCTGATAGATGTGGCCAACCGATTGTTTGTATGGCACTGATTAGGAGTGAATCTTCACACTAAGTAGCGATGCTTACTACCTAACCACTTTTTGTGGCACAATGAAGTGCTAGGTCATTCGCGGCCTGCCTGAGAGCAATTTATCACTTCCGGCATTTGCACGCGCCGAACTTGTTTGCTGGAACACCTACGATGTTTAGCAATTATCCTAAAGCACAGATATTTCCCTGCATTATTCACTCCAACATGTTACAAAATGAAGTTCGGTGAGATTTACAGTTTTGAAGTGCCTCATAATGGTCAAGTGCTTTTTACGGTGTAGAAAGTGGCTAGGCCAAGCTAGTCTCCTTTTTCTTGAACAAAGATGTCTTCGCTTCGTGCAGGTGAATCGGACGGTTACTGTGGCCAAATTTGCCATTCCATGGTAGCAGGTAAGAAAGGGTTGTGCACATACTGTGCTTCTCTTCCCGTTTAAGATTTATGAATTTCTTATGCATTCACTTCACCTATGTAACAATGTCCGTCATGGTGTTAGTCAAATTTTACGGCAGCTCTGAGAGCGGCGATCTTAATTACAAAGGGTATTTCTGGAACTTCAAGACATGGCTGATAAGAGCTGTATGCCACTTTTCGCATTTGGAAGCGCGTCGCATGCCTAGAATTGAATACACATTTTGCCTGTCGTTATAGTTTATTCCATTCGGCTGTTATATCATATTCTCAACTTCTCTTTTGGCTGACACTATTCCCTGCATAGGATGTGCCATTATTACGCAGCGCGCAAGTCTACCCAAACAAGGGGTGCTGACCTGAATTGAGCATTCAAATGCGCATTGGTTACAGTGCTACATGCACACTTGTATAATGACTGTTATTCAACTTGGGAAATCTAATGCACTCGTTTTTACTGCCAGGACGCATG
The DNA here is from genome assembly GCF_055883805.1 of Amblyomma maculatum. NCBI lineage: Eukaryota > Metazoa > Arthropoda > Arachnida > Ixodida > Ixodidae > Amblyomma > Amblyomma maculatum. The sequence continues at coordinate 10,073,498 of NC_139350.1, forward strand.
CAAATAGGACCATTTAAGTTTACCTATCGGACGGTTGTTTGCACCGTGTGAAGAGAGCTGCGCTTGACTTCGCTTTGAGTGAGACATCGGCATATTAGTACAGAAGTGCAAGATGCCGGGCTAGTTGGTACTGCATAATGAAATAAAACAGCGCAACGAACGGGACGAAACACGAAGAAAGGGAGACAAAGACACAGGCGCTGTGTCTTTATCTTTGGCATATTAGTAGCCTGTTATTTTAAGGATAGAAGAGCTTCGTTTCATACAATCGGTAAGATGAATTCGTATGTACTCTCATGTCTAGTGCGAGCATGTCAGCACTTAGTGCTCGCTCGGCAAGGACGTATACCGGAGTGTACGCCGAAAAACTTAATGTCATGGTAGTTCAAGGCCACTCGATTGGAGTGCTCGCATTACCATGATGTTGCATTCGGGTCAGGTCGTTTCTAACATGAAAACTCTACATCGCTCTGAACAATTCAGAGTTGTTCAGCGGCCACTGTAGCCTAAGTCATGCCTAAACCTCTAAAACACAATGTCGCGATATCCATGCTTGTCATTTTCATACAGTGTACTCATTCCTGAATACCGCTTGTTTACGCAAAATGACGTCAACCTGTTTAAGCTGCCAGCGCTATTTAATAAAACATGGCGTCCTACGGTGAGCAACCTCTGTGAAAATTCGACAAATAACCAACTTTTTCTATTGTTATTCTCTGAAAAATATTACGGTGGAAATAGGAAGACGTTTATTAGGTAAAATCTAGCTGATAACCTGGAATCTTCGACTTAGTTGGAGAACGTAGACTTTGTACGCCGTCATGGCTGCCTCCATCGGGCACGACAGGTCAAAGTAAGCGCGCTACGTAATGCCAGTCTGCTACGTATATGCGCCGAAAGCTTTTTATTACTCATTTTATTTGCTGCTCGCGAACAATATAATCTTACTGGTTTGTAATTTTCAATGGAAGAACGCGCATCGAGTGTTCCAATTGTGAAACTAATTCTTACCTGCGGTAACAAGAATGTAATATTCAACACATTTGAATGGTACAAATAGAGAGAGGTTGTAGGGGGGGGGGGATGGTTTGGGATATTCGGATAGCTATCTGCGGAATTCGTGACTGCGGCTGGTAGGGATACAAAAACGTCTCGCGCAGCACATGCGGAACAGACAACCTAGCTCCTTTCTGTCCGGGATTGCCTCTGCAAATATTTGTCGCCACGTGTATCTCTAAACGCTAAACTATATGCTTACTTGATTGCAGGTATCTGGAACTATGGGCAAGCACGGCAACTAATGGGGTCTGCACAAGACCGTTTGGGCAAGCAGCACTTTTTTGTCATTTTGCGATATAAAAGTTAAAGTTAGTACTGTATGGAAACACATTCATAGCGCTGACACGGCAGTGGGAGTAAGATAAGCGTTCTTTATTCTTGCCCATTTATCCTCAGGGACTAATAACTCTTTCTCGTGGAATTAAGATTCATACAATTCCGAGAGCAGAGGTTATTCCATCGCTTCGGTCCGTAGGGCTCGACTGAGCTGCATATGCTGTCGGAGACTGCATTCTTTATCGCGGAAAGTGGGCTCTTTATACATTTCTTTCTTTCGCTTTCTTCATGAGTATGGCATAGCGTTTATGTAATCAATAAAGGGAGTGCACTGGCCTCGTTTAACTTTTACTTTGCAGCCTGTTATAACACTCTTAACTATTCTGTGTATGACGAAAATGTTACTGAGAATCTTCTAACGTTTTTCGCTGGTGCCACTATAACCACTTTTTTTATCTTTCTGCTGACGCTTTGTCATTAATGCCTTGCTGTATAATATGTGCCGAAACGTTAAGGTATGCAGCGACTCAGCACGTACGCCTTTGCGCAACATTTCATCGCTCGACTTTACAAGATCTGTTTTGCGTTCACGCCATGTGGATGCTGACGTTGGTGGCGCAGGTGGAGCAGGTGGTGGACCGGCGAGGGGTGCAGAGGCCGCTCAGGAAGAAGGCGGCTCGGCTGCAAATGAAGCGTAAGCGAAATGACAGGGCTGTTTTTGTTAATATTTCCTCCCAATGGAGAACTTGTGGATGTGTATTTCCTCACAAGCCAAAAAGGTATCCTTTCAAATCAAATCAAATTTGTTTTGTTATTTTCACCGTAACCAAAAATACATGGCGAAAAAAGGGGGTGGGAGAAAAAGTTGCACAATATCAGCTTGACAAAGCTCCAACCACCCTGACAGCAATGACAGCACTAACATTTCAAATTTTTGTTTAGTGTACTAGGAACGGTACAAAACGAAAGTAAAAAGAAACATCTAGTTACACTAATGCTATTTTATAAATAACTGCTCTATGTCCCTTTTGTTAAGTTTCGTAGTGAATATGTCTTGCTTCGCAAAGTCATTGAGTGTGTGTGGGAGTGTGTATTCAACGCGTTGGCGGCCATAACCTGTGCGCGTGACGGGAACTTTCCATGGTAGTTTATGGCGATGAGGGTATATGTATTCTTGCTTATGGAGATTGGCGATATGTTAGTTCAAATAACAGCTCATATATTCCTTCTCGGCGATTTTAACTATCCTACGTCGACATTACTATGCATGTTTCTTTTGTCCACATAGTTTCCATACCCTCAAAGATAATGTCCTGCACTTGGTTCTTACGATTGCTTCTGATTATACCAGCTCAGTATCTCTTAATGAAGGATTTGGTGATCATCTGCTCCTCGAGTTGAAAAGTACTGTAGCTTTTTTTCATTATATCACACGACTTAAACACATCCTTGACTGTAAAAGGGGAGACTATGCAGCCATATAAAAACTCTTTCGAAAACGTTTGCCTCGCGTATATTTTCCTGAAAGGTCGGTGAACGAAAACAGGACTTTGATGAGGCGAAAAGTAATAGCGTTAGTTTATTCTCACGCACTGTGATTCTCCTTTAGTTTTAACACATCACAACCTTGGTTCCACAGGGCATGCACCGCGCATGCTATAGAACAAAAAAAAAAGTTTGTTTAGGAAAGTCAAACAATTAGGAACACCGAAATTATGGCTTACCCATAACCAGACTGGAAAAATGCCTTGCCCAAAATCCCAGTTGCTCAAATTTAACTGGAAGACTGACTTGGCCGGACATAAGTTAAATACCCGCTTGTTTTAAAGCGAAAGCCTTTTATGGCTCATGACTCGCTAGCGTCTCGGACCGTGCGTCCGCAAGAAGTGTGCCACTACTTCGCGGGATTTCACTTGTCAGTCATCATTATAACGTAAACAGAAATACAAAAAATCCTGTCTCTATTGAGAATCTAAACTCCATTCCTCGGATCCCCAGCCGAGTGCTTTAACCAGCTCGGCTACCCCCAGGATCCCGAAAAGTACATCATAACTCTTGTCTACCACGAGGATCACGGTAGCGTAATTCCGCAAGTGACGGTAACTTCGCTTTTCCTTTCCTGTACAGCATTTATAGAACTCCGGTGAATTTTGATGTGTTCAACGAAACGCTGGTTGTATTTTACCATGTACAGCAGCAAAGCTCAGGCTTTCGCATTTCTCCACTGCAGGTGCTACAGTGCTCTCGCAATTTTTATCACTTTTTTTACACCTTTCTACTTGAGATCATCCCCAGTATCCACACAGATAAGAGGTTGACCCTCAGCACATGGAACGTGTGAACATAATTTCAGCTGGAATTTAGTCTCAGATAGAAAATCTGAAATTATCATCTTGCTGTCGCATTTATGGCATTAGTACTAAACTTAAGAATACCGTCAATAATTCTAGTGTTAACCTTGCTCACATCATCGAACAATCTTCTACTGGATAAATACCGGAGGATTGGAAAATTGTTAAAGTAGTTTCAATTGTTAAGTTGGTGATAGAAATAAGGTGTGTATCTACAGCCCCATATCTAAGTGTCGCATGCGAACATCTTGAACACGTCTTCTTGACTTTTTGTAAACATGTCACATACCCACAAGATGGGATGACGTCATTGCACCATGGATGGCGCGCTAACTGGAACACAGTTACTGCTTCCCAAACTAACACGGATTTAGGAAGGGATTTTCATTTGATACGCAGCTAATTCAATTCAGAAATGAATTTGTTTCGAATATGGACAAAGGTTTTCGGACTGCGTGTTCCTCGACTACTCTAATATAATCGTGTCTCGTTCCCCTGTCTAATAGCCGAGCTATCAGTGCTACGCTTATGATATCATATCATACAATATCTCTGACAAGGCGTAGCGTACTCTTGTTTGAAAACTAGCTTCTCTGACAATTCTATGTCCCCAATTTTAAATCTCCTCGATCTGGTCACCGCATCAAGCCTATTTAATACAATCGCTGGCACTCGTGAAGAGTCGCGCTGCAGACTTTATAACCGGGAAATATGATTGGCAATCAAGCTTTATGAATCCCAAATTATCGCTATTATTCTCGACCCAGAGGTACGCAAGCAGGTGGCTTTTTATTTTCGTAAAATAATCCTAGCACCCTACACCTTCCTGAACCGCATCGTGAATTTCAGCCTTTGTGATCACCAGAGCTTTAGGCGCGCATTAGGTCGAAGCAAAGCTTCTATTTCATCAGCGCTACCGCGTGCCATAAGGGGCTCAATGATCTTCCTGATCGCATTGCTTTCATTCATGACCGTGCTGTCTTCAAAGAACAATTAGTGCTATGGTTTGTTACTTTATACTCGTTATTGCACTTTGCGATTCAGCCTTCAGTCACACTTGATTATCACTTGTTAGTGAATAAATAATACCCTATCGAAACGTTAGCTCAGCTTGCGAACTGACGTTCTCCTTCGATCTATGCTCAGCTTTCTTTAATACTGCGTAGCCATCTTCTTCCTCTCGTTCTACTGTGGTGCCTAAGGGCTAAGGGCTCCCTCTTAGCACTCCTCCAGTTTGTTTTTATTTGAAGACTTGCCATGTGGCATAGTCTAACTTAAATGGGCCATGCCACTGTCATCCAATATATTAGTTTTGTAGTCTGGCAGATACTAAAGGACCTTTTTGTTCTATTTCCGAAATTTGAGTGCTCTAGGCGCAATTCTTGTTTTGAAATAAGTGGCTGAAGTTCACTTCGCGAACCTCATCCCACCGAAAGCAATCACTATGTTGAAATGCTTAGTGTCGTCACAGAGTGACAATGACCACCGTATCGCCTGCTGCTGTGCCGGCGCCGATAAGCTGCCGATACACTTTACTGTGTTTGCGCGCGGTAACATGACTCCCAATAAGTGGAGTCAGCATGTTTCTGAAAACATACGACTCTAGTGAAGCACGATTTAGTTACTGCCTGGAGTTCCTCCTTCGGCGCGATCGACCCCATCGCCCGGTGCAAGCACTGCCCCAACCGCTGCAAGCACCGTCGCGCTGGCCACACCGGCCGTGCCTTCCTTGGAAGCCATCCGCGCCAGCGATACGCGGATCCCTTGCGCCCTTATCAGAAAAGCGTACTAAAATGTATTATTCTCGTAATAGATCCTCGAAAATAAAATATAAAAATAAATGCTTCTTGTGAAATGCCGACACATACGTTGAGAGGTGCGCTGCCCGTGTTCTTGTGCGCTAACTCGGGTGCTAAAGCGTCGCAGAAAATAATTTCTTCTACTACGAAACTGGGGTTCAGATTAAAGAATTTTCATAATCGAGAGGTCCATTTACGAAAACGCCTCACTAATCTATTACAAAGCGCAGTCCACTGGGGCTTCGATTCAAAGTAATTTAGACCTAGCGACGATAAGAGAATTGGCCAGAGCACCGTCATCCTTCTTTTTTTTTTTTCAGTGTACAAATGTATGCGGTTCGAGCGGGTATCGACTCGTGCGCCTTTCGTAATAGGGCGCCGACGTGCGCCTGAATACCGCGCACAGATGCCGGTATTCCCTAGGTTAAAAGTTCTAGCAGAGATCAAAGAAAAGCTTAGTTTGCGGGAACCTCGTTAAGAGGCAAGAGTGCTATTTGGCCGACATTACCGCGGATTAGCCTAAACGCGGTTGAAGTTGCGCGTGCAGAGAACATGCAGCAGACGACACGGCGTCAGCCTATGCCGTCACCGGCTTCACCGGTTGCCAGATTAGCAAGCTGTTCACAAAGAAACGAAAATACTAGTTTTTAAAATGCCTGCAGCTGCGATGCAGCTGAAACGTTGAGGTTCAGTTGGCACATCATGAATGAGACGCAATAAATTGTTTATATTTCAAAATTGGTTTCATGACCCCTATAAAGTAAGTCGTGTAGATTGTCATTAAGTGCCTGGAGCAAGCACTAACTTTTAATATTGTCCATCAGCCGCAAGTGGAGGTTTTGCTCTGTTGTAGCCGAGAGGCCAACCTCCTGTTGTCTTATTTTTGGCGGTTGCATTCCTGGGCATGTCCATGAAAGATGGCAAAGATGGCCTTAGACACTTAGGACATGTGCTCGACACTACATCTTCTAGAGCCCCTTCGGCGCGTCACCGAAGGGTTAAAGGTAGCCTTAGCGCTAATCCTTGTAAGGCACACCTCCTCCACTCTCCTTAGGTAAAGAGGGAGGGGTTACGTGCACGGGGCAATCGGGGCATGTGCATTTTTCCATACTTTAGATGCCAAGATTGGGAGATTGCAGCAGGAATAGAATGGGAGGCTTGCGGGTGAGGCACTTGTGTTCGGGGCCTGGTGTGCAAAGATGCGTTTTTTTATTAATGTTCCTAGCATTCTTTCACAAATTCCATACGGTGCTCTTTCATACTGTGTGGTCGGCTACATCCTCTCCTACCCCGATGCCTTCCCACCGGAAAACATAGAAGGCGCACAGTGCAGTTAATTGCTTCATAAAGACAGGTCACTGCTAAAAGCGAGCTCAATGCCTCGCATTCCATTGATACATATGAATAAAATGTATACAATTTTAAAAGTAGGAAAAAGTAATAACATTTTAACCCCATGAAAGGCATCCTTTTGCACTGAAGTGACAGTGACTCTTATTTTCCACATTGTTTTGTGCTCAGTATAATACCCATCGCTTAGTCTTGCTCACCCTAACGTTTAGTGTTTGTCACTAACCCTTAATTTTAGAGGATTCTTCGTCTACACTTTGTTGAAATTCGCTTCGAGCGTGCGTCGGCAGTCTACTGGACTATCTTCAAGCTAGATATTTTTTCGAACGCTAGACAAATTTATTCACTGCTCCTAGTTCAATAGTTCACTCTAAGGAAAATGAGTACTTGAATCTAATGAAACTACTTTCATCGAAAAATACGATTATAACGTGAAGCTTGTGACAATCGCCATTCCACATACGCTGAATCCAAGAGCAGTCATCCATGCATGCCTTACTGGAACACTTGAGGAACCCACTCTAGATAGCGAAAACCGCCGATACAATAGTTAAGAGCTCGTGCACTTGTTCTGCCTGTTCCATCCGGCTGCATAGCAATGTCCTGCGAACTTGCTTTGGTGAAACCTTCTTTAACACAAACGCTTTTCTCAGCCTTTGTCTCCATTGAACGCTCGCTTGATGCAACTGCTTCTGATGGAGCGGTGACTTCATAGTCGCCTAATTACGCGCAGAATAATTTTTTGCCCCGTGGTTAAAGAGACAGCCTTGCCGTCATATTCACTAAAACATCCAACTCGGTTATCTCATGGTAAGGAAAAAGCAGTCACAGCAATGTCACACCAGCCTCAGGACTAAGGGGAGGAGAGATACTGTCGCAGGCTAAGCGGTTTTGCTCTTAGCAGGATTGCCTCTTTTACGATGCGTTGTGGGTAGCTATGGACGAAAGACATCATTGTTCAAGACAACGACTTCGAGAAGCCATCTTATCTCGTTCTTCAAGCGTTATTACAATATGTGTGCTTGCCCATTTCTTATTCCTGTGAAATTCCCTCATGTCCTGCAGTAAGTAATGCTCGTTTGTTCTGGTTCCGGGAACAGTCACTGGTGGTAAAACGCTAACTTAGCGTGCCTGTGTCTGCGCTCGGCTGGACGTCGTGTGTCTGCCCCGGCCTAGCCTTGGGCCCGTCCAATGCGTGGCATTCAGAATGAGTGTCGTGGAAACCTGTAATTGATAATAGCTTTTCTCGTCACCGCTATTTCTATGAAATGTGCAACGCAATAATTTAAAGCAAGCGTAGTTCATTCCGTTCAACGAATTCTTTTGACCCGTTCTCTTCCCCAACCTTTGTGTAGTGGGGCCTCCTTTCAAGGACAACTGGAAAGGGAAGATATTCTGCTTCTCGAGGAATTATCAGTGGGTCAAATCTGTGACCTGATGACTGAAAAAAAGCAATCAAAGTGAGTGCATTGTTCTTCTTTATTGGTTTTCACGTGGACTATTCGAGCCACTTTTTCTACCCTTTCATTTTTTATACCAGCGCTCTCCGTTGTGCACGCAAAAATCTTAACCCAAATGACAAAAAAATTTCCACGAGCTTTCACAAATAATGTTCTCTTGCGGGAAATTAGATTTTTCAGAGCGGAGATGTACTATCCTAGGCTTATACAGGTATAGCCTGACGCCTATTACACACGTGACGTGGCCACTTTTCCCCACCCTTCCTACTGCATGCGCAGAAGCCATCCGGTAAACCTCTCCAAGTCTAAGATAGTATGTCTACGCTCTGCTCACTATCTCTTCTGTTTTGTTTACTCTTTTATCAGACGGCGTTCTAAGACGTTCCAACCTTCAATGATAGAATGATTTTGCAGTGGAATTTTCTGACTGTCTGAAATTTACGCACTTGGCTACCATCACATTTCCTACCCTTATCAGTGTGCGTTAATTGAACTGGTTTTAGGCCTACTCGATAAAACGACTGTACGGCACGGGCCCTTCTAGTGTCACTTGTATTCATGCACTTCTCATTGTGAGACGCAAACGTGCCGGTGAATGTGACCCTGCTGCTCCAAAGATCGAGTGGTGCCGTGCTTCATCACGGCACCATTCTGTGCTTAGGAGCAGCAGCCACATTTACCGGCATGTTTGCTTTCACAATGTCAAGTGCATGAATGAAAATTGCTTTAAAAGCAATGTACCACGGCACCACTATGACTGTTCTGCCTGCTATGGCATGGTTCACCTGAGTGCAGACAGCGCATCAGCTTAGGATTGCCATGCAATATGTAAGGCACTGAAAGCTAAATTCCACCACAAAGGCGCACCTAAAGACGTTGAATTTGATTCTACTTCCAATCAAAAACTGAGCTCCTTTCAGATTTATCCTGACTGCCGCCCAATGCCTTAATTCGTGAGTGGCCTAATCTGCCGAGCGGCGGTTACTGTTCGCATCAGATGTTCACACACGTCGCTTGCTCAACCCCAGGAAGCACAGAATGTGGGGCCCCAGTAGGTCCGATGTAGGCAAGTGGGGCTGGGGCAACCATCATAAAACCTGCATCGGTCCCCGATGGGGCAAATGTGGGCAAGCCCCATTTGGGCTTGCCCCTGTTCCTTCTGCACGAGTCCCATAGCGGCATTGCTCTGGCTAATGCAAGCACATTCCTGTATCCAGACCGCAAGGGTCCTTTGTCGGATATTTAAGGGCAATCCAACCTAAATGTGGGCCTCATAGATCCGAAATGAGGCCGCCCCCATAAAATCTTTGTGGGACCTACATCGGCCGTAGTGGGGCAAAACAATAATGGACACGCCCACATGCTGCCCCAATCGGCCCCTTGTAGGTTGCTTGAGGGCAGGGGAAATATGAATAAGAGCTCAATTTGGGCAAGCCCTCGTGAAGCCCAAATGAGGCAGCCTTAGCTAAACCGCTTTAGGTCCCACGTAGGCTGTAATGGGGCTGGAAGGCGGGCCTGCCCGCATGGTATCAAAATTGGTCCCTTGTGGGAACTTTGAAGGCACGTGCAACTGCAGGTGGGCTCTAGGTTCAAAAATAACACCCAGCCCAATTGGGGCTGCCCGCACAAAACTGATTTATATCCCACATGTGCCGTAATGGGGCTGGAAGGCGGGCAGGCCTGCATGATACCAAAATCGGTCCCTTGTGGGGAATTGGAAGGCACGTGCCACAGCAAGTGGGCTTTAGGTTCAAAAACACCCAGCCCAATTGGGGCTGCCCACACAAAACCGCTGTAGGTCCCACATCGGCCGCAATGGGGCTAGAAGGCGCGCGTGCAATTGTGTAATGATTCTTTTCAACCTTTATTTGTATTATATGCTGCCCTATATTAGTACTATTATAGACTATTTGTATAACAGTTGTTCCCATGTTTAGTCGGTTAGAAATACTACGTGGCTTTAGTTCTCGCACTCATGCAAATTGCGCTAAAAATACTAAAACATACTGATTTATAACTGTTGCTCTTAATGTGGTTGCTATGGATAGCCTACAACGCTAAGCACAAAATTACTGTTCCGAACACACATCATCATGGCCTGAACAAGATGTACACGAAGTCATTTAGGCTAGACTAATGTTAAGAGTTATTGCAAAATTTAATATTGTGGCTGTTTATAAAGGCAAGCATGTACAAAATAATTATTTAATTACGTGCATAAATAATGATTGGGAAAACTTCGACAAGGGCTTCCCATCGATTTCCTGCGTCGGACCCCTATGAGAATAATGTGAGCAAGCCTAAGTGCGGCTTGCGCTATAGCCTGCATCGGACCTATGTCATTATCTGAGGGGCTAACCGAAATAAAAAAAAATAAATGTTCATGCAGAGCGGCTGCCCAAATCCGTCCAAAGTAGGACCATCGTGGGGAGTTGGCTGGATGTGCCCTTTTAACAATGCCGGAAAAATGTGCGCAGCCCCGCAAATGCTGCCTGCATCGGTCCCTAGTGGGGCCCATCAGGGCTTTGTCGACAGCCCCCTTCAGGCCTACGTCGGCCCCTCTTGCAGCACCCACATTGAGCACACCGGGGCTGTCCTGCATTGCCTACATCGGACCCACCAGGGTCCCCCCTTCATAGCCCACTTTATGCTACCTGGGACTGAGCTTCTGGCCTTGCGACACAATTCTCCCGCTGTCTCAAAGCATTATTTGTGTGGTCACTGTACGGCATACACTGACTTTCGCTGAAATGCACACTTTTTCAAACGAGGCACGATTTCTAGTTTACTTCTGACGCGGCGAACGATGATAGTGGTCTCGCATCTCAATATCTCACAGTAGGTATATAAGGTAAGAATTCTAATTGCCCCAGGACATATGGCGCCTAAGTCATCAAGCTGTATTTTTTTTTTAATTTCTTGCGTATTTCATCTGTGCATCTGAAATTCTCGCGATCTTTCCCTACACGTATATTGCAAACGAATGAAGACTTAGAACTGGGCAAGTTGGTAATAACTGACACAAGTAGAACCAGGGCGAAGCAACAGAAATATAGATGAAGTTAGTCCAAACCTTTAGACTAGGATAGCAATTGACACTTGTGATGAAAGACAGGCGCGCAAATGCCACAAACATTGAAAGAAGTGTATAGTGACGTGTAGGAGCTTCTCATATAGAAGTCATCGATATGTTCACACTAATTCCATAGCTTTGAAGGCTCCGTTCATCGAAAATACATGCGTCGCCGGCCAGCGTTGGCGTTGTGGGCAAAAACTGGCAAGCGTGGCGCTGGCAGGCGGCTGCTGGTAGCTGACATGGCCGCGCGCTGACAGCCCGTTATACTTAGTGGCACGGGCAGGGGCATATTTTTATTTTGGTCAGCCTCACCATGCTATATGTAACATTAGTGATGCGGGAGGAGTCCGTTTTTGGACTCCAACTTACATTCTGTACGTAGGACTGCCTGACGTTACCTTCGGCTGGAGCTGGCAACTTGGGACTCTCCTCTCATAATTGGAGGGTGATAGCAGAATCCGCCTGCCAGGACCGTTGCAATTACGTTACTCCTAGGCCAAGCAGGCGCGTTTAACGGCTTGGCCATCGCGGAGTTTTATATGTAGACAGATAGCCTACGTTATCGCCTCATACCCTTGCAGGTGGAGCATAAGTATCCCCAATAATGTTTACCCTCAGCACTGGTTTTGTGTGGATAAGATTCCTGTAGAGCAACTGAAATGTGATTGCGATTATTAAATCGCACCACACGGGGCTACTTTTCCTTGTCAACTTATTACCTCATTTATTTCAATGACTAGGCTTCAAACTTCAAATGGCAGCATTTTACCTTTGTTAATAAATTTCTTGTTTCCCAGCTCGGGTGTGTGAAATTCGTCACTCTCCCCTTCACAATTGAGATGCGGACGGAAATATATTTAATTTGAATTTTAATATTTTTTAATACTCAAGAGCATACTGATGTAACACGGTTTGTTGTAGAGCATGACTAGAAATTAAAAAGCTTACTCAATTACCCCACTTAAATATTCTTTCGCATAAATAGTTAGCGTCCTGTGCCTCTCAACGTGTATTTTCTTTTAAAGAAAGGAATTGCAGGTCATTACCACAGACGTCAAGGATTCGTCCAACCTACCCTTAACGCCATTTATAACTACGCTTGGCAGCTGGGAAACACCGGGAGAGAGCTTTAACTGATTTATGTATCCAAACTTCGGTACTAGTATACACTGGCTCTCTGTACGTCTCCGGCCAGTTTTTCTTGCCCACACCCCGCACCCTACCCCACTGCACCACTTCGAACAGCGCGATTGGGTGTAATGTATAATGCGAAAACGGACTATAGCGTAGCTTTCGATACCTTCCAGACATGGACATTCATTTGGAACGTTTTTCTCAATCAGTCAACCCGATAAATCGTACAATGTAACATTTTGTTTCGCCCGCGCAACCAGGCAGCAATGTCTGGCGCTCGACGACTTGAATCGGTTCAGCGCGACCCACTTGTTTTAATCACATCAGCATTGCCTACAAAAATTAGAATCTTTTTCGTTTCGACTAGTATGTTGTGTTGAAATTTCGCAGTTCATTTAAGTGCATAGCATCAAGCCATCCAGCATTCTTCCCATTCTTTGAGCTCACACTGGTGCTTTTGCCGCGCAGATTTTGTCCAAATGATTTTTCCTTTCTCCGCCGATTTTCATGAACTTGATACCGATCAAGATTTCTTACGAGCAGCAACTAATTCACGGATTTAGCTTCCCATAAAGCGGAAAAAACCCGCAATATTTCATATATTACCCCGACAAGGAAACAGGAGTGCAGGGAAGGAGCAGTTCAATGCTGCGTCCCTTGTTCTTCACAATGAATTAGCTTTCCTGCACTAGCTTGGTACAGCTATTCGTTTCATATGTGATAATCTAAAACGTGTTGTTCTGTCTCAGTTTCCTTTGGGGAACTTCACTCTATACGCCAGTTGGTTGAGCCTTCTTTTGTCGCGAAAGCGCATGTATTAACTCTCAGTCGCCCTTTTGTTGCTTGCAGCCGTGTGCCGCTTATGGCAGCTCTTACCAAGTGGGACAAGTTCTCGGACTTCAGCATCGTTGAGCTCCCATACCCAGGTATCAACATCAAAAGGGATGAAAAGTACGCCGCAATAAATCCCCAGTTAACATGCAAACAAACGGAGACCGAAGAGAAACAGTAGTGCTATGCTTGCGTTAAATAATTGCAGGCTTGTTCATTGGCGGCCAGCTATTTCCACGTAAGGACAAAACATGAGAAAGTGCATTTGGGTTTCCCGTCCCGGAAGCAGAAGAAATGTCCTTGTTTGTGAAACAGTCTATTTATGACTTGCGTATGCACCCAACTAAGCATGCTATTGATAAGTTAACGCTATTTATTGCCCATATTGGGATTTTGATCTTTTGGACAGGGCACTTTCCATGACACTTAAAAATGGCGAAGATTTCATTTTTTAAATCTGGCGATAAGAACAGCATGAAAGTACAAAAATGCATGTTGGGCTTCTATAGAAATTTCCTAAAACTATCACACACGCTGTTGAAATTCTATCGATAATCGGCTACATATTTCATAGCGTAGTGGTAACAAAATTTTGAGCGCTTCTCGAATAGTGGCCTATGTGTTATGAGGGCAGACCGAATCCGCACCACTTAATTTCTGTGGGTTTCAGACTCAAATGGTCTGGAAACTCTGCACCTGACACATTTTGTTTCAGGACTACATACCTACTGCTGAGCAACCGAAAATAGTGCACAACCATCTGCTTGCCACAGACACTAGCTAATTTACATTAAGGCAAAATTAGTACGTTGCATATCCTAGCTAAGATAAGTCAACGCAATTTATGTTCAGCTCGGCCGATCAACAATCTTGTCAAATCAATGCCGATTAATAAGCTTAGTGAGGCTTAAAAGAACAAGAAAAGACTTTCTAGTTCTTTTCTGCCTCACTATATATATTTACTGACGTACTCGTTAGCCGACACTTATCCCACTAGATTGTTGATCTTTCTAGCAAAATATAGAATGTGCGGAGTGATCGCAGCTAGAACATACACAATCACAATCACTTTATTCCGCATTCTTCCCTGTACAGAAAAACATGTGAAGGCAAAAACTAAAAGCTGCTATCTAAGCAACTTGAGGAAGCCCCTTGCCCCCTTTGATGGCAGCGTACAGCGGCAACAACCATACAGAGGTTAAACGTTGTGAAGGAAAATAGCTGAAATATGGAGAACTGTAATATGTAATCAATGTTCTTACTAATTGTATGACATTTATACAAGCTCTATTTACATATCATAAAATGTTCTTTTTATGCACAGGTTATGCTCTACAGTACAAACAATATAATAGGATATGCACATAACGATCAAGCATTTATACAAATCAGCACACATAAAAATTTGAATCGTCTATGCACAATACATAAAAAATATGCAACTTATGCATGCTTGAAAACAAAACAGAAAAATGCATTTACATGGACCTTTTTTTTCCTTTTTAATTAGATGTTTTAATGCCCATCACTAATTCATCACATTATACTTGTAAACTTCTAAAATATCTAGCTAGTGCAGATTTTGTCGTTCTTATATCTATATCTCTGCTGTTGAATCTGTTTATGCTGGCAAGCGATGTTTTAGTCTATTGAAACCATTATTCGTACGTGAAAAGGATACAAACCAAGTATTTGTTTCTGGTGTTGTAGGGAACTTCCAAAATTTGTCTTAGATTGCACAGTGATAGAAAGCATGTATTTAATTTTACCAGCTAATTTTTATACCTAATAATTAGGTTAAAATGATATAAGTGGAGTACAGACAGTATATTGTGCTTAAAAAAGCTCAGTTGTATGGCCTTCATGCGGGAAGCCTGCAATGGGATGTATTGCCTTTTTTTGCACTAAGAATAACCGGTGTATGTTGGTATTCGAAGCTGTTGCTCACAAAAGGCTGCAGGAATAGATGTCTGGCGTGAATAAGGGATTATATACCATTAGTTTATTTCTAGGTGGAAGACTATGTCTACAGAGAATGCCACAGACCTTTGCCAAGTTGCGAAGCACATGCGTTATATGCGCATCCCAAATTAAATGTTCATTAAGTACTATACCTAATGTTATCTCTTCGTGTACTGTATCTAATATTTCATTGCCTAAGTTTAAATTAAAGACGTTTTGCGCAGGCCGAGATAGGACAGCCTTAGTTATTTCGTATTTATTTCCAATGAATTAATTTTGCTTCATTCTAACTGTTTATTCAATATAATGTTACCAAAACATGGTAATTCACTAACGTCTTTTGACTGAAGAAAGATACTTGTGTCATAGACATAGACTGCCAAGACGGCTTGGTCGCTTATTCGACTATGTCAATAATATAAATTGTAAAAAGAATGGATCCTAATATACTGCCTTGAGGCACACCATAAGATATATTGCGTCGAGCTTATGATTCCTCTTTTATTCAAAGTCTATGCTATCACGCATACAGACATGATCTTAAAAGGTTAAGAGGTATACAACTGAAGCCAGAATGCTCTAGTTTAGAAAATACGCTAATAGGGTCAATTCTATCAAACGTCTTAGAAAAATCTACAACGACCCCTAGTGTTTAGTTTTTTCTTCAAATCCTGTAATAATAAAGTAATTTTGTGTGACAAGGGCCAGTTCTGCTGACATATCCTGTAGGAAACCAAACTGTTGGGGAGATATTTTAGCATGGTTATCGCAAAATGATACCCCTCTTTTACAAATTGCCTTTTCCAGTCGTTTGGGTGTTACAGGCTTTACAGAAATGGGTGTATAATTTGAAAATTCATTTTTGTCACCCGACTTGAACAGGACAGCGACTCTGGCTATCTGTATTTTTTTGCGGGAAAACATCAGTACCTAAACGGATGTTAAATATATGCGTAAGAGCAGGTACTACGAGATTGAGCACAAACTTTATGGGATGAATTAGGTCGTCAATATCACGCGCTTTGCTGTTCTTTAAGGACATAAAAATGGAATAAACTTCATCTGTAATAACTGGATAAAAGAAAACAGTGTGGGCATACAGTTGGCGCAAATACGAGGATGCTTTATCATTGTGACTGTTATTAGCTAAAGTCGTAAAATATTCTTTAATTTATTTGCTAGCTCTCTTTCCCTAAATCTTTGATTATTAATTATAATTTCGAGGTCTTCACTTTCATGTGTACTCCTATTTAAGAGTTTATTCAATTCCCGCCAAAGAGTAACCACCCGGGCGGCAACGCGGCCAAAACTGTTTTCAAAGTAAGCGTGTTTAGAGTTCCGTAAAAACTTACACTGTTTCTCTATTCCTAAATGCATAGAAATAGCCGAGTTCCCTTGTTTTCAAAAAACTGAAAATGCATATCATTTTTCTTAATAATCATACTAATTCATTATTTTGTGAACCATGGCCTACGGTATTTTTTATGCCTCTTGATAGATTTGTACCTAAAGCAATGCATGTAGGTATGCTTAAGCAGACTCGTGAAAACGTCATAAGCATCGTCAGCAGTAGTACTCAAGCACAGATGTTAAGTCGATTTCCGCAACAACACTCCTAAAATTTTTAAGCGTTCTATCATTGATTTCTTGAACTAAAAATGATTGACAAGACATTCGAAAATTTTTACATAGTCCACCGGGCTTGCAAAGCATAAAAATAAGCAAATAATTACCCAGAGTAGTCGTTATAACGTCAGCTCTGATGCAGTCTCTGGGATTATTTGTATTAAAAATATCAAGAAGACTTTCGCAGTGACAAGTGATGCGTGTAGGTTCTGTTATCACGTTTGAAAAGTAAAATGTATCGAGAAGAAAGGACCTTTCTCGAGAACTTGAAGTAGGCTGAGGTATGTTTGTTGCAATCCTTCCCAATGGTAATGTGTAGTTGATTCACACACGGCAAATTTGGGATCTTTTCTAAGCAGACAAGTAATTCAGCAGTACTCCCACCGAGGAGCCGGTAAATAACGGCAAATATTTACTTTTCCTATTGGAGCGTCAGTGTCTCGTAATATGGAGTAATTGCTATGAATTCGGGGAGCACTACACATCGCATCTGTTCCGATACAAACTGCATTACTCTCCTACCGAGCCTGAAGGGCCTGTTTAGGTAAAAACGTTTGTAACCTGGTAGAGAAAGGACTTCTTGCGTTTTATACCATGTTTCGGCGATCATTATGAAATGAAACCTAAGCTCGAATTCGTCGAGAAATGTAGTTATCTCGTCGTACTTATTCTTTGCAGACTGCGCATTAAAATGTAAGAGTGAAAGGTGCGCACTATCGTTTGGAGAAGCGATATCTTTAGCTGTGTTTGTCACCACCGGAAACAAAGGCACGATAAAGCGTGCAAAACGTGCTTATACAATTTTTTCCAATTCACCTTCGCACGAAATGCGGATGACTCGTTATGTCTCTGATTTTCGTGCGAACACTTTGCCGCCTTTTGCCCATGCATAACGCCAGCTCATTTCCTTCTTTTTTTTTTTGCGATTGTGTTCCCTAGCAGAACCGTAAGTTGGGGACAAAGATGTTCGTTCATAAACAGCGATGCCTTTGTGGAAAATTCTAGGTCCTTGGCGTTTAGTAGTTTGCTACGCGCATTGTCAATTAGTTGATTTCGTTTGGCACGGCTGTTGAAAACAGCAGCAATGTTCTTGCCTTCTGTGTTGTTCCAAACTGGAACACGGTGGCACAGCTCGACATCCTATTTATTTATAGGCTCACCCAGTGCGTCTCCCACTTTACCAAGTAACTCTTCAAAGTTCTCGTTCTCTTCATACGGCGCCCCCTTTACTCTAATATTATTGTTCCTTCCTAGAATACTGATCCTGTTCAATTACTCTTACAGAATTGTCGCGCACCTGTTTACTCAAATGCTCAAACTCCTGCGGCCATTGTTCACTAGATTCTTTATTGCAGCATTTTCCCTCCTTATTTCTGTGCAATCTTGCTTCATTTCTCGCAGTCTTTGTTTATGTACCCTAGGCTGTTTCTTAGCTATCTCAGTTCCTTTCGGAATTCACGCTTCATATCAGCAATCTCTGTCATGTCAGCAACAGTACACAAACGCAGATCACCGGCATCAGAAGCAGCGCAGAGAGCAGTGCAAAAGAGTAAAAAGTACAACAAATGGCTGCTCAAACCTGCGTTTTAAGATGCAAGAATAAGCGTGGCTGTATATCCGCCGCCTACGCTGCCAAGTGACCAGGAAAGCGATATCGCCGGCCTTTTATGTCAAGCAAGCGACGCAGCAGTGCGGTGATGCAGTACCACGTGGTGTCCGCAGGTATGAAGGATGCGGGGTTTCCTTGTTGACAGGAAATCAACCCAGGCGATCAAATGGTCCACACTATCAGACGATAGCGCTTGGCGGAGTAGACGTCTGCGATATGAGATGCTAGAATAAGCGTTGCTGTAGATCCTCCGCTGCCTCCTCCAGAAGTCACGTGGTGCTGACAATGCCGTTGGCAACAAATGAGATGATCTTCACGAGAATCAACTCTTCATTGGGCTGCGTTGAGCTCGCAAAAGAATTAAGCAGCTGGCGGTGGCGATAGCAACAAACGTGCTCGTCGGCTGTCGAACTAAGATTTCCCGATTCACTCGTCAGCACTAAATTTATTAATGGCTTGGAAACATCTAGGTAAAACTGCGGACAGTGACTAGCATAACCAGGAACATTGTAGAAATGCAAGCGCGTGGTTGGAATGCTTCGACATACTACTCGAACCATCCGCCGCAACAAAGGAAATCAAAGCCGCGTCTCGCTACGAGCATGAACGAACAATGAATACAGAAGCGATTCGAGCGCTAGATTCACAATAAGGCCTGCGGCTGTCGAAAGAGAACAAACATCTGAATGGTTCGCGGCAATATTAGTCTGCACTTGCATTAAATTTGATTTTCTGCCATGCTCTGCCATATATTTTGCTTGATTACTTCAAATTTCAATTTTTAGCGTGTCGGTATGAGTCGCTTGCCACCTGAGAATAGGGTGCAAGCCCTTCTCGACTTTTTAGGCATCTTGCTTACCCCTATTGGGGCAGTGATCGTTGATGCTGAAAAATAAATTTGTTTCTCCTTGACTACCTGAAACGCCCCATTGCTCTCCGCTACCCTAAAGTGTATAGGCAGAAGAACACATTTAATCAGCGACAGTCTCATATCTGGAGTCCACGTTTTAGAAGCAATTCAATTTCGTCCTTGAAAAGAGAATTCTGTATTCCAGATAAACTGGTGATGCATAAACTGCTCATCACGTGGGCACGTGGAATTCCTTCATTGTTGGCACGTGGAACAATTCGATATCGCTTCCTGATATCGCTTCCTCATCCTCTTTTCAAACTCTCGAACGCCTCCCCTCAGGTCTAAGAGGCTTACAATATCTCGCTAAAATATTACACCCTATTGTCAGCCGCATTCGTCTTTACATGCCATATTCATTTTACGCTATTGTGACATTTACTTCGTAATCCTTAAACAATGGTTACAACTATTTAACAAACGACACGAAATTCTGCTGCTCAATCTGCCGTAATGCTTAGTGTACTTGCAAGCAGGTGTCCTCGGCATTTCGGCCTTAAGGCATCTAAGCCCCTACTTCGTAAGAATGAACCTTGTTCTGTCCGGCGATCACCTTTTTTTTTTGCTCTGTTTTTATCGTGCATTTTTCGCCCGTTCAGAATATTTATATCCCAATCCGTGCATGTGAATCGCTGCGCTCAGTTCATTCTATGTTTTGTGGAAATGCTTCCGTTTTTATTTTCTCTTTATGACTTATTTTACCAGCTGATCAGCTTATTTCAAGAGTGGTCAGTGACTTCTCTGTTTACTTGACGCATACACATTTCTTTTTTCAGGCTGCGAGTATTTCGATAAATACAGGACCGAGGACTTGGATGAGGAACCGATCATTCCTGAATGGGACGAGGTAATTATTTTCACTGCTTTGGTGACTTCGTGTAGCTGCTGCAGCCCTGCTGCGCCGCTTGCACTCCTGTCTGCATTTTATTTCGCTGCATATGAGTTCCAAACTTACCGGTTTGGCCGAGAATGTTCGATGTTACAGTATTTATACACATAATAAAAATATGGCTCTCCGCTCCGGTTCCTTTGCCATGGCGCCATACAGAAAGCTTGTGAATTTCATTGAATCGCAGCCTTCGTCTCCAACTTGGGTTCTGAATTTGAAAGCAGCATTAGGATAAATATGCACCAAACGTCAGGGCTAGTGCCAACATTGTAACTTTCACAATGCTTCAGGATTTGAACCCAGGTGTAGGTAGAAAGGCTGGCGTGCTGCAGCGTGTTCCTCTAGCATTGATCAGCGCTCTCCACACGACAGAGAACCTTTATCCGCTTTTGCTGATGGTGCTTCCCAAATTTTTAAGCGCCATTTATTCTTTATATTACTGAAGTGAAATCAGCATGTTTTGAAATTGTTTACATACCTGCCATTTTATAGACTTGCTTGCTTAAGTAGTTTGTTCTGTATTTTTCCAAATTTTTTATGGCGGTACCCCATTTTGTTTTCGCATCTGTCAAATTGCCAGTATTAACTTTTTTTTTTTACACATTGTTTTCTTAGTTGCTTGTTCTATATAGGTCGTGCTTTCTAATAGGTTCGTATTTACTTTAATATTTTTGCAGTTTTGTTATCGATGCTGCTTATTTTTAATGTTTTCTGTATATAACTTGTTACTCTTCGACCCAAGTGCCTCACAAATCAGTCAGTAGCAGATGTCGCCGCATATTCATTGCTTCTGAATGTAATAATGTTTCAAATCCACACTCATTTGCAATGCTTCGGCCATGGAGGGAATTGTGAATAAACAAAGGCCGTGCACTTGTCTGCATGAGTGTTAAAGGCAACTCCGGAGTTTTCGCCATTTAGTTTTTGGTTGGATTACTTTCTTCGGTCTGTCCCGAATCCAACACAAAAAAAAAAAAAACATTCTACGAAATTATAAGTAGAACTATTTTTAAAAAGGAAAAACAGCAAACCGAAACTGTTTTCAGGGCCAGAGATGACATTCCCGTCGACGAAACAGTGATGGCCCATACAGCATTAGAAAAACACTGGCAAGTGCGTTGTGGGGCGGAATTTAGGTAAACAGATCATGAATGAGTACTTAACGTGTCTGAGATCCCGATAGAGGCCCTAAAATTTCGTGATCATGCAAGGAGACAGCAGTATCGTGGGTGTACTGTTTGTGACGTCACAAACGCAGTGCTGCCCGCAAAAATCATCTCAAACGAAGCCACAAAAACTTCATATTTTAAAATCATGTTGCGCGCAAACGAATTATTGCACGCTTCCCAAATTCGATAGAATGCGTCAGGGCTAAAAGGGCCACCCAAAGTAAAATTTTTATCGGAATATTCGAATGTCGATAAAACTCCGGAGTTGCCCTGTAAAACGACTGGAAGAAAGACATTGTTTAAATCCCATATTCTCATTCCCCTCTATCCTGCCAGTCCGGCCCTAATATGCCTTAGGACCGGTTCTTAAATCAGGGCCCACAGCCAGGCCAAGCGTCGAACGCATGCAGAGTGGGTGTTTTTGTAGCCTCTTTGTCGTAAGGTCTGTAGGCTGCGCAGTTAGGACAATTTTGCCCATGACCTAATGCTTTTCACCATTTGAAGCCTATTGCAGCGACTCGGGTTACAAACCATTTCCTCGAAATCAGTCGTGGATATCTCTAGACCTTTGTCAAATAAGTGTAGCTAGCAAAGTGAATATCTGTAGTGTATGTATATAGGCTAGATGGAAAAACACGCGCAAAAAAGGGATATGCGACTCTAGCTCTAATGGGATGCATTAAAAGCCAGGGATAAATAGTCGGCATTACCTGTTTTTAGATTTAGAGCTGGATTTGCTTCCTCCAGAGCGTGTCGTGTTGTAGAGAACAGGACTCCAGTGACCTTTGAAGCTGCGAGTTCGCCTGTTGGAATGGTTTGTACCTTGTCCTACACCACTGTGCAGTTTTGATAACGGAATAACTCTTATGTCTATTGACATTTTCAACTATCCGATTTATCTTTGTAATGTTTGAAGCCACCCCATGTTATCAAATTTTATGCAGCTCTCCACTACAGCGTTATAGCCCGAATCATCTGGGTACCTTAAGCCCTCTAACCGAAATTCAACATTTTTCTTAAAGTAAACAATATATGCAAGAGGTCACTTCTACGTCAGATCTGCCTTTCAGATGCTCTTCGTTCTAGACAAAACGCGCTCTTCTCGGCTGTTGGGTCGACTACTGGCTTCAGCGGGCGCTTGCGTCATTTTCTGGTATGACTCGTGGATAGTGTATTTTTATTCGATATTACCGTTTACAATGTAATCATTCTCTAATGTTGCAATGCATTTGAGTAAACCAGGAGTGGTTGGTCGTTAAGGACTTTCGCTAAAGATTCACTTAAATTTTGCAGTAGTGTAAATTCTACTCACAGGTCTCTCCTCATGCAGATATTTGCAGACTTTCTCCCGAACCTGCCTGAAGATGATATCGCCGCCCAACTTGGAATTCAATGGAGCGATTATAAGGCAAGTTTTCTAAAGTGATGAAACTTGAATGAATCATTGCCATGCACATACAAGTTTAATCCTAAGAGATCCTACTGTACTGCTCAAGGGACGGTTTTCAACGCGTCTTAATAGTTATTGGCCACGACATATTACTGATTGCATGCAAAAAGGGGTCATAAGTATTCCTCCACCAGTGCCTTAAGAGCGTTAGCTACCGGATCCTAAATCAGTGCCTTCTATTTCATCGATTTTGCACTAATATTCAGAATTAGTCACCAGAATTATACCTGGTATATTTATTCCTTTTATCAGTTCCTACGTTTCACGAACGTATACATTACAATACGACGAACCGTTTCACACCAACAAAAGCACCCTGCTATAAAAGCTAAAAAATGTAAGGTTCGTCTGAAGCTCCTCGGAATCCATGGTTTGGGGGCTGAAATGTTCTGTGCGGATCCCTTGGGCTCCATCTCAATTAGTAATTTTATCCTTTGAAACATTGCAGGCCATTTGACACCACTTCAAACATTCTGCGTCAAACGGAAAACATAATTTCCAATACACATGCAGTTAGCGGTTACCAGTTTTACGAGCGGATTTGTTCGTGCTGTCCGGTTCTTCGCTGTTTCGTTATTTTCTCAGCCCTCACTAAGGAAAGCGTCGCAAACGAGCAGCTGTTTGCTTTAGAAGCTAACCCTTGTTGTGAACGTTTTTGCAAACGATTTCGTCTGCTCTTCGAAGCGCAGATACCTGAGCAATGTAACTTTATGGGCATCAACTGCTTGCAAACCGTGAGAAATAAGACGCTGTAAACGAAAAGTACTCATTGATTCCCACCTCTGTTATCTAACGTTAATATTACATACACGTCAAAAGATAAACCGTCACTGCGAAGGAACGGAGTCTTGTTTACTGATGATTTGCTTTGTCTGCTAAGAGCAAAGGATGGTCTAATACATGTGACCAAACGCTGTTTCTTGTCAGAGCGGAAGCCCAGACCTGAGAGCAAGTAGTCCGGGACTGGAAATTCGGACGTACCAGTAAAAGATAGTCAACGCTCTTAAAACGGCGCTATTCATCCCCAATTTGCTTGCGGGGAAATTCCCGATGCAGAAATTTTGCGGTGTACTTGTAAAAAATGTCTCCATATCTTCAGTGGCAATGTCCTCGATTTTGTTTTCTTCCCAAGCACCATTCCTCTTCCATTGATTTTCACGTTCTGTTGAGATGGGATGTTTTCATCTTTTTCAGAAATGGGACTTGGTACAGCGGACCACAAATTATTTGCAGTACATGCTAAAAGCACTTTTCCAACGTGAGTGTTGTTGTACTATATTTTAATGTCGAAATTGTGCTGTTCGCAGTTGAACCATTCAGATTTCAAAAGCAAGCTTCTATGAGATTCAACATCACGTCATAAGGTCGGTTGTTTGCCCTCAGTTCACTGGCGTAACTAAGCTTTGTTTTTAGTTAAATGTATACCATTAAATAGTTCTCTAGATTTTAAGCTGCGTTACTGAAGAGTGTATGACATATATTCATATTGTGATATCTGTAATGTTAACAGCATCTAAAATATTTCTCAAAAGAAGTCACTAGTTTATTCTTTGGGTGATGCTTCGCGATTTATTTTACACCGAAAGCTGAAAAACAGCTGTGAGGGATAGCGCTATTTCCCCTTCCTACGTAGGACGAAAAGCAAGGGTCACATGCCTACAAACTGGAAAATATGGGTAGTGAAATGGGACCTTAGGACTATAGGCTTCTACCCTGCCGACCGCACTACTGCATTCATATTTACCATACCTGAATGGCCCCTGGTATGGAGCATAGCATAAGTGGCGATTAAAAAGTGACGGTTTCTGTATTCTTGAATTTGATGGGGTTGTTAAGGTGCACAGCCTCCGCCAAAATGTCGTTTAATTCCCTTGATTAAGCGACAAAAAATGATCAGAGATGAGAAGGTTTTAGCAGGTGCTGGGTAGATAGTCTTTTGGTGATAATCTGTTGGAATGGCGATGGAACCCGTGACACGATTAATGTTCCTAAAGACGTGACTAAAAATTAGGTGGTGGTGCTTGCTTTTTTTTTTATGAAGACGCACTAGACAAAAATGAGCACTCAGAGAAAATAAAGCGTGCAGCATGATTTCAAATTATTTCCCAAATTAAGCTGAAGCGAATTTTAGATTAGGTCGGATAAAGGTTAGGTATGATAGTAATTTAATGCGAGGGGTTGCAATACGATTTTGACGTAAGGAGCTAAGGATGCGGTTAGCGTCATTAGCGATGGTCGTTAAATGTGATGACCTTGTTAGGGTAAGAGTAAGAGTAACGGCCAAATACTTGATTGAAACGGAAGGCACAATGGTATCGAAAAGAACGTATTTATGAAGAATGTAGGATTTCCTGCAATAAAAAAAATAAGCAGACATGTTTGATATTAAGTGACATTTACCAGTCTTTTCGCCAAGTCTCGATTTTTATAGATCGTTTTTATTGCCGAGGACATCAGTGGTGTTAGAAATTGGGCTCTAAAAAGCACACTCAGCGAATACACAAATGCTAGAGGTAATATCAGGGAGCAGATTACTGATGTATATAGGGAAAAGCAAGTGCCCGAGCACTGAACCTAAAGGAACATCTGAGGTTACCGGCTAACGCGGGGAATAGTGGTTGTTCGTGTAGGTTTTGCATTCTTTTAGCCAAGAAATTTCAAAGCCATTCCATCCCCTAAAAATTAAGGTTTAAGTCTAAAAGATTTACGCGAACTTTATCAAATGTTTTCCAAAGCTTAATAGCATGGGATCAACAGGAATGTTTTAGGTAAGGTTATAACTTTGGTCGTTAATAAAATTAGTTTGGTATAACAAGTCGTTTAAGGAATCCATGCTGGTTAGGCTGGTTAGTGTCGAGAGAATTGGAACAAAAAATGTAACTATGGGAGTAAATCACATGCTGTATTAATCTCGCGTTGATGGCTGTGACGAAAATAGCGAGTTTTTATTTGAAAATGAAGAACCTATTTTGGGGGTCTGGTACAATCTTTCCGACGTTTCAGTATTGTGGAAGCACCAGACAAGGACCGTTTAAGCATGTGGTACAGACCGATGCTAACTATAATCTTGATAGTTTTTTAAAACTTAAGGGTTCCAACCATCAATACCGAAGGCAGATCACTTTCAGTACCTCGATTAATTACATAGTACGATTAGCATTGAACAAAATGTCTTGCTTAGCTGGGTGATCGAACACAAGGCTTCGTGGCACGGCGTTGGGTTGATTTGGGAAAATAGAACAGAAAAAGGTATTAAAAGTGCTACTAGTTTCATGATCTGAAATGGAGTTATTGCCTTCACCGAGTATTGTAAGAGGCATATGGCGTGTACGGTGAATAGTATATAAAAACAAATCGGGGTCGGTATGCAGCACACACGGTGATACTGAGGTAAAAGAACGTTTGGCTTTTGCTCGATAAAGATATACCGGATGGCATTCTCGGCAGATTTTCCCCGTGCAGTTATTGGGTTAAGATGCTTCGCTGTTGGAAAGTCTTTTCTTTTTCTTGTTGAGGCGTTTCAGTTTGGTATTAAACCATGTTGACGAGGTCTTATATGTGATTGTTGATTTCTGGTTGGTAATTAGGTTATGAATTTTTAATTTCAGAAGGGACCAGTTACTTTCGACTGAATGGCTTGAAAAATTATGGAGAATCTCTCCCCCCAACAAAACGGAGAGCTCTGTGTTCAGGCTGCTTTATTGCCGCTGTCGTGAGGGGTTAGGCTTTTCTTTTTGTTTTTGAGGCACGGTAGTGGGCAAGACAATCTAGTTTTAGTTACAGAAAGATCGCAAAGTGCAGGCAAATGAAGTGGCGGCGCAACGCTATCAAGTTTGAAGTTCTAGAATATTAGAAGATTGGCTGCTGTAACCAGTAGAACTAGACATGATTTGTGACAATTCCAATGTGACACGTGTTAACGTCCCTTTCAATGTTATTTTTGGATATAGATTTATAGATTAGACCAAATTAGAGACGGAAAATTCCACACCATACAGAAGATTGGGAATGTGTGAGTGGGAAGTCTTTCTGACGCGAAAGGCTGCATGGAAGTTACCAACAAAGAACCACTTAAACCCGAAGACGAAGCAAATGCCTATGATAATTGGGGATACGAAGCGTCAACATTAATGAAAAGTATTTCAAGATGAGATTGCTTTATTATCATTATTACAGCAATATCAAAGAGGAGTCCTGATAAGTATACCCCCTTCTCACCTATGTACCCTATCTCATCGAGAAATATTAAAATTGGGAAGGAATGAAAGTATATCAGCAATTTATAGACGGGTGTAGCCATGTTTCAGTTATTAACACTAGGCCGCTTTCCGTTCGAATAACACTGTGGATGGTGTCTAGCTGTGATAGAAAGCTACAGATGTTAACCTAAAGGATGGATAAGAAGCGTAGGTTTGACTTCTTGGAGATAATTAGTAGTGAATGGATTGCGAGGAATGACTTTCTTTGTGGTCTGATGATAAATATAAGCTGTGCTGCCGATAGGGAGTTTGTTGAGGTGAGGTTTGAATTTCCAGTTTTTGTTTTCGCTGTTCCTTTGCGAGTTACTAATTCCTAACCAAAGCAGTGTTTGGATACATTTTCAGAAATACTAAAGCGAGCGTTTATAAGTTTGTTAGCACATTTTTTTGTTTAAAATGTGCAAAGTTAACATTGAGTGGCCTGTTTTTGTTAGTTTTAAACCTTTCGAGTCAATGAACTTTTTCAAATTGTATAGTGTTTATTGTTACGTCTACTTTGTTTTTTCATAAATCTCAAAACAAACGTTCAGATTCGGCCACTGTGTGGATTGCGCTTTAATTTCGGCGGCACTGTCATGTATGCCAAACACTAAATTGAAATGAGGTGCTTTCTCCTTCGACTCGACTGTCTTAGACATCACCCGTTAAGACATTAATGACTGTTCTGCATTCTACTCCACAAGCATCAAAAAATCAGTCTTTAAGTTTGTAAACCACGTACAGTCATCAGTTTTGGTTAGTCTGCCTCTGCGGTCACCCAGCGCTACGTCGTTATGTGTTAATGCAATTTGAATTGCTTTAATTTTTTAATAAGACATTCTTGCCAAACCCGAAGTTTCTGCAAGGCTGCCATAATTAAAACAATGTCAAACAAGGCAGTAGGCGCCTGCGGAACAGAACAGCGACTAAAGGGACCGGGGTTTAGCAGACAGAGCTAGTTGTAAAATACTTATTGTAGCAAGAGCTACTTTGCCCAGTCTCACTATTTCGCCGTGCCTGTCCGAAGAAGTAAATGTAGAAGTAAATGAACAAGTAAATGAACAAGTAAATGAACAAGTAAATGAACAAGTAAATGAACAAGTAAATGAACAAGTAAATGAACAAGTAAATGAACAAGTAAATGAACAAGTAAATGAACAAGTAAATGAACAAGTAAATGAACAAGTAAATGAACAAGTAAATGAACAAGTAAATGAACAAGTAAATGAACAAGTAAATGAACAAGTAAATGAACAAGTAAATGAACAAGTAAATGAACAAGTAAATGAACAAGTAAATGAACAAGTAAATGAACAAGTAAATGAACAAGTAAATGAACAAGTAAATGAACAAGTAAATGAACAAGTAAATGAACAAGTAAATGAACAAGTAAATGAACAAGTAAATGAACAAGTAAATGAACAAGTAAATGAACAAGTAAATGAACAAGTAAATGAACAAGTAAATGAAGAGAACGAATACAGATAACTCGGTAGTTGGTAGAGGCGAACGACAAAAGCCAGTTGCAAGGAAAGAAGGTTCGTTCGTACGTGTGACCACGGTGTGCCCCTGAATTCGACGTAGACTATTTCATACCACTTCGAGTCTTCTACACTTGAATGAAAATGATCAACGACGAGAAACTAGAGGTGCTCATGCGTGAAGTGATTCCCCTATGGCATAAAGCTGAAACGATATAGTAAACTACTATGTGCAAAAGCCATACTTTACTTCGAAGCCGAACGTAAGCGTAGCTATGCAGATTGCTGTTTCGTAACTTAAAGTTTAATATGAAGCAAAACCACAGCTAATTTATTATTCATATCTCGAATGTTCTTTTGACGAATATTGTGTTAGCATTAGAATTCCCGTCAGAGCAAAACGTCACCCTGGCACAAAAATTGCCTAATTGGTCGAGGCAATGATGGTGTCAGATTCCTTGACCCAAAAATGACCTCTCTGAGCCCCACTCACTGAAGAAAATTTTGATAATTTCCCTTTTGTCCTCACGAAAACGTTATTACCTCAAATACGACGGGTGTCGGAGAATGTGTAATGTACCAATTAAATGTTCTAATAAAAACAAGTTCGCTGAAGTTCAGGCCATGCGTAGTGAAAATTTGATTGTCAAAGCTCGGAAACGATGGCTTGCGCAAAGGACGCTGTCCGCCGGCCCGTGGCAGCTGCAACTTCAGCTGCTTCTAGGCCTCACCCCTTGCTGTGCGCCAGCAATCAAGGAGTCCAAATTTACATCATGGTTTGCGCCATTTTACATTTGCGTGATGGGAAATACAGTGAGTCAAAGCGGAGGGAAAAAAACCTTCGAAGCGATACTTTTCAGAACCAAATGCTTCTTTTCTTGCCGGACAAGCGACAATAAAGTGATAAAATGTCCCACTATTGGGCTTTGGTAACAATATAGGTGAGAGTCTACTTCAGTATCCGTTTAACGAATATTACGACTCCTTAAGTTTACGTGAAGGTTGGTCGGTTATAGCAAATAGCATCCTGATTATTTTTATATGAAACTCATTTACCTGGCTTCATTAGTGTGGCGACCAGCGTAGGCAAGAAAACGATTCCACTAGTGCGCTGTCTGGGAAACAAAACTTTCCAGACGCGCGGCTGGCATGTGCGGATGGTGGATAGACTTATCAATTATGGTTAAGGCTATAACTAACGCGGTAAGCAGACGTCATAACACTTTTCTTACGGTGAATGGTAAAGTTCAATAAAAGGAGTGCAGCTATTTTACGGGTTCAAACGAGGGCTAGTAGAATGTATTTTCACTTCAATTAGATCACACTCCGCCAAAGGCACCGCTCAGAATGAATGCAGGAGTCCTGCGCACAATTTCTTTTAGATACAAGGGCAAGAGGAAGATTTAGTTCAGTGTATAAAATTGCCTAGGCGTGCTCCCGATTGGAAATAATTAAATCATTTGACGCTGGTTGGCTCCGTGCAAGCCAGGGCGTTTTCCGATGGAGAGAGTGGGGATATTAATAGGTGGAACGGCGACAGATGTTGTTGTGCAGTTAAACTGACTGACTTGGGGTAGATCTATGCTGTTGGCAGCTGGGGCATTCGTTTGGCTGAGAACTATGCTCGAGGTAAGTCAGAGACCACTTGGATAAACCGCGGCCCTGTTCACAGCTAGCGACGAATTGTATGCGGTCCAGAGTGATGAGAGCAAAGTTGAAGGAAAAGCCCCTAGTGGGTGTACTGTGTCGCAAGCGTTTGCACATATAAGTAGGATTAGTGCCATAATAAAATAGAGCTAGTTGCTGGTCACATGATATACCTAGCGGAAAAGTATGTAATTGTAATGAAAAAAAAAGTAACGAGAAAGTTTTCGCTACGGGGAAAGAAGTGGTACCTTTATTTTTAATAATTCTTTTGAGTGGAATAGGACGGTAACTGTGGACATCTCCCTATGGGTTATGGTTTCAGCAGCTCCGATTGTCACGCTCCGATATTACTCGACACATACGATATTTACTCGTCTCTCCCGTGTGCAGGCACCTCTGGCATCCTGGTTCACTGCATCCCTGGCTGGGACCGCACACCACTATTCATTTCACTGATGCGCCTGTCCCTGTGGGCTGACGGTGAGATCCACAAAGGCCTCTCTCCCGTCGAAATGGCCTACCTCACGGTCGCGTACGATTGGTTTCTATTTAGGCAAGTGCTACGGCTTCCCGCCAGTCGTGCTCATTGCACCTACTGAAGCGCTACTTGAGCCTTCATTGGTTTTGTATCAAACCTTTTGCTTCTATTTCCCACCTCAAACAGCCATAACTTGCCAGATCGGGTCCGCAAGTCTGAAGAGGTAAGTCAAGATTGCACGTTCTCTTCTGGGCTTCGGTTGCTTTAGCCGGGTGGCAAAACTTGACTGCGTTTGAACATACCCTAATATATTGAATGTACTGATTCATTGATTCATAAAAATGCTTATTTCAGGTGCGCAGAACGTGCGTACAAAATTTTTAACAGCATGTATTGTTGATTCAAATTTAACATTTAGGGTGAACTTTCAGCTGCTGTAGACTTTTCAGTGTCTACCAGCATGTTCTGTTAATGTCGTAGTACTAGAATGAAACCAAGAGCAAAAGCTCCGACGAACTGTTTTCCACAGTGCAGAGAGGTGTATTTGACATATGTGTGTACGCGACGGAAAGGGAGAAAGAGTACGAGCTACTTTTAGTATTCATGAATTAGATATTTTAGGACATCATCTACAGCCTTTTTTAATGTTCGAAGATGTACACGCACACTTAGCTTTTGGGGTAGTAACAATACCAGAGGCCGAATCTTAGATGATTTTATACTTTGTAATATTTTAGTTGACTACTAACCAATTGTTCGTCTAGCTCAGGAAAAATGACCTGTTTGTTTCTTTCAGTTCATCCTTCATTACTACACGCAGGGGTGGCGCACTGGTTGGGGCGCTCGACTACTGTGCCCAAGCACGCTAGATCGAATCCCGGCCTCAGCGGCCGCTTTTCGCTGTAGGCGAAAAGCTGGGCGCCTGTGAGCTATGCGATGTCACAGCACGTTAAAGAACCCCAGGTGGTCGAACTTTCCGGACCCCCCCCCCCCCCCCCCCCCAACGGTGCCTCTCATGGCCTTAGTCGCTTTGGGATGTGAAATAATGCAAACAGAACCATCCTTCATTACTACTTTTGAAGGGTTTCAATTGTAACGTATTAGCTAACCAATATGGAATCAATAATTCACATTCAAGAAGCGTAGCTTGTTGGTGCATAATTGAAGGTGAAAACCAGCGAAAAGAGGACGCGTTAACCACGAAGGAGTGCACAAGGACAACGCTGAAACACAATTGAGTTGCGTTTCACTGTTGCAGAGGACGGTGTCTAAATCCTCGCTTACAAACAGTTGGGGCCCGCGGATGCCGAAGGTATCGTCTGCGCAGTCGTTTGAAATTTGAATCGCTATCGCAGATGTAGCCTATTTTGAATAAAGACCCCGCCGTAGGCGTTCCAGTAGTTCGGCCGCTCGACTACTATGCTCAGTTATCAGGCCCCGGCGGCTGCTTTTTGATGGCGAAGGAAAGTGAGGCGCCCATTTGCTGTACTTTATCATAGTATTTAGCATAGTCCCCTTTAAACCTGTTTAGTGTGTCGTCTTGCTCCGTTTTATTACAAATTATTCAATTAATGCTAGTAGTTTATGTTTCAAAATTACAGGCTCTAATACTAAGCGGTGCGGTAACGGCATATACTAATATTCGTCTGACCTTGAGGGTCGTACTGCACACCTAATGCTTTTGCTTCATATTTGGTTATCCATTAAATGGTCCGCTGCCACTAGAAGTCAATGGTCTGGGATAGTACTACACGACCGAGAGATCAGATTAACGCCTACCGTATCATCACAGCTCCGAAGTTGAAATACTGAACATTGCTTGAGCAAGCTTAATTTTAAAAAGTAATTTACAATGCGTTTCTCACAGATAGCTTGATGACATGAGGTACTTGGTCACACAGTTAGTCAAGTACTCGCCAACTGTTAGCAATCACCGGCTTCTGTGTTCATTTTGGTGAAACTAGAAAGAATATATTTCGGAAACTTCTGTTTAAGTGTAATTTTATTGTCGTCCGCCTGCCTCGTACCCCAGTCAAAGGACTTTGTCACGCGCGTGTATTCTAATGTTTTAAATGCATGTCACCTTATTAATTTCGTGTCACACTTTCACAATTCATGGTACGATTTACTTGACTCTTCTTCTTAGGCCTTCAGAAGGGCACCGTTATGCCACAAGTTCTTTGGAAACGTTTATTCACAAATTTCAGTATGGCGAGAACCATTTTTTTACACCGGCAATCTGTCGAGCCGGTTACAGCAGCTCCACCACGTTCTCCACCCGCAGTCTGTGATGTCGGTCTCAGCAGCTCCGCCGCGTTCGCTTTCTTTATAGATAGGTGTCGGTCGGCGTCCAGCCCAAAAGCCAGAGGCTCCTTTTTGTCCATCATAGTATTTTGTTTCTTCGAGTTGCGTTTTCTTTATTCTCACGTTAGGAGTCTACCATTCTGCAAGTAGTAGTTTCTCAAATCGTCTGAGTCTCCTTCTACGAGGTTAATCGTGCCAGGTCGATTTTATATTCCTACTATAACTGGTTTGTGTACTGGAAAAAAAATCTTCCAAAAGAAAATACAGATGTACGGTACGAACATTTCTGGGGCACATGGAAAATGCGGTCTATTGCTAGAGTATTTTTTTCCCTATCTGACACATTCGAATGTTAATAAGTGAACTGATTCTTGTGACACTGGAAACAATAATTTCGGCATGGATCTGTTTTCCAGAAGAATAACGCTTCACTTGCGCACAGATGGAAGTACCCAGCGTGAAACAATGCCTAGGTTTTCGAACAATTTGTGTTGTTTTTGAGAAATAGGGAAAGCTAACATTAAGGAAACCTGAAGTTTCGTGCATAGATACAGCGCATAGGGTCCGCCGAGGCGACTCAGTCGGTAAAGCGCTATACTACTGAGGCGAGGAACTGGGGTTTAAATCCACGTTTCGATGGACGCGAAGGCGCCCGTGTACTAAGCAATGTGGCTGTACGTCGATTTTTCGGAGTTTTCCAGTACTGAGACGCCCTTAGCCTATGTGTTTTAAGAAATTTGAGCTTAGTAAAAAACTGCGCATGTCTGAAAGGATAAGCTATGAGATGTCACCGCAGCATACGCTTGTTGGTTCGGCTGTAACATAGTTATGTTGACATAGTTGGTTTTGTTGTGGCATGTTGGGCGAGCAGTTTCTCACTGATACATTATTTTACGTGCTTGCAGATTTTCCTCTTCGGCTTACATATGCTCAAGTACCTTCACGCACAAAAGTTATCCATCCTCTGCTTGTAAGTGTTCGCTTAGAAGTGGTAGTTCGGAAGCTATTCTCAAGTGCCTCTTACGCTGTTTTGTGCACACGTCATTCTTTGCAGGGACAAGGAAAAAAACACGAGCACGGCGGAAACCTCTCCAGGTCTGTCAAATGAACTTTTATATTTTGTTCTCTTCAGTTCTTTAATTTGCTTCAGCCGCAGTCACAGGAATAAAAAAAATTTCATTTGTGGGATCGCGCAGCCCCCCTCATTATTTCAAATTGTGTGCGCTTTTTTCTTTTTGTATTGGGTTTGCCCGGGCAGCGCGAGCGCGCATGAGCAAGCTGCTACTAATGGGGACGGCATGCTATCGGCGCGGAAGTGGGGGTAGATGAGAGCGTCGGCAGCAAGGCTCGGATCTCTTGCCCAGCGGAAGCCCAGCGAGGGGAGTTGGCAACCAGCCAGCGTCACGGGCCAGTGGGATGTGCACTGTCGACGGAACCAAAAGGTGCCAGATGGAGACGGCAGAAAAGCGACGGCAGAAAAGCTGCAGCAATGCCTTAGGCGTATTTGCGTGAGGTACTGCTAGGCGAGGAGTCATATATCCTCCCGAGTTCCCAGGTGCATTTAGGTTCACTGATTTTTTTTTTAAGTTTCAGAAAATGACGTTTACATTACAAGGAAGAAAAGTGAAATTTATTTCTTTACCATTGTCGGCGGTTTTAGCATAACATGCTGTCCAATAGATTGGACACTGGCACTCTACCCGGTTATTTCTGAGCTAATGGGCATGCAGTAACACCTAGGAAAAATAATATGAAATATGATTTCAAAGTGCAAAAACTTTTTATTATTCACATATTCAAAAAAGTACAACACAAAAAGAAAAGGGAACCTTCATTTTGTTACAAACACCTATTTGGTCACTTTTTGTGAACCATTTCAAAGCATTGCCTGTCCTTTGTGACACAAAAGAACATGTTGCACTTCGTGCAGAAGAACTTCGTCATCATGCTACAACTTGCAGTCTGCAGCGGGCGGCATTCACAGCATCAGTTATTCGGAGGAAGTGCCCACTGGTGTTTCCTTTCGTTGCATGTGGTGAATTTTTGGGACGCTTAGCTGGAGGAGCCCACTCGTCATTGTCGCTATCAGTGTCTTCGTGCTTGCGGCCTTCAGCAACGAGAGATTCCGCTACAGAAAGCCGGAACTCCAAAAATTTCATGATTTTTTTTTCTCTGTGCATGTCCTCGGTGTACTGCACCCATGAATTGCTCAACGCAATATCAAATAGATGAAAAATACTTCTGATAGTCCATTTGTTGACCCGATCCTTGATTCTGTAATAGCTAATCATTCGATCAGCCAGGTGAACACCACCCATGTTGATGTACATTTTGACATGTGGCCGGGGTACGTCAAGGTATCTTTTCTCCTTGCGTGACCATCTGTGACAGCTGTCTTCTGGCTCCTGGCCATGAACTGATGACAGCAACGTAATAGGCTTATTATCGTACCAGCGTACCGCAATCTGGCGATCGTTCTTGCTTATTTTTGCATCTGAAGCACCTCGCCCTCTCATCTGTAGTTCTTTTTCACTGGACAGCTTGATATCTTTTGGCAGTCGGTTGTTCATCGCTGGTCCAGTCGCAGCAATGCCTTTTTGCTCAAGTTTATCCAGAAGTGCACTTGAAGTGAAATATTATCAAAGTAGAACTTCGTCCCTGGGCTGAGTGTTTCTGTCAGTCGCA
Source organism: Amblyomma maculatum (assembly GCF_055883805.1). NCBI lineage: Eukaryota > Metazoa > Arthropoda > Arachnida > Ixodida > Ixodidae > Amblyomma > Amblyomma maculatum. Next base: position 10,109,282 of record NC_139350.1, read on the forward strand.
GCACCGCTGACTCCGCTATTCCTGAGCTTCCAGCATACAGCGTTGATTTTTTACCTTGGTAAATCTCAAAGTCAAGGATGAGACCGTTTGGTGTTGCAAGAACAAAGTTTATTAACCCCGCAGGATTTGGCTTGCGTGGTACAAACTGCTTGAGTTGTGTTCGCCCGGTAAACGGTATCATCTGCTCGTCAATGCATACGTGCTCGGGGCGAGGGAGTTTGTGACACCCATCCATAATTAGAGAGACCAGGGGTCGGATTCTCCAGAGCAGGTCTTCTTTCTTCTCTTCATCGCCAACATCAAGCTCATTGACAAGCTGAAGCCGACGTCGTAACTTGAAATACCTGTTGCGAGTCATGTTTTCGGCTACAAGCGGAACTCTGGTCTTTCTTTGCCAATACATCTGAATCTGCGGGTAGCCCAAGCATGACATCGTCAATGAGGTCCCAAAAAATGTCTTAAGTTCTTCAACTGATACATCCAACGAACGTCCAGTCACTTCCACATGGGTTCTATTCATTTAGTAGGCCATTTTTTCGTATGCTTCTTTAGGTACATACTGCAAAAAGTAATTATAGGGGGCCCAAGAGGCCCGCACTTCACTGTCATCAGCATTGCCGGGAACGAAAGCTGGAAGCCATGTTGTAATGGGCCTGCATTGAAATAAAAAAAAAAATGTGTGTGAAAAATAAAATTGTTTCTTTGCAGGCTCGTCACAACAAACACAGTGAAGCCATGCAGTGTCAGAATGCTTACCCTTTAAGACGTTTCCAGCGTGCTCCAAATGTTTTGCCGATTGAAGTTGACGGGCCATCGTCTTCACTACTTTCATCGTCAGAGCTGACATCTCCCAGAGGTGCAGAAAAGCTGGGGTCCACTATGGTGTGCTCATCGCTGTCAGATAGGTCGATATCTGATGAGTTGCTAGCAGCTATTCTTTGTAGGATTCTGTCTGCAGTTTCGTCTGACACCAAAGGCCTGTACCCTGACCAAAAAAAAAAATGTTTAGAGCGCAGAAATACAAAACAGTCCAAAACGCACAGACCCCCATCACGGCAATGGAATTTGTTGCGCCGATAAAACTAGGGCGCGGTAGGCTCATTCTGGCAGCCATCGCATTGCTGCGTTCAAAAAGACCGCGTTGAGTGCCAGCGTCCCACGTGTTGGACATTCAAAATAAAACTAGCAGGAAAAGCCAGAAAGTGGGCACATAAACAAAAGTTTCAGTTCTGCGTGTTCTCTGAAACATAAATTATGATTTGAAGCAGGTTTTATGCCGAAATACGCGTGATAATACGAGAAACAGAACCTACTTTTCCGGCGGTCGCCGTAGAAAGATGCCGCGCTGAACGCCGCCATTGCAAACACCCCTGGTGGCAAAATAACTGATGTAGTTTGAACGCAACTTCCTAGGTGGCGCTAGTAAGTGTCCAAAATATTGGACGATTTGATGTTACCGGCTAAAAAGCTTTGAGTCCTGCGTAGTGGCGTAGTATTCGATGTCCAATATATTGGACAAATGCCGGTAGCGATGTGGCCCTAACGCTCGCGCTATTCGTGCAGCCGTATTTTGTCGTGCCGCTGCAAAACCCTGACCATCGTTCTGCTTTAGTCTTGATGGTCCATTGTCGCGCATTTAGATGGCAGATTTGCAGCGTGGTGCTGTGCGCCCAATGTTTGTTTTTAAAGCTTTTCCGTTTGTTCGGAATAAACCGGCGTTTTTAGGAGACTGGGTTTGTCGCTCGCCGGGCGCGACCATAGCTCGCGGACCCATTTTCTAGAAGGCGAGGCTTCACACTTTATACGCATTCGGCACAGGTAACCTAGATGTCAGGTGCTATGTTTGGGGAGTTTTGTTCCCTTCTTGATTTTATTTCTCTGCAGCGTCGCTTCCCCGCAAGCACTGACCGTGCATACCTGCTCTAAATGTTTCCCGGAAAACCGTTAAGATATTGCGCGACATGCCCGCCCACGCTTATAAAGCGCGAACTCTATACCAGAGAGTCGGCGGCACGATTTACGTTTTCACTTCCCTGCAATTCCTAGGCGTCCATTCGGGCAACAGCCAATTGTCGATCACGTGCAGCTTGATAGTCTACCGCTTGCCAAGTGACCGGTGGAGATCACTTTCCCCTCCGGATTGTAGTTTCACAAATGCGCTTGTCTCTGGCCGCTCTAGATGATTCACTTTGAGGTCTTAATTAGCCGACCATGAAACAGGGGCGTATAGGTAATCAAGCAGAAGTGCCAAATTATAAAAGGGAAGAAATAAAATTGTGGAGCTTTATTAGCCGATTGGGTTACGACGAGGTACAATTTCACGAGTGCTACTGTTGCTCCCCGGCCACACTTGCGACTGATCAGTATGCTCGTTTTGCAGTGAGTGTGAACCAAATCTATAATAGCCTTTCATCCTCATCTAGCAGACGACGTGCGTTTGAAAATGCTCTCACTCATAGAAAGAAAATGTTTCAGCTGCTCGGAGCCCATCATGGTTACCATCATCTAGGTCATCTTAACAATGAAAACTAGGGTGACGAAAGGAGTTAACCGCGGCTGGATCACTCATTGTTATCTAAATACTCCATTCCTTGTCCGCATATCTTCAGTATCTGCAATGCACCATGACCAATCCCCCATTGTGAGTATGCGCCATTAAGACTGAGGAAATCATCACACGGCCACCGACGCTCTAAGTGGCTCGCGAGTCCATAGCTTCTGGATAAACCATCCCTCCACACTGCTCGCAATGCGAAAATAATGAAATCATAAATACCGGCTTATCCACCACGTTGAAGGCAAACAATGTTGCCTCACGTCGTCGTTACAACGCACTCGACGCAACATCCGGCAGCTTTTGTTATGCCGCACCAGCGGCATGACGTGCGGATCTGTCAAGCGTGTTCCCCGTCGACGTAAAGGCGTTCTGCACACAGTGCGGTGTCGGAGTGGTGAAAACATTCAGAGAGCACTGCAGAATCGCCACTGGAGAAGTGCGAATTCGGTTGTTGCCGCTGCACATGGTTAATCGCGCACCCCTTGTAAATTTTTTTCTAGCAATGCCAGGGCTCGTGTCACACAGTAGAAATTTTTCGTCCTTGGCGCGCGTCCGTTTCAGTGGTATATATAATTACAACTAGTCTACAGGAAAGCAGACTCACTGTCACTTTATCCGGCAAGTAAGAGTTTCGACGGCACACTGTCGCTTTGCGTTTCTTGGCGCACGTTGAAGTGTAGGTTTGCAGATGGCAGGAACGCTAGACAAGGACACAGCTCGCAGAATCTCGGCAACAGATCTCGCGTATGTGATATCTTGACCTTGCGAAAAACGCTGTATCTGTCACATTTATTTCTGTGGATACCTGAATCGCGCCGTAAGGAACGGGAGGAAGGAGTGAAAGGGAAAGAGGAAGAGGACCCGTAGTGGACGTCTACGGTGTAATTTCCACCAATCTCGTTTTGGGGTACCCTCGAGTCCACACGCCGGCGACCGAATTTTCGCTAATGGGGCTAGTAAAGCTGTCTCTTTGAGAAGCAATACTTGCTGTAGGGCTAGTTGATTCATACTAACGAATGAAATGGCGTAAAGACAGTACCACAGGAAAAAAGGGGTATAAAAAGGCGCTCTTTCTCTCTCCTTTTCCTCTTCTCGTGTCATTTCGCCGTTAAATTGGTTTAAAAAGTATTTCCATAGAACACTATGACTGCTGCTTGTGCCAGCTCTCAAGGGATAAAACAAACTGTTCCACACGCCACGGTTCCTTCTTGGTTGAAGTCATGGTAGAACTACATCGTGGAGTGCATTTTGTGATAATGTCCCATATCTCACTAAGTCGCTTCGGAACATAAAAACACGAACTAACAACCGATCCTATCAATGCATTCTAACAGCTAAGATGGCGCTCCGATCACAGGAAAATAAAACCGCAGAAGACACAGGAGAGAGAACAAGAAATGGGCGATACCAACTCTGTAGTCGCCTCCCGATATCCTGCGTCTTCTGCTGTTCTTAATTTTCTAATTTCTCACCAACTGGTCTACCTATTTACCCTCTTAATTATGTCGGAATCAAAGCCGACCAAAATAAATGAACGTAGAGCTTAACATGCCGCTAGTGTGCCCGTATTTTTCTCTAGAAAAGATCCTGCTTGCTTGAATGTGAGGCTGTGTGTGCAAAAAATACTCTTCGTTCGACTTTGTCTTGCTTAATTTTCTCGTGTAAATGTAAGTTGTCAGTGGGGAAACCTGTTTTGTCCTCTTTGCCTTCATTCTCCTTCGTATGCAGGTCAAATAAACGTTTAGCACAAGCTGGCACTTGTTGATTGTATTTTCATCCTTGTGTTTTGCTCGCACCCTATCCCGAATAATTGTCTACTTTCATTGTCGACGAAAATCACGTCGCTCTGTTCATGTGCCCGCTAGCATGGCTGAGGAAGATTCTAATACAGTGTCCAGGTGAGCAACGTCGCACGCAAGTGAACGATGTTGCACATGTTCATCATTGTGTTGAGCAGAAAAATAGTTTTTAATGTCATTTTCGTTCTTAGCAACAGCGGAAAGAGATGCCCAAGGGCTCCAGGGTGCCCCGATGGATGTTACTGCTGCAACGGGGAACCAACAAACCTCGTTTCTGAATGGAGCTGCGAATGAGTTTTCACGGTACGTGAAGCTTCTTAGACGAATTTTCAGTGTCCTTTGAAAAGCAAGTGAACCTTAGAGCTGTCGATCCTCTCTAATACTTCATTTGAGTATCGTTGCGGATGACACCTGCAGGTTCCGCTTTGTGGCCAAAGGAGGGCGCAATGGCAGGTCGTGACTGTGGTCGCGTACACTAGGAGCCTGGCTGAAGTATATACGAGCTTGCTTTTCAATATGTTAAAATGCACGATATAAGGGCTAGAAATACCACAGGAGTAACTGACGGAAGTAGAAAGCGCACTGCAAAAGCGTTTTCTTCATTTGGCGTTTTCCAGCGTTTACTTCGCTCTCACAACCTGTATCACGTGGACGGGTACCAAGTGTTAAGTTTGGAGCACAGGGGTTCGCTTTCGAGGAATACCTCATAATTCATCCTACGATTAGTAAATCTCTTGATGGTAAGAATACCAGTACCGCGCCCTCCATAGGGTAGGACTACAGGAAATACCCCACTGAGCAGCTTACAAGTAAGCTCCCTGCGCTCTCAACTTCCGACAGAGTTCTCTTGAGCATTAATCACAAATTCCGGTAAATAGTGCCCGCTGTGCTTAGGCGTACGGCGTCAGCAGATGCCCGGTTTGTATGCATTTGTTTCGTCTGAAAAGTCATCGCGGAAAATGGATGTCCATGACAGCAAGCTTTGCTGGCTCCAACTCGCGGTTGCGGCATCAGTAGCGAGAAAAATCAGCTGCAGATTTCGGCCGCACCGCAGAACATAGAAGCGAAAGTGCCACCACAGGCTCTTTGTTTCTAGAATTGGAGATGTAATGCACGGTACTTTGTCGAAATCGAGTTGTTCTTAGCGGCCCGAAACTTGTGCCTAATCGGACTGAAGACCACTCTAGTAACCTCACCTTAATCGTTGGGCTCTTCCTTTGTGCATAAACAAGAACTCAAACTATCGTGAGCATCGCGAGATCGCTGGAGGTATTTCTATTCGGAGGCCGTGGTGTTGGGATGCCAAAGCACCTTTCCTGAAAGGTGGAATTCTTCGTGTGTAGTATTTATTTACTGCAAAAAGGAAGTTGCTTCGCGCCTCTACCGTACTGTCTATTGTAGATAGGAATTTCTTTTCGACATTTTTCGAGTGTTTCATTAGTTAAACGCTCGGAATTTCTCTCAAGCCGGTTGTGGCTGGGTCATCAGAGCAGCATGAAATTATGGAAAAGGAAATGCGAACTGACTCTGCTTGATTTCTGTGACAGTTCAGTAAGCCCATTTGACACCTAGAATACCGAAGTACGTTTGAGCTGCATAGGTGGGAGCCGCGCCAGCACTGAACCACATGGTGCCTGGGGAAAACTTCCGAAAGCATTGGAGAATCATCAGTAGAGAAATGCAAACGCATAGCCGTTGATGCAGCAGACTGTACATCTTGCGCCCCTCGTTCAATACAACCAGCGTTCCGTTAAATGCGTCAAAGTTTACCGCCGTTCTATAATTGGTACGGGTAGTATCAGAATCCCTGTACTGTCTCCCTCATGGTAGACGAGGAGAATTGTAGTGTGAGTTTCATAATCCTGGATGTGGCGCAGTTGAATAAAGCGCTCTGCTAGGGATCTGAGGGATGGAGGGTTGATTCACGGTGGAGACAAGATTTTTCAGTTTTATTTTTCTGATAAACGTATGATGACGTCACCAGAAGGATGTATAGGTGGAGCCCATGGTATGCCACGAAATGTCTCGAAAATTGAGACACTTCTTGCGGACGCTTGCTGTTAACACAAGCACGAACACGCTGGCGAGTCTGAGCCATTAAATCGTTACGCCTTAATGAGAGCCCCCATAATATTTTCTTGTTAGATAAGCCAGTGTGTTACATGAATACAACTGTTTGCCGTGAGCAAGAAACGTAAAATTTGTATTCTTATAATAATATACGTGAACTCATCTGCTTGCGCATATCGGTTAGCCTCTGTGGCCGTTAACCGACATTTGCATATTGGCTGATCCCAGTTTGCTCGACAAGAACAAGAAATTAGAGTATGCCTTGGGGTATTCTTGTGCAGGCTAAAAATAAATTATCATTTAAAGGCAAGTCGTGGTGGGAGGGATACTTTAGAGATGCAGAATATAAGCCAAAGAAGCATTCTGAAAATGGAACTTATGAGCTCGGGGCGCATATAACTGCAGAGCAATTTGCGCGTCCCTGGCGGCGACATAGTCATCTCGGGCATGCAAAAGATGGTATTTCTGGGCGTGCTTCAGTTGTATGGCTGTTCACAAAGCATCTTTTGGGTTCATGTAGGCCCTTAAAAAAGTACCCATTTCTGCTCTGCCGTTAACAGCAAAAGCTTCTACCGCCTTTCGCCGTGGACAAAGAATAAGAGGCTCACAATTGCCGAATTAGCTCCATTTACGTCAGGAGTAAGCTGTGAACGGGTTTTTGGCGGTCCTAAAACCAACGTAAAAACCTGCATTTCCTTTACGTCTGCTGCTTAAGGTGAAATTGATCATCTTAATACCCTGTTTTTTTGTGCCGTCTGCAACAGCACCCAGTTCTTCTTTCGCATGTCATACGATCTGATAACTGCTCTCACGTGGAGCCCTCTAGTCTGTCAAATTTCAACGACCGTTCTACAAGCCACTATAGCGTGCGTAAAAATACGTCGTACTTTCAGAAGCATATGCGATTCGGTGAAAAGTCAACCGATTAAGCACCTATAAAAGGGTATGTGCGACCTCTCAACGTTTTTTTATGCCGTTTTAGTAAGGAAGCTTCAAAACGACTAGGCATACGAAACTACTCGGCACAGCACATACGCACTGTGAAAGAACGGGTGCCTACATGAACACGCGGTAAAACCAGCAGAATTCTTCAAAATGCTTTGCTTCCTGGTGTTTCTATGGGACCCGCCCCGTCCGGGCAAAGTAGCCAGGGATGACTATCACAAGCACTCGTCACGGTGTTTTAAATCACAATCTCTTTGAGTTTACCTTATATAATTTCGGCAGTGCTTCTGATGTGTAGCGGCTTTTCCGCACTAAGGAACGACATAAAAGATCCGCTTTGAACCAATGAGAAGGGTTTCACTGGTTACGAAGAAATAGTGGCTCCTAATCGACAGCCCAATCTCCAATATCGGAGCTCCCTGCGGCCACTATAGCGATGCAATACCCATGTTTGCCCTGCAGTGTCCTCGTACCTTATTTGTTCTTTATTAGCTCGGCCTTGTTATACTCGCACCAACGATTTGACATAACGCCCTGACGAGCGAGACTAAACTGCTGCACAAATAAAATGTAAGCTTTAGTGCTTAGTCTTCGAGGGCAAGAGTCAAATACAGCAACGCTAAAATAGCTGTAGATACGACTCAACGCTCTAGGAGAGGTTTTGAGGCGTGCCTAAAACGCGAAACTGCGATCACAGCGCGTCCAAGGGACATAAAATCAGTGATTTAAAGGGTTCTGATCACTACTGGAAAGGAAGTTGTGCCAAGAACAATGAGTCGGACAATATACCTTGGAAGCGTCCATTTTTCCAGGACTATTTTACTGTTTACAATGCCCTTCTGTGGCCTCATATGGTTACTTTTGGACGTTTGACTTTTCGGACATTCTAGTGACAGGGCATTGAAATTTAGACGCTCGCACGACGGTAAGACGACGGGTAAAAGGCGAAGATGCCGATTGACAGCTCACTGATAAAAGAACATTATGCTCGGGCAACTCTCCGTGGCTATGCAGCCAAAGCTACACAGCAGAAACGCATGAGCTCGTTGCGCAGCAAAATGCAGAACAGTCAAATTTCCAGGATCATAGTGTGGAATATAGGATTCCGGAAATATTCATGTTGTTAATACAGCCAGACTATAGTACAGTACAAGTCGGTAGAGCACTTAGTCTAGTGCATTCAAGAGGTACCACACTACGCCATGAAAATGCGCTGGCTGCACCATCTGTCGGAAATCCCATGAAAGCGTCGGTCGGCTGCTTGTGCTGTGTCTACCCGCCAGTTTCTGTGCGCTTTCACAATGCGCTTGTTTGGATAAACGTACGCAGCGTGGGAAAGTCGTTAACTGCTAACTGCGCCGTTGGCAGTTCGATATCTATTATTTTGAGGCTGAACTTAAACTGAAACCGTGACTGAAGGCAGATATACGACAACTATTTGGTATAGTAACATCGTGACGAAAGCTCTGCCCTTGTAGCCTTGGCATCATAGCCACAGTGTTGTGCTCGACTATAGAGCGCGTTAGTTTGCTGGGCCCAAACCAGCGGTTCCGCGAATAACTCGCTCTGATTCCTAAATTAGAAATGCGAATAAGCAGGCTTCGCGATAAATAACCACTTCCGTTAACACGGTGATAACGAGGAATGAAGTCGGTAGTGATGGCCACCGCAAACATATCGGAAAGCAACCAACGCTTCGTTTTGCCAGTCATAGTAGTGCAAGCCACGCGCTTCATCATTCGATTTACAATACGGGTGGCTATGCACTTGGCATAGTGCAGTATCCAACCGAGCTTCGATACTTGTTCGTTAGCGCCATCCATTGCTCTCCTGCAGGCGGGCACTGTGTAATTAATTCAAACCTTTCTGAGGCATGCTCAGCATTTTAGTCTTCGTGACTCATATTCATGAATGCTTGGGCCCTTTCTCATTTCAGCGACGTGGACTGGATGTCACGAGAGGAGTTCCTGGACCGTCGTCGCGAGCGGCTGTATAAAGTTCGTTCCGCACTGCGTGGCCCCTACCGGTCCATTATGCTGGACGATGTAACCGAAACCATTCGCGATAGTTACTGGGCCAGCAGCTTGTACTCGGAGACCGCCTCGTTTTTCGTTACCTAGATCTCCGTCCAAGGAAACCTTTGCGCGTTACTACCTATGTTTGTAGAAAATTCATTTTCCAGGTATGGTTTTCTAGGACGTTATCCCTAACAAGCCCGTGCACTATATATATACTGTGTTCTAATTATTTGTAGTGGTCATTTTTCTCACCACACGTTCCACTTTAATAAACTGGCTTGACACCCACCACATGACCTTCGTTTCATTTCGTGCTAACGTCAGTAGGCTCAAACTGAGCCAAACAAATGCTACATAGATTTCAAGAAATCTGCCACACCTTCTATGAGGTGAAGTGATTGGGCCTTACAGGATACCCATGCTCCCTGGCAGGTAATAATATTTCAATGTCATCCTTGACCATGTTTTCGCTTATCAGAAAAATTCCTGTTCCTGCTTCGCAGGCGGTTATTGACAGGCAACGCATCGCTGGTGGGCATCGCCCTGTAACGAAAACACGCTTTCCCAAGCAGACGTGGACTTGCGGCTTGAAATACAGCTGTCTGTAGCACCTCGTCGCCTTCAATAAACTCGGTTGTAGAGAAACAGTCACTGTTAAATAACACAATGCAGTTCATTCTTAGTCAAGGTTTTCTTCGAACTCAAAACTTGGTAAACATCGTTCCTGCCGCAGCTTTAAAAGCAAAGCCTAGCCTGGCGGATGTAGTAATAAAGTCGCAGGGCATTGTTGTGTGCTATTATAATCCAGGGAGGACATAATTGGCAATTGGTGTGTTTAACTGAAGTCTTATTTCTAACTTTTGGGATAGACTATGGTGAGAATTCCACAAATCCTTCGAAATGAAAGAAAATTTGGAGCTTGCATGGGTCGCTGGGAATTACATGTATTGCAGTATAATTTGGCGTGATTCGTGATTAGCAACAAATAATCCGGGATGAGCAGCAACTAATACCAGCTCTTCTCAAAAATAATAAGATAGGATCCTTGCTTTATATGCTTGCCTATCAGAACATTACGGGGAACTAACAGTTATTTGGGACAATGCTTCTAAAAGGTTCAGCAGAAGGCTTTCCAGGACCTGGACTCTCGAAACTGCGCAGGCGGGGCGACCTATACTCTTTGGTGCATTAGTATAGCACTCCTTAATCCATTTCGAATGTTTAGAGCGGTAATGTCGGCTGCTTTGCTAACTCAGTTTTCCTCACACAGATTGCTAATGCCTCCATGCATTAAGGGCTGCATTCGCCTTCAATTGTTCATTCTTTCTTTCATTCACTCAGCGTAAAAAATGTATTTCAATTGGGCAATAAAAATTCGGAAGCAAATCAAGAAATTCAGATTGACTCAACAATACGCACGTAAGTTGCTGTGACCAATGAAAATTACTGTGCTAAGAATTCGTACATTTTGATAGGCCTGGCGGCAACTGAACCTACGACCTTCGGATCGCGACAAAGGCAGGCTACCCATATGCCTGGAAGGAATTTTTTAATACATGGGATGTGATGACTCGAGTTACTTAAAATGGTGCTGGGTCCACACACTGAAGGGATCCGAAGAAGGGCTGGAATGCCGAATGCCACCGCTCGCAGTCACTGGGCTGCGTCGCTTCGTGGTGGTGTACGGGCCCAGAAGAAGGGCTGGATGTTCGTCACTGCCAGGTGATGGAATACCAAAGGCTGCCGTTGCTTACGTGTTTCAAGCTGGGGATAAGCTTGCACCCATGGAGGCAGGAGGACAGGGGCCGACCTTAAACGGCGACTAGACACCGGGCTCACCGGTCTTTGCGCAGCCCCGTTCTTCTACCCAGCTCGTCTTTTGTTTGACCGTCTCGTCCGCTGCCTGCGATCCTGTTCCCGCTCTCCCTTCGCCTCCTTTTTTAACCCCTTCGCTCCAGTGTTGTGCCTCCTTTTAACAGGTTGACTGGTTTCCACGGCCGCCGGCTGCCTTTGTTAGCTCTCCCGCGGCTGTTGCCCTTTCGCCCTTTCACAGGTCGGGAGTATTCGGTGGTCGTCCATACATGGTGATTTTCTTCCCGTGATATCAAATATGGAAATGCCTAGAGTCTGGCCACTCGATGCCGGCATGGCGCGGTCAGCAGTGTCTATGAGTCACTTACCGGTGTCCTCGGTCTCGTGCACGGGCAGGAGCCGTCATAGGGAGTACAACACTCGTAGGCTTCTTCCGTCACTTGATCGGGCCAGGTACCGCGAATTTGGCGTAGTCACGCCAGCGTGCGAAGACTTTAAAATTCTGGAAGGCACACAAGCATCGAGCGAAGGTAGCAAGTTTGGAGGATTAGCTTGTGCAACGTATACACCTCGCGTTAAAGCTCTCTGAACGCAGACTTCAAAGAACGGGGCAAGTCCGTGGCAAGTCCGTGGCACAAGCTGCCGAGTCTCAAGGGCACAAAAGGGTCAACCTTACAATCTTCCACCTAAGGCAAAAAGCTTATCTTACAGCTCAGAAGCTTATCTGAATGGGCAGTTTGAGTCCGGTAAAAATTCCCCAAAGAAATACCGCACGTTAAATTATGAAAATTCATTAATTTCGGACTGTGACACGTGCAGGAGTCCACGGGTAATGACTCAAACGGCACCACGTTTTACCGGTCAAAAAGAATTGAATTTTAAAAATAAATATTAGGTTGAAATTGAACACATATTTATTGAACTTAACCACACTGCTCATAAAGTGGAGCCCAGGTTGACTATAGATTACAACTGAAAATGTCTCAATAAGAACCTTTTTTTTTCTGGCAGGAGAGTAAAAGTACTTGAAGGGATGCAAACAGTGAGACATTGTAATCTGGTGGCAATTTACTTCCGGAAAACTCCAAAGAGGCCACACATGTTTACGGCCAATTGTTTGAGACAGAATAGGGAAATTGGCATGTGATTTGTTTTCGAGTGCAGCCGAAAGGAAGTGAGAGTTGGCTCACATAATATCCTTCAAAGAAGTTGCTGGACAAGCAATGGCTCTAGACTGCAGAGCCACAAATGAACTTGCCTTCCGCACAAATTTCTGCTGACAGCGTGACAGAATTCGCCGCAACTGCATTGCCGCGAACCATTAGAATCGCTAATTGTTTTTTGCAGCCGTAGGCATGTGGTCTTTTCACTGTGATTGTAGCGCTCGGATAGACTATGTACTCTTTGTTTACGCTCGTTATTGCGAAACGCTGATTTATCATTTTCTTTGTCGCCGAAGATGCGCCGATATCTATCTCGAAGGGTTCAATCCACGCACGTGTGTTTATTTTATAATCTTGAAGGTTATGCATTGTTTCCGGTTTTGTCGAGATGTTTCCCTGCCGCCTTTAAATTGAGCGCGACGACTGAAACGGACATTCTCGGTTCAAAGACCAGGAAACAAGTTTGCTACTACCAGCTACTTAGTTATTTTGGGGCCGCATGTCAGGTCGATAAATCATTCATTCCAGTTCTGTACTTGCCTGTCCATTTGTGGTCTACGGCACTGTCCTCACCACGTGGCAATATGCATTAACTGCACTTCTTTAGCGTAATAAACAACATGCAAGGTAATGCAAGTAATGAAAACTATGCTGCTTGAAACGAAAACTTCCCATACATCCGTGATTCTGCCTGTCCCCTGACGAACAACATTTGACAATGCCAATGCAGCACACTATTTCGAAACTGGGAAAGCATAAAATGCTGTAAATTGTCCAAGTCCGACTTGATTCCGCCAAAATTGCTTATTCTTTATTCCTTGGTCAGAGCACTATCATGAAACTGGTCATTTACATGCGAAATCTCTACCACAAGAACAGAAAAGGGCCAACTCGCGCACAAGAGCACAATCGGGAGCTTTAATCGTTTGCTTCTCATAGAGATAACGAAAAACTAGACTTTTTATTATTATATGACACAGAAATCCGTATATACAGCTAAAAACAAAGGTTGAAACGCCAGCCTTGTGTCACAAACCTCAGTGGAATAGGTTTGTTAAGACTTCTATATTGGAACGCGACGGAGTAAAAAAAAACCAGAAGAAAATGAAGAAGACGGACAGATGTGCGCTGACTCGCAAATAAATAAAAGAAAAACATCTTTATACAAGTCTTTCAAGTGATAACAAGAAGCCCTGTGCTTTAGCGCGAAGCAGATTACAAGGGGTACAAAGCATAAGTCACCGTCACTGGATCATAAGTTATTAAATCGACTCTCTCCCCGCTCCGTTGAAAGTTAAGAACAAAATTATGAACTATCACAAAAAGGCCATTTTATCGACAAGCATAACAGAAGGCTCGCTTATATATTGCGATTGTCGGTTTCGGTTGAAGTAGGTATCAATCAGCTCTGTTGTTTTATGCGCATGCCGACAGAGAATCTCGCTGTTCGCAGCTAAGGGGCGGCAGTTCTTCTGTTGCTTTTCTTCTTTTCCCCAGTCCTGACAGTGATTTTTCTAATGGGAGTACTTCGTGTTTCAGAGGAACTTCAGATGTTCTCGCAGGCGAATAGGGACTGGAGAAGCACGGCAGGAAGAGAGCGCGTACAGGCAGGTTACCACTGAACACAGCGCGCAGAATCTTGTTTGTATTTATAAGTACATTTCCATCTTTACAAGTGCCCCCGCGGAGAAGAGGTGCCACCCTGGCGACATAAGACGTATTCAAGATGGCAGGGTCGTAGTATTGCTTAAGGCGCTGGACGTGGACAGTCTCGCGACCGAGTCGGTGGAGACTAGGTGAGGGCGTCAGGGGTCCCACGGTGCAATTGGCAGAAGAGATGCGCTCTATGAAACGATAGGGACCATGAAATTTGGAATTCAATTTAGGGAATAGTCCGGGAGTATCTCATAGCATCCAGAGCCACACAAGACTGCTCGAGGAGAATTACGTTGTCGTGTGATTGTCCCGTGGCGGGATTTGTGGTCGGAGTGTGTTTTAGCCGTGAGAGACTGGGCAAATTGGCGACACTTCTTCGTGTAGGGTAGCTTCAAAGGCAGGGGTATTTCGCTTTTTTTTAATGTTTTTTTTTTCATCTCCAGCTGTTTCTTCTTTTTATTTATTTGAAATTCGTTTTAAGCCTGTCAAAGCTTTTGCTGGTCCGGGCTCACTTTCCTTTTTCATGTTTTTTTTTTCAGTTTGACAGGAGGAATAAAATGGTAAAAATGGTATAGTCAGGTGCATGTGGTTGGTAGGGAAGAATGGCATGTAGGGGAGCAGAAGGCTGATTGCTTTAAAGAAGAGAGAACGTAAAGAACCCGCTAGTTCACCGTGTAGCAGTATTGTACGCATACGTCACGCATGGAAGGAGGAGATCCCTGTCAGAGTGGTCGGAGGAGACTTACTTATACCGATTTCCATTGGACGAGCAGGCGCAAGAGCAACGAGCAGCCAGAGCAGCGCACGAGAGCACTGGGGACGCGCGTTCTCGTCTCCCCAACGGAAAATTCGCGCTGCTCGGAGAGCTGCGTAGCGAGGGGGAGCGCGTGACGTCAGGCGTCATGTGATCAAACTTTTCCCGCGCTCGCGTTAACGCTGCTCAGCATAGCGAGGGGAGCACGTGACGTCAGGCGTGACCTTTCTGTCCGGGGCCCGGACTCCGGGCGAATAACCAGAAGTGACGTCAAAAAGGCAGCGTGACTTTCTCTGTTCTCCCTGTACTCCGCCGCTACGGGCAGAGGCACAATATTTTATGTTTTTTTGGGGGGTAGCCTCACCATAATATATGTACTCCGCCGCTGGCGACGGAGCACCGAAGACTGCTCTCGGGACCCCAAAAGTGTGCCTCCTCTGCCAATAGAACACAACTCTACTGCTCCTGTTCGACCACTGGTAGGCACCGAAACTCGCGAGGGCACTTTTAGTGCAGCTTAATGTGCTCCTGTTCGCCCAATGGAAATCGGTATTAGAAAGCATGTTGCCGAGGGTACGGTTAAAGCTTTCGGTGAGTCCGTTATTCTGCGGATGATATGCGATGGAGGTTCGGTCAAGTATGTGGCACTTGTTGAGTGGTGCTTTACCAACGTCAGATAAAAAGACATTTCCATGGTCGCTGAGCAGTTCACGAGATGTGCTGTGGCGGAGGACGAAGCAACACAAAATTAATGAGGCTGCGTGTGACGCTGTGGCGGATGGAATGACAGTTGTTTCTTCATAGCGCGTCAGTTAGTCAACCGCGATGATGGCCCACCGTTTCCAGCGGCAGTGTATGAGAGCGGTCCGTTTAAATCAATACCAACGCGATCAAATAGCCGTCGTGGGCAGGATAACGGCTGCAATTCACCAGCAGAACGATGAGGAAGGGACTTGTGACGTTGACAGACGAGGCATGGGCAAATGTATTTGAGCACGAAGTTGTACATGCACCTCCACTCCCGCTTTGCCGCATTGTGGGAAAGACTGAAAGTAGTCAGACTTGCAAGTGTAGCTGCCGGGGAAGGACTACCAACCATTTGTGGCTATCGACGCTGTAGTTCCGACGATAAAGGAGGTGTTAAGAATGGCGAAGTTTGATGCTTGGCGTCGAAGCGCATGCGATCGGAAAGCATCCAATGGAGAGGAGATCGATAAGAGAAGCGACCCAGGGGTCTCTCTACTGTGCAGAAGGCATGCCGCCGATGAGAAGTGACGTCGTGGAGGCATCCAATGTGGAAAGGCTGGCGACATCAGCTGGAAGGGGGCAGCGAGAAACGACATCAGTGTCTTGATGCTTGCGGCCTGAGCGGTAGGTACATGGACATCGAATTCCTCTAGACGAAGAGCCCTCCTGGCAAGACGACAGGAGAGCCAGCACAGCGCATGGTAATCCGTCACAAATTAAAAAGGGCGGCCATAGATGTGAGGGCAGAATTTCGTTAAAGCCCAAACTTTACAAGAACACTCGGTTTGAGTGACTGAGTAATTTGACTCCGCCTTTGGGAGCGCTCGGCTTGCGTATGTGACATCGTATTCAGCAAAGCCAGATTTCCGCATAACGAGTAAAGCGCCGAAACCGACACCACTGGTGTGTGTGTATACCTTAGTAGGGCCTGTTGGGTCGAAGCGAAACTGGACAGGCGATGTCGTGAGGATGCGGTGCAAAGTATTAAAGGCGTCGTGGCATGAAATTGACCAGAGAGAAAATTTGAACTGCCCAACAGAAGCTGTTTAAGGGGCAGCATTGGAGGCAGTTTCGAATGAACCGACAAAGTAGGAGCACAGGCCAAGGAAGCTGCGTAGGTCTTTGATGTATCTCGGCTTGGGTAAGGCAGCGACAGCAAGAAGTTTGGCTGGATCTCGAGAAACCCCTTCCTTGGAGACAACGTGCACGAAAATGGTCAGTTGACGTGCGGAAAAACATTTTGTGAAATTGAGCTGCAAGCCAGCATCAGAAAGACAGACAAGACGTGCTTCGGGCAGTAGAGATGAGTATCAACATCAGCAGAAAAGACGGCAATGTCGTTGAGATAGCAGAGGCACTTGTTGCATCTCACTCCACAAAATGGTGTCCATCATTCTCTCAAATGTCTCAAGAGATCTGCGAAGGCCGAAAGGCGTAAGAGTAAATTCCTATAGGCCGTCGTTAGTAACAGGTGGTTTTAGCGTTTCCATTGGAACCTGCCAGTACCCAGAAAGTTCATCTAGAGCGGAAATAAATTCAGCATCTTGCAAACAGTCCAGCGCATTGTCAATGCGCGGAAGAGGATATAAATCTTGGTAATTTTATTATGACAGCAGTAATTCAAACTGAAGCGAATGGAGTCATTCGTCTTTCTACCGAGCACAGCAGGCGAAGCCCATGGGTTCTTTGAGCGCTGAATGACGCCATTCTGTAGCATCTGAGCTGCTTTATCTTCAATAACCTGGCGCTCAGTTGCTGACACACGATACGGCTGCTGTCGCAGTTGTGTGTGGGCTCCGGTGTTGATTCCATTAGTAACAGTTGAACTTTGGCCCAGGGAACTTGATGGCACTAGAAGGGGGAGCTGAACTGTCGACGTAGGGCACGAAGTTGAGTTCGCTGATGTGAAGGAAAACTGGCGTTATTGGAGTGGTGGAACAGGTCTTTGTAACAGGGAGCGGCTACACAAAGTGGAGGGCTGAGCGCCGTCATGGCGAGGAGCGGCGAGTCGTCAGGCTCTTGACGGAGAACAGATGCGAGGGGTTGTAGGTTCCAGAGATATTCACCGTTGCGCTATGCAGTGGCGTATGAAAACGGGTGAGACTCAGAGCGCTAGGGACCATGAAATTTGGAATTCAATTTAGGGAATAGTCCGGGAGTATCTCATAGCATCCAGAGCCACACAAGACTGCTCGAGCTCGAAAAGCCAGTAAAAATAATAAGTAGAGCATAGGGCAACGGAAGGCGCTTTCGGCGCATAAATGTATGTGCTGGCGTGAAGACAACAGTTTGATCGCATACACAGTCACAAGCGATATTTAAAATCATGGAAGAACGGGAGAAATGTCAATGTTTTCGGCAACGAGTGCTTTAAGCTAGAAGAAGTAGGGTCTGTCACGGTGCTTGGGCAGCATAGAAAACCCGACTTCATCAGGAACACAATCGATTATAGCGGTTTCACGTGACAGGAAATTCCAGTTTAAGATAACAGCGTGTGAGCAACTTGGTAGCATGACAAACTGATTAGTATGAAAGCAATTCTGTATCACTACTCGGACACTGCCTGCTGCTAAAGGTTTGATTTGTTGAGCACTGTTAATTCGCTACAAAGGTCCAGCAATTAGTGTGAACTTTTTTTAAACAGCTGCAAAGTTTGCCTCCATTACAAAACTCGCTGCACCAGTGTCAATGAAGACCATGGCAGAAACGCCCTAGACCGAAACTTCAGTAAGGTCGGCTGGTGATAAATAGACTTGGGCAGTTCGCCGGTGTCGCAGTTCTCCCCTCAGGAACGGTGGCCTCTAATTTTCCTCACGAGAAGCATTCTGTCGACGTCGCATCAGAGAGATTGAGCGGCGTCGCGGCGACGGTGAACGGCGGTCGGAGAGGACTGAGCTTCTGGTTAGAAATGACGGCTTGCTGCAAGCTCAGTAGAAGTGGAATACTGAGGCATCGAATGCTAGTACGCAGAACCTTGAGTAGGTGGTGCTGGGTTGACGGTTTCGGGAATAGCGAGCAAAAGGCCTATCCAGTCCGCAAGTGTATCAAATTGGCCGGTTATCAGTTGTGCGCCAGGAATTCCATGGTCTTGAAGCAGGTCGAAAATAGGGTACTGGCGCTATCAGAGGCACTAAATGTATACTGTAAGTGGGCGGTCGAGAATGTGCAATGATGTCTGCGTGTGTCAAAGGACCGACCGGGCACAAACCTTCGAGTGGCATCGTCATAGGTCATAGAAGTGGCGACAGGTCTTAAAACGTCATCCGCGTAAGCCAGAGGAGCAGCAACGGCAACTGATGGGAGATGGAAAGATTGAAGTACCTCAGCAACCTGCTCCTAAGTAGCGTGCCGCAATGACGCGGCCAGATAGGGTGCCTGCTTTTCAGGGCTAGGAAGCAGAGAAGGCTGAACTGCCGCCTCGTAACGAATAAATGCTTTACTTTCCTGCAGCAACGAGGGGCTGTCAGCTACGGAGCTCCAAGACCAATTTTTCTGCCCAGGCCCTCTACCAAATGAACGATTGGGGTATATTACAGGTACTGGGACTCGAGAAACACGGTAGGAATAGTCCACGTAGATGCAGTTAAACGAACACACCAATAGCGATACCAATGAAGATAGTGCGCAGAATCTTCATCTTTGCTAGTACGTTTTCATCTATAAAATACTTTCGTGCGTAACAGTGTATTTAGTGTACTACGGCGCACGCGCATTCTACAGTCTTTGACCTGTACGACACCCGGAATTTAAAGCAGTAAATTTTATCAACCTCTCATGATGGTACCTGATTGCACGGCAGAGCCCGGTAAACTGATACGGCACTAAAAATACGCCAACATCAAAACTTCCTGCTACATTTTTCAAATTGTGGTCTACTTTGCGCACATAGAGGATGACCGCCACTTTTTATCTGCTCCCTTATTCCTTTTATTATGATCCACAAGTCTCTCTCTTACCAGTCGCAAACCTTTTTGCATGTTGCCCATAAGACAGGTACTGGAAAACCTGCATTCTCTAGCCGGTGTACCTGCGACCGTACGTGATCTGGGATGCTATGATGACACGCGTTCATTAGGTCTAAGCGGATGCTAGAATAAACGGTTCTATTTTTTACAACCTTAGAGTGGCGAGATGAATAGTTTAGCACGGGTTTTCGGGATCCGCGCGAATACAGCCAACATAAGTGATCATTCTTAAAAGACAGCTTCAATCTTTAAATCTGATGTGCTGCAGTGTTGGCAGGGAAGCTTCAAGTGGGAAAGACCACTCGGCGGCACATTCGCGAAACGGTTTAATTATGTAAACTATTCTCCAGCTGAATTTGTCTTCAACAAAATAAATCTTATCAACAAATCGAATTAAATCATAAATAAAATTAAATAAGTCAACTCAAATAATCAAAATAATCTGC
Source organism: Amblyomma maculatum (assembly GCF_055883805.1). Classification (NCBI taxonomy): domain Eukaryota; kingdom Metazoa; phylum Arthropoda; class Arachnida; order Ixodida; family Ixodidae; genus Amblyomma; species Amblyomma maculatum. The sequence goes on from NC_139350.1 coordinate 10,129,214, forward strand.
ATATCTGGAAACACGTTTTACTAGTCTAGTGATGTCTTTGATGATTGCTTTGCCGATTTGACTTAACAAAATATTGCCGAGCTCTGGCGCTACCTTCAATCCGATGCATACACCCCTTTTCTGAACATACACTCTATCTCGCCATCCTTCATATGTGGATTGCAAGTAAAAATAGAGAAGTTCAGGAAACGTTTTTTGTAGTATTCCGCATCGACGCATAAAACGCTCTTCGTCATTCTCTTCCACAATGCAAATTTCACGGATTTCATGATGCCCTTTTGCGGTAATGAGTAGTATAGGCATTCTACTTTTCGTGTTGTGCCTTCTTGTGCTGTACTCTTCCTATAAAAACCAATACCAACTTGCTCAATTTTCTATACGTGTTGATCATTTAATTAAGGATCTGTCGTGAGGTGGACGTTTTATAACATACTACTATGCTTGTTGCGATCGTAAGAAATTTATTCTACCGCAAAGCCTTTTCGGTTCAAGCTGAATATATATATATATATATATATATATATATATATATATATATATATATATATATATATATATATATATATATATATATATATATATATATATATATATATTGTTACGAAGCGGCAAGCCGATGAAGACAGGAGACAGAACATGACCGATGACGATGGTAGATGACGTTTAATGAATGTTCGCGGGCCTAGCGCGAGCGCTCCTGTCCGCGCCACTGCCCGCTTCTTCTTCCTTGTCGTCCGTAACAATATATATATTGTAGTAATCCCGATCGCCATCAGCTCGCGCGCCAATCCGAAGAGGTAGACGAAGCGGAGCCGGCGCCTTGTTGGCACTGCACTGTTGGCAAGCTGTTGGTTCGAACGCTACCCCCGTCGCTTTGGTTTGCGGACGTTGCATACGGTCTTGGTGCTCCAATAAACACCTTACACTTGGTGGAGGTGTTTCGGTCGTCGCCCCCGTCCTCCTCGAAAATTTCACCCTGGAACTTCGGAACCGCACGCTACCGCCTTCTGTCAAAACCATGCAGGACGCTCCCAGCCAACCATCGGCGCCCATCCCTGCCACTCCTGCCCCCACCTTCTGTCCGGGGGCACAACGCCCCGGGACAGAAGATGGGGGCACACACACACACATATATATATATATATATATATATATATATATATATATATATATATATATATATAGTGCGCGTTGCGTACATATTGGGCGCGTTGTTTTTCCTTCCGCTTTGCATTTAATGCTCTTTATTCCAATAATCACCATAAAGACAACATTCCTGTAAATATCAACAGTGTAAACTAAAAAAAAATGGTTTGCCTTGCACTCCAGACTGTTCACTCCTTTAAATATATATATATATATAAAGTGACAGCGCGGAGGGAAAAGAAATCAAAGTCCCGTTCAGCTCTTAGGCTAACGACTATAATGAAGGCACCATATCAGAGAAAAATAATATACGACCTTCTGTCAGCAAAAAAGGCTTCTTGAAAACACTGCTTTTATTCCGGCGGCACTTGTAGCATTCCTCCACCGGTTTTGATGCCTGCCGCTAGGGAAAAGACACTTCAGCTAGATTCAGTGAATGAATGGGTAGGCATGATAATACAACAAGGAAAGCTCAAATTTGGGGATTTCCCTCCACGTTAATGATGAAAGCACACGGTATAGCACATGAGGCATATGCTGAGCATGGCTGAGACCACCCGAAATTTGACCTTGGAAAGGCTTGGCCTAAGTTGACTGTCGGTGAATCGGTATGTGTTCTGGTGGAAGACAGAGTTGCCCGAGTTGCAAAGTGAAATTGACCTGGTCAGGATTAGGAAAGCCTTTCGTTGGTTTTGAATCCTGAAGTACCTCGGCTTGTCTTTAAAGAATGTACCTAATTTTCTCCAACGTATCATAACCCTTGAAGCGTCCTGTGTTCCAAAATTTGCGAGATGAAAACTCTAAGCACCATGGAACGAAATCTCTCCCGGAGATACATACAAAGAAGTATGGAATAGGATGGAGAACATTTTCACATCCCACAGCAGGTCAGCTCAGAGTACCGTAGGAGAAGGCACCGGATAACTTTGACCACCCGGATTTCTGCAATGTGTACTGACACAGCACATTGGACGGACGGCTTCCATTTTCCCCGCATCGAAACCAGCTATGTCTTCTTGATGTCAGCAGTCCAGGCACGTTCACCGCAACGGGATGCATATCAGGAAAGCGCTTCAGAACAAGAAAAAAGCTACACGAAATAAAAACATTTTAAGGTCGTGATTTGAGCATTATTAACTGCATCCACTGGAAGGAAAATAATCTTAGCGACTATAATGATAAGATTGACCTGAAACAAACTGACCAAAACAAATTAGTGGTATACTTAAGCTCTGCCCGCAGGAATGTGGGATAGCATACACCACTTCAATGGCGCATGGAACGAGGGTAGTTCCGCGTCTAATTTTGCAATCACGCCGTCCCTAACCGCAAGAGCGGGAGCAAAGATGAAATGCCTTGTTCCGAGTAGAAAACGGCAGAGGAACAGAATGCCTGTTTACTATTTACTTGGAATGGTGTGAAACCTTATCCAAATAAGGCACCACCACTGGCCTAAACGTTTCAAATTCGACCGCCAACCTCTGTCTTGGCGTTCTGCTTTTTAGGTTTTGAACCTGGATCGCGACAGCAGTTCAGAGCGACAAAGGGAAACGTGCAACAAAAACCAGCACAAATGATTGTCAAAACTTGCCTTCATTTTATGCATCATCATCATCATCATCAGCCTGATTACACCCACTGCAGGGCGAAGGCCTCTCCCATATTTCTCCACTTAACCCGGTTCTGTGCTAGCTGCATCCACTTGACCCCTGCGAACTTCTTTATCTCATCCGCCCACCTAACTTTCTGCCGCCCCCTGCTACGCTTTCCTTCTCTTGGAATCCAGTTTGTTACCCTCAGCGACCATCGGTTATCCTCTCTTCGCACTACATGTCCTGCCCATGTCCATTTCTTCTTCCTAATTTCCACTAGAATGTCAGTAACTTGAGTTCTTTCTGTGACCCACTCTGCACGCTTTCCATCTCTTAATGTTACCCCTACCATTTTTTGTTCCACAGCCCTCTGGGATGTCCTCAACTTAAGTAGAACTCTCTTGATTAGCCTCCACGTTTCAGCCCCATAGGTGAGTACAGGCAAGATGCAACTGTTGTATACTTTCCTCTTGAGCGATACCGGTAAGCTGCTAGTCATAATCTGCGAGTGCTTGCCAAATGCGCTCCATCCCAATCTTATTCTTCTTGTTATTTCCATTTCATGGTCCGGATCTGCGGTTACTACCTGTCCTAAGTAGATATATTCGCCTGCTACTTCCAGTATTTCGCTACTTAATGTAAACTGCTGTTCCTTCCCGAGGCTGTTGAACATTACCTTAGTCTTCTGCAAATTGATTTTCAAGCCTACCTTTCTACTTTTCCAGTCTAGGTCATCAATCATTATTTGCAGTTCATCCCCCAGGTTGCTTAGCAAGGCAATGTCATCAGCAAATCGCCGATTACTGAGGTATTCTCCATATACCCTTATCCCTAACTGCTCCCATTCCAAATCTCCGAATAATTCCTCTAAACAAGCTGTGAATAGTACTGGGGAGATTGTGTCTCCTTGCCTGACACCTTTCTTTATGGGAATTTGGTTACTTTCTTTATGCAGAACTATGGTTGCTGTGCAGCCACTATATATATCTTCCAGCACTTTCACGTACGGCTCGTCTACCCCCTGATTTCGCAATGCCTGCATCACCGCCGAGGTTTCAACTGAGTCAAATGCTTTTTCGTAATCAATGAATGATATGTATAAGGGCTGGTTATATTCCGAGCATTTTTCTATCACCTGATTGATGGTATGGATATGATCGATAGTAGAGTACCATTTTGAGAGTAGAGTACCTGCTTGATCCTTTGCTTGATTGCAGTCTAAGGTTGTCCTGATTCTATTAGCGATTACCTTAGTAAATACCTTATACGTAACAGGCAGTAAGCTGATTGGTCTGTAATTTTTAAGGTCCTTAGAGTTCCCTTTGCATGCATGCATGATTTTCTGAGAGCCGCTTCCATTACATAAACACGCCATTCCCGTTTTCCCCATTTTCGAATGTGCAGACTTGAACGGAAGGAGTTCGTTTGAGTGCGTGGTTGGTATTACTAACAAACATGGCATTCAACGACTTGTATCTTAAGGTTCAAGAACTCCAAAACTTTCCTCAGGGTAACTCATGAGTAAAATGTAGACCTTGTCCGTGTTGCCTAAAATAATATGAAACATTATACATGTATTGTTAGGAAGGGTCCGACATTAAACCCTCTAAAAACAACTCGTCAACGTACCTAGCACGTTTTAAACCTTTCTTGCATTATAACATGGTCTAAGATCCTGGTCAGTACAAGCTAGATATATATCGCAGAGATCTGGAGCAACGCGGGACTTAATGCAAATGCCATTCTGTTGTTAAAACGGCTGGTAGTTAAAAACAATAAAAGCGACCTTGAGGTAGTATTACAAAGGATTTACAAAGTTCCCTACAGAAACACCGGCAGCATTACGAAATACAATGACACCATTTTCTTCAATGCATGTTTTGACAGAATTAAAACTTTCACGCTGAGGGACTGAGTAAAATAAATCCCCGGTGTAAATTGACAAAACATGCACGATCTGTTGATTGCTCTTCAAAAACTGCACTACTTCATCCTATTTCTTTATCCGGAATAGGTCATTCACCCCGAGTAATTTCACTTTTTTCTGTAAGAATTGGCTTACATAATGCTGTAACCACCCAGCTTCACTGGCACTAGTTTTGAAAAGTATGTCCGGGCTTTGTGTTTTAGCTATAAAGAACAGTGTGCTGTTTTTGCGTCTTCTCCAAAATTCGTGCACAGTTTACACTCATCAGTTCCTTACGCAATTATGGACCAACTAGGCCCAAACAAACTTATTGATGTTCATATTTCGGTCAGTGGGCCCCTCATTTTGTGTGTCATTTTCATATTCTTCTTCCGTTATCAACGCATTACACAGCCATATTATAAATCTTGCTTGCCGAGCGCCACTTTACAGGTTCGCACTAAGCAAAGAATTCGTCCCAGCACATGTGAGTGCCCTTTGGTTCAGTGTAATCTTCATATGCCCATGTCAAGAGACTGAACAAAGTACTTCGCTCGGAGCTTTGGAGACACGTCCGCCTCTATCAATACTGGTTTGGACGGTTTGCCATTGTGTGGATCCTGAATGGCTTGCTATTGGGAAGTATCGCACGTCTGTACGTCTTACTGGCCAGCTTACTGAGGCTATATGGAATGATAGGTTGAAGGTCCTGTGCCGCACTTGTAAAAACCCAAGTTCTCCTGAAAGTGTGAAATTTAAGGTGCTTGGAAAGGTAAGTCTACCGGAAAACGTCACCCGCCTGCTGCAAAAAGGTCCAAAGTTGTGTTACATCCCACGCCCTTGCCCACGAATTCGTGGCAATGAACAGATGTAGGCGAAGCAAGAAGACCGCGAGCACTACCTTCTTGAAAGTATGAAATGCATGGAAAGAAAGGCCCCCAAAGTATTCACCCAAAGCAGGAATGACAGCGTTCGAAATGCGTTGTCTTTCTTGAAAGGAAACAGTTCGCCCCTTTTGCACACTGACAGAGCAGGAGAGTTTGTTGGGGTGTTGAATGGACTGTACAATGAGAAAGCGCTGAATGCTAGCTGTTTCAATGAAATCTGTGCCGGTTAAGAAAATCGAGGTCAGAGTAAAACCTATGTTCACCTTTTTTGCAAAAAACTATAACTGGTTCGACGTTTTAAGGACAAAGCAGTAAGATTTTTATCAGTGTTCTTTACAGCTAAAACACAAAACCCGGACAAACCATTCAGATCTATCGTCAGTGAAACTGACCCTGGCAACGTTTAATGCTAGAACCCTAGCTAGTGAAGCTAGTTTAGCAGTGCTGTTAGAGGAACTAGAGGGCATGAAATGGGATGTCATAGGGCTTAGTGAGGTTAGGAGGCCGAATGAGGCATATACTGTACTGAAGGATGGGCATGTACTGTGTTATCGAGGTTTACCAGAGAGGCGACAACTAGGAGTAGGTTTCCTTGTCAATAAGTATATAACGGGTAATATAGATGAATTCTATAGCATTAATGAGAGGGTTGCAGGCATCGTAATTAGGCTTAATAAGCGGTATAAACTGAAGGTTGTACAGGCCTATGCACCTACATGTAGTTATGATGACCAGGCAGTTGAAAGCTTCTACGAAGATGTAGAATCGGCAATGCGAAAAGTAAAGACGCAGTATACTGTACTAATGGGCGACTTCAATGCCAAGGTAGGGAAAAAACAGGCAGGAGACAGGGCAGTAGGTGACTATGGCATTGGTTCTAGGAATAGCAGGGGGGAGTTACTAGTTGAGTTTGCAGAGCGCAATAACTTACGAATCATGAATACCTTCTTCAGCAAACGGAAGAACCGAAAATGGACATGGAAAAGTCCTAACGGAGAGAATAAAAATGAAATCGACTTCATAATGTGTTCAACCCCCGCCATTGTGCAGGATGTAGAGGTAATCGGGAAAGTTCGATGTAGTGACCACAGGATGGTGAGGTCCCGAATTAGCCTAAATCTGAAGAAGGAACGCAATAGATTAGTAAGAAATAAACCCATCAACGAATTAGCGGTGAGGGGGAGGGCAGAAGAGTTCAGGATCTCGCTACAGAATAGGTATTCAGCTCTAACTGAGGATGGCGACATTACCCTAGAGGCAAGGAACAATAATTTCAGAGATATCATTACTGAGTGCGCGGTAGAAGTAGGCGGTAGGATAGTTAGAGAGGATACCGGTAAGCTGTCTAAGGAGACGAAAGATTTGATTAAGAAACGGCAGAGTATGAAAGCTTCCAATCGAACAGACCAGATCGAATTGGCCGAGATATCAAAGGTAATCAATAAGCGCAAGGTGGCCGATATAAGGAAGTATAACACGGAGAAAATTGAGCATGCTATAAAGAACGGGGGAAGCCTTAAAGCGGTAAAGAAGAAATTGGGCATAGGCAAAAACCAGATGTATGCGATAAGGGACAAGGCGGACAACGTCATCACTAATATGGACAAGATAGTCAAAGTAGCCGAGGAGTTCTATACAGATCTCTACAGTAGCCAAAGTAGTCAGGACCGTAATGAGATTGGCGGTAGGGAAAAACAGTCAGACGTTCCACCAGTGACGAAGGACGAGGTCAAGAAAGCACTAGAAACTATGAAAAGGGAGAAATCAGCTGGAGAGGATCAGATAACTACAGATTTGCTGAAGGACGGGGGGGATATCGTGCTAGAAAAACTGGCCACCCTGTATACGCAGTGCCTGGTGTCATCGACGGTACCGGAAGCATGGAAGAATGCAAACATTATCCTCATTCACAAGAAAGGGGACTCTAAGGACCTTAAAAATTACAGACCAATCAGCTTACTGTCTGTTACGTATAAGGTATTTACTAAGGTAATCGCTAATAGAATCAGGACAACCTTAGACTGCAATCAAGCAAAGGATCAAGCAGGGTTTCGGAAACGGTACTCTACTATCGATCATATCCATACCATCAATCAGGTGATAGAAAAATGCTCGGAATATAACCAGCCCTTATACATAGCATTCATTGATTACGAAAAAGCATTTGACTCAGTTGAAACCTCGGCGGTGATGCAGGCATTGCGAAATCAGGGGGTAGACGAGCCGTGCGTGAAAGTGCTGGAAGATATATATAGTGGCTGCACAGCAACCATAGTTCTACATAAAGAAAGCAACAAAATTCCCATAAAGAAAGGTGTTAGGCAAGGAGACACAATCTCCCCAGTACTATTCACAGCTTGTTTAGAGGAAGTATTCAGAGACTTGGAATGGGAGCAGTTAGGGATAAGGGTAGATGGAGAATACCTCAGTAATCTGCGATTTGCTGATGACATTGCCTTGCTAAGCAACTCGGGAGATGAACTGCAAATAATGATTGATGACCTAGACAGGAAAAGTAGAAAGTTAGGCTTGAAAATCAATAGCAGAAGACTAAGGTAATGTTCAACAGCCTCGGGAAGGAACAGGAGTTTACATTAGGAAGCGAAATACTGGAAGTAGTAGGCGAATATATCTACTTAGGACAGGTAGTAGCCGCAGATCCGGATCATGAAAAGGAAATAACAAGAAGAATAAGATTGGGATGGAGCGCATTTGGCAAGCACTCGCAGATTATGACTAGCAGCTTACCGGTATCGCTCAAGAGGAAAGTATACAACAGTTGCATGTTGCCTGTACTCACCTATGGGGCTGAAACGTGGAGGCTAACCAAGAGAGTTCTACTTAAGTTGAGGACAACCCAGAGGGCTATGGAACGAAAAATGGTAGGGGTAACATTAAGAGATAGAAAGCGTGCAGTGTGGTTCAGAGAAATAACTCAAGTTAACGACATTCTAGTGGAAATTAAGAAGAAGAAATGGACATGGGCAGGACATGTAGTGCGAAGAGAGGATAACCGATGGTCGCTGAGGGTAACAAACTGGATTCCAAGGGAAGGAAAGCGTAGCAGGTGGCGGCAGAAAGTTAGGTGGGCGGATGAGATTAAGAAGTTCGCAGGGGTCAAGTGGATGCAGCTAGCACAGAACCGGGTTAAGTGGAGAGATATGGGAGAGGCCTTCGCCCTGCAGTGGGTATAATCAGGCTGATGATGATGATGATGATGAATACGGGTCTTGTCAGAATTGTATAAGCCAATTCTTGGAGCAGAACTTACGATGTGTTGTGGTGGATGACCCATTCAGTACGAAAAAATCTGATAATGTATTGCAGTTCTTGAAGAGCAATGAAAAGATCAGGTACATTTTTTCAATTGACATCGATGTATTTTACTCAGTGGAGCAGCGTGAAAGTTTAAATTCTGTCAAAACGTGGACTGAAGAAAATGCTCTTATTGCATTCCAGAATGCTACCGGATTTTCTGTGGGGGAACATTCTAAACCTTTTAGAATACTACCTTAAGGTCACTTTTACTGTTTTAAATGACCAGCTGTTTCTACAACAAAATGTAATTAGCATTGGGTCTAGTGTTGCTCCAGTTCTTTTGTGATGTATTTTTAGCGGTTATTGACCGCAAAGCAGGTGAGGTGGAAAAAGTCTTTAGGTACTATAACGACATTTTAGTGGTTGTAAAGTCTCACTCTGCCTGCTAGGATGCGAATAATGTTGTTTTAAATTATTTCAATCAACACGAAGAAGGTCTACGTTTTACTCACGAGTTACCCCTCAAGAACATGTTGCAGTTCTTGGACCTTAAGCTCCAGGTCGCTGAACACGTGCTCATTAGGAACACGAACCACACGCAGAAATAGAACGTTTGTTCAAGTCCGCACATCCGAAAATTGTGTAAATGGGAATAACGTTTTGATGAATGGAATCGGCTCTCAGAAGTTTTTGTGTGCATGAAACACAGGCAATCATGCGCGCTTTTATTGGCAGCAGGTTTCCCATTGTCGCTCTTAAAAGCTGTTGCCGAGACCCTGATTCGAATCCGAAAAACCAGAACGCCAATTCAGAAATATGCGATCGAACGTGAAACGTTCTGGGCAGTGGTGGTGCCTTATTTTGATATTTGTTTCGCACTATCCCAAGAAGGTAGCAAACAGGTATTCTGTCGATCTGGCGTTTTCTGCACCGCACAAGCTATCTAAGCTTTGCTCCCGCACTTGCAATGGTTGAGGCGGGGTTGCCAAATCAGGCACGGAACTACCGACGTTCCATGCGCCATTGGAGTGGTGTATGCTATCCCACTTTCCTGCGGGAAAAAAATGTCAGTCAGACTAGCTGCTGTGGTAATGAATGACTCAGAGAACATGCGCCAAATGTTAAGAAGATCACAAATGTTTGCCCCTCGTGTCTTATGCTCTTGCACGCAAATATGCACCGCGATTTGCTAAGACGTTGATTCTTGGCAAAACCGAAAATGCACATGTTTGGTTGGCACTTGAAACATTTTATAGCAAGAAAAAAAGCTGAAGAATTTATTTAGGGCACTTATTTTTCTTAGTAGGAAGCCGAATATTTCATTTTATTTATTATACCCTCAATATACGGCGTACATTAGAGAGGGGAGAGTCAATACAATACAAAATATCAGAAATAATTCTCAAGAATAAACGATGCTAATGAAAATAAGAATGCGAAATATCGAGCTACAACTGATGATGATAAGCACGGAAAACTAAAATACAAAGTGCACGATGGTACGTTTACATATGCAATGAATAAACAGTTGAACCGTTTTTTTTAACTTCTTGCTTACGTAAGAAGCAAACAAAAATTTTGTTTAAGAACGGGAATAAAAATAAACACTCGAAATACAACAATTAAATGCATTTTCAAGCCCGCTTCTAAAGTTATCAGGATCAGTTATACTTGTTAATAAAGGCGATAACTTGTTCCAGTCCTTGCTAGTTCTGGGAGAAAAGGGGTTAGAAGCCTTGGCAGTGTGAAAATTAAGTACGCGAACTTTCCGATTATGGTCTCGCCGCGAAGAAATAAACGGTGCTCTGGTGATATAAAGTGTGTGTAAAATACTGTTTTGACAATACATTTTGTGGAAGAGGCAAATTCGGGAGATTTTTCGACAATCTGATATAAGGGGGAGGCTTAATAGTACTTCTATTTGTGTTACACTTGATGTCCTTTTAAAATTATTTAAGATGAAGCGAGCTGACCGGTTCTGCACGGCCTCCAGACTCTGTGTTAGTGAGGCGTTAAATGGATCCCATACTGGTGAAGCGTACTCGAGCTGTGACCGAACATAAGTGGTGGACAACATTTGTTCCTGTGCTCGCGACGTTGTTGACTTGGATCAGATCACTTATCGGATTCTTGTCTGCTTGCACAAGGGTGTCCACAGGTTTATATACGTGTTGTACGATGAATAAAGTAGTTGGTTAGCGCCTGTCCTGGTTTATTCTCCGTGGATCATCTACAGTTTGCGCTCACCAGTTCTTTAGGTAATCATGAACCAACTAGGGTCAAACGAAATTTTATTGAAATTTTATAATTTAATGAGATGGCTTTTAGTAGTTCTTTCGGGCCCTTTCGATAATTTGAGTATTCTGTTATTTCAGACATTTTTTTCTGATCTCTTGAGGGCCGAATTAACAAGAGCTGCATGTATTCAACAGGTATACCACAAATTAAGCCGCTTTCATCCAGGTCCTTCCTGTATAAAAAAAAAAAAAACTGGTTCTACAAGAAATCCAGTGTATAATTCAGACTAGAGTTTTCAGTAGGGTATACACTTCACTGCAATTGTAGCTTAACATTTTTTTGCCAATACCCTGTGAATTGTGAAATAAACAAGGCGAACTTTATTTGCAATTTTTAGTTTCTAATGTTTTTAGATTAGATCATTCATATTCTTTGGGGGGGGGGGGGGGAGGGTATTCGAAGACATTTTTTGCCACGTTCTTATTCGATTCGCGTTTGAAAATGTCCACATGCGCAGACCGCAGCCGTGGCCTAGTGTTAGAGCGCCCGTATCGGCTTCGGTAAGTGGTCACTTCGAAACCCACCGCCGGACACCCACCGGTAAAAATCGGTACAGGCGTCCCCCGGCCTGGCGCTCTTCTTTACTAGGGGTGCGCGCTTGGGAGAAGCTTCGCAAACCCCGCTGCGCCCCTCCTCTTTGGTGGGCGCAAACCCAGTTGCGAACCTCGCAGCCTGCAAAGGTGGTTCAGTTTCTCTTGCAAAGGTACTTCTTTTGAGCCTCACCTGAAGTGCTCCCTTTGAGCCTCAGCTGCAGCAGTCTTAAAAAAAATGTGATTATTTACATCGGCACCTATGTGGCCAAAGCTGTCACGCGCCAAAAGCAAGTTACAATGAAATATTGCCTCCTGCAACGCGTTCGATAACGTTAAATTAAACGTTATTTTAATTTTGCCTTTGGTTGTGGCTTGCTCCAACAGTATTTCATTATGTGATTCTGTCTTATGAGAAATTGTTTCATGAATGCAAGACGAGTATCGGTGGAATAATTAGGGCTAGTGCCGGACGATGGATCATGAAAAACAGTGCAATCCGTGCAAAAACGTCAATTTTTGTTTGGACGGGCTTTTCGAGCAAAAAACACGAATTACTTTTTATTGCGGGGGTTTTTCTTCGACTTCCATTTAAATACTAAATATGCTGACACAAAGGCAGACTGAGAGAACAGATTCCAAAATTTTCTAGCATTGTAACTTTTAAATTAAAAAGAAAAAGCAATGATTACGAAACTGTTAGAAAGCTGAATGTAGATTCTTATAGAGTATTATAAACCAGGTGGACTAGGTGCTGAGTAGCAAAGAGCAAAAAGCCTTATCCAAGGTAAAAACTGAATGGTTCCTTAAGTGGTGAATACGTCCTTTTCTGAAGATTTGGGAGTAACGAAATTCAGCTCTTGTTTCACGAAATTAAAGCTAAGCACACCGAGACACGCAGGAAGCTCGGCGGAAATAGAATATTCGAAGATGACCTTGTATTCCCAGTCGAAAAAAACTACAGAACCGTGTCAAAAATACGACACAATATTCTGTAGTTCTGTCGTAAACGTCAGATTTTCCTGTAGTTCTGTAGTACTTTTCTGTAGTTCTGTAGTTTTTCTGTGGTATGTTTCTGTTGTCTGTAGTTCTGTAGTACTTTTCTGTTGTAACTACAGAAATTTCTGATGTTACTACAGAATGTTCTGTTGTCACAACAGGTTTTCCGTCAAAAACCGCGCAGAAATTCTGTTGTACCATCAGAAAATTTTCTGTAGTTTTTTCCGACTGGGTTGCATCATCCCTTCCGATTTTGTTTCGCTCCGTCGCTATCAAAAATCAAGGCACTCAGTAAGCGTTGACTATTCTGCTGCTTACACCAAGCCTGTAACGATGCAATATGTTTCATGTCGTGATACAACAGCGCATGCTGTCGTAATTCTGGGTAATGGGCGCAAAAATACATCAGTGAACTTTGCTTTTGCACAAATATTGTTCTGTGGCTCGCATGCGGCGTTTCGGCTTTTCGCATAAACGTTTTTTTTTATGCAAAACTTGAGAAAACATAATTTACTTCATTAAAACACTTGTAAGAGACTGTCTTACATATGGCTGCCGTGTTTATGCAAACTATTCCTTTTCCATTGGATTACAGTGGGGGTACAATATCCCATCATCCCTTTAAAAGGCGGCTTTTCCACGAGGTCACTGTAATAATTACTCTAGCTGTAAGGCGATGAAGCCACAGAGTCACGGCAGCATGACCTCCACCGACGGCTTCGTGACTTCGCACGCCAGTGAAAGGCACGTATTTGGCAACGGGAATTTGTCGCATTTGGACACAAGAAAATGCCTTTGTTTGTCCTTGTGCAGAATTCTTAATTACGACGCTGTATAAATATGTTTTTACGTTTTAAATAAATAACGCTGTTTTTTCTTGTTCTTTTTTGATACTTGCTAATACCATTTTAATAAAGTGTATTTGCTGCATTTGTGCTAATATCTTGCAAGCTATAATAATTGCGATGGGGCGTAAGCCATGTATCAGTGCTCTGTGTACATTTAAAAGTGATTTGAGTTGGGCTCCTCTTGAGTGTCGTTTTTCTTATGAACTATGTAAGTTACCTCTAACCGTAGAGCCGGAAGAGGCTGTGTTAGGCTTCTTGCCTTTATCTCTCCTCCTACACAGAGGAACGCCGAGAAACAAATTTCAAACCTCAAATAAGAATGTAATGATCCAGATATATAAATAAAAAAGCAGCCACATGCTTTCGGAGGAATCCGAACCCGCGACCTTCGCATTAGAGAATTTCGCATTATATGCTCTGCTACTTAGCTCCAGAGATGGTTGTTATATCTTGTACTGTTGTAAGCATGTACTGCCTGCAACGTTTGAGTAAAGGTTTGATGTATTTCTGCACCGCGATTCTATGACAGATACACAGACGAACTGAGCTCTATAAAGTACTGAGAACAATATAGAAGGGTTACTACCACAGAAACGACCTCACTTTAGGTTACATAAATGTGTAGAAAAACATGTGCAGCTGGTTGATCTAGCACGCTCCATTTTTCTCGAGCTCACAGCTCTATCTCTCATCACAGGTTCTCCTAAATACATCGTGCCTATTCTCACTGTCTACACGTATCTAAAAACTGCTTTCACGGCTCAATGCGCTCTTAAATAACTGTACTTGAAAGCTCCAAAGAAGAGGAGAGCGCAGGGATTGCAGCTGTCACCGCCTGGTGCAAGGCGACACACATATCCTGGGGTCATCATCATCTTTTTGTATCCCTGAATATCCCCTGTCGGATTATTCCACTCTAATGGACTGGACCCTTCGACAGCTTTCTATCTGCGCGCGAATCCTCATCAAGGTAACAAAAAACGAGCCGGAGTCGCAGTGCGCTCGATCTGGACGCTCGTACATTGTCGCCCATTTAAGGCCGTTCACTTCTTTAGTTCTCGCCTACAGATGCGCCAAAACCTCCCTAAACTGTCCAAAGCGCCCGATAATAACATTGCACGGCTCTCTCGCCAAGCCGCTATCAAAACGCTAGAAAGGCCGCTACATATCGTCTCCTGACGCAGTCTGCATGTGCAGGTTCGGACAGAAGTAAATGGAGCGCACAGCCCAAGAAAGCACAGAGTCACTAAACTCCAGAAAACACTGAGAGTCAGCGCCGCCTAGACGAGCCAGCCAAAAGCAGAAAATCGTCACTCGCATCTGCACTCCCCCTGCCGGTGCGACGCTCCCTTTGCTCCGTATGCCTTGTCACTGTATCGGTATACTCCCGGCGTTTCTGTCGTGATAAGGACTATCATGATCGTATGGTAGCGCTCAAAGCAAGCGAGCATTTATGTGCAGGGACCGCTGCCTTTATACATCATAGTCTGCGCTGGAGGCGCTAGTTTAGCCTCTTCGTTATGAAAGCGGTAGGTGCATTTCTGCCGGAGATGGCCCACGTGTTTTGAAAATTTGTTGGCGCTGGGACCAATTTGTATATCGCTGTCGACCTACTCGAAATACGCGAGGTGGCGCTGCAAATTTGGTTCTTTCAGTACTCTTAATGTTAATGCTTGAACAATAAATACGCTGGGTGGAAAGTACCTGCCTTCAGAATATTTCTGCAGGTGTCCGCATACCAAAAGTATTCATAGGGTGTCAATTGGTCGGCAACTACTTAATTGCACATTAGGCATTGGCTCCGGCCAAATCAATGATGTCTCCGAAATTATTGCGGCCCCTCAAAGAATTTGGCAGATTGGTGCCTCAAAATTTGGCGTGGTCCGAACTTCACCAAATTTTGTGTCCAACCTGATTTGATAATGGGAAAATCAGTGGTGTACTTAGTGTTTAAGGAGGCTATACGCAAATATGGACCAATGGTTCCCCAAAATTTGACGTCTTCTGAATTTGACAATTTGCATACTCGTGCAAAGCCTCAATTTCTTCGAAAAGAACTTCTTAATCGAAATGATACATTTTCTGGGAAGATTGAGCGCGTGAGCGCGCACTTCAGGACCCTTACTGCTGTCGCAACAAGAAGGTTTAAAAATAGACTGTTGGAGCGGAGGGGGCGCCTCCTAGGTGAAGCCGCGCGTCATCTTACCATAAAAAAAAAAATATCGCGCCGCCCGCCCTGGTGCGTAGTTGTCTCCGTGGTTTCTGGATGATGCAGGGAAATATCGTTGCTTCATGTGAAGCATATGGCTGTAAAAACCGAGCGAAAAGGGGCTCTGGGATTACGTTTCACTTATACCATTTTTTGAGCATATCGAAGACGTATCTGACTGGCGCGACGCATGGTGACAGCTCGTAGTCTGCCTCAGCTTTCACATCGGATGGTCACAAGTTTTTTTTTCTAAACAGGTTTCCCAAGAACCAAAATGTGCCAAATATGTGGGAGCGGGCCCTACGGGGTAAGACTGGCAGCGAAAAGACGTGGGCCATTTACGTTCGGCGCACTTCACCGCGGATTGCTTCGACCGGACCGGGCAGACGACGCGGCCGCGACCGGGAAGTTGTGCGAACGTGTTTGACGCATTTCTGCTGTACCTGCAAAATTCTTTGAGTACTGCACGTTCTTGCGCTAGCTGATATCGCCTGTGGCACTGCAAATAGGCACACGCTGTTTAGTATTCACTGAAATAAAATTCACAACTTCATTGATTTCGCCATCGGTTGCTGTCGGCCGTAAAAGCCTTGCTCGTCAACCTGTCTGGACAAAATTCCAGCATATTTTTTCAAATAGTTCAAATAACGAGATCCTGGCTTCACAGCTGAGTCGCTGTCTTTTTAAGAAAAGCTTGTTCAAGGCAGCATGGAGACATTGCACAGCACTTTGATTCTTGATGACATGACTATCAGAAAATATTGTTACGAGGCACGTCGAGATATTAGGAGGCGATGGTACGTAGTAGCCGCAACAGTTCACCGTCAGGGACACACTCACAGGAGAACCAGACGTAGCTGGAGCGTCGTCTTTCTCTACTAGCCCAGCACTTCGTCATCGTCTCTTTCCCTGCGTACCGTAACAATACCCCCCCCCCCCCCCGCGGAAGAAGCACAGTCCCGGTGCGTAGACTACACAGGTGAGCGCGAGATATAAGGTTTGAGACGGGCGACATGCACGACTTCTGGATGATGGTTTGCCGGAGAGTGGCGGTTCACAGGGATAATCTCGTACGTCACGTCGGTAAGTTGCCGCAAGACCTGGTAAGGGCCCACGTAACGGGGCAGAAGTTTCTCGCACATGCCTACACGTCGAGCAGGGAGCCAGAGGAGTACAAGGGAGCCAGGAGGGTAGTAGGCGTCACGGTGCTGGAGATTGTAACGGTGCTTTTGAGAACGCTGGGACGCACGAAGCCGGTCTCGAGCAATATGACGGGCGGCATCAGCGCGGGCGATGGCATCAGAAGCGTAACTGCAGGAGGAATCGTCAAGAGGCAGTAAGGTGTCGAAGGGAAGTAGAGGGTCGCGGCCGAAGAGTAGATAAAAGGGAGAGTATCCGGCGGTATCATGTCGTGAGGAGTTATAAGCGAATGTTCTGAAAGGTAAAGAGATATCCCAGTCACGGTGATGGTCAGAAACATACATTGACATCATATCGGTCAGGGTACGATTAAGGCGCTCAGTAAGACCGTTCGTTTGTGTATGGTAGGCCGTTGTGAAGTTGTGGCGCGTAGCGCATGAGCGCAGAAGGTCATTAACAACTTTAGAAAGGAAGCAGCGACCGCGATCGGTGAGCAGTTGACGAGGAGCACCATGAAGCAAGATTACGTCAAGCAAAATAAAGTCTGCAACGTCGGAGGCACAGCTGGTGGGGATAGCTCTGGTTATGGCATACCGGGTGGAGTAATCGGTCGCTACGGCAATCCATTTGTTCCCTGAAGTCGATGTGGGGAATGGCCCGAGCAGGTCGAGACCAACTCGAGAAAAGGGCTCAGTTGGAACTGCGAGTGGTTGCAGGGGCCCACTAGGGCGAAGAGACGGGGTCTTCCTGCGCTGGCACAGCTCACAGGCGGCGACGTAGCGACGAACAGAGCGGTAGAGGCCAGGCCAGTAGAATCGCCGTCGAACATTGTCGTATGTGCGGGACACTCCTAGGTGCCCTGCTGTAGGAGCATCATGAAGGTGCGCAAGAACAGCAGAGCGTAGATGTGTCGGGACAACAAGCAAAAGGTCTACACCATCTGGGCGCATATTGCGTCGGTATAATGTGTTATTAAGTAGCAGAAACATACTGATGGGCGGATCGGTGCTGTCGTTGCGCAGGTGATCAATAATGGGGCGCAGGGAAGGATCACGACTCTGTTCGACGCCGATGTGGAGAAAGTTCGAAATGGACAAAATGCAGTCGTCAGCAGTATTGTCAGGAAGTTCAGGAGGGTCAACGGGGTTTCGGGACAAGCAGTCGGCGTCTTGATGTAGGCGGCCTGACTTGTACACAACAGTAAACGTGTATTCTTGTAATCGCAAGGCCCAGCGACCTAAGCGGCTAGTAGGGTCCTTAAGTGATGACAACCAACACAAGGCATGATGGTCCGTCACTACGCTGAAGGGCCGCCCAAACAAATAAGGGCGGAATTTGGTCAACGCCCAAACAAGTGCAAAGCATTCGCGCTCCGTAATGGAATAATTGCGCTCGGACTGAGATAGAAGGCGGCTTGCATAGGCAATCACACGAGAGTGGCCGTGCTGGTACTGGGCAAGGATGGCGCCAATACCATGTCCGCTAGCGTCGGTGCGCAGTTCTGTAGGCGCAGACGGGTCGAAGTGCGCCAGTACAGGAGGAGCGGTGAGCGCGGAAATGAGCGTTGTGAAGGCCTGAGCTTGTTCATGGCTCCACGAGAAATTCACGTTTTTCTGTAAAAGAGAGGTAAGGGGACGTGCTAGGTCAGCGAAGTTCCGAATGAAGCGACGGAAGTAGGAGCAAAGCCCGAGAAAACTTCGCACATAACTTGTATTACGTGGTGTAGGGAGCTCGCGGACTGCACGAACTTTATCAGGGTCGGGCTGCACACCATTTTCGTCAACCAAATGTCCCAGGATTTTGATCTGGCGGCGGCCAAAGCTGCATTTTTTTGCGCTGAGTTGAAGACCGGCGCGGCGAAAGACTGCCAGTATCGTAGAAAGCCGTTCAAGGTGACTTGTGAACATGGGAGAGAAAACGACGTCATCTAAGTAGCATAAGCACGTTGTCCACTTGAAATCACGGAGAAGCGAGTCCATCATGCGCTCGAAGGTCGCAGGAGCGTTACAGAGGCCAAATGGCATGACCTTGAATTGGTATAGTCCGTCAGGGGTGACAAATGCGGTTTTCTCTCGATCCCGTTCGTCGACAGCTATTTGCCAGTAGCCGGAACGCATGTCGATCGAGGAAAAATAGCTGGCACCATGCAAGCAGTCGAGGGCGTCGTCAATTCTCGGGAGCGGATAAACGTCTTTTTTAGTGATCTGATTGAGGTGGCGGTAATCTACACAGAATCTCCATGTTTGATCTTTCTTTTTGACTAAAACGACAGGAGACGCCCAGGGACTGCAGGAAGGCTCAATAATATTATTTGTCAACATCTTGTCGACCTCCTTCTGTATCACGTGGCGCTCAGCAAGAGAGACTCGATAAGGCCTCCTGTGAATAGGGCTGGCATCACCAGTATTGATGCGATGGGTAACGACAGATGTCTGGGCCAAAGGTCGGTCGGCAAAATCAAAAATGTCCTTGTACGAAAGCAAAAGGTCGGAGAGAGCATCGGCTTGCTGAAGTGTCAAATCCGGTGCTATCATGGGAGTAAAAAGGGTCGAACGAGAAGCTGATAAGGGGGTTCAGACAGAGGCACAGGCTTGAGGGTAGAAACTTCGCAGTCAGCCAACGGAAGCAAGTCAGCGAGTGCAATGCCATGGGGCAAAACTTGGACAGAGCGGCTAAAGTTAAGGACGGGAAGATAGGTTCTGTTATCCGTGACGGTCAGGACAGTGTAAGGGAGTATGACGTTACGGTGGAGAACAACATCGGTGATTGGACAAGTGACGTATGTACCATCAGGAATAGCAGGAAACGGGGCCAAAGGAACATACATGGCAGCTTCGGGCGGTAGGCGAACAAACTCGACGGAGCAGAAGCATGGCCTGATATCTGTGCGGTCGGAGCAGAAAGGCAGGTCTAAGCGAAGGAGGCCACTTGAACAATCATCAGGGCAGAGTGCGCCGTTAAAAAGTCGATGCCGAGGATCACATCGTGAGGGCAGCGGTCGATTACAGTGAAGAGCACAGGGGTAGTTCGACCACAAATGCTCACGCGCGCAGTGCAAAGTCCCACGACGGCAGCGACGCCTCCATCGGCGACACGAACGGCTGATGAAGAGGCGGGTGTGACAACTTTTTTGAGTCGGCGGCGAAACGAAGAGCTGAGGACGGAAATTTGGGTACCAGTGTCAATGAGGGCGGTAACAGGCACACCATCTATACAAATATCTAGAAGATTGCGGCGATGAGCGAGGGTGAGCAGAGGATTTTCGGGCCGGGTCGTCAATGCAGTTTCACCTCCGGGAGCTGCATTGATCAGTTTTCCGGGAGCGGGCCAGAGAAGTGAGGGGACGAGGAACGGTGAGGTAGGGGCGAGCGGGAACGGCGGGTCTGGGGAGACGGCGATCGGCTGGACATGCGCGGGGATGGCGGGTTAAAGTCACGAGAGGGCATATCATGGAGAGAGGGTGGGCTGGACAGATGGCTGTGCGGACGGCTGACCAGAGCTGAGGCTTACGCTCGCATTAAGGCCCACGTTCGCGAATTCTTGGCGAACGACAGCTTGGATCAGTGCTATAGTAGCATCCGCCGGCTGAGGTGTGAATGCGACGGCGGCCATTGCCTCCAGCTCTCTGCGAATGATCCTGGTCAAGTTTGGCTCATGGGACGGCCAGTGTTGGCAGATCTTCGCACGAAGACGTAGCAACTGTGTTTGGCAAGCGGTCGAAGCGGGGAGCAATACGACGATGTTTAGCTTGCTCAAACCGCCGGGATACCTCGAAGATGGAGTCGACCGTCGTACTATCTTTGCAAAATAGAAGGTTAAAAGCGTCGTCAGCAATGCCCTTTTAAGATGTGGCCCACCTTGTCACACTCGGGCATGGCGCTGTTCACTTTGCGGCATAGAGCTAGTACATCTTGTATGTACGACAGATGATTCGGTCGACGACTGTGCTCGCGATGCCAGGTCCTTTTTAGCGCCGAGCTTGCGTCCGATTGGCTTGCCAAAGAGATCCCGAAGCTTCTCTTTGCACATGTCCCAGGATGTTAGATCTTCTTCGTGCGTCTCGAACCAGACGCGCGCCGTACCAGCCAGGTAGAAAATGACATTTGCAAGCATCAACGTTGCGTCCCATCGGTTGTGCTTACTCACTCGCTCGTACATAGCGAGCCAGTCTTCGACGTCGATGTCATCGGTGCCGCAAAAGGTTCCCGGATCACGAGGCTGCGCAACGACGACAGTGGGCGCTGGTTGTGCCGCTGTAGAGGTAGCTGCGTCGGACTGCATAGTGCTAGCACCAAGTTGGCGGCTACTACGGAGATCCAGCTTGTGGTATTGGTGTCTAACCCAGCAGCTCCACCAAGATGTTATCAGGCGCGTCGAGATATTAGGAGGTGATGGTACGTCGTAGCCGCAACAGTTCACCGTCAGGGACACACTCACAGGAGAACCAGACGTAGCTGCAGCGTCGTCTTTCTCTACCAGCCCAGCACTTCGTCATCGTCGCTTTCACTGCGTACCGTAACAATATGTTGAACTGGTGCGGGGCAAAGTAGATGGATACATGGACTTCAGTACTGGAATCCACAAAAAACAGCCTGCCTGAAGCCAAGAATACTTGTGTGTACATGCTCGTTGACTTGAGCGTGCGGTTTAAGTTGCCAATTGAGTATTTTTTATTCATTCATTGACAGGGGCAGAGTGGGCCGCACTAACGAAACAGTGTATAGAAAAGCTAACGTCAATAGGTGTGGAGATAGTTTCATTGACATTTGATGGCGCTGCATCAAATCTCACTATGGCGAAGTTGCTTGCGGCAGACCTCCGACCGTACTCTGAGCACTATTCACCACACTTTGAGAATCTTTGTCACACTAGAAAAATGTGCGCGTCATATTGGATGCGTGGCACACTATCAAGCTAATCCGCAATTCCTTGTAAACCGTCAGTCATGTTTGATGGGGAAGGCAGCTATGTGATGTGGGCATATGCGAAAGCCTTTGAAGCACTGCAACGAAAAGAAGGGCTGCGACTAGGCAATAAGGTGATGAAAGACCATGTGAAATGGGGAAGGCAGAAAATGAAGGTGAGGCTTGTAGTCCAGGCGCTAAGTGCGTCAGTTGCTGATGCTGTAGACATTTTTGAGACTGAATTGAAGTTGCCCGAGTTCAAAGACGCAAGTGCTAAGGCAAAAGGCACTAGAATTTTTGACTAGTTGTTCAACATGCTTAATTCCAGAAATCATCTGGCCAGATCTTTCAGACATCGTTGAGTAGGCAAAATGAAGCTTACTGGAAGCTCTTATTTTGAAAAGCCAAAGCGCACATAATGGCTATGAAAGACACACAGGGGCTACCAATCTTCGATAGGCCAAAGAAGGCTGGATTTGCTGACTTTCTTGTCAGTATGGAAAGCATAAAAAATGTATGACGAGCTGGTCGGCTAAGAGAGCCTCAAGTACATCCTGACTCACAAAATGAGTCACGACCACGAGGAAACATTCTTTGGATGCATTCGGGCATGAAGTGGATAAACATTAACCCGACCGAAGCGCAGTTCATGGCTTCATACTTGAAACTTCTAGTTCAAACTGAAGTATGGTCTCGAACAGTGTCCGCTGTGTTCAGGCCATCATCTCCATTTTGAGTGGCCCAGCAGATTTTCAAGAAAATGTGGACACAGCTGTGACTGTAGCAAGGCGGTCTCCAATTATACAGCTGGAGGACCAAGACTACACCCACCGTCTAGACTACCCTTAAAGCCTGTCTTCTTTCAGTGGCTCTGTGGTGTCTTATATGGCAGGCTTTGTTGCAATAATTGTGGCTGAGAAAAGCAGTTGCGAAGACTGTGTCGTGGCTTTTCAAGCAGCGGAACAACTGCCCCTAGTAAAGCAAAAGAGCCGAGGCGGCCGTGTCTCTCCTTCACATGGTGTGATTGGAATTTGCACTGCTGCTGAAAAGGGGCTACGGCGACTACAAGCGGAACGCGAAAATTTGAAGTATGTGCATGCAACATCTAAGGACTTGCTTTTGGAATTGTTGGCTTGTTGCCAGAGGTGTGATTTTCAAGCTTCGATGAGCACACACTCGACTGGGTTGCTTCGGCTAACCACATTTGCATTTTACGCAAGAAGGTGGTAGAAGGAAACGAATGCCGAAAATGTAAGGTCTGCACGAGGCTGATTGTTTTTAAAAACCAGTGAGGCCATTCCTCACCAGAGCCCGTGCTTGCAAAGATAGCGCCAAAGTAAAGAAAATAAAATTGATTTTGTTACCTGTAATTTCGCATCTTATTATTCATTACTTGCCACTTAGTGATCCGCATAACCGTTAAAACTTTAGGTCTCTTAGATGTCTCTTATAAGAGGAAAAGGCGAAAGCCTAATATTCGTCGTCTATCGTTTGCCTGCCCTGTGTGGGATATTGTTTACAATATTCATGTATAGATGCTTGAGCGCATACAATCTACCGCTGCGCGATTTGCCTTTGCCTCTACGACCGCTTGCTAGCACAAAAAAAAAAGAAAAAAGAATTGGGCTGCGTTTTATTGAGTGAATGCTGCAGGTCGCTACGTTTAAACCTCTTTTATACAATCTTTTAGGGTCAAACAGGACTTTCATCCACATCATATTTGCACCCTGTGCCTTACGTATTGCCACCTGGTGTCCCCATGTTCTTGCTGCGCCTGGAAGAAGAGGACACTGAAGTTGACTTGCGCGCTGTGCGCCGAACGTTGCCTGCTGGTACAGCTTCGTCCCGACGTTTTAGTCACGTCTAGCCCTGTTGTCCGTGACAGTATCTTCACGAATTGATCATATCTACAAAGTGCGACCGTACAGCTCAAGGACAAATATTTTTAAGTATTCTTTTTTTGTACGAACCATCAAGGAATGGAATTTACTGCCAAGTGAAGTAGTCAGACGAAGAACCGCGGATTTGTTTTGTAAAGACTTGTATCCCCTGCAATAAAGCCTTATTGGAGCTGCGGATTTTTATTGAATAAAGAATATGCATTCCTTTGTATGAGTTGTTGATGGCTGCAATGGTAATAAATAGGTGCTGTTATAGAAACAGTCATTCTCTATGACCTAAAAAGCGTTGAGGAGACAGTTGCAATCCATATTTAGCCGCTAACCAGTGCGCCTTCAAGTGAAATTATGGTGCGGAAAGTGGCTCGGTCTAATGAGATACGACTAAAAACAAGAAAACCGCAGGTACATAAATAAGAGCATCACATATGGGTCAGAATAAAACCCCTGTGTCAGATGCGCTTTGTTGTGACCGTGCATGGTCCGCGCTTGCGCGCACTAGTGTGCGCCTGTGGGCATGGTATTGATATGTGCTGTTTGTGCAAGGGCTCTAAGTGGGCGTGTTCACATGAATCTTTTTGTGTGAGCATGCTTTGTTTTGTCGTGACCCTACAACTGCCAAGTTGGCCCTGTCTAGGGAACGTCAAGAAAAATACAAAGAAACGTCGATCTGTGAGAAATAGCCGGAAGTGCTTTTGTTCAACTGTTCACCCTTCCCGTCGAGAGGCGCTATTGTCAAGTGAAGAATGTCTATTGTCCAAAGGAGACGATCGGAGTGACACGTCCGCTGACGTACAGGAGAAGAAAGGAGCATGAGGATTACGGCCATTAGTGGATTTCCCGTGAATGCAAGAAAGAGTTGCAATTGCCGGAAAGGGACAATGCTGGGAGCAGTATTCGTGGCGCGCACGTAAAATTGGGTTTCTGAGAAGGAAATCCACTTGCCGGAACCAACATAGCGGACCTTTGCAGAATCGAAATTTACCTCCTCGCCTTTCCCAAGCTCTACCCGACAAAAAGTGACCACGCCCGACGAAACAATACTGGACCAGTCAGTGCATCAGACCATCAGTGCAGTGATGTGTTCGATTGGTTGCCAATATCTGAGGGGTGTGCCCTGGAACAGATTGGTCAGCATCTTCAGAGAGGGGCTGGACATAGGGGATTTAAGGACGTTGCAGAGCACGAAATGACGCTCTGAGTCCTGGGTAAACGGCTCATTCAGACGCTTCTCGCTATGAACTCTTAACGCTTGCCATTTTGCTGATATACTCTTTTTTTCATGTAAATAAGTTTTCTCAAAGTGCCATTAAACCTGCTTGTATATATTTTACCAACTTCGAAGATTCAATCCTTCATGAACCCGGAGGCTCTGCACGCTACCAAGTGAAGGCCGGGTCGACTTAGTCCCAGCGTCACGACAACTGGTGACCAGCGGTGGGATCTGAATCTACAAGCCACAACATCTGGTGATTGGAGGTGGATCTGATTCTACAAGCCACAACATCTGGTGATCGGAGGTGGCACCTGAATCTACAAGCCACAACGTTTGGTGATCGGAGGTAGCATCTCAAGCAACAAGCAGGAGCAACAATCGGCCAACAAGAAAGCAGCTGGGAAGATCGATCGCATGTGTGGGTGAGTGCTTGGCTTTTCTTCTGATGTGGACCAGGTTCTAGAACAGGGTTAGATTTTAGAACTGGTAAAGAGTGTTGAAACACCTTTAGGTTTGGTAGTTTGCACAGTTGTTTTGGAAGTAGCCGACACTCGGAGCGATCATGGACCTACAAAAGCTGCAGAAACCGGAACTGTTGCTATTGTGTGAGGAATTGGGAAATGATACAAGTGGTTTGGCACGAAAACCCTTGATTTTAAAGGCAATCACTGATTTGTGAACTGATGATGAGGAGCGCAGTGAAGCATGGAACCTGATCGGACAAAAAAGGAGGAGCAGCTCAGACAGCAGAAAAAGCGGGAAAAAGAGGAAAAGCGTGAGAGTGAAATTGAGAGAGAATCAAAAAGGCTGGAGCAAGAAATTGAGCTCCAGAAATTAGAAGTAGAGTTGAGCAAGAGGTCGGGCAATTGTCCCCAGCTAGCAGTATTTGTTTTCAACAAGGAGGCAGATTTCAAGATGTCTAAGTACATTCAGCCATATGAGATATCAGAGGATATCGGTCTGTATCTGGCTAACTTTGAGCGAACCTGCGAAAAAC
Source organism: Amblyomma maculatum (assembly GCF_055883805.1). Taxonomy (NCBI): domain Eukaryota; kingdom Metazoa; phylum Arthropoda; class Arachnida; order Ixodida; family Ixodidae; genus Amblyomma; species Amblyomma maculatum. Next base: position 10,155,042 of record NC_139350.1, read on the forward strand.
TGTCCTTCCAGCGATACTCTTGGTCTCAGAGATTATTGACGGTTCTGCCCTGCGAGGCAGCGGAGGTTGTCGCGCGGCTAAGCAAGGAGGACGCGGACAACTACGAAAAGGTCAAGGCTTGCCTTCTGAGAAAGTATAGGTTTAGCGCCGAGGCGTTCAGACGTTTTCGGAACGCTACTAAGTCCAGGGACGAGAGTTACCCTGAATTCCTGTACAATTTAAGAGTCAATTTGAGCGAGTGGCTAAAGAGCACTGATTCCTACAGTAATAGGGACGCTGTAGTCGAGCGAATTCTTTTGGAGCAGTTTTATAACTGCCTCCCAGAAAAAGAAAGAAATTGGTTACAGGACCGAGGCGACATTACGTTGGCAACTGAAGCTGCCGAACTCATTGAGGAGTACGCTTCGCGCCGATAATTCAGCCACCCAGCAGTGGATAGGCCCCGCAATCCCAAGTTGAGGGTGAATAACCATCAGGAAAGGCACTTTGCTAGAGTTGCAAATGAAGAAAGGAAGTCTTCTTCAGGCAAACTCTCTAGAAAGGACGGCAGTGAGAAAAGTGGGAAAGTGAGCAACGCGCAGAACACAAAGAACAAGCTTGAGGCTAGGAAGCCGCTCGCATGCTTTAGGTATAATGAGCAGGGTCACATTGCCGTCAACTGCCGGAAAGAAAAGATTGCTTTCTCGTATGTCAGTGACTGCGATGAAAACATGAAGCTTTTAGAACCCTACATGCATGACCTAGTAGTCAACGGGAAGCATTGCAAGGTACTGCACGATTCGGCCGCAACGATGGATGTTGTCCATCCGGCGTATGTGTCGCCTTCCGACTATACAGGACAGTGTGCATGGATCCGCCAGGTAGTGTAGAAACAGTGTGTGTGCATGCCAATCGCGAACGTGGTCATCGAGGGCCCTTTCGGCGAGTTAACAACCGAGGCTGCCGTTTCAGGAAAGCTTCCTAAGTGTTATCAGTATTTGTTTTCCTACAAATCGGACATGCTGCTACGAAAGAGGGGCATCCTTTTCGGAGACAGAGTTGTGCAAGCCTTAACACGTTCAAAGGCGCGAGAACTAGCTACACTGCTCATTCCAGAAAATTCCACAGCGGAGGAAACGGCAGTTAAAACAGTGGTTGATGCTGAAGATAGCGGGTCAGAAAACTTTGTGAGCGAGGCATCTCAGATAAGTCAACTTGAAAGTGAGCTTGATGAGACACGGAATGAGGACGTTCTTGAGAGTAACCTCTTGCCGCCAGTGTCTAGTAATCTCACGAGACTTCTAAGTGGAACCCGAGAGGACTCAGCTATGGAGCAAGCCAATGATCCCAAGATACAGGAGATAAGGGAGCGCCACCGCGCCACTAAGACAGCAAAGAATATTTCTTTCGAGTTGAGAAAGGGAGTGCTGTATCGCTTATTTAAGGATAAGCGCGGAGTAGAGCGGGACCAATTAGTCGTTCCCCAAAAGTACCGCGAAGACGTACTGCGACTTTCCCATGGCAGCTCGTGGTCCATGTCACCTTGGAATAAGGAAAACAAAGCAGAGGCTGTTGCAAGAATACTATTGGTCTGGATGTTTTAAGGACACGGAAAATTTTGTACGGTCATGCGACACGTGCCAGCGGGTTGGAAAGGCGCAGGATAAGGGGAAAGCTCCGATGGTGTTAGTACCAATCATTACCGAGCCGTTTCACCGGTTAGTAATAGATGTAGTTGGGCCACTTCCTGTGACCGAGTCAGGGTACCGTTATATCCTCACTATGTTATGCCCAGCCACAAAGTTTCCAGAGGCTGATCCGCTGCGCGAGGTGACGTCCGAGAGTGTAGTGGATTCGCTGCTGTCAGTGTTTGCACAAGTTGGATTCCCTCCCGAGGTCCAAAGTGATCAGGGTAGCGTTCTCACAAGTGTCCTCACCACCTCATTTCTCGAGCGATGCGGCATTAAGGTAGTGCACAGCTCGATCCACCATCCGCAGAGCAAGAGCGTAGAAAGATGGCATTCTGTTCTCAAACGCGCCCTGAGGGGACTGTGCTATGAAAACAAGCGCGAATGGGATACCTGCCTGCCTGCAGCACTTTTCAGTTTGCGGTCAGTGCCGCACAAATCCACTGGATTTAGCCCAGCCGAGTTGGTGTACGGAAGGTCACTGCGCTCACCTTTGCGAATGGTGTGCGATGCCTGGGAGGGGCGCGGAAGACCCAACAGTAGTAGAATTTATTCTGAACCTCCTGAATCGCTTATATAACACTAAGGAACTCGTTGAGGCCAGCATGAAGTCAGCCCAGGCTCGTTCCAAAGTGTACTATGATAAGTCAGCACGTCAAAGGACGTTTCGTATCCGGGACAAGGTGATGTTGCTGAGAGGTTCAAGGCAGAATAAGTTCGAAGAACAGTGGGAAGGACCTGCTGAAGTCGTTGCAAAGCTTTGTAACACTAACTACGCAGTGAAAATCCCCGGTAGGCGTAAAGAAGTGCGCATTTATCATTGCAATCTTATGAAGCCTTATGCGCAGAAGGAAGCCGTGGTAAATCTAACGTTAAACCTTCCCGAGGGGATGGGTGAAACCTTGATTTGCCTCAGCGGAGAAGAAAGCAACGCTCAGGAGCTTCTCAAAAAGACGGAGCAGAGAGGAGAACTAAAGAAATCTCAGCTGTCCGATCTGGGCAAGCTAATAACAGAGTTTGAGGCCTGCTTCGTGGACAGGCCAGGCAGGACTGATTTGACTGAGCACGATATTGAGCTGACTACAGACGTGCCAGTGCTATCAAGGTGATACAGATTTTCTTCAAGGCAAAGAGAAATTCTGGATAGGGAAGTAACTCGCATGCTGGAATTGGGAGTAACAAAACCCTCGGAAAGCAATTATGCTTCGCCTATGATCTTGGTAGAAGCTCCAGGTAAACACCCTAGGCCTGTGGTAGATTACCAAAAGCTAAATTCTCTCACCAGGGATCAAGTGTATCCTATTCCGAATATCGAGGAGAGAGTAGAACAGGTCAGTCGAGCGGCCTATGTGACTACGCTGGACCTTACTCGAGGATACTGGCAAGTACCGCTCACTGAACGCGCCTGCAAATACGCGGCTTTCGTCACTCCGAAGGGCAGCTACCAGCCAACAATGATGAGTTTCGGGCTCAAACATTCTCCATTTTGTTTTTCCCGACTCATGAATAGGGTTTTAAAGGGGTGTGAAACATTCGCGGTGCCCTATTTAGATGACATGCGGTTTTTTCTGACTCATGGGCGGACCATATGGTACATCTAAGAGCTGTACTGAGCCTTTTGCGTCAAGCCGTAAAGCCGTAAGCTAGCCGTAAAGGCCGAGAAATGTTGCCTGGCAAGGGCGACAGTGGACTACTTGGGTCATAATGTAGGTCAAGGTTTCAGGCAACCCAGAGAGATTAAGATTTCTGCGATAGCAGACTACCCGCGGCCGAGCACGAAGACGGAAATTCGGGCATTCTTGGGGCTGACGGGATATTACAATCACTACATCCCTAACTATTCAGCTTTGGCTAGCCCTCTGACCGACGCTCTCCGCAGGACAGAACCGACAAATGTAGTCTGGGACGAACAACAGGAAGCCTCCTTCTTAAACCTGAGGGCTGTGCTGATTAGCCATCCGGTATTCCGAGCTCCAGACTACGACCGAGAATTCGCGGTCCAGTGTGATGCAAGTGATCAAGAGCTAGGTGCAGTTCTCTGCCAGAGGGATGACGACGGTAATGAGCACCCCGTGCTCTACCTCAGCAGAAAACTGAGCTCTAGAGAGAGGGCTTATTGCGCGTCAGATGAAGAGTGCGCTTGCATTGTATGGGCCATTCAAAAATCGCAGTGCTATCTTGGAGGGGCCAAATTCACCGTAGAGACGGACCATTGTCCCCTGGCCTGGCTGCAAACTGCGACATCGAAGAACATTCGCCTTCTGAGGTTGAGCTTGATTTTACAGCAGTACAATTTTGAGATAAGATAAAAAAAGGGGAAGTTAAATGGGAATGCGGACGCGCTTAGCCGCTGTTTCTAAGCGGTCCGAGGTGTTCCTCACCATGTATCCAAATTGATAATCAGGTTTTTTTTTTCGTGCACTTGTAAATATGTGACTATGTAAAATGGCACATTTGGTTTTCTAGGCATACGTGGGTCCTGAGCGTCTTGAGTGTGGGCTTTTCCCGGACAACGATGGCAGTTTTCTTTTGACCTGGTCTCTTCAGACGGGAGCCGAGTGCTTGCTTAGACATGTGGTTGGGTTTCAGAGACAGCTCAAGCAATTTGGCCTACGACAATCAGGACAACGCGACAAGCGACAGCGAGCTTCAAGCGTTTATGTGCAGGCCAATAAGTCGTCTCTTCATACAGCAGCTGCGACTGCTGCCCTCCGTGACTCTTCTGGCGCTGGCGGGGGAGGAGGCTGTTGTGATCGTGCATGGTTCGCGCTTGCGCGTACTATTGTGCGCCTGTGGGCATGGTATTGATATGTGGTGTTTCTGCAAGGGCTCTAAGTGAGCGTGTTCACATGAATCTTTTTGTGTGAGCATGCTTTGCTTTGTCGTGACCCTACAACTGCCAAGTTGGCCCTGTCAAGGGAACGTCAAGAAAAATACAAAGAAACGTCGCCCTGTGAGAAATAGCCGGAAGTGCTTATGTTCAACTGTTCACCCTTCCCGTCGAGAGGCGCTATTGTCAAGTAAGGAATGCCTATTGTCCAAAGGAGACGATCGGAGTGACACGTCCGCTGACGTACAGGAGAAGAAAGGAGCATGAGGATTACGGCCATTAGTGGATTTCCCGTGAATGCAGGAAATAGTTGCAATAGCCGGAAAGGGACAATGCTGGGAGCAGTATTCGTGGCGCGCACGTACACTTGGGTTTCTGAGAAGGAAATCCACTTGCCGGAATCAACATAGCGGATCTTTGCAGAAGAATCGAAATTTAGCTCCTCCTCGTTCCCAAGCTCTACCCGACAAAAACTGACCACGCCAGACGAAACAATACTGGACCAGTCAGTGCATCAGACCATCAGTGCAGTGATGTGTTCGATTTGTTGCCGATATGTGAGGGGTGTGCCCTGGAACAGATTGGTCAGCATCTTCAGAGAGGGGCTGGACATAGGGGATTTAAGGACGTTGCAGAGCATGAAATGACGCTCTGAGCCCTGGGTAAAGGGCTCATCCAGACGCTTCTCGCTATAAACTCTTAACGCTTGCCATTTTGCTGATATACCCTTTTTTCATGTAAATAAGTTTTCTCAAAGTGCCATTAAACCTGCTTGTATATATTTTACCAACTTAGAAAATTCAATCCTTCATCAAACCCGGAGTCTCTGCACGCTACCAAGTGAAATCCGGGTCGACTTAGTCCCAGCGTCACGACAGCTTATACATGCGCCAGCTAAACATAGAGGAATGCGTTTAATTGCGTCAACGAGAAACACGAACTTCCTCACGCGCGAAACCTATAGCGCATCCAGATACAAACACTATGCATTGCAGTTGTGCCAAAAAAGTACTCCTAGGTATACTGGTTCTGTCGCATGAGTGGTTTACACATGAACTTCAGTCACATGAATACGTGAGCGGCTTCTCCGCTCGCCTTTCTGACATTTGGCATGGTGCGAGTTACTCCAAGCTCTTCATGCCGATTTTGAAAGTGAAAGTTTATTAGATTGAACATATTTACAAAGTGCATAAAAATACAGACGAGGGTCCCATAGTCATAAGACTGCATCGGGACCCTCGATATGAAATGGATATTTCGAGAGTGTTGGCCGACGATAGAGAACTGCAGCGACTGTGTCCGCATCACTTACGGCTTGGCCCATGGGTACCATGCCATCTGCAAAGCAAGAGTTGTGGTTATCTGTAGCTTGCACAGAGCAGATTTCCTTATTCTCTATCTTGAAGGATATAATCTCCCCGGTCTAGTCCAAGGTCGCGCATGTGCAAGGTAATGTTGGTGACACCAAATGTTTGGGACGTTCAATGGCCCCATCGTAGCTCGCTAATCTTCAAATCTCTGAAATCGCCATTGAAACGTTGTAGCCGTTTCGTATATATGACAGGTTACCAGATGAGAGCTGCCGCAAGCATTTCGTTCCTTTAGAAGGTCAAAAAGAAATTGTTATTCACGTAGAAAAAGAAACGAACAATATTATTTTTGGGGTGCTTTGTAAACTTTGTGTAAAAAATTATCCCACAGTTCACAACCGCACGTTAAAAACCTGAAGGTATTTGAACACTTTCTTTAAGCAGCATTTGTCCAAGAGGTCAAGCATTGCCTTCTTTTCTCACTTTGCCCATTGGCCCAACAAACAAAAGTTTCCTCTTCACTAACCCCGTAATCCGCAAATAGTCGTCTTCAATAAAGTGCTCGGCCTCCCGTTTTAAGGTCAGCGTCGAAGAACGACTCCTGCTTGCTTAAGCCTTACCAAGTTCTCAATGTAATAATATGCTTTACTTGTGAATTTCGAAAGCTTCAGCTCCCGGCTTGTCAACCAGGTTGGCCAACACAAACTTCATGGCTTGCACCATCAAGTATATGTTGCAGCGGTGCCGTTTCCTTTTCTTGAATCCTGCGCTACTGGAAGTCGTGTAGCCTAACTCAAACATCTCCATGATGGCGTTTTTCGCATTAGCCGCACAGAGGATACTCAGGCTCTCCTCTTCGGCGGATGGCTAGCCAAACGTCATACAGCAGAGAGTCATGACCTCCAGAGCGTCGGCGATGACCTCGCAGGTGCTCATGATGTATTCAAGTTGGACACTGAACCAAAAGAGGCTCTTTCTTTTTGCCAGGCCGTGAAATTGTAAATGACACTAGTGGTGGTGTGTTTCCTGGGAATAATCACCGCCCGGATTGTTGTTCACTTCATAGGTGGGACAACGCGGCGCAATCATCCCTGTAGAGGTAGGAGGTACTTTGAGTTCCCGGATGGATTGTTTCGCTTCTAACGTAGAGCTGGTCTGCTCGCCTTAGGAACTGGACGCCTGGAGGCACTGTTCCTGCAGGAATTCAGTCATCAAGGTATATGCGATATCTACCACATAGCTGGAACACCCAGTCGAGGGGTTGCAGCCCGAAGAGAGTCTTGTTTGATGCTAAGGCGTCCGTGAAGGCGTCGAGGGGAAGTCATTCAACGTACAGCTAAATGAGCTCCAGAGTGGCGTTGAGTACGTTTAGAGTCTCCTTTCTAGCCATCATTCTAGCCATTGCGGCGTTGAATATTTTCAGTCTGTTTTCTGGTCAGCACACTAGCCAGTGCGGTGACTTTGTTCTTGGCAAAGCAGTTGTTAAATAATGAATCATATTGTGTGCATTGATGTGATGTAGAGAGTCGGCAATGGCAACAATTCCAGTCAGCAATAGCATTACCATGCAGGTGCAGCTCTTCGAGCTTAGTGTTCACGAATAGTATCTCAGCGATTACGTGCGCTCCTTCGGCACCAATGGCGTTGTCACAAAAGTCTAGAACTAAGCGTGGATTGTTCGTCTTTAACGCATCGACTAATGCTCGCATCTCTGAGGATCCAATACTGTTGTTCGCAATCCGGAACAAAGTCAGCGTTCTCCGGAAGGGCACGCTATTGTCATTGCTTTTTGTCCCGGAGTCTCGCACTTCGAACAATCCCCGACCTGAGCCTATCGTCCTGCGTAAGAAGCTTAAGCTACTGCACCCCGCATATACGTTCAAGGTACATTTAGAGGTCCAGCTATATAATCTCCACCTTCTTCCTGGATTATAGAGCCTTGAAATGTGCGACTATGCTGCTTACTCTGAGGCCGACTTTGACAGGGAAGCTTCCTTCAACTACGCAGCCGACTCGAAGTAATATGACCGCATCATCGCGCCAAATAGGCACAGCTTAACTTTGGAAATCTGGAGCCGAGGAGCTTTTCGCACACAACGACCCTGTTGAGGCCGTATGCCTCAATTCTTGTATCATGTGTCCATTCACATGAAACTGCTCAAGTGTGTTATTGGGTACAAGGTGGTCTTACATCCTCGGCTTGCCGGTGAACAAGGGGCCGAGTAGCTGCTGTACACGCAGTAGATGCACTGGTATATTACGACCAGCTCTACTAAAATTGTGGTGCTCACTAGCCGTGGTCGGTGAGGCTCGGGTCGCTCCGAGGTGCAAACATGAGGACGGACAGCTTACCGGGCCGATTTTGACGGATTTCAATGCAGATGTTCTTAAAGATACGGTTCCACACGCCTATTCTCCTGATTCGCACGCAGCAATATACCCTCTACGGTGGCTATGCGCCGCTCAGGATCTCGGTGAAGCCAGTGTCAGCACATGAGTCCTTCAAATCAAAGCCTAAGCGCCGTCTTCAGGAAGTGCACTGTTGTCGGCCTCCTCACCCCTGGTCGCCCTGCCGCTTCTGAGGCCTCTTGCGTTTCAAGGTGGTCGATACTGTGAAATGCACGATATGTTGCGTCACCTAGACCTTCATGACTGGTCATAAGTAGTGGCGAATTGCAGACATGGAACGACACTCGCGGGTTCTGATGGGCTTGCGGCGTAGTCCTCGAGTGTTTAAGTACCGTCGGCCTCGACAAGGCTCTGATGCAATTGGAATCACTGTGTCATTCAAACGTATAGCGCAGGACTTGCGCTGGCAGGTGAATATGTTGGAGACAGCGCAATACCAACCTTCTCTTCTTTAAGTGAACCAACGTCGGCGAGTGATTTGATCCGAAAACATTTATTTAGTCAAAATGCAGATGCATTCTGCCTGATAGAAGGCCTACACTACGCTGCTAAAGGTGACATCGCGGCCCATTTGGTGGTCAATGCTTTCATGCCCAAAATGACCCCCCAAAAAAGGGGAGGGGGATACAAGCATGTAATCAAAAGTAAACAAATAAACCACAATTACAAGAAACAACAAAACAGATAAAAGCATATGAATATTTGTAAAAGCACCAAATTAAACACCGAAGCTTAAAAGGGACAAAAAAAACATAAACAAAGCGGCAGAAGTTAAGGTTGATATAAGTTATAGATATAATGTCTCACAAATAACGGAATGAAAATAAAACGAGAATTATCATTAACACAAATAAACATAGAAACCTGATGCACTGGTAAGTTAAGAATGAACACAAAAAGTTTAAGCAGGTGTAGTGGCAGCCACTAGATTATAAAATTTATCCGCAGCACTCACGGTAGTAACATGTGAAAGCAGAGCGTTCGACACGGTTGCCGTACGTGGTATGAATGAATGCGCATAGTTAGATGTACGACATGACAAGCGCTTAACTATAATGAATGGTCCCGGCAGTCAAAAATGGAAGAAGGTGGAGAAAAAAAGTCATTATGAAGCGTTGATTGATGATACAGTTTATGAAAGAGAAATAAACTTGCAAGGTTACGACGAAGAGATAGATCCTGAAGATCGGCGCGTTTCTTCAAGGCTGTGATGCTTGTATGACGTAAATAATCCGAGACAATAAAACGAACTGCGCGATTCTGCAATGATTCGATGTTACTTATTAAGTATGCTTGGTGAGGGCCCCAAATAGCGGAAGCATATTCAATTTTAGGTCGAATAAGAGTGGTGTAAGAACGTAATCGGAGGTGGGAGGCAGCATGCTTTAAGTTATGTTATAAGATACCTAAAGCGGATTAGTGGATGCAAGAATAAGGTTAATAAGGTGGTTACATGTTTGATCTGAAAGAAGGTGAAGACGGAGATATTTATACGTGGTTACCAACTTACCTGGAGTGTTATTTAAAGAATAGGCTGTTTGAAGTCTGGACATTCGGTTAGTAAAACACATAAATGTTGTTTTAGAAAGGTTAATTTGCATAAGCCAAATAGAGCACCATGCTGTTACTCTGTCGAGGTCTGATTGAAGGGCTAGGTGATCGTCGTTAGTATAAATTTTTCGATAAATCACACAATCGTCAGCGAAAATTCTGATTCGAGAAGAGACTGAGTTAGGTAAATTAATAATAAATATCAAGAAAAGCAAAGGGCCAAGCACGCTTCCTTAAGGACCGCCTGAATGAACTTGGCTGAGGGACGAATTATGGTTATTGACAGTGGTAAACTGAAACCTAGAACAGAGAAAATCCTTAACTCATGCAATAACAAAGGTGTGAATATTGTGGAGTGTTAATGTGGCTAAAAACCGGTAGTGAGGTACCCTATCAAATTCTTTGGAAAAATCAAGAAATACTGAGTCAACTTGAATACCAGCAACAATAGATGAATGAAGATCATGGATAAAACCAGCAAGTTGCATTTCACACGAGTACCCTTTGCGAAAGCCGTGTTGATATTTAAAGATCATATTGTGTTGTTCTAAAAAGTTAAATATCTGCGAATGAAGCAAGCGTTCAGTAAGTTTACAAATCGTGCTAGTTAATGAAATTGATCGATAATTTAGTGCTAAAGAACGATCACCGGACTTGAAAATGGGCACAAGCTTGACAAGGCGCCAGTCAAGTGGAACCAAACCAAATGAAAGGGACTGCGAAAAAATAGCGGACAAGATGCGATTGATACCTTCAGATGAATTCTTGAGTATTTTGTTATTGAAACCAAGGTGATCAGACGCAGGTGTCGTTTTAAGTTTCTTTAGTAAAGATAGGATTCCAGTTTCACTAATAATTATTTCGGACGTTGAGGAATTAGATTTTACCAAGACGTTTTGTTGGGCGAGTTGGTACTTATTCATTATTAGTTTAAACAGCGCAAACCCGAAGACAAAGGACAAGATAAAAGAAAACCACAGTACAAGCGCTGACACACAACTATGCCTAGGCCCTTTACTCCAAGGCACAGATAAACACAAACACAAAGAAAACGGAAAAATCACGTGAAACAACCCCTGGGTTCACCTGCTGCACAAGTCAGTTCAGTTCAGTCGTTCAGTCGTGTCCGACTCTTCGTGACCCTATGGACCATGTCACGCCACGCATTCCGGTCTCTCACTATCTTTCTAACATCATATAACTTCATCTGCAGTGCTTCGAGGATGCCATCTAACCATCGCGTTCGCTGCCTACCCCTTCTCCGGCTACCCTCAACCTTTCCCAACATCAACTCTTTCTCCAGCAACTCCTCTCTTCTCATCAGATGACCAAAGTAGCTGAGCTTTAACTTTAGAATTTGACCCTCCAATGAGCAGTCAGGGTTTATGGTCGACAATATTGACTGATTTGATCATCTGACACTCGAAGGAACTCTCCAGAGTCTTCGCCAGCACCACAATTCAAACCCGTCAATCCTTCGGCGATCAGCCTTTTTCACAGTCCAACTCTCGCATCCATACATCACAACTGGAAAGACCATAGCACGAGTTATACGGATCTTGGTTGGCAGACTAATGTCTCTGCTCTTTACTAGGTGGTCAAGGCTAACCATTGCTCTCTTTCCCAGAAGCAGGCGTCTCCTAATTTCATGGCTGCAGTCTGCTTCGAGGTAATCTTGGAGCCCAAGAAGAGAAAATCTGTCACCGCTTCCACTTCTTGTCCCTTGATGCTCCAGGACTTGATAGGGCAAGACGCCATGATCTTTGTCTTTTTAATGTTCAGTTTAAGCCCAAACTTCTCACTCTCTTCTTGTACGCGCATCAGAAGTCTCTTGAGTTCCACTTCACTTTCTGCCATTAAAGTGGTATCATCCGCATATCTAAGGTTGTTGATACGTTTTCCAGCAATCTTCACTCCAGCTGAAGACTCGTCCAGACCGGCCTTCCTCATGATGCGCTCTGCATATAGGTTAAATAGGCAGGGCGACAGTATGCAGCCTTGCCTCACTCCTTTCTCGATCGGAAACCAATCAGTAAGACCATGACAAGTTCTGACTGTGGCCTCTTGCCCTTGATACAGGTTCTTGAGGAGACAGATGAGGTGAATTGGAACTCCCATCTATTGGAGAGCTTGCCACAATCTGCTGTGATCTACGCAGTCAAACGATTTCGCATAACCAATAAAGCAGAAGTACATGGGTTTCTGGAACTCTCTTGCTTTTTCCATGATCCAGCGAAGGTTGGCAATTTGGTCTCTAGTTTCTCTGCCCCTGCGAAACCCAGCTTGCACGTCCGGAAGCTCCCGATCCCCATACTGCTGCAGCCTACCTTGGAGGATTTTCAACATCACCTTGCTAGCATGCGAAATAAGCGCGATCGTGCGGTAGTTGGAACAATATTTGGCACTGCCTTTATTTAGAATGGGGATGTAAACTGACCTCCTCCAATCCTGTGGCCACTGCAGGGTTGTCCAAATCTTCTGACATAATGTATGCAGAAAGTTAACAGCGTCATGGTTGAGGTTTTGAAGCAACTCAGCTGGAATGCCATCTATTCCGATAGCTTTGTTCTTAGCAAGGCTGGCTAAGGCCCATTCAACTTCACTCTTCAGGATGCCCGGCTCGAGATCAGTAATCACAACGGTCTTGTGTTGGGTTTGCACACTCGGGTCCTTCTTGTACAGTTCTTCTGTGTATTCCTGCCACCTCTTCTTTATCTCTGAGGCTTCAGTGAGGTCCTTCCCTTGTTTGTCCTTTATCACGCCCAGCTTAGCACAGAAGCTTCTTTTGATATCTTTGATTGTCTATACAGAGCTCTTGTGTTCCTTAATTGGCTGTTGTCCTCAACTGCTTGGCACTGTATGTTCAGGAAGGCATTCTTATCTCTCCTTGCTATTTTCTGAAAATCCACATTGAGAACCTTGCATCTTTCTCTTTCCCCCATAACTTTTGCCATCCTCCTTTCCTCAGCTATTTGCAAAGCCTCTTCAGATAACCAGTTTGCTTTGTTGCATTTCTTTTGCTTTGGAACTACCTTAGTAGCAACTTCTTGTATTATATCACGAACATCAGTCCAGATGTCTTCGGGCTCTTTGTCTTCTAGATCTAATTCTCGAAATCTATTCCTCACTTCCACAGCATATTCTAATGGAATTTGATCCAGATCATACCTGAAAGGCCTTCTAGTTTTCTGTGTTTTCCTCAATCGAAGCTTAATTTTGGCAACAAGAAGCTGACGATCGGTGCCACAATCGGCCCCAGGCCTTGTTTTTACTGCTTGTATAGCGCTTCTCCATCTCTGCCGGCAAAGAATATAATCGATCTGATTCCTGTACAGACCGTCAGGTGAAGTCCATGTGTACAGGCGCCTCTTGTGCTGTTGAAAATGAGTATTCACTATGGTCAGGTTGTTTTCTTGACAAAACTCTACTAGCCTCTGCCCAGCTTCATTTGCCTCACCAAGACCGAACTTGCCTGTAATTCCGAATATTTCTTCACTCCCGACCTTAGCATTCCAGTCTCCTATGAGAAAAACGATGTCTGATGGTGAGGTGTGGTCTAAAAGGCATTGTAGGTCCGCACAAAATCTCTCAACGTCAGCTTCTTCAGCAGTAGTGGTCGGTGCATAGACTTGGATAACTGTTATGTTGAAAGGGTGACCTTGGATCCGAAGTGAAATCATTCGGTCGTTTATGGGGCTGTACCCTAGCACTGATTTGCCCATTCTTCTGTTTACTATGAGAGCGACCCCATTCCTTCTCTTCGATTCGTGCCCACAATAAAAGACATAAAGGTCGCCGGAGTTAAATTCTCCCATTCCGGTCCACTTGAGCTCGCTGATACCCAAGATATCAATGTTCAATCTGTCCATTTCTCGCTTGACGACATCCAGTTTACCTTGCGTCATAGATCTTACATTCCATGTTGCTATGTGATATATCTCCTTGCAACATCGGACTTTCCGGTCGCTTCCTGACACGTCCACAACTGAGCGTCCTTTTGGCTTTAGCCCAGCCGCTTCATTCGTCCTGGAGCTACTAGGAATCGCCCTTTGTTCATCCCCAGTACATGTGGGATGCCTTCCGACCTGGGGGGCTCATCTCCCGGCGCCATATCATTAATGGTATTGTGACTGGCCATAGGGTTTTCTTGGCAGGAAATACTGGAGTGGGTTGCCATTACCTTCTCCAATGAATCACAATTTGTCAGAACTCTCTGCCGTGACCTGTCTATCTTGGGTGGCCCTACACAGCACAGCTCACGACTTCATCGAGTTTCGCAAGCCCCTCCGCCACGACAAGGCAGTGATCCATGAAGTCACTCAAAAGTCACTCAATAAGACACCTCTTTGCTTGAAAGTGCAAGAGAAGTCTTGCTGACACACTTATTGTCTGTTGAAATCAAATATAATTCAACTATCTCTCTCGTCATTTTTTCTTTGTTGCGATACATAATTCCAACCTGGTCAAACTTAGGAGTGCACTTCTTCTTCTCCTTCTTCATTGTTTCACATGAATGGCAATGTGATACCAGAAACGTTTTGTTCTTGCCACTTTCCAAGTTTTTCTGGTGTTCCTGTAGTCTCTTATTAATTCATCGTCCTTTTTGTTCTATATAACAGGCTCCACAACAGAGTGGAAGCCTGTATAAAACACCTGTCTTGCATCCAACAAATGGGTCTCTATGTTTCACCCCACATTCTTGCTTCTTCAATTCTCTTTCCCTTTGAATAGCCGGGCAAATCCTCTTCATCTTGAGCCGGGCGGTAAATGCGACGTCAACACCATACCTCTTGCCTACATTTTTGAGGCGATGTGAAATTCTGTGCACATACGGTACCACCGTAACCTTTCTCTTCTTCTCGCCCATGCTGGGCAGGGAGTTTAGTCTGTGCATAATTTAAGGCTCTTCAGTTCCCGGCAACTGGCCTCATTAATAATCGACTCCCGATAAACGGCCTTTGCAATTCTTGTCACTTGTTTTTCAAAATTCTTGCCCATGCCGTGGTAGCAAGATTTCTTCAACGCATTTAATAAGCATGTGTTGATCATCCCATTCTTCAAAAATTTGGAATGCCCCGAACTGGAGCTTAGCAAGGGCTTCACCGATCTCGGGTTGTATTCCCAACAAACATGATCTTCACCGAATTTAATAAATAATCTAAATACTGTAACCGATCATCAACTGGTTCTTCAACAGTAAATTCCAGCCCGGATCCACATTCAGTAAAAACATCCATAATGTCCCTCATTCGTTGATTCAATCCTTCACGGTCTGTCAATACTAAAAAGTTGTCCACATACCTGAAGGTGGAATGATGTAGGCCCTCCAAGTTATCCTTCTGGTGTCTTTCCACGTATATTAAAGTGGGTATGAAACGGCTAGAAAGGTCGCTAACAAACGTTTTCAATGTGTAGAATAAATGCTTTTGAGCATTCGTGCAAATTAAGACTCCTCGGAAAAAAATCCCGCGATTTATTATTAATTTTTAAAAACAGCATTTTTTGAAATTCGCGGGCTGCGCCATTTCCGCGTGGCCGCGAGATTTGGGACTATTCTGCCGTGATTACCTACGTCACAAGTCACGAGAGTGACAGGCCACGACAGGCTGCCATTGGCTGCAGCCGCGACGGCCACTACGTCACGGACACACTTCCGGTAGCTGCGAAAGTCGTCTGCTCGAGTGCTGCAATGCATGCGTGAACCCGAGCGTGGCGCTTCGGCTCGCGATGTTACCCGAAAAGGTGGTGGTGGCGTCCGACTGAAAGTGCGCGTCGGTGCAGGAGTGCAAAAAGCGCGCCAGCTGGTCCGATTTAACACCGTACCGATTAAATAGGCAGCATCAACCTTCATGTACCGACCGAAGGGGCAGCAGCAGCAGCGTGTCCCGTTTCGTCTTTGCCGCATCGACCATTAGTGCGGCGTGTTGATAATTAAATGGAACGTGCGTCAAAAAAAGTACTGCCCTCAGCTTCATCGCGAAAGTACATAAATTCGCACCGCTTAAGTGCAGCACCGGATGCCGCCAGGCGCGGGCGCTGCGGCCGACGGCACTCCGGTCGTGCGCTGCTCCCTGCTCGTCGCTAGGCCTTGTTTCTTCTGCATCGCAGCCACGGCGGACGGCATTTTAGAATCGTCCGCTTCGCTGCGTCTCTAGTGTAGTCGCTCGCGTGCTCCTGTGCACAATTCTTGCGTGTAGCTTCGGAAAGCGGTGACAACCTGCGCTGCCGAACTGCATGTGGCGAGCTGCTTTGCTCATGTTTTGCGCCGTTGTTTCTGGCTCGGCCGATGCGTACTCATGAGATAAAACGCGCGTGCACGTTACGCATTGGCACTTCCTAAACGATGTGCGTCCGACTGAAAGTGCGCGTCGGTGCAGCAGTGCGAAAAGAGCACGAGCTGGTCCGATTCAACACCGTACCAATTAAAAAGGCAGCATCAACCTTCGTGTAAATGAAACGTGCGTCAAAAAAGGTCTGTCCTCAGCTTCATCGCGAAAGTACACAAATTCGCACCGCTTATGCGCAGCACCGGATGCCGCCAGGTTACCGCATAGATGCCGTCCGCGGGCGCTGCGGCCGACGGCACTCCGATCGTGCGCTGCTACCTGGTCGTCGCTAGGCCTTGTTTATTTGCGTCCACGGTGCAATTTGCGTCGAAGCCACGGCGGACGTTTTGGAATCGCCCGCTTCGCTGCATCTCTTGCGTAGCCGGTCGCATGCTCATGTGCGCGATTCTTGCGTGTCGCTGCGAAAATCAGTGACAATCTGCGCTGCCGAACTGAACGTGCCGAGGTGTTTTGCTGATGTTTTACGCCGTCGATTCTGGCTCGGACGATGCGTACACATGCATAAAACACGCGTGCACGTTGCGCATTGGCACTTCCTAAACGATGTGCGAAAGGACGACAAAAAATACACTACACTATCCTTTTTGTTAATCTCAATTGTAAGATTCGCGGACGAATAATTCGTGCTCACCTGTCAACCGATATCCAAACTGTAGCGATCATCAGTCCGTGCTCTCGTCGGTGATACGTACGCGTATACATTCCATTCGTTATGCACAAAAGATGCCTCTCGCTAACCATAGAAAGCAGCTCTGGACTAAAAGCGACGACGACATATGTTTGCACGCGGGCAACTCGCACGCTCGATCGTCTGCCAGCATCCATGCAGAGTCGATGCTATCGCGTCAACTCCGCGACGGGTCACCGGCCGCCGTTGGTCAAACCGCAGAAGACAGTACTAAAAGACCCAGGCAGCGCGAGAGAAGAAAGAGGTGTTGTAGAAAGCCGTGCTCGGCAGGAGTGCACGCTAATTTGCGCTGAATGGGACAGGGATATGAAGGAAAGTGCTCCCTCCACGGCGGCCGCCGGTATATGTGGACAGCAGCTTCCCACCTGCAGGTATGCGCTCGCGAACGACCCGAGTCGTTCGGGCTGCTGCCGCACACAATTCCGAGAGGTCAAGAAACCGAAGAAACCGGCGGCCGAGGAAGACAGCAGACAAGGTTGAATGCTATGCAAACGCAGACGGGACGGGAAAGGCAGAGACCGTGAATGCATAGGCGACGCTCGGGGAAAACAGGCGCGACGACCAGAAGTCTGATAACCGAGCGTCACCCGATGACGCTTCGTGGGCGGGGCAAGCGGGGCGGAGTTCCCGAGCTGTTTTCTTCGATTTTTTCGGGTGTCTCCGAATGTTGAGTTGAGGAGCGCGAGGAGGAGAGCGAGGAGGAGCGCCATATTTAATCGCCGATATCTGTGGTGTTAATGAAGCTAGCTAAAAACTTCTTGCGGTGAATTGACTTGTGATGGAGCACCTATCTCTCGACCGATTTGCTTTACCCCATTGTAGGCATTGCATGACCCCTTTAAGGAGATGTCACTCAAGATTCGTGCAACACTCGACCCAATGCATACTCCAACCTTCTGCGTATACAGCGTGTCCTTCCAGCCTATGAAGGTGGACTCAAGGTAGAACCTCAAAAGTTAAACGTCCCATTCAAAAGTCCCATTGAAATGAAATAAACCGCCCACTGTCAAGAGCCGACTCTTGAAATCTGATTGGCTGACGTTGTGTGGCGGGAAATACGTCATGCATAAACATTTAATGATGACGTCAAAATGACATTTCAATACGTAAAGGATGTTCTTTCATCTTGCTCTTCATACTGGAACTCTTTGCTCTCATAGAGAAACTATCGGTCCGCGCCGTCGTTGCCAAGCTCAGCAATGCGGCCCGCTAACTCAAGCACTTGAGCTGCGCGAGACGAGAAATTTCAGAGAGCAACAGAAGGGGAAGTTGGGCGAGTTGTAGGTTGTTCATGATGGTTTCGTGGGCGCTTTTTAACACAGAGACAAAAAAAAAGAAAGCGATAAAAGCGCCAGTCCCGTGTTTTCTTTTCTTTGTCTTTGTGTTAAACAGCGCCCATCAAGCCATCATCTATTTCAGAGAGCACCGCGATGCTTTCTAATTATCTGTCTGATCGGTTCGCGAGTACAACCTGAGGGGTCATGTGATTCGGTGGTTGTGCAGGAACTTAGCGCGACAGGCAGCGAGGGATAACCAAAAACTTTCTTAAACGTCGGCCCTAAACACTGCCTTTTTTGGCTTGCACTATGCACTCACTGCTATGTTAATGAATTGAACAGCCTTTCCACAATGGGCAAAGCAAGCAAAAATATTCACAGCTTCTAGTTTAATAAAGGAATGTATGTTTCATGTACATGGCCCATGTTTGCTTGCCACATGTGATGTGTTTCATATATAAAGTTTACTTTTAATATGCATGCGGGTTTACCATTTGCTTATTTTGTAGAAAAAAATAAGTACTTCGGAGCACGTTATGACGGTACGCTCTATTCGTATGATGTAGTTGAGTGACATTTTGTGTTGATTCCTTTTTTTTAATACAGCCTCAAAATAATCTCTCTTTATTGATTTGCATATTACCGTTTCGACAGAAGGAAAACGCGGTCCCGGCGCCGCCCTAACTTCATACCATGATTTCCTCAGTCGTCTTTCGCTTTCTTTCCCTATTGTCTGTTTATCCCCCTCTGCACGTGTACGGTAAGCTGCGAATCGCCTAATTAACCTTCCTGCTATTCTGTTCTTCTGTTTCGTTTTCTTTCTCGGGCATCTTTTGCGTTTCGCAAGAGCTTATCGGACGCGAGCGCATGAAAATTTAACCGACTAGGCGTGAGGCCCAGCGTATGCCTTCCACTGCGTGTGTGTGTGTGTGGAACACTCTCTTTCTCTTTCTGCGCTGCTTTCCGCACTCTACATAACTCAAGCCGACACAATATGTTAGAACTTTAAGTAGACTTGGTGACCTGACGGTAGCTGGTCATAACGCGGCTTTTCGAAAAAGGTGGGAAGCACAGCCATTACCTAACAGTAATTGATACTTTGAGACTGCGAGCGTTGTCCTCAGAAAAGGACATTACCGGCGGCGCCTGCGCCTTTTCGTCAGTGCTGGAGCTACTTTGGAAATCTGTCGATTCCTTCTGTTTACGACCGAGTCCTTAAACGTTTTAGTTCCTGCATTTAAAAGCCGTTGATAAGTGAACGTGAGAGGTCATCGGCGCTTATGAACAGCAATGCTACTTTCCGCTACCATTTTGCACCAACCCACTGCGAATATTCCATTGCCGTTCTTGCTCTTCAGTTGAAACTCGCGCAGCCTTTCCGTGCGTAGCTGATGCCGAATGTTCGACCGCAAGTATGTCATGACACACTGAGACCGCAACGCCACAACATACTTCACTCGCCTCACTGCAACCCGAGGCTTCCGAATCACGGAATGCAACGCAGCGTATCGATTCCTACAGGACAACCATCGTTTTTCATACTTGGCGCCGATATATAGTAGCAGACGACAGCGCGCCTTTTCTGTTACTTTATTTTTCTTTTTCTTCAGAATGCGTAACCCGATTGTGTGCTTACGTAACCTGGCACCGTCCTACTGCACACGTCACGCGTACGTCACAATTTGGAGAAAATGGCGAATTGTCAAGAATAGGGCCCCTGGTCGGCTGATAACGTTGAGTGTTGCCAGGTCAGGAGGTAGGAGGCCTCCAAAAGCGGCTGCGGTGCGTACAGGTAATCTGATCAACGGTTGTCGAAGTTAAGAGACCAGCTTGCGTAACCGGCAGGTTACCTTGTGAACGGGCGGCTGGTAGCAGAATGCGGTCAGCAGCAGCGCCTGTGACAGCATGAACGGTGAGTGTCGTGGCATTTCATAAGCCGTGGCCGAACACAATGTCCCAGTATGTGATCGCACGTGGATTTTCATCCACAGAGCCTGCACACGTTAATGTACTCTTGGTACACATTTGGTTATAGATAAAGCCAAAAAGAAGATCTCGCTTGCACTCCTGGCGGCCACTTGTGCCGTATCCCACGTTTCGTCAGGTGGTGGAAATTTGTGCGATTCCAGTTTCTAATTACTTATGATATACTGGAAAGGTGCCAGGTTCTCCGTGGAGTAATCTATGGATACGGGCCCCCGAATCGACTAACAAAACATCGAGCTATGTGTGGGCCATCTCATTTCCGGGTATTGCTCGAGTGAGCAGGCACCCATAACACCTGAATTTTTTTAGGCTTCCTGGTCACTTTCAATACCTGCTCTGTAGCAGTCGAGACGTTTCTCGTGCAAATCTATGAAGGGTCTACTTGAAATTCTAGATTGCATCCGCATCAGTAATATATATGACTTGTGCCCCAGCTGGGTCAATCGCAGTTCCCGAAGGTTCTGTGACAACTTATTCCGAGGCCCGAAGATGCCAACCCGCGTCTCCCACGACCAGTGAACACGCTCCGTCTAATGTGTATTATGCTGCGTCTATATAGACGCTTCTTTCGGTCGTTGAGCATTTTTTTATGCTACGACCCTAGCATTCCTCCTTCCTTCCTGGCAGTTGTTTGATCCTCATTCCCTTCCTAATGAGTTCATTGTCAGTGTTTTCGTGTTTCTGGGTAGAGGTTCCACAGCTACCTCTTTGGTGCTCAAGCGCACGAAGGCTCTACCCGCCTTGGTGCGCTTGAGCCATTCTTTTTTGAATGGTGAGGTAAGCCTCCGTGAGTTTCTCTCGTGTATTCTAAGTTCAATGAATTTGTGTAGTCATGACATTCGCTACCCTCAAGGCTGCCTATACACTTTCCAAATTTTCGCCTGGACTTACTTTTCCTTCGTGCATTCAGCTTCAGCTCGCGTCCTGGTTAGACAATTGCCTGTACTCACTATCCAAGGGAAGTTTTTCTTTGGACCTCTTCCAGTAGTTGGTAAATTTTATCAACCAAGATGATTTATGAAAAGGTATTTTTAGTTTTTCCCAGTTTTAAGTCTTTTTAGCTTGTAGACACAGCCCCATGGTCCTTATTTATTTGCTGCATCTTCGTGATGAAAAGTCCGCCACGCACACTTCAAGAGCGGTAGGGGCGCATTCTCTCTAGCACCGAGCCTTTTCTTGATTACCACAGCGTTTAATGTAAGAAGTATACGCTAACAGCCTCGAATGGCATTCGGCTGCACTACGCGTGTGGGTGTCAATTCCATCATCCCTTCGCGCGATTACCTAGCTCCTGAAAAACATATTTTCAGACTCACGTTACAAGGCAGGTCGCATCTACCATTTGTTGTTTTCTTATTTCTTTAGTCTTTTTCCGCAGACCGGTGTGTTACTAGCATATTGCTACAATGCACTATATATGGCAGCGCCAGCGCCCCAAGCCTAAACCCTTTCCACTGCACTGCTGCCGAACTTTTTGCCTTCTCCAATAACCTGGCTTGTTGCCACATTGATGGCAGTACACAATGTTTCATCTTTTCAATTACCTTGTCCACTCGCTTAAGTACTGTATCTCGTTTCCTTCATCTGAAATACTTATTTTTGCTTTGCAGGCCCAGGAAAACGATCTCCATTCTCGCCTTTCTAGCCATTGCATGACTGTTTTAGAGTTTGGTATAATTCCCTGTAGTTATCCAGCTGAGCGCCTCTCTGTGAATATGGATTCAAGGCACAAAGACCCAGACGATATAGGTAATAAGAGAGTACTTGTAATGCCCTGTGTTCGTGGAAGCAATTCCCATACCAGTCACCCTTTTGACAAATAATAGCATGCGAGAATATTGCGGCTGCTGATGATACAAGCTAAATTATCAGATTATATGGCCACTACCAAAACGTACCGACCACAGGCGGCTGTTTTGGGTCTAAACGGGCTGTTCGGTTCGAGACGCCTGCTACGCCGGTAGTTCTGTTCTGGTGCTGCGCAGCGACGCCGTAAATTTCCCACAGTTTGACTCCGGCCTACCAGAAGACCGACCCCAGTAACCTACCGGGATCTGGTGACCCGCCGCCTGACGATACCGTGTTCCCACGGGACGTCGCCGCTATCCAGCACCGCCTGCCAACATTCTGGCCCAAGCAGACAGAGATCTGGTTCTCCTAGGTGGAAGCCATCTTCCTTCCATCTGCACCACGGCACCTCGGAGGCATCTCGGTTTCTTCACTTACTTTACAACCTCCCTGCTGAGGTGGCTCAAGAGTTGGCGGATGTCACCCTTAGACCCTTGGGCGATACTCTGTACCAGTGATTTAAACACTGTATTCTGGACCGCACCTTGGTGTCTGCAGAAGAACAGAAATCTGAGCTAGTTGGTGCATCGCAAAACCAAAAAAACAGAGCCGCGACTTGAGACAAACACAGGAAGAGAGTAACGGACAAGCGCTGACTTACAACTGAAGGTTTAATGAAAAGATATCGGAGGTGATATTTATGCATTTATTCTCAAGGACTAGGACGCATTTACCCCCCCCCCCCCCAAACATGCAGCAGTCAAATCATGCGAATCCAGATATACAATTTCACTATCATGCACCGATGACGTGCTCACGCAACTATCCCCTTTTCTATGAATGTGACATGCTCTGGTTAGGTGGTCCCTATGCCTGTAGACTATATTAGTGTTGTTAAAAAGAGGTGTGCATAGTTTCTTATCAGGGAATTTTGGATCATTCTTTAAAGGGCAGTCCCTGTAGTGCAGGGCAAGGTTTCAAGACGGGGCATTTTTCAATGATGTATTATGTAGGCGTAGACGGGTGCTAACACATTTATCTGTTTGGCCTATATACCTCTTTCCGCAAGAAACTTCAATGTTATACACCACACCTTCAGCACACGGTGTGGAAATAACCTGACGATTTATTTTACACCACCTCATCACACTTATTCTTTGTCGATTTTTAAACTCTCATCTTCCGCCGGCCTTGGCAATATCAACACTGAATTACTAAAAAATGCCGAGGACGGATGTGTGCCTTTCCCGCGCTTGTTCACGCAGTCACTTCTCAGAGGCCGATCAACCAACAGTAACGCGGGAAGGTCGGTCCAGTCTTCAGATTGAGTAACACCCATTAAAACCGTTAAATTACCATCCCACTTTTCAAGCCAGCGTAACCTGCTAAATCATAAAGGATTTTATCTATAGAAATGTCACGGCCTTCACTGACTCTAGCAACAATTTTCACACCGCGCAACATTTATATTCTGAGGGCTAGTCTAGCGAAAACCAACTGGCCATTTTTTTGCCCGAACTGTAGAGTAACTTGATTCTAATCAGCAGTTCGACGTCATAATTTCAGACTTTGCTAAAGGCTTGGACAAAGTAACCCATAAACGCTTAATGATGAAGATTTCCCTTTAAACTTGCACACTAAAATATTAAAATGGTTGGAAGAGTTCCAAACTAATCCCCCAGTTTGTGGCAGTTAATAAGAAACTATTTAACTCCCTCCCGGCGGAGATCAGATGTCCCTCGGAGATTAGTACTTGGCCCCCACTTTTCCTAATCAACATTATTGTTTGGCACATGTAACGTCTATACACACGCATCTGTGCTGACGACTCTGTAAATTATAGTACCATCACTGCTCTCATTGATCAGACTACACTGCAAAGTAATCATAATGCTGTACATAAATGGCGTGCCCTTGTTCAAGTAGAACGTAATTCACATAAACGTAATCTTTAATCCCTCCGCCATTCTAATAATTTTCTCTTTTTTTAGTGTAATCTCTGGTGTGCCCATACAACTAGTGTATGTCTGACCACATAAGTATTGAGGTGTAACACTCTCTAGTGATCTCTATTGGAACTGGTATGTAGCCAACACAATGTCGTCGGCAAATAAAACTTTAGGGTCCTTAACATGTCGCCTATATTTCCCAGCTCAACATCTTAAACTACTAGCCTATTAGACATTCGTGAGGCCTAAACTACAATACGCATTCTTCATCTGGAACCCTCATCAAGCCTACCTTGTTAATTCTCTAGAGTCCGCGTAAAATCCGCTACCAGGTACATCAATGCTGTGTAGTCTTATGACGTCCGCGCTTGCGCCCTAAAATCATTCGGTTTCTCATCACGACCCCTCCGTCATCCCATTTCCGCTCGTTCTTTATCCCATATAAAATATCTAACAGCTCCATGCGCACCGCTCTTTATATTCTTTCTCCAGCCCGTATATCACTCCGCACCAGACATCGCCTGCTCCTTGCCCGTCCACTGTCCCAAACCATCATCTTTTGCAATTTCTTTTTTTCCATGCGCAGCTGCAGACTGGAACGGCCTTCCAAGTGACATCACTTCTTATCACCTGCCTATTCAAGGTCAATTAGTATAGCAGCCCTTTTCAAATCTTTCCCTTCCTCCAAGTTTCTGCTAATATAAACCCTTATATAAACCACTTAGGATTTTAAGAAATTAAAATGAAATGAAATGAAGTGTGTTTAACTATTTCGGACATTGAAAAAAACAAGTATTGTGAGTCGTCCTGGAAAACCTTTTATATATGCATATGTTAAGCAACCTTAATGTAAAACGAATCAAAATGATGCTATTTAAATGCTCTTCGTACACATCTATAATATTTGCTTAGGCTGTCTACGGAACATGAATTCAAACCTTTCAGTTCCAAAGATTGAAGAAAACATTATACAAATTATCAAAAAAGCGATGGCTCTTTATTACGAAGAGATAACAAAGTAATTTCAGAACGTACAAAAGGTGGCGTTACGCATATTTTTTACTTTCGAAAATATGGGTTACGTATGTTCAGTATTCCTTGATGGATATTGTCTATAGTTTTAAGATAGAAAGTTAGTGCACATCAAATATAAAGGCCCCGGGTCAGGACGTCTGTGCATTGTGTGCTTATACTCCAGCTGAAAGGGAATCTCTCAAGGAATCACTCCAACCGAAAGGGGAACGAGTGTCTTCGCGCTAGCTTATTGATTGATGTAAATACTAGCACAAATTTTACAACCAATGCACATGACATCGAAAGGACGCATACTTGACACGTATTATGAGCCATCTTGTTCTAGACGACGAAAGACAAGGGTGAAAACAAGAAGAAAGACAAGAGTTCTTGAAGTAAAAAAGAATTGACCCCGTAACCTCTAGAGCCACTGTCCAGGGAAGGACCTTTTAGGCAAAGGAGCCCAGTGTTTCGATCAGGTACCGGAGATAGCCTGTGCAAAATGCTACAGGGACACGCCCGCCGCAAAGCAACGAAAATACAAATCAAAGCTCTCTCATGTTCTCCTTCGGGAAGCCAGCTTCCTCGTTCCCTGCGCTGGCCCGTCGAGCCGCAGCTATGACGTCTTAGCCGAAAACAACGTCCATTGGTCCGTCTCGCTGTCTGAGGGTGAAGGATGGGTGCCTACCGCTCGCTGCGCGCTTTTCCCTCGTCACGACCGGACTGAATCCAGCGGGGCGTGCTCCCTCGCCCGGCTCTTTGTTTTTTTTTTGTTTTTTTTTTTGGCGCACGCGGAGTGCCACGCCCCACCTCCCGCTAAACGCGGAGAAGGAAGTGGAATTGGTCTTGCGGAGGCTAGACGACCGGCCAGGAAGAGGAAAACCTTTGCGAGGAAACGGGAGGAGAGAAACACGACAGAATTGGGTGATTTCAGTGGCTGTAACTGCGTTACTAGTTACTCTTTTCAAAAGCATTTCGCGGCCTTGCGTTCTGGGGGCGAAGTCTCACAGTAAACGGAGAAGAAAATATTTTTGACCGGAGGGTGGACAGTGGGCGTTTAAAGCGTTTTAATGTTTACGGGCACAAAATTTTCATTGCGTATACCATCTATATTGATGCACCCCGCATTTTTGAGCTTTAATAGCCACGTGCACAGCGCAAAGAAACAGCAATTTTGTCCCTTAAGTTCAGTTTTTGTTTCAAATATCTGAATACAGGGCACATCAAAGACACGCTGAAGTCATGTGAGGAGTACAAATATCGCAATATGTTCCGCTGTTTTCTTCTCTTTATTTCGTACGAAGGCTTACACGAGTCTGGCCAGAAGTTAAAATCACCAAATATGATTAACCAACGATAATATATCAGATTTTTTTATCTCTCACGTGACCAAAATGGGTTTAACGTGACAGCGGCTGTAGCCGACATTCCCGTAAAAATTTCACTTATGACATATTTAGCAGCTGAAAGTCAACAACTCATTATGATTATGTGCATTCACGTCTCGAGCTCTAATCTAAAATAAAAAGGTTTCGAAAATTTTGTTTTCTCTCCTTCTTTAACATCAAAGACATGTTTATGGCACAGTTGAGGGAAGTCGTGATTGTGTTCAATGTTAAGAGCCCGAGTTTGCTCCATTTTTTTTAAGGCAAGTCTACACGACTTCCTTTAAGTTAAAGACAGCCCAATTCTCTTCCATTGGCATGTCTACGACAAAAAAGACTACTCTTATCTTACTTTTGAAACGTCGTTCTGCATTCTTCGCTATTGGCCTTATCGCTCGTCGCCGTGCTTCATAGTCGCTAGGCATATATAGGCATCCTGTGGCTTCTTTCTGAAGGCTACTTCTAAAAACACTGCCAATTGAAGCGAATTCCACCAAAAATGAGCGATACTGAAGAAAGTATTCTTACCAAGCAAAATGATACAAAGAAAAGCGAGAATTCACCAAATGGTGAGGTAACTGCGTTTAAAGCAGCCGCTATCACCCGAAAATTTGAAAATTTCTTAAAGCAATGATAGGCATGAGACAGCACTCGCTACCGTTCACATTTCAGATTGCTTTCATATGGGTGGTATGCACCGGGCTTCCCAGTTCCTGTTAGGTTATTTCAGACGTACAGTTCTCTCCTTGGCCTACATTAGATTTCTTGCCGCCACATTTGGTCCAAAACGGCTCTTCAATCTGTCAGCCTACCTCATCTTCCGCAGAAGAAACCAACGTATCTACACTGTTGAAAAAGGCTCTCCATCCCACCAGTGCCAACAGTTTTTCCATTTGACTCGCAAGCCCCACAGGTAAACATCGGCCTGGAAATTCGGGTTACCGCGAGAGCATCAGCAGGTCCCGGCAAAAGACGAGGAGTTCCCTAACAAGAAGAACCGTTGATCATGCACCTCGACAACTGTCAGAAAAGCGGGCCCAAGAAAGGAGACACGGGCAGGCAGCGGGTGCCTCAAGAGCGACTTTTCGGTGAGAGAGACATCCGCTTTTATACACTCGTGAGATCAAATGGAAATGAGGTACATGCCAGAAGAAATACAAGCATCAGCCAATGCATTCCTGTCCAGTCTTGCATAGCTCACTCACTCGCCGGCGTTATGAAATCTCTTCCCAGAATATGGGGCGAAAACTCTCCCTCGAGCTCCGCGCTTCAAAAGCTTTCGAACAAAGGCGCAAACACGAACACACACGCCAATCTAACTTACCTTAATACAACGGCTGGAAAAAGCGTTTGGCGACGGTCTCCGCACTGCTGAAATTCTTCGAAATGTCCTGTGGCACTGACAGATGAAGTTGAATCCGCTGCTGCCACATCAGTGACCCACACTACGAAGGCGAAAGCGCAATAGATGCCCCTCTGTGGAATGAAGATTCCAATGGGCAAAGGACAGCATCCACTGCCCAGAGGGATTGTCTCGATAATTCTCCAAACCTAAGCTAATCGTTCCCGGCGATGATCCGAGTGCATCCAGAATGCTACCTCCGCACAATCTGGTTCGCTCACGCTGCAAAGTGGATCACAAGTCAAGCATTATTTTATAGCGACTAACCTACGAGCGTTTTCGACACCGGAATGGGCATTTTGTAAAGCTACAGTTAAGGCTCTGACAACCAAGTGCCTTCCAGAGCTACCTATTTAGATTATTCAGGCGAATCTGGACGCATCTCTTGAAGACAAAGTTTTCTGTGGCTTCAGGGCCGGGAAGAAGTCAAATAATTTTACTGTGTGGCTCCTGAGGTCTGCTTTTGAGTGTTTGCAAACGCTCGTGTTTCTCTAACAAGTGAAATCTCAGTTCCGCTTCAGGTTTATCTAGTATACAAGGTTCCGACCAACAGTGCTGTATGATCTACAACGTCGCCATCGATGAGGATTGTATTGCCCTACGCCATGAGCTTTATGCCCCACTCACCGTTTATTTCAAGCCCGTCGCATGGGAAAGGGGCACCCTTGCATCATCACCCTACAAGGCCTAGTCACTCTCTTAGCTCGCCTATTAAGCTACGCCGGCATTCTATGCCCTCGACCATATAAAAATAGTGTTTTCGGTTGTTACAACAGCTTTCGCTTGACATATGCCAGGCCTAGTAGATAAAGCACTGATAGAAGAAACAGTATCTTACCGGTATGGTCTCTGCAAGACTAATAGCCATGACATCACCTCTTCAACTTGCCCAGCAAAACAGAAAGCATCTCGTATGGCACGTCGTGGGATAAAGAGGCAATGGTTTCGTCATGCTAATTCACCACTGGTTCAGATATTCAACATATTTGAGGCTCTCCAATTGGGAGAAGACGAATGGAGAAAGCTATCCCAGACCGAGCCACTGGCAACGTCAACGTCATAGGCTTGCAGCGATAAAGTGAGTGCATGCATAACAACGTCACAAGCAGGATACAAACGTGAAGAACATGCTGGAACGTCTACATGATGACAGGACAGGAGTAGAAGATCACATTACATGTCTTCTGGGGGAGGCTTATAAGCTCCCCAACCGTGAACTGCTTTTACGTCGATGGTGAGCAGAGAAATCACCGACCGCCAACATAAAAGCTGTCTCACCGTCAACTACTTCCCATACTCCTGTCTCCTTCACTGATTCCCAGAAGTCTTCTGTGGCCCTGTCTTATAACACTTCCGCATCCTGACTAAGCTTTGTGGTCACTCAGTTATCCATCGTGACATCTGTGCTTTTGCGTAACCTGGATTGATAATCAAGATGGTGACTAAAGGTTACAGCGGTGGGCTTCACTGGAACTGCACAAGTCTCTCTACGGATCTAGGACAGCTAAACTCCAGTCTTTGCATATTAACATGTTAAAGGTATAGGCCCTGTTACTGCAGGCGACTCACGTGGTGCCAATCATTTCAGTTCACACTGCGTATGTGCTTCCTTCAACGTGAGCAAACAGATACCCCTCCGGGAAAGGCAGTGGGTTATGTTGATACACCGTTTCCTCAGGTCCATCTTGCTCTGGAAAACTGGTGTACACTATATCAGGAGGTTGTTATAGTAGCAGTAAAGTTTTGTAAAACAAGTGTTGTGGTTATGTCGGTGTATGATAGACCTGGCGGTTGCTCTCCCTTCCGCATACACCAGGGATGGATAATTTTAGTTCGTAATTTGTGTTTTTGCTTTTGCTTTTAAGTTTTAGTTTTTAATTGATAGAGACTTCCATGCCCTTCACCCGAACTTGGGGTACTCCGTTGTAAGCCTTCGCTGCAAGCTTGTGCGGGATGCATTTGGTCATTAGCGGTCATGAGGGGGGGGGGGGCGTTTCCAGTTCTTTAGTGAACGCAGAAGCGAAAGCAGAAATATGTTAGCACTCAAACCTGAAAAGAGCGCGCCCGAAATTATAAGTGAGAGTAACAGTACATATAGATTGCGGGTTTAAAAGATACCAGATTTAGTCGGGTTATATTTAGGTACCTTGGGCAGACCAGAATGATAAAAGGAACGTTTGGCGTTTTTTACTGCGACCATGGTACCTCTGTTCAGCAGCGTAGTATTTTTCCCATATTCAGTCATTTCCAGTCTGTTTCGATCTGCAGAACAAACGTTTCTTTTTGTTTTCTAATCTCCCCATAGCCTTGTAAACATCGACCAATTTTCGTGCGTGGTTTGTTCCTGGAAGGAGCGCTGAAAAGATGAGAAAAAGCCTAAAATTCCCTGTTTATGGCCTCGTAGTTTCATTTGTTATCACAGGTGATTGTTTTTCTAGAATTTGTTTACTTGTTTGAGTGAAGGTAAAAGGCGCATAGAAGATGGTGATTACTAATTACCCGGAGATAAGTAATATAGGTGAGGCTGTCATAGTGACGAGATAGTATGCGGCAAAAATGTTAGTGGTATCTCCGTTGATGCGTGTGGGCTGGGTTACTAATTTAGTAAGATTAAATTTTAAGCACACATCCATGAACTCCCATGATTCATCCTGTCCTAAATTATGCTGATAAGGATTATTCCAATCTATCCCAGGACAGGCAAAATCTCTAAAGCGTAGAGCATGTGAATTAGGGTGTTTTGTTTTAAGTTCGATCAGAATGTAGTGCAGATTTTAAGGAAATTCGGGGTTATTGTGGGGGGTCTATATGAAACACCACTTAGTATAGATAACTGTGGCGCGACAAAGCAGCCATAGTATTGAGGTAGGATTGGATGTTACTGCGGGAACACTGCAGTTGATTCCTAGTAGCGATAAGGACACCTCCTCATCGGGGGCCTTTGCGATTAGCACGAAAAGGTTAACATTTTGTAAGTTTCACAAAATTTCAGTGCCGCCCACTTTATCGATCAGCCAAGCTTCTGTCAGCACAAGTAGGTGACTGACCGTTGAAGACAAAAGGCTGTATACACTATCGCACTTTGAAAGTAGAATGCGTATGTTGGTATAGATAACCACAAAGGAAATAGATTGTCGATAGGAGATATGGCGATGATTACATAAGTGTTGACGGTGCGGTAAATGCTATGCTAATTTTTTACCCGTTTCAGGGGCGGCATCAGATGTGCAGTGTTTTTTGCCGAGAAATAAGGTCTTTTACCGCAAAGAGAACGGTCCTGTTTCTGCTCCCGTAAACGCGACGCAATGCTTGCGGGCTTTCTTAACAGAGCGGGTAAAATCTTCCCCAATGCTATAGCCCGTGCCATTCAGAATATGACTTTTGAAAAGAATAGTTTATTTTGTTTTGAAAGTGGCAAATTTTGCTATATTTGGCCGCTGGCAGTCCTTATTATGGCGTCCTAAGCGATGAGCCCGCTCTATCTGACTGAGCTCTAAGGTTAAGTCTAACACATCCTGGCAATATTTAATTAGTATTTCTTCATTTTTGATACATTATTCGCGGGAATTGGAGTCTGGAATTCCATAGATTTTATGATTGTTGCGGCGTAACTTGTTTTCGGTGACGTCTATTGGAGTCTCAAGGTTAGTAACAAGAGCAGCAGTCTCAGCGGCAACAACTTAGGCGGATACTATGTCAGAGTTTAGAGTAGAAATGCCCTGAAAAAGGTTTTCCAGGTTTGCTAGCCGCTTACTCATATCGGAAATTGTTTCGTCGACAGAATGCATCTGACATTTAAGGCCCTGCTCATTATCTAATAATTTGCTTTGACCGGCTATCAACGTCTTGAGTTCAGCAAGAACGCTATCAAGGTTGTCCGGACCAGGGTTTGTCTCAGTATCGCTGGACAAAAGATGGGATTTTACAACACAAATCATTCACTAGCCATGCAATTGCAAAACGGCAGGCTCGGTAGCTGTACGAGGCAAGAGTCACTACATTTTTTTAGAAAAAGGCAGTATGGTGAACTAACCTTCGCAGTGAAACTCAGTGGATAAGGAGGAGGAGGAGGAGGAGGAAGAACATTTATTTCCGCCGAATATGGCGCGGCAGCCACCTCCGGGTCCGCACGCAGGCGTCCAGGGAGGCAGTCTGTCGCACCGCGGCCGGAGGACACCCGGCCCCGTCTAGGATAAGAGGTCTTCAGCCTCGGCCGCCAGGCGGAGGGCGAATCGCTGAGTTTTTTCGTCGGAGCTTCTTAGCGTGGTCTCCCATTCATCGCTAGTTTTAATCGCGTTGCGCCCTGGGGCACGAACGCATCTCCATATTATGTGATCTAATGTTGCCACGTGGCCGCAAAATTTACAAATTTCGGTTTCTGCACCGTCCCTCTTCCACCCTCTGGCACCCGTCCAACTCCTCCACAGGGGCGAAAAGAAATATCGAGCTTGTAGTCTTCTCTAGTCGTATGATTCCTTTTTACTCAGGGATCTATCCGGTGGAGGATATATCCTCCGGTCTTTCTTCAGGTTGTCGGTTACGTTCCTAAACGTACTAATACATTCTTTGCTTTTAGATGTTGTTGTGGAGGCGTCCGCAGCACCCCGAGGTATCGAGGAGCGGGCGAGCATGTGGGCAGCCTCGTTGCCGGCGAGACCGGCGTGTGCTGGGGTCCAGATTATGGTCACGCTTTCCGCGAGAGACGACTCGTTCAGAATTTTCGCAGCACGATTGCTGACTCTACCCTTGCTATAATTCCTAACCGCCGCTTTGCTATCGCTGATGACGTGTTTCACGCCTGGTCGTGTAATGGCAATGACTATTACAATCTCCTCCGCCTCTACAGGTGGTGGATCTCGGTTTCTTTCGATTCCTATGGCGATCCCGGTGTCTAATAGGGCGACCGAGGTTACGTCGCCTTCTTTGCCGATCGCTGCATCGGTGTAGGCGACCGATCCCGGCGGGAATTTGTCCAATTTGGATAAGGAGGCTGCATCATGGCAGAGCTACCGAGCCCAAATAGCGCGGGCGGAAGGCGGTGCTTTTTATACGTTAACAGGGTGGATGCTGTCGCTTGCGCTTGCCATCCGGTGTCGGAGCTCGAGCAAGGGAGCGCTGCTTTCATCGACGACTCTGCTCTGGCCAAAGGTCCAGTGTTCTAGGTGTAGAAGGGCTGTTCTGGGCCTCGTAAGAACGAACCATCAACAGTCGAAGATGGTTGGCAAGATACAGGCAAAGACAGGCCCGAGCACCTGCGTAGCGAAAATCAGTAGATGAGGAGGCTGAATCATGGCAAAGCTACCGAGCCCATGCCTTCCACCTTTAGATTTAAACACACGAACATATCGGTCATAAGCACACAGCACAAAGTTCGCATTATGTGGTCGTCTTTGATATGTGCCCGACCAAATACCATAATGCAGCATAAAATATCAGGTGAAGCTATGCTTGTACAGTTCGATTCATATAAGCTCCCGTGGCATCTGCTACCGCTCTGTGCCTTTCCAAGCTCATACACATCTTCCTGCTGCTGGGAATGACTGGTTCTCAGACTGCAGTGCCATGTACGCAAGAAACCTCGACATCGCTTTAAATGCTTTGCGAGGATGCTAACCGCCCATGGTTGTCCTCATACCTTGTAGTCTGTTCAGCTTCACGGAACATCTGTGCAATTATTTATTTTGTGCTTGAAATGAGGTCGGGTGGATGAAAGAAAATAAAACTATTCTAAACTCGGTATACCGCTTGTACGGCTATTATGAAGATTTAAATTTAAATTGGTCTCAGTCGAGTCTTTCGTCAAGTCTATCTGGTTCACTCTACTATTTTTTCTCGTTATAGTTTTTGCCTTTTTTTTCTTCACATTAGGCACGAAGCTTTTTTTACAAACGCGTAAGCCTAGGTGAGCTATCCATGAATCCGCGTGCCGAAGAGGACAAAGCGCGTGGTGCACGTGACACTGTGAGCGAGAAAGAAGAACAGTGCCTTGAAAACCGATGGCGTGCCTCCTTCTGTTTGTGCTTCCTGTGGTCCTGGCTCAAAGGCCGACATTTGAGTGAGTGACTTGCGAGAGCACAATACGGTACTGCGTCCACAATAAGCAGCGACAGAGATGCACCCTTGTCGTTTGGCGCAGGCCGTTAGCAGAGCCAACTGAGCTCGTCCCGGAACCCTGGCGGGAGCTGCAGCACCGCTCCTCCTCGGACAACCATCGGAGAAGTCCGGCAGCGGGCTTTGGAGGTGCCTGTACCCAAGATGGCCAATGCGGCAAGGATCTTACATGCACGCCGTAAGAAGGAGTGATGGTGCAGGCGACCTTCATAATTTATTTGCTACTCGCTGTGGTCTGTGCAGTTATTTTTCGTGTTATTTCATTACCCACACAGGTATATATTTCTGGTGCCCATGTTCGTAAGGAAGTCACGAGCGATGATTTAATTTTTACTGCAATGCGGCAAACCCAACGCCACAATCTTAGACACTTAACAAAAGTCCTATAAATGCCCCGTTTCCATGATTTACTCATCTTTGCGGCGTATCTGGGACTACTTTGTCTAATAAAACGTGCTATGAGAGGTGCCAGTTGAATTTTATATAACTACATGGTCAGAGTTCAGCCGTAAGAATCACCAGCATTCAATCACTGGTATTAAAGCCGAACCAAATTTCGCATCACCGCATGATTTCGTTTATCAGAGAATTGTTACTAAATAATCTACACTGCATTCCCTTCTCGTTTAGGTCCAGATTTAATGGTTCAGCGGTGAAAATGCGGGTACACGTAAGCTCCGCCTGCTCGAGTATAACGTAATGCTATAATGGCTCCTGTGCGCGGTTTTATTTCTGCATGCCAGCTCGTGCACATGCAATCTGGTACCCGGCTTTTCAGTACTGATTTTATTTCCGCATCTGGTATGCATGACACTTATTTCTCGCATCCACAGCATACAGTCGTAAGATGCTATATTGTGAAAAACACCAGACATAGATGTAAGTCTCGGATAAACCAAGCCACACAAACGGGCCCACATGGTTAAGAATTGCCAACATAACTTGGAATTGAAAGGTACAGATTAGACTCCCATCTTACCTTCCCATTGCAAAGTAACTGTCCGTGGCAGTAGCTGTTACAATATCGCCTTCGTCTAGCGGTGTAATAACGTCATGCAACCCACACTGTAAGCAATGCGCGGCTTCCTTATCTGCCAGCCATCAAGGGCTGAAGGTATGCTCTTAAACTGTCAAAGAGCCAACACCGACGTATCCGGCGACAGTTTTTTTCTTTTTTGCTGACTACGCTCTTAGTGCGGACACGTTACAATTATATTTCCTGTACGTATGTGTGTCAACATTTGTCACTTCAAAAATGACACTTACCAACAGTCATGTAAATTCATTATTCAGCGTGGGGACACCACCAGCTCTCACCCTTCATGCACATTTGCCCCACGCGCCCACCCTGCACATATGAAGCGAGGGCGAAATCAAATATCCAATGAAGTGCAAAAGGCATAATATTGAAGTGTACAACCATTACTTCTGGTAATATTTGTCGCATCACATCGTATACTGTTCTGTGTGTTTTTTGCATTAAATTTCGTACCGTTATCTGTTAGCAGTGTCATTGTTTGACTGCGGCTTTTACATGCGTGTTCGTACTTCTATTCACAACACATGCGTTTTGAAGATCTTGGTTCTTATCATTCAGTAAGGTTTTGCTCGCTCACTGCGTTTTTCAATTTATTTTTTTTTATTTCAGTTCTCTCAAGTTTTTATTCCTACCTTCACGTCGGAACTGTTTCTCACGATCTGGAACGCTGCCTACTAATTGTCTCGTTTAATAGCTTTTCCAGCCGACACCCAGTCCACAATTGCGTGGAAGTGTCCATTATTTAAACTCAACGAGATTCTAGTGATGGACAAAATATTGGTTGCCGTGCTCAGAAATATGTTCCGCATAACCACTCATCTTTATTGAACCTAACAGCAAGCTTTATGCATAATAAGGAATTCTTACATGCTCCTTTACCACCCGGCTTCTGCCACCAGGTCGGAGGGCGGAGACGTGCCCCGCTGCAGGTGCTCCCCGATGCTTCCTATCTACGTCCATCATGCCGGCGTTGGAAGGTGTGTCCGTGGTAAGTGCTTCCGAAACCCGAAATTAAATTGTCGATATTCACATCGTTTTCAGGAATGGAAATAATCTGAATCGGCAACTACCAGTGAGAAGGCGCACCTGCAAGCAGCACATAAAAAAAAGAACTGGCAATCTTTACAGGAAAGCTTGTAGCAGTTGCGTTGCAAAATTCTCCTTATAACAACGCTCTTGGTGCGCTATTTTCAAGGAACCGCAGCACGCATTATGCTTCTCTGGATAAAAAGGGAGGTTAACTGAAGAATCAATTTCTGCACTACTGTGGCCAATTAGTCGATAAAGATGCATGGGGAGCCATTTATAAGCAGCTGCTAATAAGTAGTTCTCTAACTGGACTCAGGGAATATCCGTTGGCCTCACGCCCGGTCAAGCTTTGCTTCACCAACAAACGCCAGACAGCGAGCGGTGAGCGAAAGGTCTCAATGTGATGAGATATTACACGTGTGCAACTTAGTAAAAAGTATAAAGCACAAGAGCTTTCTTTCGAGCCATGTAGTGTAACTCTAACAACTTGTAACTAACAACTTGCAACGTGTAACTCTAACAACTTGAAGAGGTCATGACGAAC
Organism: Amblyomma maculatum; assembly: GCF_055883805.1. Taxonomy (NCBI): domain Eukaryota; kingdom Metazoa; phylum Arthropoda; class Arachnida; order Ixodida; family Ixodidae; genus Amblyomma; species Amblyomma maculatum. Next base: position 10,191,368 of record NC_139350.1, read on the forward strand.
ATATATCTCATCTCTTTCTATATTTTAAACTGTTGTAGTGTACCAAGAGTGAAGTGTCACAGGTGATAATGAAACCGTTTGGTCTGCTAACTTTTCGTAATAGCGGCACTTTTCACTCCCTCTTGCCTATTATTATCACCAGGTTTTCCCCAGCTGGTTCCTTTGGTGAATGTGAAACATTTCCGCATAATATTCATTATTAAGGCATAATATTCATTATTATCAATGCCTCGCAGTGTACTCACTTCCGAGAGCAGCAGCCGGTCCAGTTACGGTTTATCTAATTGTAATCGTAGTTGCTCATAACATGCGGCTAGCTACATTCGATTTTTATTCATTTTTACCCGACCCGCATGCCCAACTCAATTTCGTTTGTGGTACGAACATCAAAACTTACTGGTTTTGAATAGACGCGACCGCTTGTCAGTAGCAGCGGAGATAATGGGTGCTTTTCCAATAACATTTTCTGCCATGCCGTTCTATACTGTCTTCTCTGATGCTTAGAAGTGACTCCGGTTGTAGACGAAATGTTCTAAATAATACTTTGAGTGATGTACTGCATTTCCACCTCCATACTAGCAAAGAAAGTTCCAGAGGCACTGGAAGCGGTTATACTTCATGATCTGCTCGGAAGTGGTTATACTTCATGATGCGCTCAAATTTTAAGTACTGGCGTTTGATCGCGTAGACACAAACTTTAGGCACTACCAGTTTGTATCGCTTATTGTTTTCATAAACATCCGCCTAAGTGTGGCTGTATGGCTACGCGGATTCCGCAGAAATTACACACTTGAAAAATTCTTCCTTATCCAGTGTTCGAACCCGGACAACGAGCTCCACTGGCAGCCTCTCTTCCCTCTCGCCCTATAATGTGTACTATCTGTCCTGATTATCTCAGTTATTAAACTAGCTGCTCCGGTGGTCCCGGATTCAATCCTCGGAGCCAAATAAATTATGCTATGGTGAGGGTGCAGTGCGACTGAAAGAGGAGGAAGGAAGGCGACAAACAGAGCTCTGTTTCTGAAGTAATACGCTCTGAAGGGCTAGTTGGCTGCGTTCGTCGAGTTCCCTGTGCTTGTTCGCTTCCTTGGTATTGATCATAATATGACTCCTTCAACATTGTTTCCTTTTCAATTTTTCTTCTACTACAAAGGCCTTGGGCAAGCTCAGTTTTCTTTTGCTGTCGTATGACTTCGCTAGGGGGGATAGCAATTGTTATTTAGTGTCAATTAGGGGAACAATAGGTGATACTAATTGGAGCAGCAGCAGGGCCGAAAAGATGGAACACCAGTCTAGCGCGAAAGAGATTCACTGTTCAAATCTTGGTTCTACGGAGTTCTTCAACATTGTTTGTGCGTGTCAGGGATTAGAATACCCAGGCATGGCCTGTGGCCTGACTCTAGTTACCACCCCAGGAAAATCGTATTCCCTGAAAAGAATAAAAATTGGCCACCATGCTGTACCTATGATCACAACCTATTGTATATGAAAGGGCCGAATAGGTAATTGCTCTCTCCTAGGGGGATATTCCTGAACATAGCACCAAAACTTGGTGTCGTCCTATGTTAGCCATGAACTGCGACAACAGATGACATAACATACTCAGCCTTCAATTCGCCGCTCACCCTCTAGCCAGCTGGAATAGCTGGCAAGCAACCTGTTTTGGCGCTGTTTAAATTGCCTTCCGCATTCACTAAAAATGAAGGGCGACCATATCAAGCTCGTACTTTGTCGCTGCTAAAGAAAAACTGTGTTCTGCAATGAAGTTTGCGTTTTTGTGGGCATCCAGCCAAGTCCCTGTACGAGTCTTGCCTGAGCAGTGCGGAGTGCAGCCACAGCAACCCCAACTTGCAGTGTATCGACTTCCTCTGCTCCTGTCCCCTGCCCTACGTGGTCACTGAAGACCGCCGCTGCCTTGCCCGTGAGTCACACATAAAGGCCGACGCTTATCGCATAACTGTGAAGACTAGAACCGCATACGAGGTCTCTGACAAAGGTAGTTTACTTGCGGCTGTCAACATCAAAGGAATAACAAGTTGTTTCGTATGAATCTTAGCGTTACATAACCGCATGTGACACCTTATATGCCAATACTCACGCGCTCAAAACGCTAGCGTCCAAACAATATTTTCTAGAGATTTCTGCATTCTAAGTGTAGAGTGGTGGATATCTAAGGTTTGCGTGAGAGTCGTTTAAAAATTTGGCAGAATCGCATTGCAAGATTATAGGCACAAAACCCATGAGGTACAATTTTGCTTTTGCACTTGGTCCATGCACGCCAGAATTTATGATGCCCTATATATTATTATGCTAATGACTCTGGGCCTCTAATACTGGCGGCCAGGAATTTAGGCTCTAACTCCTGTTCAAGGTCGTCATAACACGTCGCAACTCAAGTATCACACCAGTGTTGGCTAGTAAAACTCATGCCCAGCAATTTATGTAATTATTTGAAGAACTGTGCGATAGAACAGTCTATCGTGAAAGAACCCGCATATTTCAAAAAAATATTCGCAGAAAGCAAGATTACTGAACATTCAATAAACTGAAAACTACCTGTGCATTACGAGAGAAAACTATTTCCCACAAAAAAGTACAGCTAGGTGCGCATGTAGGGTTGTTTGTTTATGGGTAAACTACGATTATTTTCCGATTTCTGGAACTACTTTGCCCACGGAACAGCTGTGCTCCCGGTTGGCGCACAGGCGAGAAGCGGTCTAGGCAGCCGACAGACAGACAATCCTCGGCTGCAATGCCCGTGGCGCCATCTAACGTCAGAGTCCCAAACAAAGCCGCGATCAGCTGGCGCACACAGAGAAGCCATATTTACAAGCTGTGCATTCACAGCAGGGCTAAGAAGTGTTCGAGATAAGAAGTAAATGAAAGACATTGGATGACTTGCGCAAATAACACGAGGATTTAGACATTGCAGCGAAGGATTCTGAAGGCACCCGCGTGCAAGTACTGCAACACTCAGATGGTCACCGATCCACTGAAGAGGCCCTACGACTCAATTTGCGAGAATCTTGCGTCATCTCATCAACAAATGTGGAAGATTGCGGTTCAGAAAACTGAAAAGGCGGGGACTTCTTAGCTCACGCTCTTCGACATTACCTGCAGGCAGCGTATGAAAGAAAATGAAGCGGATGGCGTGATTCATAACTACGTTCATGCCTTGGCGTACAGTGTAATTAGCGTGCACAAGGCGGCCAGATATCTGGGGATTGTGTACGCAAATACACAAAGGCAGCTAAAACTACGCGGACAGGACATGAATACATAAAAGAAACTTTTGACGAGAACATGGCGAAGACACGTTGTGATATCGAGTTTCTTCGTCGAATAATCCCCTGACATTAGTGCAGTGCCTACCATTATCCCTCTCTGTGCTGCTATAGTCAAACAGAAAAAAAAGAAACAAGTTTGTTCGGTCTCCATCGACATAGTTAATGCTTTGTAGAGCTACGCCGTGAACAGGGCTGTCGGCAAGGTTCTCTCACTGTAGGAAAGACGTGCAAGGATGTTGTAGCTGTAGACACAGACTCTGCGGAGTACATGCGAAAAATGGTACGTGAGATATGTAAAGCTTTAGCGATCCACATTTTGTATGTGAAAGACAGCACTTTGATTCATGTGAGCACTGACCATGCATTTGGTCACCTTGCGTGTCTAATGTTCGATCCGTAGCTATAAAATTTGTAGCAATATTTGAGCACGCTAACAAGCAGCACCAAATGTACATAGAAATTTGTGCCTCTAATAGCCTATTTTGCCATCATTCGAGAAGTCTGCATCTGTAATTCCGAAGAAATGTCAAAGTTTCTGCGAAGGGTTTGTTGGCGTCATATAAATGTAGAACTGAATTATAGAGATAGTTGAAAGCTCTATTGCGAGCACTATAAAGCAGAAGCTATGCGAGCGATACTTTCTGAAAAAGAATCTTTTTATGAGAAGGCACTCTTAATGAGAGATGCACTCGAGGAGCCACATCTAGATGTCAAGAAAACGCTTGAAAGCGAAGAATTTCTGGTGCCAAGCTTCGATCACCTCGTAAATGTTAAGCTACAGGAGGTTGTCAACGAGCTTTCTACGATGATTGGTAAAATCGATGCGACATAAGGTTTTTTTTTGTTTCGATTACCTAACAGTAGTGCTACGTTAGTAAAAACTTGGTGTGAACAGTTTTTCGCGAAAGCCTCCAAAAAATAGGACCGCACTATGAAACGGAACGTCTCAGAAAAGAGAGAAACCATTTGACAATGTGAGATACCTGCAGAAGCCAGACAGTTCTCGGATGAAAACCCACATGTTATGCATGCAGATGATTAGGTATGTTAATAATGACGCGTAGAACGTCGATGAATAGCTCACGTGAAGAAAATGTTTTTTGAAACTGACCGTTGCACATCACTGGGAATAAAAGTTACGAACGAAACACCGAATTATTAACTACGTTGTTGAAAGCATCCCTTAACATATTGTCACGACTGAAGTCCGAGGGAGCCGTGAAAGTACACGTAGCCAAGGACCCGAGAATGAGGTCGGCTTGTCGTTTCGAACACAGAGTCACAGCGTCCAGCACCAGCGCGCCGCTCGTGCCAACCACCGCTTCGTTGTCGTCGGCACCAAACACGGCTGTCGCGCGGCGCTAGGCACGTGGCATTATTCCCCCCCCCGTGAAAGAAAACATCGTCCCGATGACAAGGTGAGAGGAGAAAAGAAAGAAAAAAAAATTAGGTGAACTGTACAATGACGCAAGGTTTCACTTGCAGGGAACGCTCAGTCACGCGAAAAGTACGGCTTTAAGCGCACCACATGTACAATTTCAGGCCGCTGGCGTCGAACACTGACGGTCACAGTTCCATCTGGAATAACTTCGTAATTAACGTTGTTTAAGCGGCGCAGGACTTTATAGGGTCCGAAATAGCGGTGGAGTAGTTTCTCGCTCAAGCCTTTGTGACGCACGGGGGTCCACACCCACACTTGGTCCCCTGGTTCGTAGTGGGCCTCCCTGTGCCGAAGGTTATAGTGTCGAGCGTCCGTGGCATGCTGCTCCTTGATGTGCAAGCGGGCCAGCTGACGGGCTTGCTCGGCCTGTTCTGCGAAATGGGCGGCGTCGGGTTCGACCGCTTCTTCCCCGCACGGGAGCATCGCATCCAACATCGTGCGGGCCTCTCTGCCATATACGAGACGGAACGGCGTAAACTTCGTGGTTTCCTGCGGCGCCGTATTGTAGGCGAAGGTGACATACGGCAGGATCTCGTCCCACATTTTATGCTCAACGTCGATGTACATTGAGATCATGTCGGCCAAAGTTTTGTTTAGTCGTTCCGTTAATCCATTTGTCTGAGGGTGATACGCTGTTGTTGTGCGATGCTCGGTATGGCTGAGAGTTAAGGTGTCCCGCAGTAGCCGAGCTGTAAACGCCTTTCCTCGGTCAGTAATGATGGTAGACGGTGCACCGTGTCTGAGCACAATGTCGTTCATAAAGAATCGAGCAACTTCGCCGGCAGTACCTCGGGCAAGGGCCTTCGTTTCAGCGTAGCGTGTTAAGTAGTCTGTGGCGACTACGATCCACTTGTGTCCGTTCGAGGATAAAGGAAATGGGCCTAAAAGGTCCATGCCCACTTGCTCGAAGGGTGTGAGGGGTGGATCAATACATTGTAACATACCGGATGGCTTGAGCGTGGGTTTTTTTCGCCGCTGGCATTGTCGACAAGTCTGTACGTAACGTCTAACGCTCGGAGAAAGATGTGGCCAGTAGTAGTTCTGCCGGACTCGGTTTAGGGTGCGTGTAAAGCCAAGATGCCCTGAAGTTGGTTCGTCGTGGCAGGCCAGGAGGATTTCGTGCCTTAGATCGGCCGGTATAACTAGCAGGTATGTTTTCGCACTCGACGTAGAATTCTTCTTATAAAGCACCCCATTGCGGAGGCAATACGACGACAACCCCCGAGCAAGGTACCGGGGTATTGTAGGATGCCTACCTTCAAGATGGTCAATAATCAGTCGCAGCTCGTCGTCGGCACGCTGTTTGGAGGCGAGATCGGACGTAGTGACTGCTCCGAGGAAGCTATCGTCGTCGGTGGCATCTGACGAAGGAGGGCCGACGGGCGCGCGGGACAGGCTATCGGCATCGGTGTGCTTCCGGCCAGACTTATAAATAACATCGAAATCGAACTCCTGTAGGCGCAATGCCCAACGTTTAAGCGGCCACAAGGATCCTTTAAGTTTTTCAGCCAACACAACGAGTGATGGTCAGTGATGACGCGAAACGGTCGGCCATAAAGGTACGGGCGGAACTTGGCAGCGGCCCATACTACCGCCAAACATTCTTTTCCAGTGGTGGAATAGTTACACTCAGCACGGGAAAGTGCTCGGCTGGCGTAGGCAATTACTTTCTCGACCCCGTCTTGGTGCTGAACTAGAACGGCACCAAGGCCGACGTTGCTCGCATCCGTGTGTAATTCTGTGTCGGCATCATCGTCGAAATGTGCCAGGATCGGGGGTGACTGGAGCCGGCGTCGTAACTCGTCGAAAGCCATCTGCTGCTCGGCGCCCCAGGAAAATGATGCGTCATCTCGAGTCAGGAGAGTCAGAGGGCTGGCCATCTGTGCAAAGTTTTTGATAAAGCGACGATAATAGGAGCACAGCCCCAAAAACCGTCGGACTGCTTTTTTGTGGGCGGGGACGGGAAAGGCAGCAACGGCAGCAAGTTTCTCAGGGTCAGCTCGGATGCCATCAGCACTCACGATGTGCCCAAGAAACTTCAATTCGGTGAACCCGAAGTGGCACTTTTGAGGCTTGAGAGAAAGGTTGGCAGACCGGACAGCTTCGAGAACAGTTCTCAGGCGGCGTAGGTGTTCTGTGAACGTCGGTGAAAAAATTATTACGTCGTCGAGATAAACAAGGCATGTCTGCCACTTAAGACCTGTGAGCACAGTGTCCATCATCCGCTGGAAGGTGGCAGGAGCACAGCAGAGCCCGAATGGGAGGACGCGGAATTCATAGAGCCCATCTGGTGTTACGAAGGCAGTTTTTTCACGGTCCCTCTCATCAACTTCAATTTGCCAATAACCACTCCTGAGGTCAATGGAGGAGAAGTACTTGGCTCGGCGAAGTCGGTCGAGAGAGTCATCAATCCGTGGCAGCGGATAGACGTCCTTCTTTGTCATACTGTTCAGTTTCCGATAGTCAACGCAGAAACGAAGTGTTCCGTCTTTCTTTTTAACGAGGACTACAGGTGAGGACCATGGGCTGCTTGAAGGTTGAATGACGCCATCGGCGAGCATCTCCTTGACTTGCTGTTGGATAGCGTCTCTCTCCCGAGGAGACACACGATAGGGCTGCTGATGGATGGGTCGAGTGCCTTCATGCGTGATAATCCGGTGTTTAATGACCGACGTTTGCTGCACCTTAGATGAAGACGTGAAGCACACACGAAACTCCAGCAATAGATCTTGAAGTTGCCTCTTTTCAACGGAGGAAAGGCTAGAATTGATGTCGACAGCGTGTACGGCATCATCCGGTTCAGGGCTAGGCGTAGCTTCCTCTGAAGCAAAACATTCCGCGACTTCGTGCAGATGGTCGACGTAAGCAATGACAGTGCCACGGAACAGATGTCGATGTTCATTGGAGAAATTGGTAACAAGTACCTCCGTCTCTCTTCCACGAAGGAAACAAAGACCTCTTGCCACAGAAACTCCCAAGGCGAGTGAGAGGGAGACATTAGGCTCAACAACCCGGAGGCCGTGATGTGGCTCGTCACAAGTAACTCTGGCGAGGATGCTGGCGCGTGGTGGCACTGTGAGGCTATCATCGGCGACTCGCAGCGTGGAGTGGGACCCGCGGTACTCATGCTTTTCAGTGGCCAGTTTGGCGGAAAACGTCACCAAGCGGTTCGGTAGATCTATAGTGGCACCGTGCTCACGAAGGAAGTCGATGCCAAGAATAACATCACGAGAGCATTCGCGTAGAACGAGAAAAGTCGCAACAAATGTGCAGCCTCGCACCGTAACCCGGGCTGTACACATACCCAGTGGTGCAACCACATGTCCGCCTGCCGTACGTATGTCTGGTCCGTTCCATGGCGTCATCACCTTTTTCAGTGTCCTTGTAAGCCGCCCGCTAAGGATAGAATAATCGGCTCCCGTATCAACTAAAGCGCTGACCTCCTTCGTGTCGACGATAATCGGGATGTCCAGGGAGACCCGGCCAAGACCAGGGCCTGTTGACGACGATTCGGAGTGAAGTGAGTGGTGTGGTGGCGGAAGCTGGACGGCGGTTGGGTGGTCGGCGTCGGGACAATTCAATGTCGACGGCAGGTCGGAGTGAAGCAAGCGGTGCGGCGACGGAAGCTGGGCGGCAGTTGTGTGGTCTGCGTCGGGGCAATTTAAGCGACACGGCGGTGATAACTGGTCGGCGATGCGGACGACGTCGGGGCGATCTGGTCTGTGCGGCGAAAACTGGACAGGAATTCGGCGTTCAACGTCGGGGCGAATCGAGCGGTGCGGCGGTGGAAGCTTTACGGCGAATCGGTGTGCGGCGGCCTCGCCCCCAAAGGTCGCCGGAGCTAGTTTTCCCGATGAGGACTCGAGGAACCATGGCGTCCAGCGGTATACCGTGACCCAGAGGGTGAAGAGCGGCGAGGCGAAGGCGAGCGCGACTCGCGACGAGGAGAATGTGGCAGACTGGCGGGTGACGTACGCTGGCGGGTTACGTACTCGGCGATGTCCTGAGGCCGCTGACCAGGCCGTGGACGAGGGCTGTCGGGGGAAAATCCCCTAAGGCCCATCTGACGATAAGGGCACTGCCGGTACAGGTGACCTGCCTCGCCACAGTGGTAGCAGAGAGGGCGGTTATCTGGAGCGCGCCAGAGATCAGTTTTCCGGGGCGCCTGGCGCCGATCTTCCCAAAGGGGCAGCGGTGCCGCAGCGTGCACAGCGACCTGAGGTTGCGTGTAAGGCGAAGGGGTGGGTAGCAGGGCTGGGCGGCGTGTGACATCAGCATAAGTCATCCGCTCGGTGGGGCCCGGGGGTGGTGGTGGAACGACTGTACTTGTTGGTGGCGTGAGTGCATTCTGGACCTCTTCACGGATGATGCTGGCCAGGGAAGCTGCGCCAGGAGCTCCATGAACTTTCTGGAGCTCCTCGCGAACCACGGTGCGAATGAGGTCGCGAAGGGAGCTCATATCTGCCCCGGGATTGTAGTCGGTTCGGTCAGACGGCGGTAGTGTGGATATGGAATTCAGCGGCCGACCGTACTGGCTGCATCGCTGCTGTAACAGTTTCTCCATGGTCACAGCTTCAGCCAGAAACGCCGCGACGGTGGTGGGCGGGTACCGCACGAGGCCGGAAAAAAGCTGTTCTTTGACGCCGTGCATCAGGTGCCGAACCTTCTTCTCTTCACTCATGGACGGGTCGGCGCGATGGCAAAGGCGCATGACGTCTTCAACGTACATTGCGACCCCCTCGTTCTGACGCTGAACTCGAGAGGTCAGGGCACGCTCGGCATTCTCTCGGCGGTCACTGTTGGCGTACGTACCGAGGAGCTGACTTCGGAAGGCCGGCCACGTAGAGAATGTGGCCTCGCGGTTCTCGAACCATGTCCGAGCAGCGTCTTCAAGGCTGAAGTAGACGTTCCGCATTTTCGCAGCGTCGTCCCAGCCGTTAAACGTCGCGATCCTTTCATAGTGAGCTAGCCAGTCCTCGGCGTCTTCAAACTGCTCACAGTGAAATGGTTTAGGGGTACGTGGGGTCTGAAGGATGAGACAGGACGAAGGGGTGGAAGGGACAGTCATGGTACGGGCGGGCGGTGTCGTTGCCACAGCCAGAGTCTCTTCGTCAAGAGGGAAGGCCTCGGGGGACAAGCCTCGGAGCCGTCGGCTGGTACGATGAACCGGAGTGGTCACGAGAGGCGGCCGCGTAGGGTCGTCCGCAGGAGAAGGGATCATCGATCGCACCTCCACCAGTGTCACGACTGAAGTCCGAGGGAGCCGTGAAAGTACACGTAGCCAAGGACCCGAGAATGAGGTCGGCTTGTCGTTTCGAACACAGAGTCACAGCGTCCAGCACCAGCGCGCCGCTCGTGCCAACCACCGCTTCGTTGTCGTCGGCACCAAACACGGCTGTCGCGCGGCGCTAGGCACGTGGCAATATTTCATCGATTATGGCAAATCAAGCAAAATATTAATTTGTAAATTAACGCCATAAAATCCCAATTTCAGAGTGTTTCCACAAAAATCCTGATTTCTTCCTCCCATTACGAAGCCGAAAAATAACACCTGAGTTTTACTCCCCTAATGTGCAAAAAAATGTAAAACTCGAAAACGAATAGCCCTATATATATGGTGTGAACTGGTGTTATGGAACATAAGAAAAACACTTCTTCCGCTTTCACTGCTACGAATATGTTTTTTCGATTCGCGGAGGAATCTTCCAGAAGACCAGAGTACTTCCTGGGAGCTTTTACTACATTCGGTTGGAAATAGTTTGATGCCGCACTTTCGGGGAGGGGGGGAGGGCGGGTGCTCAACGTATGCTGCTGTCTGGTAAACAGTCTTCACGGCTCAGTCACGTTGTTTGCAACTGACAGTCCTAGAGACCGTTCAGTATTGCGGCAATTAAGCACGTCTACTGAATTCGACACTGTTTCTCGAATAGAAAACGAGATAAGAGCTTGAAATTCTTTTAAATATTCTGTATGAACTTAGCTTAACTCAAGAAGCAAAATGCGACGCAGAACTAAGCTGAGCAGCCTATATATCCAGACACAATGAACAGGACTATCTTTTCGACATCATACTAAGCTACAAATTCTGACACATTGTACCTTATCTCAGTGGTGATGCGTTTCAGAATACCCTGTCGAATTTTGGGTGTTTAGCCGATGCTGCAGTACTCTTATATAATAGACACGGTGGAGATATCACTCTAGTGCACTCTATTGTGCTTGGGTCTTGTCAACTTCTTGACTGGATGTAAAGGGTGATGAGTTGTAATTTTCAGGTTTTCATTATGAAGAAAATGTGTTTTATGGTGGTTGAATCCCCTATCAGTGTAAAAAATTGTAGAGTTTTGACGCAGTTCAACCGAATAGGACTTGCGATAACGTATGTTCCCAATTGGAAGTTGATAGAGACGAGTTTATGTTGCAACGGACGGAATGGCACTGTGTCACAGTCTGCGCGCGCGGCGACCGTTTGCGGTGACAGCTCTATGGCGTTCCGTACTGGCTTCCCTGGGGAAATCCACTCCTATTCCGCGGCTTCGTTTTTTTTTTATGTGAAAATATCAAAAGCAGACATACAGGCGTTGGACTCTTCCGCTAGGCTTTGAACTTCAAGATTAGTGCTTTTTCACTAAAATTACCTCTCGCACGCTCATACAGCTCCAAGACATGTCCGTCCAGATTCCGTCGTGGCGGCCGTCGTTGTGCTTCTTTTCCTCACTGTGCTGTTCGGAATTACCTGCGTCTACCATCGGTAAGTGACTCGTTTTACTTCCCATATAGCAGTCAAACCTACGTTTGAAAATTGTTACCATCACGCTAAATAACGTTAGACGAATGCCAGAATGTTTTATTTAGGCGGCTATCCATACTAAATAAAAATTCATTTACTCTGTAGCTGGAAACGAATCTAAATATGCATTCTGCGATTTTCGCCAATCTTTATTGACGGATTCTCTTGTACGCTCACTCATCGGTCATCGATCTGAAGATCACACAGCAAGTTTTACCTACGCATAAATAGTGCAGCAGCGAGGTACTCACCCCAGACAAAGCAGCACGATCATCTTTCGATGTAAAACATAACTTTGAACAGCTTTGAATCCGGAGCACATATTCAGGTGGGCAAATTGCGAACTTTTCAAAAATTACATCTAGCACGCCACAGTATTTTTGTACTTGTGTGCTGCAGTCAAAAGGCTTAATGATTATATCAATAGCCCAGTGTCAGTGTCATTATTATTTACGCGAAGTCACTATACCCTATGCTTTTTCTCTCCAATGTGTACGAATATTTTTTGAAAATTTGTTAAATTCTATGGGTGTTGATTAGTAAGGTGTGTTTGTCGACATGGCAGAATTATTGTTCTGGCAATACGATTACAAGTTTACTATACCCTTTCAAATTTATGACTTCAGGACCTAATAATACACTGGAAAATTGAAGACGTTAAAATTGCAGTTGAATGCAGTTTTTTAAATTTCAAAACTGCTGCTGTTGCCTATGTTATAGAAATTGTAAATATGAGCGCGAATCCAGTTCAATGCCGCTGTCGATGCCAGGGGAACACGTTTAGAGATCTGCTGCAGAAACAAAGCAGCGTTCCCTTACATTCGATATGACAGGCATTGGCACCTCCGCAGCCGGAAACAGTGAGTGCGCAGCAGTGAAGGGCTGGACAGTCCATGCAGTGTAGAAAAACGCCCTGGCAATTACAAAAAGCGATAAGCTTAACGGACAGGCGTTACTTCTACTTACCTCACCAGGAACGTGCAACGTATTATACGCCGGCATGAGTAGCCCATAATAGGCAGCCGAATATAGAGCACCTTACCAGGAACATGAGGACTCACGTGAGAGTATATCAAAATAAACGTCGGCGCACCCTTGTCGTGAAAGAATTTCTTTTTTCTTGATGTGAAATGCACTGTTTCTGGCGCATGTCTTGCGTCATGTTTGGTAACAAATAATTATGGGCGCAAATAGAAAGTTCAATATCTCTATTCACAACTGCTGATTGGAAAATAAAAAAAAAAGCAACGTTTGAATGCCGCGCGGAACTCCTTCAATTGCACTATGTACTATTGCACCTTAAAGCCAAATGTTAAAAAGCTTCTTGTGATTATTAAGTAATGGTACTTTGTCTACCAAATATAGAGCTCATGATGTCTTCTATGTCAAATTACACTTTTCCACACATTGCATCGTCTTATCGAGCCCGGTTTTTAGAGCAAAACTGTGGAGGTTAAAATACATTTTGGATATATCCACTGAAGAAATTCTTGCTTTTCGCCTCCAGGAGGGTGTATCGAGAAGGGTGGGTACCATCAGAGGGAAAAGAGGCCACCGTGACGTCCGCCAACACTTCACCACCTTCAAGATCATCGGCGCAACCTGCGCCCCGTTTCATCCGTCTGCCCAACAAACACCTCTCTGCTCCTAGACCATCACCTGAGGTCGGATTGAGCTCTTTTCGAAGCCAAACAATAGTGTCACGATTAAACAGCGCCCCAAGAAAAACCGCACCATACGTTTTGGGGCTTCATCTTAAGTGGCGTACGAAGCTCGCAATGCACTAGCCATTACCTTAATCTCAATCTGTTTGAAATGCGAAAACTTTACTTGGCACATGCGTGTCGTGGACAGGAATAAAAACAAAGCTTACGCAACCTTACGCGACCTTGTGAAGCTGACAATAACGTAAAGGTAATGCATGATAGGTACCCTGGTGACACTTCTCACCGAATCTATGAGCGGAGCCCGCGCAACAGGTACTGCTTTGGGATGGCCCTTGTCTCCTGTGTAACCTCTGGCACAAGAGGTGCTGCTCGTATGGCATCACTAACGCATCCTCGTGGGTGCAACATTTCCACATTTCTTATCAAAATTTGGCGCAACCGTTCTTCGTGTAGTGTTCCGGGTGGTGCAAATACATTGCGCTTCCTAACAAGCATGCATGTAATGGTTTAGTTGGCGATAGGGATTCAAACCAACGACATACGTACGTAGACCCGGATTATCTAGGGTTCAAAAGGTTCAAATGAACTAGGCGCATCGCTCTCAGCAGCTCTCATGGAGATGAAAAAAAGCAGATTTTGTCCCGAAAAGCAGAAAAATCATATTCCTGATTGCCCATGATTAAAATTAGAGATTATATATTACAACGTCGAATGCTTCAACAGCTTTTCGTGCATCGTATCCTTAATCACAAAGCCAACCTTATAGTTCGCCGGTCACAAGTACAAAAATTCGTACTCGACTAAATAAATGAAAACAAAACAAATGGTTTTAGCTGATTAATCTGGTCCCACCTGGTAATCAACTAGCCTTTACTAGTTCCAGATGCTTACCAGCTGGAACTCCGCACTGGAATTGACAGGCTCTAGATGGCTTTCAGTTGAGTCAGCTCGTAGCAGCTTTTAGACCAACTGACCCTATCATAACTGCTGCTGATATCCATTGTGCGTACTATTATTCTGAGCATAAGCAGTGAAAGCTGTGACAAATGCAATAAATTATAAGTTACATATGACAGCCCATAGCTGACAGCGGTTTCAGCAATTTGTCGCCGCCGAGAGTGAATAGAACGGTTCTCAGGCGGGTCAACGTTGATGTCATCAAGCACCTCTTCCCACGAAAGGCTCCAAAAGGCTTAAAGAAAAGTTAACACCTATCTTCACTTGCCTAAAAGTGGAATGAAAAAAAAAGGGGGACATGTTATGTGAATCTATGCCCCATATAAAAGTTCAATTCTTATGAAACATGTAAAAATATTTTCTTTGTGTATACTTGTAATGTTTCTGTAAAATTATAGTAGGACGCGTGCACTTCGAATAAGTAGTAGACGCGAATGCACGGTGTTCACCTTATATTAAAGGACAGTGCTTGTATCCAAAGAGGCAACGGCGAGTGGAGCCCGCAGATGGGAGCCATCAACGATGTCCCATAATACTCTTAAAGGCGTTGTTGTGTTGTGTTGTGTTGGGTTCTGTGAACGAAGGAGCTGCACACGCTATCTCGTAAAATGTAAATTTAAATTGTGTAAATTGAGAGCACCAAAATTGCGTGATAAATGTAAATTTACTTTCATCTCCAGTGTAAGCATACAATTTTGATTCGCATTAAAATAATATTTTTTACCACTTCAGTAGCGATGCTAATTTCGACAGGACCCCATTTTGAAAAAGCCTTGGCTGCCAGCAATAAGGTAGAGGTTGCTGTAATAAACATTATTAGCGCTACTTTAAGTCCCCATATAGAACATGTGTTAATAAACGCAGTAGAAACACTTCCTTAGGCGACCCTCAATTCGTCGTGCTTTAAGAATTCACAAAACAATTCAACGATTTGCATCGTATTTGCGCTAACAATTTTCGAGCAGCTTGTGAACAAGACGCATCTCTACTTCGTCGGTGCTGACACACAGCCAATCATCCTGCGTTATCGAATTAGACAAGAAAATAACTACTCGAGAAATATACTTTTTTCTTTTGCGAATGCGTGTTCTTATTTTAAGGGAGAATTTTGGATGTCCCGTCGTTTCCTAGATTATCAGGTTAGATGTGCTCGGCGGGAAAGTATATGCTCTGGCGATGTTCAAAAACATTCTGCAGGTTCTTCGAGTAAATATGGCGTGTGTTTTCTGTGAGAGATACTAAACCGCCTCAGGTCCGAAACATGACCACAGTGGGCGGTGAGAGGACACAAGAGAGGAGTGGGGTATGGGCTCGTCGTGATATTTTTTTAACCGGGAACTTATCACTGTTAATCCGACCCAGATATACACACGTGATAATTTTCACTGGGAAAACCGTTTTCACAGATTGACGTACATACCTCGTTTGTCCCGCACATTTATACCATAAGCTGTTGCTACAATAAATGGCGTTCATGAAGTAAAGAGGCTTTATCGACTCAAATTTAAATAATTCACGTTGTTGAAGGTTCTGTCTCACAACCTAAAATGTTTCGTTGGGCCCGTTTTGTAAACATGAAATAGGTTTCACCTCTTAATATTACATCCACAGCGAGTTTCAACAACTTTATATAGCCGTAGAACATAGGCTTTGTGCAGTGGAATATATTAATACGGTTACCTTCGAAGCCCAGCAGGCGAACTGTGAATCAGTAGCACGAAATTTAGGCGCCTTAATCTTGATTTATTTATGGCTGGTAACGCAATGGCAACTGCTACTATCCACATGTTACAGCCAAGTTAACGAATCGTGCACTTGATCCAAAGGAGGTGTGTGGATTAGGCATGCAAAATCCGGCTTTACATATCGAGTTAGCCATGAGACATTTTATCGTTTCTGTTTTTTTTAATTCGAGTATATATTCTGGATTTCACAACAGCTAAAACAGTCATATCTTTAAACATGACAAACATGACACTCCTACTAACATATAGGACATTTTGGCGGGTAATAACAGCTACAAGAGCCTGCGTCGCATTTTCATGTTCTTCTCTTAAGCGCTGCTTTGCTCACAGCACCTCAGAATTACTCCCGTAGTCAGATGCAACTTCACATTTCGATGACAGAATTTCCTGAGATGTATTCGACCCATGCATCGTATGCCTGGAATTTTGGCAGCTATAGAAGCGAGACATCTTTCATATCATGCCTATGTTCAGCTCTTATTTCTGCAGTTCTTACGAATCGTTCGCGACGAATTAAACTTCCAGGCAATGATGGACAAATGCGACCAGCGCAGCCAGTCCTCAGCGGCGAGCGCCAAAAGTGAGCAGCTCTCCTTCTTACCAGAGCCTCCACACTGTGTCAGCAGTGGTGACACACTTGAAAAGGAAAGCTGTAGTGCCGTTGTCGGTAAGAACCTCGCCTGACCTTTTTCAATCGTTTGTTCATGAAGATCCGTAAAGCGCCTCAAAGAGCGCAAGTTCCAAAAATGACGTTACGCAGAGCATGTGACAACTTTGCTTAATGTCTCTTCAAAAACGATGTAAGGCTTCTGGTAGCAAAGCATAATAGCCACGCAAAGGACAGGTGAAGCCTTTCAAGTGTTGCTTTGTCATTAGACGCTAGGATGAATCCCTAAAATTCAGTCAGAATTTGCTTAGTATTTCAACTCCATTGACATGTTCTTGAAACTCTTATCAGACATAGTACCATTTGCCCTAGTCAGTTTTAATCCTGATTTGTCAGTACAATTTTATGTACTAAGGTATCAAAATAACTGGTTCTCATATGGAATTTCTTGCGCAGGTAGCAAAAAGTGCACGAAACTTGTCAAACAAATCAGCCCAAAGGCTAAGAGCTACAAAGAAAGCAAAATAGCATTGATATCAGATTACAGCAAAATAAGGGCTCAGCTAATCAAAATGTAAAGAGTTTGTTTTTGTTCACTTAACAGACAAAGAAAAGTGAGTAACCATTGAGGGGAAGCATTTGAGGGCTAGCCAACGCTCGAAATATTGCAAAGCAAAATGCGATAATTCCAGTTGAGAATTCAGTCTGTTTTTTTTTCCCGTCTTGGATCTCTTTTTACGGAGCTGTTTCCTGCAGGTAGTTCTACAGGTACCAAGAAAGTGGTTTACATATGGGGCTGCCACGATGCGTCACGTCGAATGTACGGGACGTACTGCATGTGATGCATTTCTTCGCGAAACGTTGACATCAACAGGATGCGTAGCCCTGCTAGCATTTGAATATCAAAACACTTACGAATCCTCACCACTCCACTGGTCCTTAAGGATTCATGTTCCGAAATTCACATTGCAAAACGTTAAAAGTGCGGTCCGGTGTAACACTTCATTATTTTACACGCAAGCTCTATGGAATGTTTCTGCGTTAAGGTAATAGATTACCTTGAGTAATCGCCAAGATGCGCGCTGTTGACAGAATTCGGTCAAGAATCTGGAACTCTAATGAAGGTAATTTATTTCCCTGACATGATTTAAAGGTCACATGAAATTTAAATACCGTATTTTTTGGTGTAAAACTCGCACCTATTTTAAGTCGCACCCCACATTCAAACGACCAATTTTCCGGATTTGAGGACAGATAACAGGATAGTTAAGCGGGCGAGTTGGTGATACATTATCCAAAAAAAAAAAAAAAACAGCGCGAACAAACGGGGACGAAAGGAAGAAACCACAGGAAAAAGCGCTGACTCTAAACGAAAGTTTAATCCGAGGAAACATGCTTATATAAGGAAACAGAAACAATAAAACACCAAAACCAGAACGCACGTGTACTATGTGATATCCAGATATGTAACCTTACAGTCACGCAAGAGCAGGGAAGGTTTGCTGACACACAATCTTTCTTTCTTAGCCATAGTATACGCCTCGATGATTTCCCTGGCCAACTGGTCGGGGTGTTTGTACAAAATGTCAGTAAAATGCAAGGACGGAAAACAGGAATGACACCAATGATAAACTAGATTAGTAGAGCGATTAGATTCTAATGAGTTGAGATGTTCTCTTAGTTGTGTATTAATACAGCGTCCCGTTTGGCCAATGTATATCTGACCACAGGACAGGGGATTTTATAAACTACCCCTTTGGAGCACGGCACAAATCTGTTATCGAGTTTAACAGCACAAGATGCAACAGTTTTATTAGGAGCCGAAATGACAACATCAACTTCATACCTATGGGCCACATTTTTAAGACCATGAGAAAGGCGATGCACATACGGAAGGACTGCGAACTTTCTCCGGTTCTGTTCTTTCTGTGAAGACGGAGCAATGCCGGCGATTTAAGCTTTTTTATTATTTTATATCAACCCAAAGTTATAAGCTCAGCTGGATAACCTGCTTCCTTAAATCTCTTAGCCTGGTTGTCGAAACTTTTTCATAGCATAGTGACAGGTTTTTGACACCGCAGAAGACAATGATGAAACAACAATTCCACATTTCACTACCTTAGAATGATGCGATTTATAGTTCAGCAGCGGTTTATTGGCACGTGGTGCGTAATTCCAACACATGTGCTCCTTCCCTTCAGTCAAACACAAATCTAAAAATTGTATCTCGTTATCTACCGGTATCTCAGTGGTGAACTGCAAACCCCATCAATTAGCTTTGAATACTTCCAACACTGTAGACATGTGCCTAGCAAAGTCCGTTTATTCAATGAGAATCAAAAAATCATCGACGTATCTGAAAATTTGGGATGGCGTCCCAACCAAATCTTTCTCGATACCCCGATCCACGAATGACAAAAAATTTCAGTAAGCGCAGGCGGTACTCTATACCCAATACAAACGCCCGCTTTCTGGGTATAGTGTGTGCCTTCCAATTCAACAAAGGTAGATTTCACATAAAAAGACTACAGCTCCAAGAACCTAGACACTGAAATACAATTTGTTTTTTCGTTCCCGTTTGTTTGCGCTGTTTTTTTGATAAGGACGGATAAGTCGCACCGCTGTATAAGATACACCTGTTCATTCGGTAGAAAACTCATTGAGGATCAAGCTGTGATACAGTGCGACAAAAATGCAGCCGCGTATGAACATATCGCGTGATACACAGTGCTCACACAGGTGCATGTGGCGTCCAAAATATGAACAGTATTTTTCAAATACGTTTGTTTGGATATATACAGATGATACATGCACGTCATGCAAAACCATCTGTGAAACGAGGGCACAATCAGAAGAGGAGAAGGGGCCGGAAAAGCAAGGATAAGTATGCAACACCAACTAGGCAGTTGCCGGGTCTTATTGGTCGACATGATTGTCTGGAGCACAATGGCGGCTTTATGCCAGTCCCGGATAATTTTTTCGCTTACCATCAACTGCATTCTTGCAGCCTGGTACCCATGCTCTCCGGTAAACTCAACTGTATAATGTTTGAATTTTGTGTCCTAACGTTTTAGCTTTGCAGGCGACGGTATAGTTAGCGAGAAATGAGACACGATGCGACAGATGCGAAGCACACATGGTGGGGGGGGGGGGGGGGGGGAACGTTTATTGGTGCGAAGGCCAACAGTAAATGAAATTACATGGCAGCATCCCGGGCAGTCTTCAGGCTGCCGGTTGTGGCGTCCAGGACCTGAAGCCGCAACAGCATTCAATGCAATTACGTTGTCATAGCGGACAAAAATGACGCGAACGACAGTCATTCAAAAATTGAAACCATTTATTGGCAGCTACCCTACCAGTTTTAAATGATCAACACAATTTCCTCCTTCAGAATTAAACTCTCTATGCAAGCGTATGAGCTGCATTTTGTTGTTACTTTTGATTTGGTTCGAAATACAGTTACTGCGCATGGAAGTATGGAAGTCCGGAAGTGACATACTGATATATGAGCTATGAGTGACGTCATAGTTGTGGGCTCTGAATTAATTTAGTCCACAGAGGTATTTTAACCTGTGCTGACATCGCGCAGAGTACATACATCTTTTCTGACGCGGACCTGGTGTGGCCGCCGCCGGCACAGATTTCTTCCGTACACAAGTCGCACCTTTGGATAAGACTCATTGACGTAATTTACACCGGAAATACGATACATGTCGATGACAACAACTTGCCTTATTCTTGTATTAAAGTGGAGGCACCTCATCTTGCGTGCAGGGCAGCAAAACATTGAGGTCTCTTCCCTCCTAAAGTCAGCGTCTATCACTGTAAGGCAGTTTTATTCGCGAGATATTAATTATGCGTGTTTCAGCCTCAAGCAAAGAAGATCCGTTGAGGAGTTTTCTCTATCTCAATTCTGCAGACACGCTCTCTGAAGAAAGCCAGCTCTCCCCAGCCGGCTTCCCCGATCAACCGCCTGTGTTTTCTCCGCCACTTATTGCAGACACTGAAAGTAATGCGTCGCTGGTTACTTCCGCACGTCTGCCCGGGTAAGAAAAAGGCACAATTATTTGTTTGATTACAATCGCAAGTGATCAATTGACGTTTAGGGCAAACAGCATCTTTAAGAGAGAACGAAACTTCTGACTGGATTATTGTCTATACAAGTGGAACCAATGATCTATGACAAGTATTTCATCACTAAAAAAACCAAACGATCATACAGCCGTAAACTCTTTAATTTAAGAACTGTGCGTGAGTACCCCGTGTACTTCTAGCTGTGGGATGCGTGACCAGCCACCATACAACCTCCCTACAAGACGAATACTCAAAGCACTATGTTACAACGCAGTGACTCGTCTTGCATAAAAAGTGTAAACGCAAAACAAGACATTAAGGAAAACACGTTTAGATTTCACAGCCACCAGCTAATGAAATGCATTGTCAGGATTCTCTGGAATGCAGGGCAGAAAACAATCTTCTGCCATGCGTTTTATATCTGGTGGTGTTAAAATAACGCTTTTTAGATCATTGCAGGCAAATCCATTGTGGCGAATATAACTTACAGGCTGCTGTTTTGTATTCTTTGTGTGACCTAGTGTCAGGTATAACGAGCGTCCAAATGTACCAGAGCTATTACCTCATAGTAGAAGTTTTAAAACAATCACAAATTGCCAAATGATGTCTTTAGTATTTGTGCAGCAGAATCTAACACTTGATGCTCCCAGTGTTAATAAGGAGTGTTGTAGCTCACCAAGGATTAAGCATGCGGTTTTAATACCACGTGTTGCCTTGGTCAATATCTGGCAGCGGCATCCGTGTTTTCATAGAGGTTAAACCAAACACCTAGGTTTGCAGGTTTCTTTCCAGTTAAAGAAAACTAGAAAACTTCATTTTTGAAACTATTGTAGGATATCTCACTGCTGTGGCGCTACTATCCGATGTGCAGCTTCTCGAAGTTAACGGAAACTGCTAAGCAATCCAGAATCTAATGCTATCGCACTTAGTTTTGCTAAAAGCGCTATTTTTTTTTTAACGCTGCTACATCAGAAATACATTTCTGGGTCCCAATGCATATTAAGCGGGAAACTACCAGGCAGGTAAAGCACATAGGCACCTCGATGAGAACATGTCATTTAAAGGGAACTGTGTTGCAGGACATTTGCTCTATTGAACACTGGATGTTTTTTTTATTGTTCCCTCTCAAATATACCAGGATTAGCACTCAGTGTGTTGGATTTTGCTCAAACAATTCTCTTTATATCGGTGATGGCGCTATGAGTTGGGACAAAAACATTTAATATATTGTTTTTGTCAGGACGTTTTAAGAAGAGCGGCACTGTGGAGATCGGAAATAATGAAAAACAGACTGCAAAATTTACATCTTTGGCACATCCCCTGAATTATTTATTGATTGCATTCATTCTAATATTCAGAAAGCACTTGGCGCCTTGTACATTTTACAAAAAGTGTGTAAAGTGAAAGCTTCCGGTGCAATTCTCGGTTTGGAATGACGCCATACGAGTATCAGAAACCAAATGCATCTTTCCTGTTCAGAAATGCCATCGAAAAGCATAGAAAAATGTGGATTCACACGTTGCGTTTTGAAGGAAATTTCGAGGCATTCTAAAAAAAATAAACTTCCGACAACAGAGGTAATATGCTGGATTCAAGTATAAAAACGTGGACGACATTTATTTTTTAATTATATAGATCTTAATTCAAATCATTTTGAAAGTGATTTTCTTTTAGGAATCGAAAGTGTTGTTTAGTATGAGAAATCGCTACGCATTTTGTTTTGTGTTACGTACATTTCATCGTAACATGGTCAAATTCTAAAAATTATTATCTTTATAGGAGCTCACGATTACGCCTAAATATATTAAGCGCAATCGAACATCAACCCAAAGTAAAAAGTACAAGGTCGCGTATTATGTTACCATGATAAAAAGATCCGCCATCGAGAACGTTCTAGTAGCTCCAGCCTCGAGCCACGAATATTGCTGCTGAGCACCTACGCGGCTATTTGGCCTTTGCTCCTGGGTGCTGCAAAAAGTTTTTTGTCTTCGACCGACTTTCTTCAGGTTAGCATAAGAATGGGCCACACTACTCTGAAAAACAAAATGGTTTCTTTAGGTGTGTAGGTAAGTAGGCCAGTTGGGGAGGCATTGGAAAATTAAAATCCGCAGCAGACACAGGAAGAACCTTGTGTCGTCGCCTTCCTCTGCCTGCGGCGCTTTTAATTTCCCAATGGCTTTTTTAAAACCGTAGTGCTATGGTAAGTGGCAAGTCGGTGAAACCATCAAAGTACCAATTTAGCAAATATTATCACAAAAGAACTTATGAAAAGTTTCTTAAAATATCCCTACTGATTCTCTCTCTACGTAGGAATGTGGTTCAGCAGAATGTTGGCTACAGCTATGTTGCTAACCATAAGACATATTTATCCCTTCTAGTATCCTAGCTACATGACCGCATATCAGTGCCATCCTTTCAGAAGACGATCAAGGGTGGTGCTCTTATCCGAGATAATTATTGGCAGCATTAAAGCCCCATCAGGAGAAATATCTGGTGTTGGCGCTGTAAATACCACTTTCCCCGATTAGTACACACAAAAGTCACCTGTCACAATTGACAAGTAGCCACCAAGTGCATTGATGGAGTTTGCTATGGAATAGGAAGGAGAGATATAACAGAAAGTGAACGAAACGGCAATAACTCCCCAAAAAATGATTGAGAAATTCATTATGAATATGAGGGATTTTCAAGTTGCAGTTATAGAATTCGTCGACCAAAGGACCAATTATATTGCCACGGCTTATATCGGCGATCCGAGACGGCAGTTCAGAAGGGCAGGGTTAAATGTTATGGCCGAGGAGTCTGATCAGGCGCAAGAGGCAGAAATAGGAGATGGAACCCGGCAAAACGATGGTAGCCAATTCTACGCGCATTCAGCGCGATCGTCATCTTCATCCTCTTTGTCGCCGCTCTACCCCATGCAGGAAGCAGCAACTACTGTTACCATGGGTGACACTACTCCACCTAAAGGCGCATCGTCCGATGTCCGTTCCTACATAACTCAAACGGTAGAGCGTAAGCAAAGCGCAAATTCAAAATACTTGGTCCTATCGTTCACAATAAGGTTTGGCGCGAACCCCTTGAACATCAGTATGACATGGCCGAAGAGATGTGTTGGGTAAAATCGCAAGCACCTCGTAATTTAGGTCACCTATACGGCGAACGACGTCGTATGGGCCAGTGTAACGTTTGAGGAGCTTCTCGCTAAAACTGCGATGGCGAACGGGATTCCATATGTATATCCTATCGCCAGATTCAAATTCAATGTCAGGATGCCGCAGGTCTTACCTGCCTGCATCTACGCGCTGGTGGTCCTCTGTGCGTTGTCTTGCAAGCTGTCGGGATTCTTCCGTGTGCTAGGTTACCAGTTAGACATCTTCGAAAGTGTAGGCCTCTGGGTCATAAGGAAACAGCGCCAAGCTTGGTAATAAACTCTCGGCATACAGAAGGAGGAACAGTGAACACCCAGTTGTTTATTGAGTTGCGCTATTACAGGTTACATGGGAAAAAATGTCGTCCCATGTACGGTGTTCAAGGCTCACATACATAGAGACATAGTGAGAGGTTTCCGTTTAGACAATTGTGGTATAATAAGTGTATAGGGGTAGGAGTGGAACCACTAAAAGCGAGGAGGTAACCTACTGTTATTGCGGCGTTACCAGAAATTTATTTGGTAAATCAGCAGGCCCTAACATTTTCTTCGCTTTTCGCAGCAGCAGGCAAATAGAAAGGAAAGCCTCACAAATGTCTGTACCTGAGTGTATTCTGTGTAGCCAAGAGCCTGCGATACGCGACTGAAATTTTTAGGCCACCGCCGTCTTACGATTATCCAGTTATCAAGGATATTACAACTTCCTAGGTAGGCACCTGACACCACACTGAGGGACTGAGGGAGAGAGAAGGCGTGGAGCATATAAACATTTTATAGTTTTTTTTTAATATGCAACTGTTACATTATCATGGGTGTTGTGCAGCTGAGACATCAGTTCGCAATAAACATTGGCCGTCTATAATAGAATGAATGCGTGCATATTTCCCTGCGTGGCTACCAAAATATTGTTTGTGATTCTATCACGTAAGAAATCCTTTCAAGCTTAATTTAGCACCACTTTCTTTTACGACCTACAGTCTGGCAAGGCTCAGTGGGTCCAGCCTGAAGTTTTGTCACCAGGCCTAGCATAGATACGCGTTTATTTTCGCCCTCTTTGTAACGGCTCTTTTTGGGCTAAAACTTTATTTCCGTACATAGCAAGTCTAAATGCAAATCTATTTGGAATTCAGTTGACAAACGGCCTGAATAGAGATACTATTATTATGATGATTAAGAGGGCGCAAACAGAACGTAGACACAGAGAATACAAGACAAGCGCGGTTTCACATCCGGTTTACTGGGAAAAAAACGAACTCTTTAAAATGAACAGGTATCTAATCGACAACCGATGCAGTCAGTTAACAAATGCACAAGAAGAGAACGATTTCATAATCTTCGCAGATATCCTATTTTTTTCTTAGACAGTGTCTACGTTCCGTTTGCGTTTTCTTATCCACCATGAACAGCTTTCAACTAGCCCAACTTTCCATTCTGCTGTACTATTACTAGAATGTTTTGTACAAGTCAAAATTCTTGCTGACCATGAAGCATGCGTCTGCTCGGTTTGAGGAAAAGATCTGAGGCTGGTTTCTTTTGTGGTTAGCCTCTTCAGTGATGCCAAAGTGCTTCATCGCAGCGGCGCTGCTCTCCGTTTTTGCAGCTTTATTCGCGTGTTGTGCACGTTTCTCCGCATATGTTGATGTACATGGTCGTCCGAATTTAGTGCGGGAAAATGTATTCGCTATCCTCACAGCACCAATGCGTGGACTCTGACGACATATCTAAGGAACGGGGTGCATTGAGAGAGACGTGGCAGCTGCGCTTCGTTTGATCAGCCTGCAGCCTTACCTTTTTGTGCGGCTTGGTTGAAAACAATGACGCTCTCAAGAGAGCGAGCACCTGCTGTTGTGATCGCACCAAGAGTAGAGCATACTGTACATTCGGTTCACCCTATAGAGAGAGATCAATTTCATTAGTTTAGATTGCCGCGACATTGTACCAGGTACGCACGCTCCTTCGCAGCAGGAGCTATACGTCTCAAACCGGAGGCAGTGCCGTGCCGAAACGTCAAGCGACGCGCGGGAGTATGTCCATTCCAGGACTTATCGCCGAGGTTCTACCAGCTTCGCCTCCGGGTTCGCCAGCATTACAAATGCAGCAAATCTCGGCGCGGTAAGAGCCAGCCTGAATTCTTTCTCCATGAGGCTTGATTATCAGGCACTACTATATTGAATGCTTTCATTGTACTCATGATAGTAAAATCAACTTTACAAACACGGTAAGATTAGCGTTTGTGTGCACACTGAGAGACTTGGCCATGAAGAATTACAACATATATGGATGACCTAATTTTAAATACTTTTGTAAATCCAACATGAACTAAAACAAACATGTCTCTTTTAGCGAGATTTCGTTAATGGTTTCATCCATCCGAAATTCCGGCGTCGGCGTTCTCGCCATCATTGTTGCCGTGGGAGTTGTGAGCGAAACAGGTTGGCGCTGGCAAGTATGGTTACCGCGCACTGATGAAACGTAGGACTACCTGGCGTTACGTTTGGAAGCATCTGCAAATTCGCACCTTTCTTTTCTAATGGGAGAGTGACATCAGTATCAGCCTGTCAGGAGCATTGAATTTACTTCACCCTTATATGCTACACGAGGCACGGTCATTTGGTTTGGTTTAAGGGTGGCTTTACATGTCAGGTGGCAGCCTACGCTATCGAGTCACGCACCTAAGGCGGAGCTTAAGTGTCGCCCATACTTTTATTTCGTTATCTTTTGACTCCCCTATCACAGCCTCCCATATCCGTGTAGCAATCGGGCAGCGTAAAAGGTCTACTATGTTTAACTACACGGAAAACTACCGAAAGAGCAAGTTGGGATACTGCAATGATATCGGTATTAGTGAAATTTGTGTCTTTATTGAATGCGATGAAATTAGCACACTCAACTAGCATTTGTGTTAACTGCGCCCCGACGGCTCTTCAGTAGACTCTCGTTGACTTCACAATCACCTGGTGCCACGTGCTCGTGACTTTGACTCTTGATGTGTCTTGCCAATGGCGTAAGCCGACACGCTGCAGTGCGTCCCTTACAGCTTTACTTTTAAAAATTGTTTAATCGAATATGCTGAAGTATACCTGCTTGAGTGCGTTGGTAGCGAATGCTTTCATACCATGGTGTTATGCTCACTTCAATACTGATGGCGGCGTAACGGCACCTAAAGAATCTTTCGCTACGAATGCAGAGTGCTTGTGGATGAGGAATCGTGGAGGAGTCCGAAACAGTCCAGCGAACACGATTCCTTTATGCGGGAGGTAAAGGAGCGCCTGGCTGTGAAGGCATTGCTTAGCCTGCGGAGAATGCGTCTTCAGCAGTCTGAGGTGAGCACCGAGGGTAATGAACACTATCCGCCGTGAAAGACGGCCAATTAAAATGCACCTGTATTGTGATTTCCCCTTTGAATTCCTTGTTTTTAGAATGGAACTTGATAACTTCTGCCCAGTACTATCCCCGGAGTTTCTACTCCAACGCAGTTACATTGAACCCTCATTAAGGTGCAACCCAGCACAAAATCCGAAACATAAATGCCTGTAATGCAAGTTGGTTTATCAAAAAAGAAAGCTACAGTAAGTATAACACTTCACCTCGGAACTTGGAACCCTGATCCATGCTGTAAGCAAATGAAGGCGGGATTGAAAAACAAAGATTGGTGGCGTCGTGGAAGGTTTCAAAAAGTTTTCTTTTTTTTTTAATTCAATGCGGTCAAAGGTTGTTCACCGCGAATAAGATCTGTTTTGCATAGCTTGGCAATCAATGTTGTAGTTCATCGGTATCTATCCAATGGCATACTCCACTATCTACCATAATAGAATGCCAATATTTGCAGTTATTCTTGTCGCCAATAATTAAAAGCTATGAGAATATACTTGATCTCGCCTATACAATTGTCCCCGGTACATTAAAGTTTAGATTGCACAAATATTGGCCCTAAATGATTAATGCTAAACTAAGAGGATAGACTTACTGTCGTCAGTAGCTATCCTACGTTATATCGCATAACTCACTAAATATATTCTTCATCAAAAGTACTTTTACATTTTATTTACCTTTATTCTTAACTGGCACCTATCTGATATAACTGCACATAACGGTAAATATGCCATGATATGTATATACAACCCACTTGGCTAAGCAGACCGCTGTGGCACAGGAATTTGGACGCTCGGCTACTACCCTGGAGCACTGAATCGGGTCTTACCGCCTTTCGAACCAAACCGCAACGACGTCTGTACGATGCCACTGCACTTCAAAGAACCGAAGGTTCTGAATGTATAACACAGCTCTCCATGAGGCAAACTTTTGTATAAATATTTCAATCCCACTCCTCTTCTGCTTCTTATGGCGGGATATAAGTGTCCACGAGGGGTGTGAAAATTCCTACATATTGTCTTTCTATCAACCAATGTATATTTTTAGTTTACTGCTACAGAGGGTAACTCCAGTTCGGTCAAAGCAAGGTCAAAGCATAATAAGCAGTCGATTTCCGATTTTATTTACATAAGGTATTAAGCTTACGCTCTAATACCTTCGACCATCTGGGATTTGTAAAATGCAGTGGCATCGCAGAGTCGACGAAATCCTTGGCCTTTGCCTCCATCGAAATAAAAACGTAATTGGATAAAGGGCTCTTAGAAACAGAAAGGTGCAGTATCTGGCATATTTTTCAGTCCACACATGAAGAGCTGTAACGCAATGGACGAAGGTTGGAATGAAAGAAGTGCCGTAGTGGAGGGCTATGGAGTAATTTCCACCCTCTTGGGATTAAACAGCACTTCAGAATCTGCATTGAAGCAATGCGAAAGAGCGGATGCTGCTGTTTGTTGCTTTTGGTTGCTTCTAGTTGCTGAATTCATTTCTTGTTTACCCATTTTAGTCTGATACTTTCAAACTGCGTGTCATTCCCTTGCTATGCCCTTTTTCGTTTCTGCTTCCAGTTGCCTGAAATAACATCGACTAACATCACATTAATTCACTTCATGTTTACCCATTTTACTCTTCGGTACTGTCAAATGGCTCACCAATTCCTTCCTATGCCCTTTTTCGGCTCTATACTACCGGTTGCTTGACGTCACCCTAATTGACTGCCTTAATTATCTACTTTAGTCTTTGGTACTTTTAAATTGCGCGCCCCCCAATCCATTTCTGTCCATCTCTTTTAGCTCGACTTCAGGTTGCGTGACATCACGTCCTTGAGTTAACCTAATTGACTGATTTATTTACCTATTTTAGTATTTGATACATTCAATTTGACGCCCATTCATTGGGTAATGAGACCATTTTCGCCCTTTATTTTACATTTTCTGCCTCTAAATTATTACCTAAATGACTTATTGGCCTAAGTATTTATCGGACAAAACATTGCATCACCCTCTATTGATTGACATCACTCATTAACCTCTAACACTTCTCAATTACAACTGCTGCGGACACGATTTTGCTGACGCGGTCTGCGGACGCGCCCTGCGGACGCTGTCTGCGGACGCGTCCTATGGACAGAAATCTGTGAACATAGCGAAGTAATGATTTCGTATTAATAATGCCCACTCTGTTGCATTTTCAATGGGCACTCACATCGCTCAGCACAAAGACGCACTTGTGTTTGTCGTCCATAGAAACCCGGCAGCCGCGGCCGGGTTCCAATCTCGCTACTCAGATTCAGTAGCCGAGCGTATAAGCCACTGAACCAATGCATGCGCGCATTCGTCCGTTACAACCAGGATTATAACAGGTTAAAACCTCAGCCATAATTTGGCATATAAATGCCGGTTACGAGGAAGAAAAAATCACTAAGTAATTGCAAAGAGGAAGAAGAATATTTGGAACATTCTTGTTAGTGGCATTGCTATCAGTGCATGTTAGCTGCTCAAGGACTGTGGTCCCCGCTTTTCTCTAAGTTTCATTGCCTCTAAGTAAACACTTGGGAGTAAGCAGGAGATGGCACTCAGGGAACCATACAAGACGTGACACCTGTGGTAGTAAACTACAAGGCTTCCGTTTCACAAGCGAGCACCACATGTACTGCTACGCGCAGTTGCTGGGGTTTCACGCACAGCGACCTGGGTGTCAGAGAAAGGCGCACGAGTTTTTGGAGCATAAGCTGTGCAAAAACCTGCTGCCTCCTAAGTCATCACGAGAGAGGCAATCTCATAGCAACTGTTTATCAGAAAGAAAACCCCTTTTCGGTACCTAGAAATGTACACCCACCCTGCTTTGTTACCTCAACGCACGAGCATCGACCATCGAGACGATAAATGCCGCATGATGGTGTACACCGGCAAAATCAGCAAAAATATACAGTGTACAGAGTGGCAGATGGTGCTAAATGTTAATAAATGTGTATTCCTGCCGATAACAAGAAAAAAAGAGTGCCTGCATTTTCCGTACAGTATAAGCAATACTTTACTAACCCGAGTCAGCGAACACAAATATCTTGGCTTGATACTCACGCATAACCTAAGATGGGACTCGCACGTAAATACCGTAACAGCAGCTGCTACACGAAAGTTATTCTTTTTTAGAAGTCGTCTCCGAGATGCACCACCCGAAACTAAAATGTTAGCTTACAATGCCTTTATAAGATCAACAGTGGAATATGCTAACGTCGTATGGTTCCCGGCAACTAAACAAAACATAAAAAAACTAGAAGGAATACAACGGAAGGCGATAAGGTACATCTTTAACAAATATAAAATGACTGACTCGCCAACTCACCTACTTAAGAATGCCGGCATGCTGAGTTTGGAAAAACGCGCAGTACTAGCACGTCTGAAACTTCTGTATCAACTTGTGCATAACCACTTAAATACAGATACATCAAAGTACATCGTCATCGAAGATACAAGACTCACGCGTTATAAACACTCTTTGACTATAAACGAATTTTCTTGCCATTGTGACAGTTTCAAAACTTATTTTTCCCCCTTGCAATTAGAAAGGGGAACACCTTGAAACCATCAATAACACAAAGTTCAACACTGGATGAATTTGTAAAGCTAGTGGAGGATCATTTCCACACAAATTCATGAATGTTCATCCAAACAGTTTCCTTGTCAGCATACATTGATAACTTGCAAATTGTACTAATCCCTTATTGCTTTGTTATTTCCATTCTGCGTCCATTCATATACCTTTTCTTTGTTTTCATGTATCAATAGTTCACTGTACTTTTTACTGTACACTGATCATTGTCTTGCTTCGTTTATTTCTGACCGCAATCTTCCTTTCATTTTAAATTATTGTCCCTGCCTTTGAACATGTTCCAAATATTGTCTGACTTTTTGTATACGTTTTGTGCCCTGCCTTAACGATCCCGCCCGGGATTGACAGTATTCCTAAATAAATAAATATGCGCATGCGCGCAGTAAACAGTCCGGTGCCGCTGTCCTCGGCATGGGTGCTTCGGGAAGCGTGGCCAACCCTACAACCCTACCTACTTTTTGTTTCCGTTACTACTTTTTCTTCGGCTTTCTCATGCTACTGAAAAACTATTAGGCGAGGACACATCGTACCGCCTTCTCCCCTGTAGGAGAGGAAGGTGTGAATCGATGTGGGAAATAATTCCGTTAGATGTCGTTGCGATCGGGCTTCACTTTGTGGCACGCATTTCATCTATTTGTTACCAATGCGAACAAAGAAATCATTACCGAGGATTTGTTTTTCTTTTCAGATTGGTTTAGAGAAAGGCAGCACATTTATTTCTGGTAAGACATTTGAATGGCGTCTGATATCGTTTTTTATTGGTACAGAAAAGTGCTGCGTTACCGTAGGAACTTGAACGAAAAATTTGTGATGGGCACGTAGTATAATCAGTGGGTGTATATCAGACTTCATTCAGCTCAAAGCTACCCCTTGATCATTTATTTGTAACTTGATGGCAGCGTTCAAAAAAGAAAAAAAGTACGTGGACGATAACTGAGTTCTAAAAAGTGGTATTGGGGTCTGGTTCCCGGAAAAGCCTTTGCAAGGACACGTGCATCCTGCTCTCATTGCGCGCATGCGCGTATTCTCACAAAGTTCCTCTCTGGACTCCGTTATATATAGCATATCGACTAGGTGGTCGATACTCGAGTGTTGAAGTGAAAAGATTGGGAGGGTCCACAAATAGGAGCTGCTTGAACTCTAGGTTACCCTTTCCTAGGTTCTTTGTTGTTCCGTTTTACCTCTCGAAGTTGTGTGTTCGATCACCGGTTGCCGCAGCCGTAATTAAAGGAAGCAAAATAATGAGATCCTTCCTCTATCTGATATCGGAACAGGTCAAGTATCCTAATCGGGAGGTTTTATCTAATTGAAGGCTTCTTCAGTGGCTTTGTTCTAAGCCGTGGTGCCGCTTTGGGGACGTAAAACATGGAATGTGTGCTTATTAAATAAATACAGCTGCTGCAGTACGTTCGGAATTTTGTTGCACATTACGATCTTTGTCCACAAAGAAAGAAAATGGATTAAGATTGGTTCCATTTGGCCGCACAAATGAAAAGGCATATTTATTTCGGCGGAGTTCTAAATTCTGAGCGATAGCAACAAAAACTTCATCCGAAATGTAATGCCGCGTACTACGGCGCCAGCAATGAAATTGATTGGTTGGATGGGTATCGATTGGGATGGGCCTCCATACCAGGCGTACCAACTATACGTTGCGATGCTTATTCGCTGTGTCCGTCGCTGGGCAACCTTTAATAACCCTTTTATGCCTCTATGAAATTCCCGGTTGTGAGCAGGCAGCCATGTGACGTATCGCAAGCATGCAGAGAAAGCATGAGTTATAACGTGATATGAAAGAATCAGTAGTTTCTACTGCAATCACAATCTTACGCGTATTGTAATTAAGTGTCCAAATGATTTATTTCTCTTAGAGAGGTGTCGGACTAAGGTATTACCAGCTCATGTAACTCTTTCCTCGATCTCAGGCTGGCTCACGCGGCTTCGACAATGCCACCACTCCTTCGGCGACCCCTGTGGACAGCTTCCCTACCATGCCTTCTCAACAGGCTAGACCTCGCTACTTCAACGGGGCATGTCCTCCAACCCCGCCTGCGAAGGACGCTACTCATCCTGAGGTTGGCTTCTCTGCCACGTCGTCAGAAGGCAGCAGTCGTGAAGGTTGGTACCTCCTTCCTCTTCTTCTGACGAACGTGTCCCTGAATTATTCCTTGCATAAAACTCAAAACGGCACTTGAGTAAATGGCTCGTGATCTCAGAATCATTTTGTTACACTCTCGCAAGCGTTCTTTAAACTAAAATTTTGTGTTTTGTTTTCTCCCTGTAGGAGCAATGTAGGAGCAAGGAAGGCAGCAATGGGGTCCAGCGGATTCGATATACTAGTCGATTCCACGCGCTACCTGTATGAATTAGAAAAACAAAGCAGGGTGTTTCCAAGTAATATCAAACAAAGAATGGTCAGTATACGTTTTATAGGTATTTTAAAATTTTATGTATTGTTGCCTGATGACTGGAATGATGAGATCTAATTTGATTGGCGTGGAGGTGGAATGCCGCAATTGTCTTCCCTGCTGTTTTGGCCAAATTTGTTCATGAATTACACAAGATATATTAAAGTTAGGTAACTGAATATTGTCTAACTGCATATGCTCATGTTCGCAATTGTATTCAGTTAATTGTCGCTTTTCTGGATAGTGTAAATTTCTCAAAATTCGTTCAGGAAACGAAATTTTAACTATTTTGTAGGCTCTTATATTACAAAATGTTTCTGGCAAAGCAGCAATAATTCCGCAGTATGTTCTCAGCATACTTATGTATGAAACAGCTCAAGCTGAAATTTATGCAACGTTTCAGTAAACAGAAACGATCGCGCTAATTTCAAGAAAACAGCGGAAAGTGAAAATTTTTGAGGGCAATTTAAAATTTTATTTAATTTTAAACTTTGTCCACCTATGCTCATCTAATTCAGCATTCAAAATCATTAAAACATTTTGCACAATACTAATTCACTTGTAGTTACAGCCAGTCCAATAAGGCTCTTGTACAATAATTGGCAATTATCGATCCGAGTTCTTTCCCGCAAAGCTGACAAAATGCAAACAGGATTGTAATGAAGTTCTCGAAAAATGCCTAGAAGTACGGAAAAGATGTCGACGGAAATGAGGACGTTAATTTTGAGATTGTTAAGTCAGCCCATGAACCCATGGGTATGCCCACCCCAGACGTTCGACTAAGACGAGGCGCAGTGAGAGCGCGTTTTCGCGTCTTCGTACCGGCAGACTTCGAAACAATAGTGCCTCTCGGGCAAATGTTGAACGCATGTGCATTGGAGCTTCGTCATTCTATCCGTCCTTTGTTCGCAGTGCAACCAGACGACGATAACGCGGGGGTGAAATAAACGAGATCAGAGCACTATCGCGGAGCTTTGAGAGCCCGCTTTACCCATGCTGGCCACAGCCGCTGCCGCATGAGGAACTGCTGCGCCAGATGCGATCAGTGGAAAACATGAACGTGGCGCTGCAGTGGCAGAGTGAGGTATCGACTGCCCCCCAAAAAAACAGAATGATTGGTAACTGTTTGCTCGCGCTTATTCTCAGATGACGGCATCCAGACGGCAAGAACTAGGTGTTTTGCTGCGCGAGCGATCTACTGCTCGCATCTCACACCGGCACGCATAACCCCGGGACAGCATGGAAGAAACTTTGTGTAGAGGAATGATGTTAATGTGCGCTGCAGAAGATTTCGAATAAACGGTTGCAGCTGAGAAACACTGTTTTCTGAGGCAGTTATACATGCCCTTCATAATTTTCGATTTCACTTAAAATTATTTATAATACTTTGCTTGCTCATTTAAATTTATCATATTTTCGTGTAATCCGCGTTACGTTGAAGGGAATTGCGAAAAACATCTGTGTGCTGCCCGATGCCACAGCTCATTTGGTACGGCATGCACGCGTACAAAACTAATTCCGAGTAATTAATTCCGCTCTCTGTGACTGGCCGATTTTGAGAAATTTTATAAAAACATCTACACTACCCAAAAACGTGAGCATTCACTGAATACAAATAAAAGCATGGATAAATTTTGTGCGGGAATTTTTAGCTATTAAGTTTTAATATGTTTGGTGCAATTCATAACCAAATTTGTCCAAAGCAGCGAAGATAAGCGCGTCATTCCGCTTCTTCGACATTATTATATCCATGTGCCAAGAAAACATTTTTGGCTGCAAAACCAATTGCAGATCTCTTCTTTGCAGTCATCAGGCAACAATATATGAAATTTTGAAGTAAATATAAATGGTCGATCGACCATTCTTAGTTTGACCTTACATGAAAAAACCCAATGAACACAACATTTTGTGTTGTCTCGTCCTATCACTTGTGGTGGCGCAGCAGATCAATCAGGGTTAACAATCAGGGCTCTCAGCTCAAAAAGATCAGCCTTAATGACACTCGTGCTGCAGAAGTTTAGTCGCTAGTACTTAGTGCCACTGTCTGGCTTCTGGCTTTCACACTT
The DNA here is from genome assembly GCF_055883805.1 of Amblyomma maculatum. Taxonomy (NCBI): domain Eukaryota; kingdom Metazoa; phylum Arthropoda; class Arachnida; order Ixodida; family Ixodidae; genus Amblyomma; species Amblyomma maculatum. Next base: position 10,226,542 of record NC_139350.1, read on the forward strand.
ATACTGTGTTAGCAAAGGTGATTATTATTTAAGGCGGAGCTGATAGAATCTCATTGATAAAATTTAAAACTAACTAGACTTAATGCACCATCTAGCAGCTATCGTAAAGCTTCCCATTGCTTCACACAACATTCTATAAGTAATAGCTCACCGTTGCCTATTTCTTATTGAATTGATGTAACGAACAGCCGAAGATAACGCTCTAACATTGACTGGAAACTCATACAGCTGTTATTGTCGATTGATATGCTACACGACTACTCTGGTGCGTTTTGTCTGCGACTCCTAGTAGCTTAACTCGGGCTGATTAGCTAGGTAATGGGGCTGATTAGGCAGCGTCAACTACGTACGTCTTTCATAACACTTCATACTCTTCGTTCTCGAGGGCGCCTTCATATGACTCAGCCTGTCAGCGCCGTCATGCTCTGTCTCCAATTTAGTTGTTTTTTTTTATCTTCTGCAGTAGTTTAAGTACCTTGGCTCTCTGGATTCGTATGAGATTACAAAGTGTCCAAACTTTACTCTTTTGTTTCGGAGGCTTGAGAATTTGGCTCTTGAACACAATGGAGGAAAATATAAAGTACGCTTCATATTTCTTGTCGTTGAACTCATTGCGGATTCAGTTTTATGTGTGAAGTGTGCAGTGCTGGCTCTAGTTTCGCGAAATATTTATCTGTGATTTCGACCAGCGACATCTGTTCTAATGAAATGCATTGCGAACAACAATACAATAGAAACAGTCACGGCCCAAGTGCACGCGCCGTCTAAAAAGTCTAGCCTAAAACGCCACCCAACATTTTTCAGTGATGCCGAAACGTAAAGATAAACGTCTTAATTGTTCAGAAAGTCGCAATAGAGAACTTTAGCATTACAGAAAGTACGCCAATTTATGTTAGCGTGCCGCAAGCAACGTGTCCGCAAATGGAGTTTATTACAGCTTTGCGACTATAAATGATGTCTGCTTACATCGCGGCGAAACGCCTTTTGTTTTTTGTTGTTAATGCTTCATCTTGAGTAAAAAATATTTATCAGAGTATTTTGGAGGGAATGAATACAGAGACAATAATTTCTGCCATAACAAACCTACAGAAGCCCTTGGACATATAAAATATGTGCAAGAAGCGTAAACGAAGCTTCGCAATCTAGATGAAGAAATCCAAAGTAAGACCGGCTAGAAGAAGTATACTTTCGTTATAATGAGATGTAATCCAGAAATTCGTTTTGTAATGTAATCTTGATAGCCGCAAGGTTGCTTAAATAAAGCATAGTCGGCGGACTCCAAAACCATTTTTGCTTCATCGTTGCCAGTTGTGCAAAGTTGTGAGCAGTTCCAGACGGCCGCATAGCATACGGAGGCCCGATTAGGTTTTGAAAGGGCAAGAACAGGGACCATATCCAGAAATCACTGCTCAATTACAGACTCAATCACGTGCTCTTCGTCGAAGCAAGGGCAGTCATAGACTCATCTAAAGCCAGCAGCACCAGTTGATATCACTAAAAGTGTGAAACACGAGCACAGCGAGTTCTTAACTGAAAGGAGCGGCTCTCGATTTGAAGGACGCCGCCTTGTTTTCAAGATATTTACTAATTAAATGACACGCTAAATTCTATAAACTGCGTACGTACTCTATTATTTCTACTGTAGCATTCAGCACATGCACAATTGAGACCCGTTATTCCACTAAGCATAAAATTAGGCACAGCCTGCTATACTAAAACTCGTTAATAAAGGTCAACATTAGGATTTTCCACATCATGGTAAATCAGAAAGGCGCAACAAACGTGACAGCACCTCTCCACAAAAAAAAACAGATCTAGTGAGGTTCCGAATAATAGCGAGCACCTACCCCTCTCCCCGTCCTTCACAACAAACGCGATAGACCCTATGTTCTTCAGTTCCTTTTGGCCGGTAATTTTTCATTCCTGACCACATTCACTGGCTTTCCATTAACCGGAAAAATGATATATGTCTGAGCCAGGGTTAAAGCCTAAATGTTAGCTTGAGAAGGCTCCATCCTCCGTGTATTTGTTGGTCTGAAAAAGAACATCTTCCAAATACTTTTGTATACCGTAACGCAGATGGAAAATATTTATGAGTAGTCGATATGCCAGCTTCGACGGGGCTTTAGTAGCTGGCTAAAGCCCAAAGCTCCAGATACAGAATTGCAGGTGCTTCATTTATTGGAGGCAATATTCAGAAGTACCCGCGTGCTGCGGGATGCCAGTACACCTTAAATAGCCACGGAGGTCGGAAATTTACCTGAAGTCCCCCGTCATGCCATCCCTCTGAACTGTATTACACAGATGGCATTAAGCACCACCTCGTACATGACCACACTGATGACTTGCTTTTTTAGTTAGCGGCCAGAGTGAAGTAGAAGGAATGGATATACCATCTACAAAAAATGGAAACCCACGCCATCTGTCGGAGATTCCCCCCATCGTCTCATTGCTTCCATTGGGTCTGTCAGCTTTCACGAAAAATGCACCTTGTCAAGTGGCTGTGCAGCGCGAGCGTGTAGCTGCCATGCGCAGCGACGGTGAGTGCAATGTAAACTTTGAGCACGAAACCCCAACATTCCTAACTTTAAATACTCTCGTGAGCAAAAGCAGCAGAAGCTCTTGCCGGCATGACTAAGAGTGCAATGTAAACTTTGAGCACAAAACCCCAACATTCCTAACTTTAAATACTCTCGTGAGCAAAAGCAGCAGAAGCTCTTGCCGGCATGACTAAGAGTGCAATGTAAACTTTGAGCACGAAACCCCAACATTCCTAACTTTAAATACTCTCGTGAGCAAAAGCAGCAGAAGCTCTTGCCGGCATGACTAAGAGTGCAATGTAAACTTTGAGCACGAAACCCCAACATTCCTAACTTTAAATACTCTCGTGAGCAAAAGCAGCAGAAGCTCTTGCCGGCATGACTAAGAGTGCAATGTAAACTTTGAGCACGAAACCCCAACATTCCTAACTTTAAATACTCTCGTGAGCAAAAGCAGCAGAAGCTCTTGCCGGCATGACTAAGAGTGCAATGTAAACTTTGAGCACGAAACCCCAACATTCCTAACTTTAAATACTCTCGTGAGCAAAAGCAGCAGAAGCTCTTGCCGGCATGACTAAGAGTGCAATGTAAACTTTGAGCACGAAACCCCAACATTCCTAACTTTAAATACTCTCGTGAGCAAAAGCAGCAGAAGCTCTTGCCGGCATGACTAAGAGTGCAATGTAAACTTTGAGCACGAAACCCCAACATTCCTAACTTTAAATACTCTCGTGAGCAAAAGCAGCAGAAGCTCTTGCCGGCATGACTAAGAGTGCAATGTAAACTTTGAGCACGAAACCCCAACATTCCTAACTTTAAATACTCTCGTGAGCAAAAGCAGCAGAAGCTCTTGCCGGCATGACTAAGAGTGCAATGTAAACTTTGAGCACGAAACCCCAACATTCCTAACTTTAAATACTCTCGTGAGCAAAAGCAGCAGAAGCTCTTGCCGGCATGACTAAGAGTGCAATGTAAACTTTGAGCACGAAACCCCAACATTCCTAACTTTAAATACTCTCGTGAGCAAAAGCAGCAGAAGCTCTTGCCGGCATGACTAAGAGTGCAATGTAAACTTTGAGCACGAAACCCCAACATTCCTAACTTTAAATACTCTCGTGAGCAAAAGCAGCAGAAGCTCTTGCCGGCATGACTAAGAGTGCAATGTAAACTTTGAGCACGAAACCCCAACATTCCTAACTTTAAATACTCTCGTGAGCAAAAGCAGCAGAAGCTCTTGCCGGCATGACTAAGAGTGCAATGTAAACTTTGAGCACGAAACCCCAACATTCCTAACTTTAAATACTCTCGTGAGCAAAAGCAGCAGAAGCTCTTGCCGGCATGACTAAGAGTGCAATGTAAACTTTGAGCACGAAACCCCAACATTCCTAACTTTAAATACTCTCGTGAGCAAAAGCAGCAGAAGCTCTTGCCGGCATGACTAAGAGTGCAATGTAAACTTTGAGCACGAAACCCCAACATTCCTAACTTTAAATACTCTCGTGAGCAAAAGCAGCAGAAGCTCTTGCCGGCATGACTAAGAGTGCAATGTAAACTTTGAGCACGAAACCCCAACATTCCTAACTTTAAATACTCTCGTGAGCAAAAGCAGCAGAAGCTCTTGCCGGCATGACTAAGAGTGCAATGTAAACTTTGAGCACGAAACCCCAACATTCCTAACTTTAAATACTCTCGTGAGCAAAAGCAGCAGAAGCTCTTGCCGGCATGACTAAGAGTGCAATGTAAACTTTGAGCACAAAACCCCAACATTCCTAACTTTAAATACTCTCGTGAGCAAAAGCAGCAGAAGCTCTTGCCGGCATGACTAAGAGTGCAATGTAAACTTTGAGCACGAAACCCCAACATTCCTAACTTTAAATACTCTCGTGAGCAAAAGCAGCAGAAGCTCTTGCCGGCATGACTAAGAGTGCAATGTAAACTTTGAGCACGAAACCCCAACATTCCTAACTTTAAATACTCTCGTGAGCAAAAGCAGCAGAAGCTCTTGCCGGCATGACTAAGAGTGCAATGTAAACTTTGAGCACGAAACCCCAACATTCCTAACTTTAAATACTCTCGTGAGCAAAAGCAGCAGAAGCTCTTGCCGGCATGACTAAATGCAGTCGAGAAAACGGCAGTTTGGGCAGTTTGTTTCGCATCTTGAAATAGCGAAACAAGACAACTGCACCTATTTCACAGAACATACTTGCGTTTAGAGCCAAGCATCAAGCATGTACAAATGTGCTTTCTCAAATATTGACTGGTCACGTAAAACAATCGCCTCGTATCGGCACGTGCCGTATCGGCCTCTGTTGAACAAAGCCTATTTCCTTAGAAAACAAGGCTATTAAAAGCTTGTTGCCACATCTGCTCTTTTTCTCAAGCTATGAAATGCCTCTGCTACTTTCCTTCTGCTACGGTAATTATAAAAATAATGCTTCAATGCCGACAATGAATGAACAAACACAAGATAGGATGCTTCACGAGGTTTGTTGATCGCTTTTCTGAGGAAATGTGGAGCTCCAGAAGTCGTGTATTGATGCACCGGCCTCTCTAACAAATGTACGTAACGCCACAAGACGAAGAAATCTAGCAGAATATGGTAGTTTTGTCTAGGGTGGATCCCTGCGCTGGTTTAATTGAAGAATGTGAGCGTGTCTGCAACCTAAAAAACACTTCGCGCAGTGCTCCATCTTCGCACCAGGAGCGCTCTGCCATTGCATGCAGCTATTTATAATTCAGGCAAGCCATTGCAAGTCTTTTACTTTTGATCTCGGTAGTACATACCATGGCCGCCAAGCTTATAGTGATAAGGTTATTGCACCCACTCGATTCGCACATGTGCGGAAAAACAGCGCTGCTACAGCTCTTATATGTTTGACACACGATTACACTTGTTTCAGTGTAAATAACGCCGTTTGTAATGCAAACTGACATGTGCTGTAGATTAGCAGTAAGTACAGTGCACGCCAACACTTTCCTTATCTCCATATTGTCAGCAGAATCTTAAAAAAAAATGCTTTTTTTGTGAAAAGCTCTCAAGCTGAATATCTAAAAAATGTGAGGCCAGTTGTGTACTACCAGGCCCCTGTAAGAATAAAATATTTCCCGAAAGAAGGTGTCCTCTGGCACCAATATTAGCATATCTACTTGGATTCCTTCTACCTAAGTAATCCAACGAAATTGTAACATTGATTCGTATTCCTCCAAACAAAATATACGCATCAAGGTATGAGCATTACAAGTGGAAGTAGTATTTTGTGCAGTGCTGCACATTCAAATTACCAAGCTGACTTTCCCCCGGACTGTAAACTTTGTGAACTTCTGTTGTGTATTTAAACACAAAGTGAATGTGTTACTACTCCTCTCGAGTACGGAAGATTGTCACTGATTGAATTTCTTGAAAGCCACAAAGTCAGAAGAAATCAGAGAGGCACGGAATTCTGTGTATTCTTGCCTGTTAAAGATTACAGCCCGGAACCTTCTGCACCGGTAGAGTAGTCCATAAAGTGTAGTCTATAAAGTTAAGGTAAATCACCTGTTACCTTTACCGGTTTCAAGAACCAACAGCGTGTGCTGCATCATCCGTCTCCACATCCTCAATCCACATGGACGACTACCAGGCGTCGGTGCACGACACGGTTGCAGTGAAGTGGGAAATTCCGGCTGCCTTCGCAGATGCCAGCCCTCTGGAGTCAGGGAAATTCAAAAGCGACCAAGTAAGGGAGCATGCTGCAGCTTCTGGCGTAGAGACCACCATTAGGCCTACCACAAAATCAGAAGTCAGCCACTAAGGCAAAATTTACTTCTAGTACTACCTGTTGAACGACGTTCTCGATGTTGCTCTCCAATAATTTGGGCATATAAGAAGGCAGCACTAGAATTAAATTATTCTTGAAAATTGGGCATTCAACCTTCACTCCTAAGGACTTCTCAAGAAAACGCCGACTTGTTTTTCTTGCATTTTTTCATAATGAGCTAATAGTACTTTGCGATGATTTTTGGTTAGAGATAAATATTATCTGTGAACCGTTATTTATTATTTCCACTAAGCGTGCTCAAAATAAATCGTCAACAAGACTCTTAATTACCAGGCTATTCTACTAGCGAAATTCAACAAGCAATCACGAAGAACTTATGCGAAAAGTGTGCACAAGACCACTCCTCAGCACGTGCTTCATTACGTAAGGCTTAAAAGCAGATCGACCAGGGAGGGAAGACATGATGGAATAACGGCATGATGTCATAAAAGCACTCCAGAGCGAGAACAGGAGAGCACTCCAAGGCAACGCACATGCAGACGCTCCTTTTTTAAAGCCTTGTGGGGGAACAGTTTGATAGACTGCTTGTTGAAATGGGTCGCGGCCGAGGAATGTATCGTTTCAGCTGCCATCCACCCCTTATGAGTTTAGGCCGACTTTTCTCCCCTCTTCCATGGTGCGCACACTGACAGCCTGCAGGCAATCCATTCACAACTTTTTGCAGTGTCTAGCGTTCCAATTTGAGACAGAATTGATGAGAGTGCCACCCTCAGCGGAGCGGCCTATATTTGATATAGTCGGTATTCCTTTCCCGCAGTGAGTGTGAAGGAATAACTGTCAGTGAGGAGGTCCGTAATGCATGAGAATAATCTATTGTGCTGAAAACAATATCTACGTACGATATCAGTTCACACTGTTATCCCACCAACATGAATGTGTTCGTCTTAACAATCGCTAGTTGGCTCTATTCTGATACTAATGAATTGTCCCGAGTGGCAACAATGTAAGAAGGAACCTCCTACCACTAATTGCGAAGTCCAAACCTAATAAAAGGAGTTTAGTAAAGCAAATACAATTATAAATGCTCACGCTGCTTCATGCATCACTTTATTTCCAGTGCACCGAAAAATATGGCGCATATAAAGTCGCATGTTTTTCACCATGGTTTCCTTTATGAGGCTCTGTGATCAGATACATTTTATGACTGTAAATAATCAATTTCATACAAATAGGATTAATTTGAAGCGGACATCCTATTTAGGCAAGGTCACTGCATTGTAGAATTTTACCTAAGAGCGCATTAAGCACCAGTCTGCGCTGGAACGTCAAACGAAATACACCAAAAGTTTTCATCAAGATGAACAAGAATGTTTTAGTGCCTTTCTTGATCATTGTTACCGGAGGGAACATTTGCTCGAAACCTTGACAGCGCATTTTTCGCAATACTAGCTAGCGCCGACCTTCACTCTCCATGACGATTAGTTAATAGCGTTGTGTGCCTACTGCCAAATCTCATAATGAGTTTCTCGCAAACACTAATAAATACTTTTGCCTGATTGCAGAAATGGGTCATCTCAGTGGCAAGCACGGACTCCACTGACGTCAGCGCTGATGTTCCGCTCCCTTTTTCTCAGGCGGCCGGTGGTGACAGTGTACTCGACGTGCGACCGAAACAAGAAAGGGCAAGTTGGCTCTTTATGCTCTCTAAGCGGATCCTTCTTTGTTTTCAACAAGCAGTTGATGCAAGCCCAGAGCAGCCCGAAGGTAATCTTGAAAATTCGGGACAACCTTACAAGAACAACAGAAAGCAGTAATATCTGGACCGTGGGTTCGCCGCAACAGCTATATTTATGTAGGTGCAGTCCAGAGGAAGCTTCGTAACCTGGGGCAATTGTTCGAGGAACACATGGGTTCCGCGAAACCCAGTTTGAGAAGCCCTTCTGTAGAGTTTAAAGGCCTTTACTTAATTTACAAACATATATTAGCTCTATAAGGATGTAAATTTCATGAATCTGTCGAGTTTAATTAAAAATCGCAGGAGGGCGCTCCAGAGAATACTAAGAAAGTATGAAAATACCCAAGAAATATTATTCGCGT